>NC_134923.1:6025649-6650649 GCF_051014615.1 Bombus vancouverensis nearcticus
GATGATTTTTATAGGAATTGAAGCGCGTGACTAAAGTCCACTTCTGCGAATCTTAACGCACATCACCGTGTCGTTAATACAGATTGTTATTGTTAATCGTCACTGTTATTGCGAATACAAGTGAACATTCTCCGTGCCACGTAATTTATCGTTGGGATTAAAGTGGCACGTCTTTCATAAGAGAATGGATGATCGACGTAGAAACGAACTAGGTCAATCTGTACGAACGAGTTCGATTTCCTTTGCTCGCATTTCAAGTGGCTCGTACACGGTCATCGAGTCGATCTTCGAGTTCGCGCGCATGTTTCTCGAGTACCCTGAGCGCTAAATCGCTTACATAAAAATGCTAAGGATTGAGAGCCACTGGTCATTCGGTTCGTCGACATCGCCTCGGCGACACATTTCTTTCCGTTCACGGAACACTCTGTGACAGCAACGACGACGGCGACGACGACACTGACAAGTTACGAGAGTCTGAAAAAATAAGAACCGATTCCGTATGGGCAACACATGACAAACTCCAGCTATTCCGACAGGAGATCGCGTTGCTTCTTTTTTTCGTCATGTTCTTCGCCGGTTCTTTTGTCTCTTCGGCAGTGTCGAGACAAAAAAAAAAAAAAAAAAATAAAAAGGAGAGAAAACACGCAGACGTTAATCCATTAAGTTAACTCTCGTTTCTACTCCTTTTTAGTCGATTTATATTATTAAATTTCATGGAATACACGTCACGATCGAAAATGGCAGAAGAAAAATGCGATAAGTCCATTTTTGTTGATATTCGATAGATATGGACAACATCGAACGACCACGTTGAGAATTATATCATCGTAAAATTTCCTTCTTACACAGTTTATCTTCGTCGAGTAACGTAACCTACGTTACACAATCCACGTGGTTGGGTAACCATCAACTGTGAACGATATTGCTTCTCATTCTAATGAAATTCGTGACTATGCCACGTAATTTTCCTCGGCGATTCCACGCATTCTCTTCGTACTTTCGTTTCACTCCTTCAATCATCATTAATGCGAGCTTCTCCTGATGTATTCGCCGTTACTGGCGCACTGTGGCGCATCGTGTTGAATTCCACAAAGTTTCAACCGATAGACTCTCGAATCTCGTATTTTCTTCTTATCAAACAAAAATCTTCCTTTCACATAACAACGATTATTTTAGCACGCTGTTTATTATTTCGTTTCTTTTTTAATTCCAAGTATACGTCCAGCCTTACTTTTTCCTACGACCGTCAAACTCCGCTCTTTATCTTAACCCTTTGCGCTGCGAATTTCACTTCAATTTCGTTACCAGCAGCTCCCAACGCTTTCAAGTGTTTTATTTGAAATTTACTTGGACTAAAAAATAAGACGATTTAAATAAATAAAGGAGGAAAGAAATTCGCTTAAATACCAGTTTTATTCACGCTATCGTTGTATTTTGCAATTTTTAAGTGTATGATACATCCTGAAACAATTTCCAGCATGCAATCCTCCTTTTCTTTCGCGCGTTTCACAAAAAAAGCTGGACACGAAAGAAGCTCGAGTGGAACTCGACGAAGGAGCTCCTGAGATAAAAACTGACGTCTACCCACGCTCGACGCAAGAGTGCAGAAGGTTAATCCCAAGATTCGATAAAAATTATTGTCCAAGTAATAAGAATCGCGTTTGAGTAGCAGCAAACCTTGAACTTGCGAGGGTGTCAGAAGGCGGCGGTTAATTCTCATTCAGTAATCCGAGTATTAAAGAGGTTAACGGCACGGGCCGGCTGTCTCGGATTTTCAGCAGAGGCGGAGGCGAGATGTCCCCATTGTTTCTGAATTATTTATTAGCCGTAGTTTGGATCGCAACGATTGAATGGTCAGTGACCGGATGTGACGTGCCTGCGGGCCAAGATGGCCGGCAACGATAATTACTCGCGTGTTTACGACCGATAAAGCTTCAATGCCCCACCTCCTACACGCGCCACAGAGTGCACCTATGTGCCAACTCGCGCACCCAGTCCGATCGAGAGAGGTGAACTCGACACAGGCAGAGAGGGAGATGCGTGTGAGTACACAAAATGTCACGAGCACGGCCCTCGACATGGCTGGACATAGAGGGAACCTCGATGCAATTCGATGGCTTTGACACTGGTTATTATGAAATTTAAGCCAGCTCGCCAATATGCCTCAACAATATCGTTCACGCCGTAATTTTAATGGTCGGTAATCATATTTTCGTAAATTTCGTTGAGGATAAATAAACTATGTTTGCAGTGACAAAATGACGCAATTACAAAGGCTGGATAGTCTATACATTTTTTCGTGTTTCATAATTTTATTAATCAGCTGTAGATTAACATTTGAAATTATGTTAAATTCTCAAAAAAAAAAAAAAGAAGAATAATAAATAACTTTAATCGCGTAAGATGATTTATAACGGAAAGATGATGGGAATAGTAGTAAATTTCAAGGCGAATTTGAAAAAAACGTTGCTTTTAAAATCACGTCACTTTTCTCTACCATTTCAATTTATGAAATCGACAAATATGGCTTGCCGATCGCTCAACAAATATGTAAATAAACTCGGAGATTTAATTTATGTACATAAAATTTTGTGCATAAACCGTCCCCACGATGCGAATATACGCGCAAAAGTGTTCAAGGAATACTTTCACAAGAATGTAAAAATTTATTAAGAAAATTTGCATACCCGATTGACTACACGACAGATAATGAGCTTAAAATACAAAACGTTGGCTGGATTATAGCTTTGCCTATAGTCTTAACTCTTTGTGGGCGTGAGTTAACGGCCTTGAAAGCATAACAGTAAAAACGACTTCACCGACGGTCACGGTACGACGACTCCGGAATCTATGCGCCAAAATCACCAGCCAGAACGTGTAAAACGCGTTGCGAATGAAAAGTGCCTGCATAGAATTCGCAGCGGGCACCGCCGCAAATCATCTCGTCCAACGCTATCGTCGATTCTATCTATCTACGTCACTGACAACAAATATGTATTTAGCTGTAAATCGAGCACGCGTCGCTCCGACACTAACGTAATCAGGACTTTCAGCCGGCTATGTTCTATTAATAAACTATAGTTGCCTTCCTTACCGTCGCGATAATACATCTTCGATGATAATTATGCCGAAGGTTCACCAGCTGGCTCGACCGCTAATCGTAATGGGGCAATAAATACTATCTCGTTTCAACCAACACATTGCAATTTCCTTGGAACGCAACGTGATAGAATTACGAGACGAAGATAAAACGTTCGACGATACTTTTCAAATTCCTCCGACAATTCAACTCGCACGATTTTTCCGTCCACGCGATTTTTCAATTGCCGCGAATCGTTTTCACGATTTCCGAGTTTTTAGTTCACATTCGTTCAACTTTCGATGGAAAATAATCGACACGGATAAAACTGTGATCGTTCGGTCGAACGGTATCGCAGTTTTCGATTTCAAAGTTCATTCTCCATGCTGGATCCGTTATTCGCGCTTCGTTTGAGACACGGGACCGTAGGAGAGTTTAGTTGATCGTACGGCGAGGAGAATCGGGAACACTCGATCGTTATTAGATATGGGCTTTATGGGAGGCCGTAAACACGGAAACGAGCTAGAGGGGAGAAGAGGACACGCGTATAACCGGGCTCTGCGTGATCCAGCTACGTACCTGTAGGCTGACCTAACCCCTGCGAATAGCTCTCTCCGGGACATCGATCGATCTACAGGGTGTCCTAGAATTTATCGTTTCCTGCTACAAAACGTTATACCGTAATACGGACAACAGGCTGCCTTTGACGCCAGTCTTGGTCGATCGATAATCGCGCCCTTTGCCTCGTCACCGCCGGGAATACCATGTGCAGTATGCAATCCCCGATCATATTTCGTCGCCAAGACTTTCAGTCGGCCGCGCGAATTGAAATTCGACGCGTATATTCCTTTTCGCGCCTCACGACCATGGTCGCCTATTTGTGAGTAGAATATGCATGAATAAATTAGGCAGCGTGTTGAAATATGCGTCGATGCACTGATCTATTGATATTCAGACTCTGTGACCCCCGACGAATCATTGCTCCATGTTATTTATTGGTAATTATTCTTGTTCGATTATTTATTTCTATCGTTGTCACGATTATCGTTGAATCGATTATTTTTTCATATTTCAATATTGCTTCGATATTAACTTAATGTTTCAGTACCGTTTATTACTCAGATATTAATCAGAACAGTGACTTTGACGAGATATTAAAAATTCGCTGCAATCTATGAGGTACAATTATCGAAACTTTTATTTCAACTTGTTCAAGAAATGAGATTAGGTTCTACGAAAACGTTGTCTTCGCACTACTTCGATGAATCACGTTTCTTGAAGAGTGTATATATATACACACACACACGCGCGTCTAGATCTCGAGAGGCCGCCTCAGGGCCGTGAGAAGCCGATACGGTGAACCCTTTCAAGGCCTCGGCTCGTCGAACCGATGAATCCCAGCGCATATGTTTACACGATAGATAGTCGAATAGAGTAAAGAGCCGTGGAACGCAGCCATTTCACGCGTTCTTGTCATTCGCTTGCTCTCGTTAATGGCTCTGTCGTTAATCCCTTTCGTTCAACAGACAGCTGTATGATCGCTGAGACGAGATGGACAGCCGCTCGTTCTTGGAATCGCTGATCCGGCTGCGTCGTCTAATCGCGTAATTAGCGCGCTGGCATGTGCCGTCGTCATTGTATGATAATTATATTTAGTGGAACGACGATTATATCACGACGATTCTCTTTGTGCTGTCATCGTATTTCCTTGCTTTTTTAGAAATCTGCACACGTCCCTATCTCCGCACATTTATCACAGCTCGATGGAAATTAGACACACACCCGGCAGTCCATTTAATCTATTCTCTGTCATTCTCTGTTTGAAAATTTGAGGATGTAAAAACGCATAGAACGCAAACAGTATGCGAACATATAATTACAAAGTATACGGGTTAGATGGATATTTAAATGATAATTCCTCTAAAGAAATCCTCTACGTAGATTCCATATTCTTTAACTAATATTGGTATCGATACGAAGTCTGGTCGTTGCGTACTAAGACGTACGACAGGTAGAGCCTATGTTCTATAAAATCAGCAAAGTGTCTGGTGATAACACGAAATCGATGGAACGTTGGATAAAAGAGACGTTTTACTGGAGCAAGTAAAAAGGAACGGAAGAAGTGGGTAGACAGCTCTGAACGGGTGTTGTTCGGGTCACGAACCGGTCGCATGTTTTGCTTAGGCTGCCTCGGCCATTATATTTTATTGTGTTGCACCGGTGACGTCACGACCAATTGACCTCCCCTGAGGCCACTCGGTGAGTTTAACGCCAGCCAATGGCTTCGTGGTACGTGCGTGTAACTCTCTGCGTTCTGTGGCAGTCGTTATTCCTGGACGAGACGACGGTTTCTGGTGCGCCGGCTTCGTAGCCGAAATGGGACGACCAGAGCATAGCCCTGTAGCGAGCGAAACAGAGAACGAACGACGGAGAGCAGAGTCATGGGCCACTTTAACGTCGCGTCTCGACGCCGGAAAGTCTCCCTTGTTTTTTCTGGAACTGCGCCGACGTGACTCTCCCGGCCGGCAGAGTAGAAGCAGTCATTAGGTTCAAAGGCTTCTCGGTATCGGACGTAAACGGGTCTCGAGCAAAGTGTAGCTTTTGGCAGAGACCCTGCTGCGTGGAAATAGGGATTCAACGCTGGTAATACGTTTTTTACGACCGCTTCGACTTCGCCACTGGCTCTCTTCCATTCGATACGCTCGGATTCGCTTTTCGATACTTCCTCTCGTCGGCATACTCTTATACAACCGACTGTTATTCCACAGTGCTTTCGACTATCAATGCGATTCGCTGCTGAAACTAATACATAACGAATGCTATGGTTTTCTATTTTTACTCTTTTAACACTAGAACCACCACACCAGTCAAATCCATTGGTTTTACAATTTTATTTTCAAATTCCTACTTCATCTTATAGCTTTTTCTTGCAGTGATGTAATGATTTTCGCAACGATGACTAAAAGAATAATATAATGAATTCTATTTTGTTTTTTATGTATTCAAAATTATACCAGCAGATCTTGGACGAAACACTCAGTTTCTCGCTTCTCTCATTGTGTATAGGTCTGTTAGGTGAGAGCCTTACTGAAGAGTCCATGCTAGCAGATGTATTCAAACTAGAAATAATTTTGTATCAAAGCTACTTATACCAGTGAAAATGACTGGCACTTTTGTCAAAGTGTAAAAGGATCCTGCTATCTGTTTATCGAACTCCAATTAACCAGTTTCCCCGTTTTGTGCAACTTCGATTGTACGTTCGATATGACGATATCAGTTATCAGGAAAATTCCGGATCGATCGCTAGATCGCTAACGTTAGAAATACCACAGCAGTCAAAACGACTGGTTCTACAATTTTATAAATATAATATAATATAAATATGTCTATGTATAAATATAATATAAATATTACTATATATTACCATTACTATATAATATTATTATTATAAATATATATTTATTTATATTTATTATATTATATATATATAAATATATATTAAATAAATAAATATATATATATAAATAAATAATATAATATAATAAAAATAAATATAATATAATATAAATATGTCAACCCTCGTTTAGGGATCATGGTCCCAGACGGATTAATAACATCAAAAATGTATTATAAAACATGGAACTGCTTCTGTAAGAAAGTAATAAATCAATAAATACAAAAGTATTCTATTATTAGGTATTTTTTAAGGACCAGTCATTTTCACTGGTTTTGGTAGAAATAGCTTCGCGTTAACTATCGATAGTTCTAGTGTTAAAGGCCGATCTACGAGTGATCGTAGAAGAACGTAGAAGCTTCGTCACCCGAGTGTTTGATATTCTCTTGAAATAGAATTCTGCAACGTGTAATATTTGTCTTATTATTATTTGATGTGTCAACGTACGGTAATAGAGTAACAAATATTTGTTAGAGATAGATTTCTTCTTTATTGGTGTATTATGTCGTACGATACGTATTGATTGTGGATGGTCACGGTTATTTTCCAATCGATTGTATTTCTATCTCTTCGTATGCGTCAGTCTGTTCGTCTTTTTTCTTTTTTTATACAATATAGCAAACACGCTGATAAAACTAGTGATATAACACGGTGATAGAAGATTTATCGTGTCAGTTACCGTTCAAACAAAATGAACGCTTATCGCGAACACACCCACATTCCACATTGGAATGTTGCGACTCGATCGATGTCTCTAGTTGAAAAATTCTAATCGATCTTGAGTATTTTTCTGCCACACACTACGCAATTCCTTCCATCTTGTTTTACCTAAATCGTTAATCCTACGATTTACTTTTAATCAAAAGCGAGTAATTGACTCGGCTCGTTCTCCTCGGATGAAAGTGGGCAAAGATGAGCGCTGACCTCTGCTTTCCTGCTTGACAAAGGGATGACTCATCGAGTTCTAGTCTAGGTAGCCTGACCTATACTCTTATACCTATCCTCGGGAATTGCTCAGAATTTAAACTACTCAAAAGACCTATAATTTTTATTCATGCGCTGACACAGTGTATTGCGTGTAGAAAAGGAAACACAAGTAAGAATCGAATTTCTCGAGAGAATCCACCGTGAAAGAATTTTCTTGACATATTTTTCGTCGTAAGAAAAAGAGGAAAAAAAGAAAATAAATAAAACGTAAACTTCTTAACTCTTCTTCATCGACGTAAAAAAGTTATTGGACATTTCTTTGGCGAACGAAATGAAATAGAGGCAAGTTTCACGCGAGAGAAACCCAAGTACCCAGCTATTAGTTAAAAACTTTTACTCCTGACTTTCCCGATCTCGTTAAACCTCCGCCAGAGAAAAAGCTTCAAGTTCATCGAAGTCTCCGCTCTATCTCTCAGCCTGTAATTACAAATTCCCGAGATTCGTTAACTCCAAGTATGCAAGAGTCTTATACTTATCTGTCTTTAAAAGCTCGTTTATTGCTCGTATCCACTTCAACGACGTTAACCTTCGCCTCGCAACCCGACAGATCAGTATTCATTATTCAGTTTGTTAGCTTTATGCCCGTTTTGCTGACTTATCGTCATTAACGACGTAAACTCGGTAGATTCTCGTACCGCGGTGCCGGTGGTGCTCATTTGCCTTAGCGTGGGATTTTCTCTCTGTGTTAAACTAAATGCGTAGATGCATCGACAATGAAATACGTATAGATTCTTCTAACTTAGAAATTACAGAGTTTCCCAGATATTTTATTCGTGGAAACGCTCACAGTTTACTTATGAAAAATCCCAATTTTACAGAGCTGAGACAGCAGATTCGCTCTGGTTCCAGCTATCCAAAAATTTCGCGCGAGATCGTTGGCTATCGTTTGGTAGAATGGCGGTACTGCCGTGTACATTACGGAACCATTGTTGCGCTCGCGTCTCGGCTTGGCAACTAATTAATTCAGCTAATAAACGTCGGCGTGGATTCGAATAGAACAGGTGGCAAACGCTGTATCCACAGAAATTATTGCGTTACGCTGCACGCCGTGACGAGACGAAGAGAAGACGAGAAGAGACGACAAGAGAGAAGAGAAGAGAGGAGAGGAGAGAGGAGGCGCGCGTGCGCTTCATTCGCCCGGCAGAAAGTTGTTCCTATTAAAAACAGTCATTACGAGGCGGCCGCGTGCGTTTACTCATTAACGGGGAAAATAACGTTTGCCAATCTTTCTGGCTGAGCCAGCAATTAGAGCAAATAGCGAGATGAAAGTTTTCACCGATAACATTGTATGCGCGCGGCCGCTTTCAAATGCCTTGCAACGTGGAACAACGCGCGAGGGGCCGCGTTGAGAAATATTTTATGGACACTCCGTTACGTTAACGACGTATTTAATTAAAGGATGCAACTGATAATTAGCGGCTCCGCTGATTTGCGATTAAACGTGGAACCGCGCCGCAGAAAAGGCTAATTACGATAAAAATTCATCTCGAAACGCGTACTTCGTCTTGTTCAACAGCCGCGCGTTTACAATGACGAATGAATATGAAACGAAATTACATTTGCAAACAGGTAGATCAAAGTTCGTGATTTTCCTCGTTACCCGGCCTTTTAATTCTCCCCGTTTCTGATCGTCCTAACCTTCCTTCTCACCGATTCTATTAGGTCAGCCGAAAAATAACGCGCAAATTCCTTGGAAAACAAGTCGACCTCGATGGCCCGCGACTTCTTCCAGTCGAAGGAAGCTCCAGGGGAGCACGAGAAAAAAGAATGGAGTGGGTCAGGAGACGTCTTGCGCTTGTGTTCCAGCAGAGATCATCGAAGTCACGAGTTCGTACTTACGCACGAGGAACACCTACGGCGAAGCAACTGGGAGAGTGTTCTTCCTTTCACCTTTCCCCTCCATTCCAGTCTTTGGAGCTGAATAAAAAGAAAGAGAGAGAGAGAGAGAGAGAGAGAGAGAGACCTGCCGAAACGAAATCGGGAAACAGTTTGGAGGAAGGATGGCGAGAAAGAGAGGCAGGAAAGTACCCTGGTGAGTTTATATCGCGACGGGACTATCAAACAGGGGCGGATACGAGGATCCCTTCGAGCCATAATTCTCGACCCAGTCGTCGTGGGTGTACTCTCGGTTAAGGGGATTTCACGCAGACAAGTTCTCGCGTGGCTGTGTTGAGGCGCCTGCACACACATACACACAGAAACACAGAGAGCCAGGCAAGGTTACATAGGCGGGCAGACGAGTGCAGGAGTCACTGGCGGCGATCTGTGTCTGAGATATGCAGTCCGACAGGGAGACCGGAGCCAAAGGGGGAGAGCAGAGAGTCAGGGAACTGGTGTATCGAACAAAGAGAGACAGGTCGATATCTCTGTTCTGCCTGCTCACTGGGATCCCTTCTACGCGAGCGAACAAGCGACCGAACGACCGAGCCAACAGAGGAGGGGAAAAGAGGGATAACGTGGCAAACGGAGAACTAGCTGAACCGGTTTGACGGACCTCGACTGGTTTCATTAAACCCCGGTTGTAACCTCCTCCGTTACCTCCTCCTTCTTCTCTCAGGCCAGGGCTCTTTCCATCGTCTCGTCGCTGTGTACACGCACGAGCGAGGCTGAAAAGCCATTCGTGGCTCGTTTCTCTCGTTCCTGAGCGACGAGAGCACACCAGATTTGCCTCTCTTTTCTCTGCACACTGCCGTGTAACTGCAACTACACACAGCAATAGAGACGTAGTGTGTGTTTGTGTGTGTGTGTGTGTGTGTGTGTGCGCGCGCGACTAGAAAGAGGTAAGGTGCAAAAGGAAAGTCCCGGATAATTGCCGTGGTCCCGTAATGTCTACACACCGATGCGCTCTTCCCATTCCACCTAAGCCTCTACACACCTTTGTGCATCGCGTCGCCCTACTAAAAAATCATTACGAGATTTCCTAGTTCTTTCGCCTCGATTTTAACGTGCAATTACTTTTTCCAGCCATCCGCCACAAATTCACCTTCCGACCAGTATTTTCCCAAGAAGTACGCGTACGTGTCAATGACTCGTGGACATTCAAAAGGAAACTATAATATCGCTGGCGGTTATTCTCGGGCGTATCCATGCCATGATTTCGCTTGCCTACGTGCTGGCCCATCCATGGCCGGGCTTTTTCTCCTTCTTGAAACGAAAGGGTGTCCGGAGAGCGGGGTAGAATGAGAGGGTTGGTTGAACGAGGGATTCTGCGAACCGTGAGCCTGCGAGTCGTTGGATCAATACGCCGTCGAGTAATTGCGGTGTAACGATCGAGGGGGCGAAGAAGCCCTTCCCCTCTCGCCCTATGCCCGCCCTCTCTCTTTCTCTCTCGGTCTCACCCTCTGAAAACACGTCGATATGCACGCAGATATCACGCGGATGATTCAGACGCGATGCTTCAATCGAGATAGCGATTTCATTTCTCCTATCGCGCACTCCCGACCCACGCTATGCTCCACACACTCTGCTCGCTCCTTGCACACTCGTCAACGGCAAACAGTTCCATTTGAGAGTTCGTTCCTCACGTTTTCGCCAATATCGCTGGAAAATTGTTTCAGCAACGCGCAGTTTCACCGAGCGCGAATCATCTCCGCGCAACGATTTCCGCGAAACTCGCGATAAAATTACGCGAACCCGGTCGTCCACGTGAACGTTTGTCAAGGGAAAATGTAACGATCGTGGAAACCATCTTATCTCGATAAAAGCTTCCAACAGGATTCTCCAGCGATTTTATCGTATGGAAATCATTCGCATCGGAGCAACGTTCCACGCGCTCTCTTTATTACGACCTTGTTCTCCGGCACGGTTCTGTCGCCTCGAGCGGTTCGCTTCCCCCGAATTAGTAAATTACGACCGGCAATTACCCGTTGGTTAAACGTAATCGTTACCACGGAAACGATCTTGACCGCACTCAACAGCTTTGCTACCTTCCAATGCCTATTTAAAGCGAGCCCCTTCTACGAAACGCTCCTTCCAGCTATTGTTGTATATACTTGTCCATGAAAGTATTCGAGAGAGAGAGAGAGAGAGAGGGAGAAAGAGAAATTTCTTTGGTATTACGATGAAACACTACTACTGTAATCGCACTGATACAAGTTGAAACCAATCCGAAAATGTATATACAAGTTACAAGACACTTAGCGCAAAACGAATCTTCTGAATATTAAAATCTCGCTGAATACCGAAGCTTATTTTAATGTAATGGATCATTCGATTAGATCGAAAATGCAGAAAACTGACGATATTACGACAAAGAGTGTACTATCGCGAGTGTTCGAATAGCTCTGTATCATAGATGTTGAAATACTTTCGCGAATCAATACTGTGAAAGATCACCAGAATCAGCAACGAGCTGCAATTCTACACGCGCGCGCATACACACACACACACACATACACAGAGAAAAAAAAAGGAACTGGCACCATTCTGCGAGAACGGAACATCTGTTTTTGCGTCGATCCGATTTCAGCAACGAGAGCAGCCGTGAAGGGGGCTTGGCAAAAAAAGGGAAACCTAGATCGTTCGTCATTTCTATCCTTTTAACGTTGCGTGACTTTGCGCGACTCCTTATCTAATCTTCCGCTCGTAATCTTTGTTCACGCGAGAAAGACCGTGAATTTAGGTTACACCGTAGTATGCACAGAGAGAAAGGGAATGAAAGAAACGGAGGAAAAGAGACGTCAGAGAAAGACAGATGCGGCGTGCATGTACACGTATAAATAGACGAAGAATCGCTGAAAGCCGAAAGCGACGGAAAATCCTGGCCGCTGGCCAAACGTCGCGAGATAAATAATTTATCACTATCGTGTAAACGTGAGTGGTCGGGCCAGCTGGTTCGTCCGCGTCGCACAACTACTTATCCGTCATTGTCCATTTTCTCCATCTCTCGTCTTCCTTTCGACCTCTTCAAATCTCTCTCTCTCTCTCTCTCTCTCTCTCTTCTTTCTTTTCGCTCGTGTACAATTGCTGGCAAAAATATTCGAACGCTCAAGCTCGCTACAAGTCTCTTATCTTGCTTTCTGTGTCTCGTATGAAACATTTCTAAATCCAGTAAAGCTTTGAACAAATCTGTGCATGCGACATAACTACGTATACGAGTTTCTAGGCTAATATATAGCTTGTAGTTTCTATGTAGATACGTTTCCAAATTGACTTCAAATTCGATGAATATAGTCGTGACAGTCGTGTCCACGGTGCCAATGAAACTTCGAAATGTTTTATATCACACATAATACATAAATAAACGTTTTCTACGCTGGAATATTTTCGCGAGCCACTGTACGCTTCCAAGGCGGTCGTTGGAATCCGCTAGCATCTCCAAAAACTTCGCATCTTCTCAGGACCGTTTCTTCGACCTTTCTTGCCTGTGAGCGTGGTCGAGGCATGAATGACGATCAAAGAAGGTCGGCGGATCGTGTAAAACCGTCGTCGTAAATCCGTGCCATTTCTTCGCGTCCTCGGCGAGGCGGTATTTCGCGTATCGTTTCTTGGTGGGCGTGCCGTGAAGTTAGGATCGCTGTTCGTTGAAATACGAATGGTTTCGCAGATTTAAGCCAGCGTAATCTTGCACATGGCCACGCGTTTAATGGTGACATCCTCCTTGTCGACCGATGATCTTGCAGTTACTCTTGACCAACTTTCTGCCTTTGAACGATTACACTCTCACACAACCTCTATTAAACCATCTATTTTTAGTTCCATATAGCTGCAGTTTTCCAAGCGAATAAATTACACCGCCGCTCGAAAGTATCCGGAGATAGTTGTTTCTTTTTTACATTTCCACACTCTTGAAATTCAACAGCGTTTATTTACATTGACGGCGAGGCGATTTCTTGGAAACAAAACTGAATGGACTTAAGGAAAATTCGAACGATCTAGTCGCGTACAACTATCGGTTCATCGAGTTCTCGCAGAACGAATTGCCGAATCTGGGTTAAGTATCGTTACATACACGGAGTTTAACTCCAGTCAATATTGACTCAGCTTTCGTCGTATTACTTGGAATTCCAACTTGAGAAAGAAAGTTGCCGCTCTCCGCGAATCTTTCCAATACACGTAATCCTTTCTCCAGCTGGACAATTAAAATATATAGGTTGCTGATACGAGCGCGATATCGAAATGGAAATCGCTTTGCCGGATTTATCACGCGGATCATCCTGTTATTTCGAGTTTCATTGTTCCGGGATCTGGACAAGATTAAACGCTATTGTCTCTGAACGTGACATTTTTATACAGTTATACATATTATTATATTTTTAAATATCGTAAAAAATTACGCGGACATTGAAATTTTCGCAAATAACGATTTAGAAAAAAGATTCATATCTTCTACTTAAGTTTCCTCTAAATAAAATATTTCATCGAATCTCCGATGGTTACAGAAATAACAGCGTAGATACGTTTAAATATAACACGTGTTAGCGCATAATCTTTTGTAAAGTAACGAAATCGTGCGCACATTTACTTTTTTCTCGCCAACAGATTAAATTTATCCGCTACCTTTGTTATCAAAATATCGCGGTGTTCGCAGATGCTGATACGAGCTACGTGTGCCGATAGCCACGTGAATAATTCTCGGTCTGGATGACCTGGTTTAAAGTTCGAAACCGAGCGAAACCAAGACTACTATATAATGCTTTTAACCTGTTATTTCACACACCAAGTTTTTGTTCGTGTCTCGAGAAACGAAAGCGGAAAATTATTATAAGAATGTATCCACGTATCTGTCAGTCTATAATATTAACTTAAACATCAGCGCACAGATTATAATTAAGATTTCGAGTCGAGGTCCAAAACAGGTTTTACCTGCTAATTGCATGCAATCAGGTGGATCAGGTTTCTGCGTTACTTTGAATCGAGATTTCTCCTAGTCATACTTGACAGATGTTCTCCTCAATTACTGCGAAAACCTGCCACTTGGCTTGCAAGACTCCGGTGCGATGAGACTGCCAAGTAGTAAAGATTCTCAAAAATTGTTTTCAATTGTACAATGTTAAATGTATAATTATAATATACTAGACTGTATTACTAGGAAACCTGGAAATTAGAATTATCGAATAGCAGAGAACAAGAGACTGAGGATTGTTGCACGTAGCAGAAGTTACAGTAAAATGTCAAAATGTCGAAGATTGTAAGCGCGCCGCGCGATGATCTAAGGACCGAGGAATTTTAAAATGGAATTCAAAACGATAAATAAGATTTCACAGGAAACACGTGATCTGGAAAAGTGCGTGAAATCGCGTTTCGCGTCTAATCTTACGCTTACGAAAAGAGGTCGGTATCAAGAAACACGACGTTATCGTGTTCCGCCGAGATAAACGAAACAGCTTCCTGAACGGTCAGCCAAAAGCTTGGCGAAGCGATTTTTGTCACGGAAACGAGAAAGAGGAGCGAGGAACGATGCGGCAGCGTTTATACGGTTTCACTTTACACAGACTTTGCTCGCGTAATCGGATAGAATCGCACCTCACAGAAATTCAAGGTATTTCTTTCTCTTAAAGCAGGCCGATGTATCGAGGAAAAGATAAAACCTCCAAAGTGTCTAATAGAATACTACATACGTATATTTTTCTTCCATTTACGGGGAAAATAGAAAATTACGAATCACGTAGTATCGATCCTTCCACCTCGAGTATTTTCTTACCTGCAACAAAAAGAAAATATAGATTTGTTAGGAACCGGTTCTTAGTGCTCGGTGAATTATAATTATTTTATATCAAAGTGTTTCGAAAGTCAAGAAATTAACCATATTAATTTCATATTTTTCCCATCTTCGTTAAATTTGTTTTCTTATAAAAAAAAATCGCAAGCTTGTATTTTCTGTATATTGAGTTGGCAACTAAGTGATTGCGGATTTTGTCATCAGGCGGTATTGACAGAATATACAGAAAATACAAACTTGCGATTTTTTATAAAAAAAAAAAACAAATTTAACGAACCCAGGAGGATTTAAAACTGGTATCTTCATCACGAGGATTTCTTCGTTTCTGGCGTTTTATCGGGTTGGCAACTAGGTGATTGCGGATCTTGTCGATACCACCCAATGACAAAATCCGCAATCACTTAGTTGCCAACCCGATAGAACGCCAGAAACGAAGAAATCCTCGTGATAAAAATAGCAGTTTTAAATCTTTCTGTGTGCTGATCGGTAGTTACTTGGTTGCACCGTCAAAGGATGAAGGCAACGTGTAGTACAGAACGTTCGACAGGAATTACATCGAGCTCGAGAAAAGTGAATGTGACCCGTGTTAATTAACGTCGATACAATCGCCAGACAATCGTGTGCTCGATTGCTGTCGGAGAAGCAGTTACGGAGAAATCTAGCGCAAGGGTTGCATTGGATTGTGTAAGAGAAACAGAGACAAAGCTACGTCGAACGGGGAATTTATTGTACCGGTTAAGTTGTACAGAGGTGTTCTTAGATAGTCGAGTATATCGATGGTTAGATAAATTCATAGATAGTTCTGGTAGAGAGTGGCAGGGGAAAACAGAAGCTGATAGAGGGGACGGTCGAAGCGATGGTAACAGAGAACCGCCACAGAAAGCCATTAACAAGTTCGACACGAAAGTCGGAAAGTTAGCGAAACTACCATGAATTGCTCGTTGGTGTTGGTATATCGTCAGTTTATAGCGCAAGTTCTACTCGCTACTGTCACGCTATATACACAGAGAAGTGCGCACGGCGGAAAACTTCATGAAAACTCTCCCTGCCTGCCGACCCGGCGAAACTTTTTAATTGATTTTATTTAGTCATCTCTCATCTCCCTCTCACGCTACCTTCTCCCTTTTTGCCGCTCCTATAATCGTAGCGTGTTTGTCGACTTGTCCCTTCACCGTTCCTGCATTTTCACCGTCGCAGAAACTACTGTCCGGAAACCCTGTCGATCTTACACCCCCAGGGCTCCGATTACCATGCCCCAGAAAGTCCTCTGGTACTACGCCAAAGGATTTAATCCACTGGAACACAACCCCCTTTTTCGATGACACGCTCGATAATCCTGTCCACGTTTTCATTATTTTTTTATACATCGATCAATGGCAATTCCGTAGACCATCGCACTATGTATTTCTTCGCTTTTTTTTTTGGTTTAATAGGATAAATTTAAGCAATCGTACGATAAATTGCATTTATTGCTTCTTAGTTTTGTTTTTTCATTTTTATATTTAAATTTAGTTCCTACACGTAATATCTCACCTATGTGTTTTTCAAAAGGTTTCACTTAAAGATTGAATGCATAACGTAATAGAAATTCGATAAGCATCGCAGAAATTTTCCAGATATTCCGAGAGATTAGAACAGTAAAGATTACGCGCGAATATAGACGATTCAATTTGGCAAAGAAAGATCCGACAATAAGTAGAAAGATCTTCTACAAATCCTTGACAAAAATTGTATGGCAGATCGATTCGAATTTCAACGAGACGTAGGAAACTACCGAAAGTTAAGGGATTTCGCGGTGAGAATGTGAGCAATCGGAAAACTTGCGCGACACGAGCAAAGTTTCGATACGACGCGACAGGGAAACTGCGCGGAATCGTATAGAATTGTGTCTACTCGGCGAAACTAGCACGCAACTTTGCGAAACAATCTGCTCATACTTCACACGTTCCACTTCCGGTAATCTCGTGAAACTGCAATGGCTCGTGTTTTACGCCGTTGTTAACCAGTCAACGTTACTTTATCTACGAATACGAAACTTGAACCCTTGCAAAACAAATTTTTCTCTCGATAATGTACGCGCTGCCACGATAATAGCGTTGCCAAGTTTCAGCAAAATAAATGGAATAATTACGCGAGAGCATATCTTGCATCATCATTTGTTGCTTCGATAGCCGGAATTTAAATTTCGATGGAAATGTTCCTAGTAAAAGCGCAAATGAAACGTAACGTTAACGCAACGTTCGACTCTTAACGGGTCAAATTATCGCACACGCGGCACATTTCTCACGCCCTTTCATCGAGTCTCCAGATCGAATTAACATCGTTGCTACAAATTCCCTATAAAACGATGGCACGTGGCCGAGACTCGGACTACTATTCCAGTTGCATGGATAGGAACAAAAACAGGCATCTCAATAGCCGTATGATTATTGTCCGCCGTAGAAACTAGCACACGCTCGCTTGGGAGATCGCGGACTGAAGCAGGTTATGTTTTCCTTTGCGATCTCGCGTAAAAGCGAAACACAGACAGAACGCATACGATGCGTCAACGTGGAGGTGAACGCGGACGTGGACACACACCGGTGGGTTTCCTGCACGTGTCCCACGGGAGGGACACGCATCGCCGGTGAATCCCAGCGGCACGGCATTTACGATGTCTCTCTCCTTCGCCCTTTACCTGCTTCTCTCGCTCGTTCCCGAGTACACGGTTCGACGAGCCTCGACACACAAATAGTCGAGCGGGCTCGCCGGTTCAACGTGTAACGAATGGACGTGTGTGCGTGTATATAGCTCGGCTACATAAAGCCCCTCCTGGGTTTTATGTGGCCATATAGATACAAGCCCGGTTCCGAGTAGCGTGTCTGGCATCTTCGTATATAGCGTGGTGGCGTGGGCTCGCGGCTGGCATGCATTATTCACGAAGTAGTCACAAACTGAACCCGCTCTCCCGGCTCCAACCCGATCTGCCCGTGACTCCGCATACACGCGCATCCACTTCGCTCCGACACCGTGCACGGCTACGCGAATTTGCTACAATGCAGTCTAGAAGATTAAGCCTTTGACTGGCGCGCGTTCCGCAGAGTCTTTTCTTTCTATATAGACCTTGCTCTGATGGATTTAGCAAGCACTTTTTTCTTCGAAATTGAACGAATATCATCGATGGAGAGGAAGAGGTTTAACTGTGCGTAAGCATATTTTTCTATCTTTCGTGGGCAAATTGTACCTATGTTTATGCTTTACTGTTTTTTCTTTTTTTCTTCCTTTTTTTTTTACTGTTCTAGGCTTTTGAAAAATATGAATAATTTAGTCAGGTGTCTACTGTGTTATTCGATAAGATTTTTTTTTTAAAGAATATAAATATCCGTTTTAGGGAGATTCGGTCGAGCACTGGGATTGAAGTATTGCCAGAATATTCTAAATCACTCGTTAATCAGACACTTCTAGTTCTCAAGAATTTTTAATGTACGTTTGAGAAATTTGTAAATTATGTGGCAACGAGATAGAAACCAATGCATTTATAGAAGTGTACGTCGTCTACCTTTCGTCTATGGATATCTGGCAGCTTGTATGTATAATCCGCGTTGGCAGAATGAGCAGCTTGTTACACGATCGTCGACTTAATTACGCTAATGAGGACGTTTTGTCCGGTTCTTCGTTATTAACGACACTATTTCTGTGTCGCTGACCTTGTCTGCCTTGCTCCATTCTCTATCTCTCTCTACGTCTGCCTTTCGCAATCCTTTCTTATCTCGTCTACTTATTTAATTCATTAAATGTTGCGAAAGATACGCTGGGACGCGCTTTAACTATTTATCGATTTAATTTTTATTTAAATATATTTTTTAGACATTTCGTTTAGTCCAGTCGAACGATAAACATACACGAATGAAATACACGAATAAAATTATGTAACCGTGATAGTGCGTTTTTAGAATTAATTAAACTTACTATTCCAGCAAATTAGACGCGTGTAATTCGAGAACGATCGAACGACAAAAAGCTGAAAGGGTTCGTAGAAACAGGAAATCTATTTGAGTGAAAAATCGTTTTCTCATTCGATACACGCGGAGATAGAATATCCGCTATAAAATTAGAAAAGCACCGCGCTCGTCAAACTCATGCTACATCACGGCCAATTACATTCACCGTTCATCCGTACGTTACCCCTATTATTGCGATATTATTGAAAATGCATACACGGAGACTCGCGTATCGCTTATGCAGCGTTGTAACTAATAACACACTTTCGTCCATCCAGACAGAAAGCTGCACTTAACGTTTAACACGAACTGCAATTACGGAGAATTACCTCGAATTTGCATCTAGTCGTAAGTATATTATTTACGTACAATGTACATACCACATTTAATAACATTTTATCAAGTTATCGAGCAATAAACAAGAGATCTATCGACTAAGTGAAATTTCACGCGTTTAAACAGCAGTGAAACGCTTTGTTTCAATGGATCGATAAACCAGCTGGATCCTTCGTTCAAAGATGTCGGTAGATGTATAATATGTATGTCCAGCGTCGAGGACGAGGTTCGTTTCTCAAAGCGGAATCTAACCGTCGTCATGCCGGTACGCTGATTAATTAAGGAAAATTATGAATTTCTGCCATGGCGACGTGGAAACTTTATGCGACGTCAAACAGAGGAGACGCGAACGTCGCTTACGAGGGAAATTTTTCGTCAAATTAGCAAGCGCGACTGTAGAGAAAAAATTCAACATTTTTCTGGATTCTGCTCCGGAGAATATAACTCACGTTGAGTAACTGGAAATAACCGCAACAAATGGGACCGGAATATCTTGCCGCGTTCCTTGCATAATCACCAGTCAGTTGAAAATATCGTTAACTCGCAGATAATTATCATATTTGATGTATTCGGTATGGACGCATAATCGTGCGTCATCGTGATTCGCAAGATAGAAATAGCGATAATTCTATAGAGCACGATACCGATGATTAAACGACGGATCTTTACGCGCATTCATATTTTTATTCATTTTCACGTCAAAAAAACAATGAAATAGTGTCTTTGTTGTTTTCATTGGAGAATCTAATAACTGGGAATATTTGAAAAGCAAAAACATGGAAAGAATAATTAAGGTGAATATATAAATAAATAAATATGTATATCGTGCACTGGTAGTTAACGCTCGCGTGATGCTAATGTCGCGTTACCGATCACAACGCAAATGAGTGCAGAAATAGAACTATCTATGGACTAAGCTAATATAGATCGAACGAATGTTTTATCTTATCGCAATAAGTTAATATTTTGATTGAAGGAGGAAACGAATTTATTCGATATCTTCCCTTTCTCCACTCGCGTATTTGCACAGTTGTACGTATTCGTATCTAACTGTAAACTTTCTCGGAACTCGCCTATCGACTTGTAAATTAAAAACAAGCATGTCGAATTATTACATAAGCCTCTATCCTCGTTTATCTGTTTGCGGCCTCGTAATCGCTCTAATTCCTACGCGAACGAGAAACGCTTCGTTTCCCTGGCAAGCAAAAAAATCGACCCACGGCAACGTTAACTACGGATTATTATGCAATTCATTAATAATTCACCGGTGTTTGAATAAAAATATTCTCAAGTCGATTAATCGATCTCTTCCTGCTTGTGAACAGCGCGTAGAAGGTGAGAAAACGAGGACGACTGTTGGATTAGCTGGTAAATCGATTTTCCAGAAGCTCGGTCAGAGAGGAAGAAGAAAGTCTGCAGTTCGATTACGCAAGGAGAAAGTCGCGCCAGCGAAACGAACGAAACGCCAGTCTTTTTGCGAGTCTGCTGTCCCTTGCCATCTTCTCGCCTCCGTCGACCCATAATCGAGACGAACAGAGAGAAAGAGATGCCAACCAGCAGAAACAAAAGAGAGGAAGATAGAAAGAGAGAGAGAGAGAGAGAGAGAAAAAGGACAGACAAGAAGGAGAACCGGTTCTGCGAAGTCCATGGCGTGTCTAATCACGGCGCTACACGAGCGTTACGCTTTGGCTGCGCATGAAAATACCTATATACACCTATGTACCTATGTACTTGCGTGCCTGTATGCCAACTATTTATACAAGGTGTTACAAAAGAAGAGTTTCAGATTTTCTGACCTTACGAATAATACTTAACGAGAGATGCGAACGATATGTAAGAAACGTAGACCCTACAATCAGATTTTTCGATGTTACGTTTGCCAGCCGCTACATTTTTCAGCTGATGCGATACAACGCTTAAATCAAATATTTGACGAAAGATAAGGAGGATGTGTCGATCGATGATCGAATTTACATATTGAAGAAAGACACACTGGTGGCGTGTCGGTTCGCAATTTCTCTATCACAGACTCGCGTCTTCAAGAAAGACACATTGTGAAACGTGAAAACAGATTTTTATGTTGCTTATAAAAATAATTCATTCGAGCACTTGCGGTGGCTCGTGAAAATAAGATACGTATGTGTAATTAAACGATCGAACATTGTATATTGTGTATTGTAACATTGTATATTGTATCCACTCATAGTGCTATGCTACAAGCCTTTACAAAGCCTTATATCCTTCTTGTGAAACAATCTGTAGGTACATGTGTACTGGTGCATCTGTTGGAATACGCGCGTAAAGCCCGCTGCTCGTAACGTGAATCGCGCCGTACCGTGACTAGAATCGTCTATTTGCCTCGTTTCCTTAATGCATCTCGTCGCACGTAACTCACGATCACGATCCACGAATAGTAAAAACGCGGAGAATGTCCCAATTGCTAATAAGCAGTAATTTTATTCGACTTGCCTGGCACGATACCCGTTGCACGTTCAGTGGCGCTATACGCGAGAACGACGCATCGCGTGTTCACGTCATCGTCGACTACGATGCCATTATATTTTCGTGTTGGAATTTAATTAGAAGCTGACGTGTAGGAAAATATACCGCGGCGGTATGCGTTCTGGATATCAAAAAGTGTGGATCAGGCTGGTTTACTTTCTGCACGATAAGGTAGCTGTGACTCATTGTCGACTATCAGGTACAGCGGGGTAAAGTTTGCGGTGACTTGTCCCGGAAAACCGATATCTAAGCTAGACCATGTTCTTTTCCTCGAGAAGGTTCAACATTTTTCGCGGTGCACAGGTAAATGAATCAACCTGTCACGCTTTTCTGCAAGGCGAACGGCAGGCTTTTATATTCGTGGGAGAGAAAAAGTGCGGAAGGTTACCCGCGAATTTTTTCTCCCGGCGCAAAAAATTATCCAGCTTCTCTCTCCGCCACGATATTCCGTCTCGACACTTTTTTATCCGTTTCGATCCTCTCTGCCTCCCTTCCTCCTTCGCAGCGTCAATGGTTTGACCAGAGCATCGTCTGTACGTTCCATGGTGTTCGCGTTTGAAAGGAGGCACGTTGGAAGGAAGAGGATGAAGTTTCATTTAATTAGGGAAGGTAAACATTCACCACGGACTTACTCGCTCGCCATTGTTATTTCTCCTATCTCTCGGCTTTCTCGAGGATCGACTGTGAAACCTGGCCTGCTCATTCCGAGAGCTTTTTGTTTGCAGAATACCTGCGCAAGTTTGCACCCTACCTGCCCGATACAGACGCTGATCTCGAATCTTTAAAACCCAGCAGAAATTAATTCCACAGGGTTTAATCCCTTTAAAGCTCGAACCTATCTCGCAAAGTCATCTATCGATATGGTTTTATCAACGATTTAGTTAGTTATTGAAGTAAGTAATTTTAGTATCGATAATAATACTTTGAGATATTAAATCTACAGCTTAGACTTCTCACGCATACTTTCCATTATGTTATATTGGTACGTAATAATTTGAAATTCCTTCAACTTTAGTTAAAAATCAGATCCTGTCGCAGTTTTCAAATGTTGCATTAAAGTTTGACAGAAATAAGCTAGTAACATTTCTATACTAATGCGGAATTATTTTTTTCTTTCTTTCTACTTTTTTGTGTCTACGAGGAAGAAACAATTTACTCGGCAATTTCACTAAGAAAAGATTGATTATCTTTCAATTTACCGTTTGAGTGGAAATAAATGTGAGCGTCAAGCGGTTAATAAGATGCTATACCGCGACTTTCTCCTGGAAAACTGCTAGCGGATAAACCCACGCGCTTCTCCCATGTATTTCTATCTATCAGCCGATCAAATGACAAGCTTTCGTTTAACGGTGAAACCCAGACTAACTAGAGAGGAAAATTTAGCTGCGTCGAGTTATCGTAAGCATGATTTACGTACGTTTCAATTCGATAGCGATGCACACGTGCCAATAACGGAGCGAAGCGTAGCACATGCATTACATATTCATATGGCTGGAGCCGATTGCATCGCGAATAGCATTGCGCAAGCATCGCGTCTAAAAGGAACGTTTAAACGGTCTGATGTTCATTCCCATAGAGACGGGTTGCACAAAGCAGCATATAAGCAAGAACAAGATACTGCTTATATCTGATGTATCTGGCTAATAAGTATGCCGTCTGTCCTTGAAAACATACTTTCGAGTTCAAGGTTTTGCCTCGACGAACATTCGTATCGAAGTACACGAAATTCGACCAACTTCCATATTTCAGCGTTACCAGCAGTCGTGGTCGTCTGGACACTTCGGAACGAGTTGCTCGAAAAATCCTTCGAATCGTAGAAGATATTCCAGCATTTTGAAGATAACATACTCTCGCAGGCAGAAAGCAATTATGTACGTGTTTAACGATAAGCAACGTTTTATAGAAATATTAAGATTTCCCTTTGCAGAGCGAGCTCCGCTAGGAATTATTGCCGCGACGATTTAAGGCCCAGTTTCTATGAAATAAATACTCGCTTTGAACGCGACGAGGCAAACAAATAAATTTTCCCACGAAGTGGCGTTGTAGCTTTGGCAGCTGTTTTTATTCGAACGCGTACATTCCAAGGGAGAAAAAAAGATGCACGTCTGCGCGGTCCGGGAGCTCGACGATTCAGAAATGCAGCCATGAGGGAGAGTAGAATCTATCTTGTGCTCTGTCGCTAAAAATAAGCTTTGTGACTAAAAAGTATACTGGAATTCTATTTAGCTGAACTACGTTTTTCAGTGTTCGCTTGTGTGAACTGAAATATGGAACCCACTTGTCCAAACGAGAAGAATCTAATCGTATTGCGATCGTTCTGCAACGAGTTTAGATAAATAGAGTTATTACTACGTAATAAAGACACCGAGAAATGATATTTCTATGATGAAGAAACTATAGGCTACCAATACTCTATAAAACAGAAACAGAAACAAATTTCGCAATTCGTAATTAACGCAATTAGCAAAAGAATGGTGCTGTTCCTGCCTAAATTGGCGCTGAAAGTAATCATCACCGAGCTTCGTTGGGAAAAAGGCAAATCAATTAGAAGGTGGACGAAATTGAGCGGCACGCTTTTAACTCTTCAGAGACGAGACTGTAGAGAGCCGAAATTGATCTCGGCGGAGGCGCCACTCTAAATGGAGAGTAACGGCCATATACCGGACTTATGGCTTCCTCTGACTCTTCCTTTAAACCATCCGCTATCCTTTCCCGCGGACCTGTACCTAACTGAACGCCGCATAAGGATTCAGGCCAGGCTTGGCCATAAATCGAGGATAACGACTGCACGGTGTACGCGCGGCGAATACCGCCATTAAATGGCAAGAGAGCGCGAGCTGGCTCGTGTTCCGCAATTATTTCGTCGAAGGACGACCGCTTCTGGGTTCCCCGGGGGTCCTCGTTCCGTCTCGCGCGAATGTGTGAGACGCTGCACGATCGAATACTCGCGCGCAACACTCGCCTTCTCTTCTCTCCTCTACTCTTCTCTGTATGACCCGGGGACGTGAAGGATTTCGAGTTCTCGACCGGAGGAAAAAAAACTTATACGAATGCCTATCCCAAGCCGAACCAGCTTCGAGAAGTTAATGTCTTTATAAGAAAACGACCGTTGATCGACCAATTACGGGATACTGGATAATTGCTTTCGCGATTCGATGCAACTTGTCCCGTGAATCGAGCTGTAAGCGTAATGGACTTAACGAACGAGCGTCTACTGCGAATTAGAGCAATTATTTCAATCTCGATATAGTTACGATATTTCAACTTTGTTGCAATTTTTTGCATTTCGAATATTTATTTATTTATAGCCTAAAATAAATCTGGCAACCCGTACACAACGTGAACACGTTTTTATCGTAGACGTTTTAAACGTCCGCGGTATAAAGATCGTCCTATCGTCGACATTTGGAATTCCATTTTTGGAATTTAAACGGAGCCCGCTTAAAGGGCCAGCTATCCTCGCCGTGTTTAAATTCCAAACACCACCTGCTGCTCTTCCCGTTCCTCTGCTCGCGGCTCAACTTAGGGTGTAGGAGAACACTATGCGTGTGTGTGTATACGTGTAGGCGTGTGTTGATTTTACTTCGAGTCCCTGGGCTGTTTTTATTTCGTGCTTCACCGGGCACGTGATCTTAATTCGAGCTCAAAGCACTGCAGGTTAATTTGGTAACAATCGAAAGTCGATCGAATGCGATTAGAGTCGACGTATTACTTGGATCGCGATAGTCCACAAAACACCAGACAGGTATACCGTTACTCTCTGCAATGTGTACACAGCACCTGCTCCAAACGACGTGACCCAATGGAAAGTAAGAACATCCGTGTAATAACGGGTTACTCGAATTTTAAAGATAGTGTGACTCGATTTAATTGCTTTTATATATATGTATATATTGCGTGTGTTATATAAAACATTAAAAAATTTCATTAATACTGCAACGAGATATCAGTGCCAGGATTATATTGATAAAACCAATCTGAAAGTACATATAAAACTTACAACACGTTTACTGCAAACATAAGCCTGATAAGAGATTGATATACGTTATTTGAATATTCGTGTGATTTCTGCGAAATACGTATTTATTCGCACTAAATATCTTGTAGTTTCTATATATATATCCTCAAATTTGTTTCAAATTTTACCAATACGACCATGATAGTTGAAACTTACTAATAGTTCTAATGGAATTTTAATATATTTCGTGTAAGATACATAATACATTCTTAAACAATTTCTACAAGTATTCGACGCCCAAATACTTTTATAGGTTATTGTGTATAAAACAAATTAGCATTTTGATGCTTTCGAAACGCAGACACTTTTACAAAACTACAAAGAACCCGATACGCGTTTACGAAGAAACACGATCAAATATACGTATAGTAAATTCCGCGAGATAATGTCGAATGATATAAATTCGTTAATGATCGGAAACAATCATGGCGGAGGATTTTTTAACGCCAATAGGAACTTGTCACTTGTTTCCTCGCTGGCATTCTTTCAAAGGCTTCGCGTTGACTTTAATCGGATCGAACGGCAGTAAGAGTTTGTGCAGCACATTACCTAAGAATCCAGACCTAGGTTTTCAGTCGAAGGTAATCCCTTTTAGTCGCAGTAATCATCACGTCACAAAATACGGTTGCTTCCACTTAGCACAATCTCGACAGCGTTGATGCACGTTCGACGGAAATTCACACGGCATTTGCTCTAACACACCGGCCGTATTCGATCGCATCCGATCTAATTCACCAAATTCATCAAATTATCAATCTATCATTCAATCTATTAATCATAAGGAAAATAGTTTTAAGAAGGAAGAAACGAGCAACACATCACACATCACACGGCAATTCCGATTTTCGAGATACTCGAGAAGGTTCGCGCGTAGCTGCGAGTGCACACGAAGATTGCCGAAGATCAACGCACGACTACGATCACTTCCGAAGATTTCCGACTGAGCTCGTTTTGCATCGCCGCGCACACAGCCAGCACTTGAAATTCGTATATTTAAGCGAATTCTTGAACCGTTTCCGAGGCGGTATTTTATCGGTTCGTTTATGCTTCGCGTCTGCCTTTCATCGTTACATTTGTGTGAATCTCCTCTTCCCAACTTTCTGTTATGCCGAAGTAGCGGCGTTGTCCAAACAATCCATGAACCGTTTCATTGTAACGAAGTGGAACCGCTGAGAGAATCGAAAATAATATAACAACATTTTGCTAGATAACAAACACCGTGGAATTTCTACGTCAGGGATTAGAATACACTACGTCGTGAGTTTACGTTCCCGAGTATTCCAAAGTATTCGTATTTACAATACGCTGCGCGATTAACGAGAAACCGTTCCGCGAGAAGCACTCGCCTCGGCTGACGATAGATCGAGATAGGGCAACGCGACGAGAATAGTTCTAAGGTAAAGTTCGGGCGTTCCTGGAGGTCAACGATCCTCGTTTCTGTCGCGTCTTTTCGGCGTGTTTCGCTGAACCAGGACGCGACGCCGATGGAAAGAAAGGGAAAGACGAAGGCGCACGGGAAGAATCGCGTGGAGAACTGGAAGCGGCGAACCGGATTCCAGTGTGCCACGAGTCTCTGTTTGCTTCTGCGCAAGAATTTGTGCGCAACTACGGTCGCACGAACGAATGCCTCGCCGAAGATTGATCACAGACAGAATCTCTTCGTCTTTTTCCCCCCTTCGTGCTTGATTAATCCTTTCTCGTATGAAATCACGACGCGGTAACAAGTGGGAAATAAATGGAAAATATCCGTTCGAATCGATTTCATGGGAAATTTATGTGTTTCTACGTCTTCTTACAGCGTCTGGTTAAGATATACACGGCATTAAAATACCGATTAAATCTGCTGAATAAAATTCAGTCGATTCGATTGAATCATATCGAAACTGTTGAATGAGAATAAAGAATTTGAAATGCGATTAATCGACACTTTGAACGCGAGGAAGATTATTCTATCTCTATTTATATCCCATTCAAAGAGAAAGATAACAATAATAATGCAGGCGGTAATCCTTCGGGCTATGAGAAATTGAACGAAAATTCATGTCTTCGATCGAAGAATTCCATTACATATTTAAACGGTATTTCGAAGCAAGCCGATTCACTGACACGTTACTTAATCTACAAACCTTTTACATTTATTCTCCTCTTATCACCGACTTTGCCAACATTTTACCTTAGATACGAATGTTGGTTTACTCGATCAAAGAATTATTTCTGGCTGCGCGAAAACTAAGAGAAGAGCGTACTAACCAGCGATACGATCGCAACAAGTGTTTCTATAACATCTAATTCCCCGTTTTAAACGAAATCGCAAAACAATTACCAGAAGCACCGATCAATTCTGACCGATCGGTGAATTCGTCCCGACCCCTGTTAAACGATACTCTGAAACCAATAGGAATGATTCAGTGACGAAATTGCAGGACTAGCAGCAGCCTGTCCCGTAATTGCTATCCTAATTGAACTGCGTGCTGGTTTTGCGATATCCGATGCGGTATTGGATGCCTCGTAACGCTGTAACCCTGTAACACCAAATCGATACCGTAAGCTTTGCGAGCTACGCTGGAATGAGATACGCTGGTTTGCACGGCACGGGTGGTCGGATAAGAGGTATCCGTTATCGTGCTTTTTACGGATTCAACTTCGCACCAAGACGTTCGAACTACGAGCGATCTTCTATTAAACGCGATATCGCGGTTTCAGTACCGCAGCTGCTTTATGTGGGTCAGTCGCGCGTTTGTTATCATTAGAGACACAGGTACGGACACCGCGTGAGATTGTGGCCTCTAACGCGTCAAATATTAAATACGATCGTGTATCATCGATCTACGCAGCTAAACATAGTTTTCATTGCATTGCTAGCTAACATTCAGAAAATGATTATAGTTCGATTATATAATACTTGGCACAGATAGATCAATAGATAGATTTCTTTCGCATTTAGACATTTTTCACAATTACCTAACTCCTTCTTAATTTCTTATCGCGATTAGGCAGAGAAATCCTAGTGCATTTACAGCGATGCATTTTTGCGACGTTACAGGGATATTTGGAGTTATAAATGTTAATTTGTTGCTCGTGTGTTATATCGACAACAAGATATCTCGTAAAAATTCGTAAAACGTTGGCACGTTTCGATTTTCATGGGAAACTCGATTTATCTCCCCGAACGAGTTCCTCGGAAAGTGGCAAAGGATGGCGAAGAAAGCAACGGCGATAAAACGTTTCACTGGTTATTACTCGCTCGCGTTACGCAACCGAGGAATTAACCTGGTTTTCGTGAAACGTTCCGTACTCTCGCCGCAACGAGGCAAGGGGAAAGAAACAAAGAAAAGAAAAAAAAAAAGCGCAGAAATCCTCGACACAGCATCTCCATCGTTCGCGTTAACGACTTGTAATGGCTGGTACGGTACACGGACCAGAGTGAATTTTTTCCCCCTCGGACTTCGTGACCGGACATCACGGATGTGTTCATTTTGCTTTTATTCTGCCGGCAGGTACACGGATTCGGTGCATAGCGTTCGCGAGAAGCGTCCTCGTGTTTCAGCCGCGCGTAGAGCCGGTTTTTTTACGGCTGCCGCAGGCAACAGACCCGTTTTCGGCGAATCTGGTTGTAGCTTGTTTCTCTCCCTCGACCGGATTCAGAGACCGCCCACGATCCGATCGATCGTGATTCTGCGAGTGCGCTGCGAAACTGGCACCGACCAGATCCGGAGATCCTAGGGGAGAGACCGACACGCTGCTCGCTCCGTTTCCTCTCCCTTGTCCCTTCTCGACAACCACAGCGAAAGAGAGAGAGCTTTAACGACCGTGGCCCGAATCGACCTTGCTCCCTCTCCTGTTATTTTCATCGCCGACCAGAAAATGTTCTCACGTACACCTCGCAGAGAAAAGTGTTCGTTCGTCGTGCAATTGCAACGAAATTGGACACTGAAAGACCGAGCGCTGCTTTTACAACGATTTCGTCGAAACTTACAGATATATGGCAAACGCCAATGGTGGGTCGAAGCGAGCTCTCGTGTAGAAAGATCTGGTATATACGTAGTTCTAATGGAAAACGGTTGCCAGGTTTATTAGCAAAGTACGCGTCGAACCCACGACATTTTCTTAAGTGAAAGGAAAAATCCAATACAAAGATATACGATAAATAATAGCGATTTCTTGGAGAAAAATCTGATAAGAAATATACTCGTTGTATTCGCTAGCGAAAATAAATATCGGGCAATTAAGCGATTCGAAGCAAAATTTCATTAGAGGTTTCCTTGAGATTTCTCGTTTTTATAGCCGCCATTGCGTTACGCTCTTCAGGGTTGCGCGAGCACGAGATCTAATCTTCGCAGAGCGGTGGGTCGGAGGGGATTAGGTTTGTCGTGTCAGGGACTGAGAGCGTAAAGGGTAACCGAGTCAAAACAGAGAGAAGGGGAACGTAAGAAACGAGGTTCTATCCTCGATGGAGCAAGATAACGGATGAACCGAGGCTTCTAAAAAATAGCACGGGTTACCGTATCAGCGTTCAAAGTATAGCGTGACATTATCGTCGTCGTTTAACCGTTTCCATTATGTGTCAAAGTGTCAAGTGTACAAAGAAAGCTCCAATTGCAATCGAGTCTGCAAAAAAACAGAATAGCCAACTCCACGTTTTTCAGTTTCGTTATACAGATAACGTAATTAATATTCGATACTCATAATCGCATATTCTCAAATTCGCGTAAATCTGTTGTTAGAACGATGACGCAAATAGCAGTAAAATATCAAGTCAGTTTCAAAAATAACTTTCGCGAGATCACTTTTCTGTATTTTGCAAATTCTGCATAAAACCAGCGTGGTATGCGAAGCACGAAACAAGTATCCGAACGGCACAATTGTATCGTCTAATGGCGCTATTCTTTCCAGCTTTGCAAAGGAACGACCAGAGCAAGAAATATGGTAACGATCAGGATACATCCTCAGGGAGCTCTAGCTCGGAATAATCGTCGACCAGCGACGTCCCTGTCGAACGACAGAGTCGAGAGGTAACTCTAAACCCTGCTCGGTCAGTGGAGTCAGCATACCTACTCAAGGTTAACACCCGTTTCGTCTTGAAATTCCATCCACGGCGAAATAGGGCCCCGCGCGCAGTGGACCAAGCAACCAGAGAAACGAGCGAGAGAAGGACAGAGGAGGAAAAAAAGAAGCAGAAAGTGGAAAGAGCCGGTAGAGGGAACGAGATGGCGTTCTTCCTACGTCCTCGTGGCCCAGGAATTCTGGGTTAATGGCACCGCATTACGATCGCGTGACTTTAGTCAGATATCCGTGCCCGCGATCTGGATAGTAGTTGGTATCCACAGAGGGGGATACGACAAGGAGTCAAGGAGAGAGGGGAACGAGGAGAAAAATAACCGAGCCGCGTGTTCCGATCGATCGTAAATACATATAATGCAGGCACGGCCGAATGTCTCTATGAGAGCGTTACGTGAGCGGGATTCGATCGGTCGATTTACAGGTCGGTTATACGACTGCGACATAGCGCGATCGAGTTTGGATAGAAACTCGTGTTCGTCGTTTGCGATGCGTCTAAACGACAAGTAGTAGCGTCACGTGTTTTATCATAACGCAGGAAAAACGCAATTTTCCAAAGAGGATTTCTGTTATCGTATAGAGACGGAAAAAATGGCACGAGGAACGTGGATGTGAGTATTGGGTATCTTCGAATGTAGTGTATAAGTGGTCGAAGTGGTATTTCGTAATCTTCTATGGGCAAGCATACTTTGGCATCTTACGCGATCAAACCGAGTTGTTTGCGTCAACGCCTAATTCCTTTATTGCGTTATTCTACGTTCGCAAAATGTGATGAAACTTTGGCGATACTTGATGAAATCTCTGCTATATTATGCGATAAGTTTTTAGGTCGAACGTTCAGAAGGTTCGTTTTAGGAAAAATAATAATAAATTTGAAGAAATCCACGAGCGAAATTTCACTGGAGCGTGTAAACGACTCAATTTGCCAATGGAGGGTCAATTGTGCTGTCTGTAATTTGTGTTGTTGTTTCGCCTGCACCAGCCTTCTTTCTTTAACGGTGTTCGTATCTTTCGACAAAATTCTGAAGCGATGAGAATTTTTCACGGCGCATTGGATTTGAAACTGCGATGGTGATATGGAAGTTTCTTGATCGTGTGACAAATCTATTTCCAGGGGAATTAGCGATGACACGTGGAACAAAGGGATTCCGAATCGACGTTGAAACGTTGGTCAATGACAGTCGGATGACGAGAACGAGACTAAAACGGAGGCGATCGGCGATTAATTATCTATTTCTCGCGACGAGGATCGACGTATCGATCCGATGATTCTCGATGAGCTGTGTGCTTGAAAGCTGTCAGGACATTTCCAAGTAGATTATTTCGAGTATCGGTTCGAATCGTCGCGGCGCTCTAAATTTGTCCAACACCATTCTGTCTGTCTCTATACACCGGGGAAATTAACGAATTACACTACCACCTGTCATTTCAAATTTTCTCTCTTATTTTTATTCCTTCATATTTTCTTCCCTAAGAAATATATAACTTCATTTATGTAATTATTTGTATCAGTTGCTCGTAAATTAAACTCTATAAATTGAAGAGCGTTGATATTAAGAAATTTATTTCCTCAAATTTGCCTTGCACTCTATGACTATTTATATCGTCTATTTGCGATAAATCAGCTTTTCAGCTATTTATTTTCGAAGAATTTGAACGTTAATCACAGGCGGATAATGAAATTCTGAAATTTATTAAAACACGATCATCCAATATCAGACACCCTGTGGTGATCGTAAGCTTATATACACGTGTATATAATGTCGAATGTCTGAGATATTGAGATCTGACGAAGAATGTAAAGGATATTATACATCCCCAACCACCACCAACGCGTCAACGTCGAAAAATCCAATAAAACTTTTTTTATAGAGTTATCGTTATTAATAATTCTAACCCCTTGCAATTATACAACATAGCATGTATATATATTTAGATATCGACTAATATGGTGATAAATTAAAATTCCTTTATCGATTCTCCATACAGGCCAATATATAATATTAATAAGAAGCGAATAAGCGGACACTAAGAATGGTTAGTGAAAAGATATTAAGAGCATGTGCTGCCTAAGCACCCTCCACGTTCCTTTTGCATTTTAATGCACTCCACGTTCCGGTGACTTCGCAGGGGATATTCAAGATTATTGCCCTCGCTCCCTTTCTACGAGGAAGGACATTTGAGTCGGGTCGAGCTGTTCGGGATTGTGTTTCTCGCACGTGTGTACCAGACACGACCAGAACGTGTCTCCGAACATCTTTCCCTTTGGATTCTTCAACCAACAATCACTAATGCGACGACAACCCAGCGACAGCCATAAAGATCATGCGTGACTCAACGTTTTACGTTATTGTAGGACTTTTCTGCACGACATATCGCTTTCCAGCTAACGATATCAGTAAATCGACGAGTCATAGATTACAGGTTGATACGCATCTTTTCCGTAATTTAAAAATGTTATCATACGGAAGAGCATAATCGCACGACACGCGATTCGTGAACTTTCGGTATAAAATTTCATTGGATTCTGGGACATCAAGATTTCCATGAAATCGATCGTCGATCGTGGGAGAATGTTCTTAGGTGGAAAGTTTAGCTTCTCTGAGTTTTCAGTAGGATGGCTCGCATCGAATAACAAAGGGGATAGAGCAACCGTTGTTTTGAAATGCACTTCAGATGCGTCTGGCTATACGAGTATACGTGCACTGGCAGGCTATTTGCGGAACAACAACAAACTTTTGTTTCCGTGGACAAGTAGAAACGCGGGCGTCGAGACGCCTTGAATCGAGAATTTCGTTTCTCTTTTTCCCTCGTTAGACTCTCGACGTGCCGGTACGTTTGTTCGCGCGAAAGGTGGCATAATAAACGGGAGGCAGGAAAATAACGCGCCAAGACCTGGTTTCGCAGTCGAGCCTTCGACGAAGAATATTTTTCGCCGAACTGTTTGCGTTACTTCGATATCAATAGCTGTCGATAAAAAGAAAATACCAAGAAAAGTTTGAAACTGAAGAAAAATACGCTTCTCGATGATCCGCGTAACCTTTTTAAATTACGATTTCCTTTTATCATCTCTTTCTATGTGGCAGAAGCAAGAAAAACGCACTAGAAACAGATATTTTAAACTGCGATTCTAACTTTATTTTTACACTTTTAACTTTATTGCGTTTAGTTCGTGTTAAAAAAATCTTCAACTAAAAATAACTGCGGCGATCTCTGGAAAACATTTCACGACCACCTCGGGCATTGCAAGCCGAGATTTAACATGTTCATCCCTAAGAAACAGGCAACGTTTCTAACTCGTAATCGTAGAAAACTCGAAGCAGCGAAATTAGTAGGTTCGAATAAGTCGCTAGCATTTCTCGAGAGCAAAACAGACATCTCGGCGAATGGTTCGATGAGAGCCCATCGATTGAACGAGCCTTTGCCTCGGGCCGAATTGCACGAGCACTCTAAAAATGGAGAAGAGAAGAACAACGGCACCGAGGCTCCTTCTGCATAGCTTTAATGGCCAGGCCTGTTACACATCGACCAGAAATCCTGCTTTATCCCTCTGGTTCGAGCAGTGGAAACAATTACGGTGCCTATTTAAAAACCGGTTTCTCCCCCCGCGTTTCGACCTTCGCCTTTTTCGTTCTTTGACGAGCCGGCCGACGCCACTTCACCGACTTGAATCGCCGGAATCGAGGCAATAGAAAAAAAAGGCGAGAAATCGCACGAAGCTGCTAGGTAGGAACCGGAGACTGATCGCTTACCAAGCAGCTTTAAACACCGACTCGAAGAATTCGTAGGAAGCTCTATCTTTTCTTCTTCGCATAAATAATATTATATTGGCTTCTAACGTAAATTCTTCTTCTTGTTACACATATATTACGTACATTATAACACATAGAAAAGTATTAAATTGTCCGGAATGTGTCTTTCTTTAACAGACACGTCTTTTGCAACGACGCATCTTTACACAAACATGAAACCTAATCTGTCGAACGTTGTGATTTTTATCTTGATAAAACAAAATGGATCATACGTAATTCGATAAAATAATATAACACGGAAAATCTTGCGCATCATTTCCTTATAAAACGAAAGAAACTTTTCAGACGACCTAATAGATTTGATTTTATCTTACAAGCCAGCGTTATTCGAGCTATTTACAGGCAACGCAGAATGGATCGATCTTTTCAAAAAGACAATTCTTTTTTCAAGATCAGCCTATCCGAGCACAAACAAAAACAAGATCCTAATCTCTTGTATCTATCGAAGAAACATTCTGAGCTATGCACTGCAACGTTCCGTGTTGGAACACCCTGTATATATATCACATAACGTATCCTTGAATGCCATAGTCGGCAGCGACATTAACCCGCGCGTAGTGCACACCGCATGCGTATAAACGTATCAGCCAACAGCAAATCCATAAATTGAAATTAACGCGCGACTGAATATGCAAGGAAGGACGCGACGTGCTGCATATTGATGGTGGCGAGGCGAGGAGGTCTCGTTTTCGACGCGAGATTTCATAAAGGCGGTGAGAAAGAGAAGAAGTTTTGATCTCGTGAGCGTTCGCGTGCTTGCGCTCGCTGCTTAACGATGTAATTCGTGGTGGCCGATAACGACCACCCCTAACGCAACGCGCTGCTTCGAGTGCTGGCAATTAGGGTAATTGCATTCCGCGTAGAGGAACGTGGGTGAAAGAGGAAAACAGGCGAGCGTGGAGAAACGGGAGGAGGGAACGCGAAGCGATTTGCAAGTCAAACGGCTTCCCCCTCTTCCTTACAGCCAACTATATCCCTCCTCGGTGTGCACACCGAGCGGAAAAAGCACGGAAATTCCCTGGATAATCAGCGGAGTTTTGTAACAAGCCGTCGTGGCTTCGTCTCTTCTGAAAAAAAAACGCCTCCTTCCGATTACTTCCACTTGACGTCATTAAGCAGACGAATGTCTGCTACGTGCAATATCTTATGACATACGTCTTTGTGATTTCCTCCGCTGTTTATAACTCGCACCTTGATATACAGGGTGGTTGGTAACTGGTGGTACAAGCGGAAAGGGGGTGATTCTACGCGAAAAAAGAAGTCGAAAATATAGAATAAAAATTTTTTTTTAATTTTTCCATCGAGACAACGATCTACAGTGAGATCCGTTATAACGAGACGTACCCAGCGAAAATTCAAAGTCGATTTTCTCGAAAACAAAGCCTCAAACGAAAAATTTTTATTTTACATTTTCGACTTCTTTTTTCGCGTAGAATCACCCCCTTTCCGCTTGTACCACCAGTTACCAACCACCTTGTATAATTGACTGTGACTTCATCAACTAATTGACCAAACATTCGTTCTTTCGATATCTTTGGCAGCGGAGTTGAACGTTTACGTAGAATCAGAAGATATGTAGGGACTATTTATCACGTTGACTGCCACGACACTCGTATTCGGGTGACAGCAAAGTTTCCGGTAGGGCCGCGTCACCCGTATTCGGGTGACGCTTATTTGACGACTTGCGAAGGATCGTCGTAGGTACTTGAAAATATATTCCAGAGGAAATAATAAAACTATTGAATTGTTCTAAAAGTAATATGGTTTATTAAAAAAATTATTTACTCGCATTACTAAAATATCGATGGGAGTACGTAGCAGAGAACGCTTGGTACTGTGGCACGCGTGGCCTTTTTTTTTAATATTTATTAAAATTACAATCAATTCTCGCGTTGAGAATTGTCAGTAATTTTTCTGACGTGGCGCAGTAACATGGCTAATTATTTATAATAAGTTAATACTTATTATAGATAAGTAGCACGCGTGGCCTGACGGAGATTTCAGTGAAAACACGCGTGGCAGACAACGCGTTATAGGACCAATTTTAAACGTACCGAAACGATAAAACGATGAAAAATGTTGTGCATGGAAAAGTATCATTTAACCCTTTCGCTTCGAGCGCCGCTTATAGACGGCACCCGCGACGAATCCTAAGTGCAAATCCAAATGATGCATATACAAATGCTATCTGTAGTCAATAATATTTCGTTATCGGCAGAACATTTTCTGTTGATTTTATTGACATATAGGATTAATCAGTTCTTAAAGTTATTCGTTGTTGATACAACATCAAAACGTTTCACGTAATATATTTCAAACATCCAAACGATCGTATACTGTTTCATGTTAAAAAATCTATTAAATCCATTGGCAGTGAAACGATATTTCATATACGGTTCTTACAAGAATTATCGTTATTTAAGACTTAAGAAAACGTATATACAGCAACCACGCACACTGTGCGTATTTCTGGCGCGCGTTTCCGTTCGGTGACGGTATTTCGGCGGACTGGACTGCCAAAGCGAAAGGGTTAAGACTCGTTTAGACTCAAGCCATAAAGTTTACGATAGAAATATTTGGTGTATTCATGCGTACTCCGAATTGCGAATGGATTTCGCAATTGTGGTATCCTGTATGCGAATGTGAAACGCATAAGTACGCTGCAAGCTTCGAGATATCAACTGGTTACCATTTTCGCCGCTATAACGGCGAAATAACGGCGAGTGAAAACAACCATACGAGATTCGCGGATCCAGCGACCGTGTGATCCAAGTGTGTGTATTTGGAGTGTGAATGTATAGACCGAAGCCGCGTCTTAAAGAGAGATGAGCCGCTCGCGACACCATCAAGGTCGTCAACTCATCAGGCCTCATCGGGCCAAGCGATAAAAACGAGCTGTTTACGAGGGGGCCTGCTGATGTCATGAAGAGGAGAATTAACAGACCGGCAGATAGCCCCGGCCGTTAAAAGAAACGAAAGGGAGGAAAAGCGAGACAAGGAACGAGAAACATTAGTCGCAGACGTATTACGAAGCTTGGCAAGGTGCCAACCATTTAAGAATCCCGAAACCTGTTTCCGGCTGCATTGTGAACGCTTCTTCTTTCATCGAGGCTGAACGCTCGTGCACGGTACCGCTTTCTTTGTAACGGAACAAGAACCGAAGAAAGGATCCCCGAGCCAAACACGGTAGTTGAATACAATTATCGAAATTGCTTCGCTCGGTCTTCGTTTTATACCCATTCTTTTCCACCACAGCTGCCACCATTTTTAACGACAGATTTCATTCTTTCCTCACACGCTTTTATCCGGTGTGTTCGAATTATGTTACGTTATACGGTTTAATTAACCTCGAGAATAGTTAACGACAGGCGAATTACACGCGGCAGAGAAATTATTCGGTCGGAACACGGAAATTAAATATTCGGCTCGTAAGGAAGTTTTCATTGAAATTGTATAATACCATTGCGATATAGGAAATTACGAACGTTCATCTCGTAAATTACGAATTTTTCTTTCTAATATTACACACATCTTCGTTTCCCAACGAAGCGTTTTTTAATCGGCTTCTACGTATCATTTTCATTGTGTCGTTCGAAAGTACGCGTTGTTAAATAATGCGAATTTCGATATAATAAATACAACAGCGTGTGAATGGAAAACGCTAATAAAAAAAAAAGACGAAATTGAAAAGAGACATTTAACACTACCATCGAATGAAAATATCGAACAATCGTATACAAATCATTTGTTAGTTGACGGTAAAATTGGATTCGCGGTGAATGTGTCGAATCATAAAGAAAAATATTCGATAAAAAAAAAGGCAATCTTCTATTATTTAAACGATTCAGTCGCATGCACATCGTTTAAATCCAACAACATATTTTCACTGCAACACCTTCCGCTTCTATTTAAAATCAAACTAGCCGCTGGATGGTATGATCGATCATCCCATACGAAGAAAGAAAAATCCGTTCGGTACCTGTTACGGAGAACAGGTTCTCCTGTGCACTGACCTCTTCTCCTCGCAGGTACTTAAGGGAATAAAAGGCTCCCGCTGGAGTTGAACGATAGAAGGGACGGACGAGTTTTGCCAGCGCTTCGTCAACGTCGCCTTCAAACCTGTTTCAGACCTGCCTCCGTGCCGATCTTTCGAAATCTGCGCGGACAACTTGTTTTTCGAAATGGAGAAAACCAGCGGCAACGATCGAAGATATCCATTGGAGAAGAAGATAGAGATACGATATAAATAGGAGAAAGGGTATGGAAATCGAAGTAAATATTTTTAACCCTCTGAGCGTTCACTGAAATGTCCAAACTATATTCTTTACGACTTGAACTTGAAGCTGTATTCAATTTCTCTTGATCTTCTTAGTAATTTTTTTGTGCTAAGCAAAGTCTTTAGCGTTTTTCAGTGCTCTATCTTTACCGGTTTTTTTTTCTTCAACCGCCGTTCCTTCGGTCTTGTTTCACACAGATACGAACTTGCAGAAATATGCACGGTCTAATGTAATAAAATGCAAAAGAAACTAATTCCACGGAAAAGGTCAACTAGCTAGATATCCGCACTGTAAACACACGAGACGTAGACTTTGTAGAAGGGGTAATACGAGCGTCGACAGACTTTGGAGGAAGATAAGTGGAACGATGCGTAATTAGAATGCGAGATAAGCGGTTGAGACATGTGGACGCTCGATCATGTAGGTGAAAGTCAACGTGGCGGTGATACGAAACAGGAAATTGATACCCCGATAACATGGGCATTACAGAAAGAATAAAAATAGCAATGAGTAAAAAAAACCAGCGTAATGGGGACGCGAAAATCGCGAAGGGACATTTTTCCTCCATATTTCCATATATTTCTGGCACATGTATGTGAAATTTCACGTGATTTCGTAACGCCGACACGAGCTATTTTTGCAATGCGATCGTCGGTCATCGCGTTACCCGGAAATCGACGATTTCGTTGCACGCTCGCGCTCGGACCGATAACCCTTGGGACTCGCGCTATTTACGGCGAGAAGGGGTTATCGCGACGATACGTTAGGTTCATCGCACCCCAGAACCTTTCAGTTCAGTCAGCTACGAGCATAAAGGAAAAAAAATCGTACGATATTTTGTTCGTCCCCCTTGGTTTACCGTACAATCACAGGTCAATCCATTGTGCGTTTCGTGTGCATCGTACACAGAGACTCGCAAAAGTATTCGAACAATTGATCATATTGGAGAAAATTTGTACGTTGAAATAATATCATCGTGTTTCGACCGCAAAAACGCGATCGCGAAAGTTTCTCGGTATAAATCGTTTCGGCGATGAAATATAAATTTCGTCGACTAGAAACGAAGGCGGTTCTCTAAACGATACACAAGGTATGTACATGTTGAACTTCTTCTCATAAAAGTAACTTCTGCTTTATAAATAAGCTGTGCTTTATTGTGTCTATCGACGATACGAGACGTCTTATCGACTTCGGACTTTGACTGGCTATATTCTGTGCTTTATACGTTTTGCTCGGAGAAACGAGGACGTACGGCGACGAATAACGCGACGTGATTGCCGGTTTTATGAATTGCCGCCGCGATAAGATGGAAAATTACGACGTGGCTGAGCGGCGCGACGATAAAGCTTCTTGGAGAGCGGATCGTGCAAGCGGCGAGCTTGATTAATTGACGGAAAAATTGACGAAATAATTGTAGATAATTGGAAACCGTTTGCATGAGCGAATTAGTTACGCCAAAAGTTTCCACTTCGAGCTAGATGTAACTCGATTGTTGTTATTCGCCAACTATAGTGAGCGTACGCAAGTGGAAATAGATGTATACAACTTACCAAAGCCGAAGGATAGTACAGCCCTTAGGACAGGCAACGAAACATTGGATATTTACCTGAAACAAAACCTCGGCGTTACTCAATTGTGGCATTCAGGCAAACAAACGGGTAAGGTCGAATGGACCGACAAACATGTGGTTACTATGGTCAGTCAAACATTACCGACTGCACAAAAGCATCGGTGATTAGATATCTCGATCTGACCTCGGTCACGAACCAACCCTTTCATCGCTTGCTATAGGTGGCTCGTCAGCACAGCTGTTACTCGTACGCCCAAAAAACAGTGGTCAAATTGAAATATTATACGTTATAGGCTTACGAAAATATTTGAAGACTTGTAGATACCTTTTACGAATGTATTCTACTGTATATTCTACTGAACATTTCGTAATTTCATTAACGCTGTTACGAGATTCTAGCATCGTGATTATATTGCTAAAGTTTAATGTTTACTCAAAGTACGCCGTCAACTCGTTTTTCGCCAGTCTTTTCGTTAATGTGTATAAAAATAAACTGCGAATAGTTGCGTCAATAGTTTTTACTGTAAATCTATCAACTGTGTGGGAATATAAATTAAAATGTTTTTGTCGAAACGTAGAAGAGCGACATTGGTCGGGCGATTACGAGTGAAAGTGGTCGGTTAAAAAATTCTGCTCAATTTTTTCTCCTCCTTTGGAAGAAGTCCGACACGAAAACACGTCGCCAGGTGCTTCTTTTGAGAACGCCAGGAAACCATTTGCGAGCGAACCGGTGTTCCACAGTCTTCAAGGCCTCCGCGAATCGTTTCATCGTGAATACCCTCTACTATTCTGCTCCTTTCTCTTTTAGTCCCCCTCGCACAGCCATTCGGAAATTATGGCTTTTACTTTTCTCACATTCGACCGCGAAATCCGAGGAATTTTCTTAAGATTTTCCTACAGTACATAGGCGCATATAATACTCTGGTCTATTATATAAGGAAACGCGATTTAACCTGTTTTCCTCTGCAGTCTACGTATGCAGGTTGCTTAATGAATTTTCAGCTCGATGTTTTCCAGGTAATTGACATCGGTGCGGAGTTTAAAGCGAAGCAATTAGGCGAATTGATATGCGGAGCTGTTATCGCGTGGTAATTTGCGCTAGGTGTTACGCAAGGAATAATTTGTTCAAGGTTGACCGTGAGTCACGCTATTAACATCGTAGGTGTTCGTAACAAGACAGAGCAAAAGGAAACTCGGTTGAAATTGCTTGTATAATTCGGGCGTGATTTCCACGGCAGGAACTTTTGTCGGAAAAATAACTGAAATCGATAACCAAAAAGAAAACTAATAAAAGTCTAGCGGGGCTTTAAGAGATTTTTCGCGGAACGATCCTCTCAAAAGGACGGTCGATAGCCGGAAAGTTTGGAAACTTTTAATGAAATTGTTACTAAAGTCGTTTGTGTGCTTTCAAAGTTCTAATTAACTCGAGCGAAAGTTGCTTGGAGCAATTTTTCAAACGATGCATGTACGAACGGTTTACAGGGGAAAATGCGCCTGACAACGAACGACCTCGATACAATTTTGCCCGATAATTATTCGCTCGGGCGAAATGAAAATTGAGAAAGTATCGAAAATTGTACGAACATGGCTCGGTCTTACGCGAAAGAGGTCAAGGATTCGTTGGAAATAACGTTAATAATAATTTGCTTGATCAGGCCGCTCGAATACCACGAATACTTGAATAAGTAAGAGTTTCAAAGGCGCGGGGCTCCAGATGTTTAAACACCTGTCGCGTCTCTGCTCCCTGTTTACCGCTATTTTTCGCCGCCGAATCGTCGATTTGAAACTTGGCGCGCGTTCCAACTTTGGATACCTACGTTTTCGCGGGACAGTAAAATCGTGAATTTCGCAGTCACTCGGGCTAAATATCTTGATATTCCTCGAATGGGAAGTGTGGAAAACATAGCGACATTTCCTAGCGATTCGTTTCTTTCTATGTTAGAAGTAACATAACGGATACAGGATAATTATAATACAGGATAATTTATAGTTGGTAATACAGTTTCGCTAAGAACGCGAATGACCGATATAAGAATCAACGCCACGTTTGAAAGCAACTAAATGTCACGATATTAATTAATACGTTTGCTAAACAGAAAGAGCTAGCCTGAAAATAGCTATGAAAAATTGCCACATAGGGCCCACGAACCAAGGACTCCAAATATTCTCCAAATGTCTCCAAATATTCTTGAGATCCAAAATACTAAATAAACTGGCAAAACCGTGTAGATTTCGTGAAACAAGCATTAGCGCTAAGTTGACCGTAAATTACACGCTGTAATACAAGCACTAATCCATAAAAGACACGATCGTGTTTATACGAACGTCGAAGAGGATTCGAAGAAAGAATAGAAAAAACATTCGTCCCTTCGTACCTCGAGCGAAAAACCGGAGGCGATAGGATAGGATTTCATGTTCGCGACGAGCGGACGAGGGGCAGCTGATTTTTTGCGGGCAAAAAAAGCCCATGTGTCCTCGCGATGCTGCTGAACAAGGACAGAAATATATAGAAGAAAGAAAGAGACGCACATAGACGGTCAAGCGACCCTCGTTCCTTCCTCCGCAGGAACGGGAAACAACCGGGGATGGCTCGGGTTTAACGGTCGTGACGCTCAATATGCGCTGCCGGAGACCACGGAGTCTGTTTTTTTGCCGTGCGCCAGCCAGCCTCTCCTCTCTCTTTCCTCTCTCTGCTGGTTTTTTCCTGTCTTTCTTCGCGGTATCGTTCCAACTCCGTGGAACACCGTCTCCCCCTCGACGAGTCGGCATTCTCGGGCCTATCTCGTTTACTCGTTCAACACGTCATTATCAAACCGGTTGCCGCCGCTGTTGCAGCTGCAATATCGTGCCAGGGTTCTCTCACGTTCTCCTCGCTCTCCTGCCACGTCTCATTGAGCGGAGCCTCGATGCTTTGGAAATCGATCTCCGTGACTCGATTCGGGCCGCTTTCTGAGACCATCGAGCACATTTTTCCTCGAAACTGGAATAGAAACTTTTGATCGTGTAGATTGCAACGACTCGATTGCCGGTTTCCTTTTGGCGGATTTTATACGGAGGAACGTCATAAATTAATAGCGTACTTCCTTTGGTTGAGAGTATCTACGAAAAAAAAAAGGGACAAATAGGAATAGACCGTGGAGATGAAGCGTGTAATGATCTGACTCGAACGGAAGCGAATAATTATGTAGATCGTTAACGATATTGTGTCGCGAGGAATTTTTTTTTTTTTTAATATTTATTGAAATTACAATGAATTCTCGCGTTGAGAATTTTCAGTAGTTTTTCTGGCGTGGCGCAGTGACATGGCTAAATATTTATAATAAGTTAATACTTATTATAGATAAGTATAATTTATAAGTAAGTATTATAAATAAGTAAATATTAATTAATTTAGATAACTAATTGAATCTAGCGTTTAGGTCTAGCGGGTAGTGTCTCTTCAGCCTGCGGATCTGGTCCGATGTATCAAGTAGTCCAGTGATTAGGGGATTTCGGTGTTTGTTGACTCTTTTGCTATATATCTGTCGCTATATTTTGCTATGTCGCGAGGAATGGCAAGAACTTGGTTTCGTTTAAATTCGTTTCGCGTTATTATTGCTGTTACTATATTTGTAGCGTTAAGTTAACAGTTCCTCTATCTGTTGAAACGAGAATGATTCATCGAAGCGAAGATTAATGCCAATCCGAGTGGAGAACTTGGAACGAAAATCGCGAAACATCGCAAACTTCCAATGTCTCGATTCTTTGCCCTCGCTGAACAGATCGGAAGATGTTCGTAGATTTGTCAGGACGTCCGAAATGTAAAAATCCAGCTGCCAAAAGTGCGCGACGTTCTTGGATTGGCAAACAAGGCCAAGGAGAAAATTTCAACTTGGTAATTCAAGAAGTGCATCATAAATCAACTGTCACGGTTTTTCTTCTCCGACGAAGAAGAAAAACGACGGGAGGAGCGGTCACTGGAGCAGCCAAGCGGGAGAAACGAAACGAGTCGAGGGGGGAAAAAACTGTAAAACGAGAGGAATCGTCGGAAGGCAAAGTATGTTTTAACGAAACACGATCTCGAAAGAATACCATTCGATCGGTATGCTTCTAACGTTATCCACTTCAAGATATAACTGGTAAAATTGATGAAAAGTGCCGCTTTAAATTCCGTGACCGCGTATTCGAACGAGAAAAAGGACGAATCCATCGCGTGGCACAGAGAATTTGTAGGAGCGAGAGAAAAAGAGGAACTGGTTAAAATGTTCGGCGACAAATGTTTGCGGAGCGTGCCGCGCCGATATTCACGGAGATTCTGTGCCGCTTTGTCCCTTTTTATCGGTGACGCTCTCCTGTTCCGATAACAGGAATCCTTGCCTTCTATTTAACGCCACGTAACACAAATGTACAAAGCCGATCGCTTATTAAATCGCTTTCAAGAAATGAGACGAAATTTGCATGGTTTAAAATCTAGTCTGAAATGCAAATATGGAACGGCCAAGATTGAAATTGAAATGTTCTACGTTTTTACTTCTCCTCTAACCTTTTCAACTACGAGTTAAATATTCGGTAAACAACTGTATTATATCGAATCGCGATAAAGCAACAGTCGCATTATCAATTCGATTTCAATATCAAACAGGAAGAATGTGTCCAGCTGGTTACATTATTAGAAAAGCTTCCGGTAAATATCACGGGTCAGCGATGACGTATGTGTTAAGCTATCGATGCACGCAGAGGCAGAAAAAAGTAAAGTCTATTCCGACAGATACTCAGTGGATTGCACGGTCATAATGAAGTAAAAGTTGTTGAACATTGTTCGACATGGACCTCGCGTGGATCGCGCGGTCGGTCGGTCGAACAAAGCTGAGCAGAAAAGGAAAGAAAAGGGTGAGAAAACAGCGAGAAAAACAATCACAGACCGTAAAGGAAAGACATGTTCGACACACCGTGGAAAGTGTCACGACAGGTTGATCCTGTTCGTCAGTTGTTCGCGTTTCAACGTACCGCTCTGACTTACATTTTATGGCTCCATATCGATAAGACAGCTTCTTTAAACCATTTCATGAACGTCAAGTTATCTGATTTTCCTGTTGGACGCGAAATTTCGATTTAAAGCTGCTTCTAAAATTAACCTACTCAAAACTTTCTGTCCAAAATTGCAAGCCTATAGTCTACAACTAGTGGCTGGTCAGTTTCCTGCACACCCTTTGACACTCGTCTCTTCGTCCTTGGATCCTCGCCGCAAAGCGCGCGTCCGGACAAAGCTACTTTTCACAATTAGAGCGACCAAAAGGCCGAATTGCGAAATGGAACTCGATTAGACGCGATCGAACTATGCAGCTAAATGCAGAGAGAGAGAGAGAGAGAGGAGGAGGAATTAAATTCGATTTATAGGGGAAATAAGTTGAGCCAGTTGCAGAATTTGGAGCACGATGGAGTAGCGAAGCGAGATTGGCGGTCAACCGCGGACGCTGAACCGGCGACTTCGATAATTCGCCGTTTACACCGTAATTTTGCTACGATCGAGCCACAAATTCAGTCAGGCTAAAACGGTTTCCTTCTATAAAGGTTAGCCGGGATCTAAACGGCGATATGTGAGAGGATAGAGGGCCAAGTTTAATCGAAGAAAGAGAACCAACGGAGAAGACTCGACTAATTATATAGTAGAGATTCCCAGCTTTCCATTGTTCTCCGCGATACACGTTCCAGGATGAAATCATGCGAATCGAGCAGGCGGAAGCAGCCAGATACTTTTTTGGTGATATTTTTCGATCGAGCATCGATTATTTATATTTTTGTATCGACTACAGAAGTTATTGAATGATTATTAACCCTTTGCACTGCGAATTTTAGTTCAATTTCGTTACCAGCAGCTCCCAACGCCTTTAAGCTTTTTATTCGAAATTTACTTGAACTAGAAAATAAGACAATTTAAATAAATTAAAAAATAAATTCACCTAAATACCAGTTTTATTCACGCTGTTGTTGTATTTTGTAATTTTTAAGTATATGATATATCTTGGACAATTTCCAGCATGCGATCCTCCTTTTCTTCGTTTCACAAAAAAGAAGGTGGACATGAAAGAACGTCGAGTGAAACTCGACAAAGGAGCTCCTGAGATAAAAACTGATATCGGGTCACACTCGACATACGAGTGCAAAGGGTTAAGCCACGGACGTTTACACATTTGTGAAACGTGTTCAGTTGTAAATATTTGTCGCTATATCCAGTTCCATTTATCCTTAGATCGTTCTACGACTTACGATTAGAGATACCGTCTTTCACAAATTTTCTACAATATTTCACTTAGAATTTTCGCTAGGGGAAAACCCGCTGAAGAATCATTGGTTCGCTATCGTGACGCGAATCGTTTATTAAATCCATGTGTATAGAATACCACCACAAACGGATTTACCAATCTGTCTCCGTCATCCGAAAATTTGATCAGAATGACAAAGAGCCGTGACGCAATTTACGAGCGTCGAGTTGGATATTCGCGCACGAGCGCCTAGCAAATATAAGTACGGAGGGAAGCGTCGTCATTCGGGGATGTTTGCGGGGTCGCGAGCAACCCCTTCCGATAAACACAGTCGCCCTCTCTCTGAATGAGCATCCTCCCTCTCTTCTACCCCTTCCCCAGTTCTCTATCCCAGAGGCGAAACTCTCTCTCTCCCTCTCTCTCTCCCCTCCTCCCTTTCTTTCTCTTTCTCTGTCTGTTTGTCTCTCTCTCTCTCTCGTTCCTTTGTAGCCTCGCGTGGCAAGGCTGTGCGCGGTAGTTACAATGCACGAGGGGTTGGTTACCGGAAGAGGGAGGTTGTTTCGAGACGGCGTTATCGACCCGTTTTCCCAATCCCGTAGCTACCTTAAAGAGGATCCCTTGTAAATACGAGGCGGCGCCTTTAATGGCTCTGAGAACCTTCCATGAGACTATTTCTTTATTTCTTCTGCCGCATTCTTGTTTTTGGAACGGAATGCATCGGACCTCTTTGTGGTCGCTGCATACGATATACTGGACGCAGCAAGTTTTCCAGTAAAAAAAAAGTTTCCAACTGTGTTCAGCGGGATCATAAAAATACGACGAATGCATAGCCATCAGCGGTGTAATTATTAATTACACGATTTATGATAAATTTGGAAAGTAAATGACTATTCATAACGAAGCAACGATGAAATAAAGTGTTTTCACCGTAGCTTTCGTTTGGTCGAGTGAAAAATGAGGTGGAAAGTAAGCAATTAATATCGGTAATGCCGGTCCGACAGAAATTACGATATTTTAATTTTCACAACACAATGCGGAAACGCTCTCTGATTTCCTAGCAATGCGCCGCGCATTCTGTTATTAGTTAATTAATTGGTCGGCTATGTACGAGTTGGCTGGTCGGAGTCTGGCCGCGTGGAAAGAGAAAAATTCGAAACGCCGGTTGTAATTTATAAATGAAATTACACACAATGGAACAATTCGTATTGTTGCGCCCAAGGAATTATTTATTCTTCCCAACGGCCGATGCGATAAATGCATATTTAACTGGCGTGTCGAGGCGAAATTGTGTGCGAACGGCACCCGTTGCACAACCACCTTCCTTTGCCATCTTTCGTGAATAGCTTCTTGATCTTCTTCAACGAACAATGAGCGGTTTGTAACACTTTTGTTCATTGATGCCGGATACTTGCCATCCGAGAGTAAGCAGATAATGTATAATTTAAACCTCATTGTTCGCGCTTTGCCTTTCCCCACGCTAAGCGTTAATAGTATCGAGATATGTGTAATTTTGTGTGCTACACTAAATTAGCCGCGTAGTAATAATACACATATATAGTGAAACAGAAGAATACAACTGTTCCGTTGGTTTGTGGTAAAGAAGATGCCGAGACAAAGAGAGTGCTGAGAAGCGTGCAAATGTGTATCGACGAATATCTTGCGAATCAGAAATCAAATAAATCTGAAACTATTTTGATATCGATTCTAAGTGTAATCTAAGTGTTACTACACATATATTTCGCCGATTAAAATCCACAATTCTCAATAAATAAATTTCACAATCGTTCGATGGTCGCAAAAATTCAACAAATTCGTACCTACGGCCTATAAAATCAGATTTTTCTACTGCTATCAGTGCGAAAGGATCGACGATAGAAAATCGAACTTTTATTCTTTGAACGATCACAAAGATACGTGGAAGCATTGGAAACAAGGCGCAACTATTACTCAACGTTCTTCTATCGAAGCAAATCGCGACTTTCCCCAGTAGTAAATTCCACGAGTGCTGCTTCTAGAATCCAAGGCCAAGCCAACCAGAATGCTCGACCGCCGTTTACAACCCACAATTCACTGATTCATAGTTTATTATGTAGCTCTTGCAATCCTTGACTTCCTACGTGCAGTTTTCAGTTCTCGGCGACCAAAGGATCTCTGCATGCAACTTCCTCTATCCATCTCGTTCGCCTCGATACTTTATTTATACGGCTAGCAGGGATTCTCTGTCTCTGCAGGAGGAACAGTGTACAACAATAGGCTGACTCACGCCGCTCTCGACAATTAGGACAGGCCTCTTCTACGTCCTGCGCGAGCTTTTCTGTCTAGACTGGTCGATAGGTCGCGTACTCGTGTGGGTGAGCAGAAACATCCCACACAATGGAATTTTGTTTTTTGTCTCGTGTCTCCTTATATTCTTGAATTCTTTGAGTCAACTACACGGTGGTTCCTTAGACTGTGAGTAGACGTGGGCTGTTTGAAGGTTGTAACATCGTCGAGACTGCGAAATATATTCGGACGGCTTTATCCCTCGGTCTTTTCTGTTTTTAGAATTTCTGTATTTAAATATAGCGTATTGTATAGCGAGAATCTATATTCGACGCGACAGAATTTAATCCACGCGTTCTTAGCAATTTCAAGGGGAAGAAAATCATCGTTCCACGGATTTACCTGCTTTTAGATAAAATTATCGTTGCGCGGAAAGAATTTTAAACGCGAACAGCGCCAACAGAAAGAGAGAAGCGGTGTACGTGGGACGAATTAGACAGGCCAGAATAATGCAACTTGTGTGAAATTATCGCAGGAATAATGAATTAATTATACGCCGTTCATACAGCAACAACTTCCCGCATATTTTATAGCGCACCCATTTTAATCCGTGACTCGCGCATATTCGGAAGTAAATAAATTAATATCGATCTTTTGTTCGTCGTACTCATTACGTTCTGTGGCGCGTGAAAAGCAAGCAAACAGAAAGAAAGAAAGGAATAAAACTCGTTACATTTTTCTCTCGATTCATTTTTCATTTTTATTCTTTTTTTTTTCACTCGACTTCTGCGGTTCAATAGTCTGGAACGTAAAAATTGATAAAAATCTTCGATCCGGATCCGTGGCTAGTTTTCATTCAAGATCGCATATTTTCGTCGTTCGTTCTGCTGTGTGTTCGTTGATAGTTCTTGTACGCGTATTTCCTCCTTCCCTCGCATTTCACTTTTTCCCCCGTTTTCATTTTTCGTTCGAATCCGGGCGGTGCGCGCGTTTCGGCACAATCTAAATCTCACGAAGCGGTATAAATGGAAAAGATATTTTTTTTCCCCCCCGATGGAGCTGTGATGGACGATCGGAAATGAAACGGGGCTTCCATGGAAACCGAATCGCGAAACGGAAACAGCCCGAATTGAAATAAAAATGAAACAAAAAGGAAAAAAAGAAAGAAAAGCACGGGAAAGAAGGAACTTAATTAACGAGGCTACTCCTATTCTCGAACCGTGTTATTCTCTCTTCAGCGACGCGAAAATACTTTCTTGTTCGAATGAAAATTATCGCAAAGGTGAACGAACGTTAAAAACGCTCGGCAAATGGAAAATAAAAGTGGAGTGCAGGTAGAGGGGCAGAAAAAAAAGAGAAGAAAAGAGGAAAAAGAGAGAAAAGGGAAAGGTAAAAGGAAAGAAAAACAAGCAGTAGTTTGATGCGAGTGCGAAAACGGTGGGCGTGCCTGGCTCGCATCGTCGCCCGGCAACGCGTGCATGCATAATGCACGCAAAAGCGTGCGCAGCTGCGAGACGCGCGTGCAGATGCATTTAGCTGGCCGACGATGCGCTCTTTAATGAGCTGCGATCGTGCGCTGCCCATGTTTCGCCTCCGATCACCGTTACCGCCACCGTTCTCCACGTTTATTAACCCTTATGTTGCTCGATCGTCCACTTCTATTTCTCCTTTAACCGTTTTTCACGTCGCAGTAAAAAATATCGCCACGCCTTGTTCACTGTATCGCGTCGATTTATATTTTTGAAATAAAAGCGGAAAGTTTAAAATGTAAAATTTACAACGAATATCTTCGAACATTTACCGTAGAAAATTTTCACGAATAATCTTGTAATCGAGATGTAACGTAGATTACGAGGAGAACGACCGACTGATCGGAATTTCACGTTCCTCTGAAGTAACGATCCAAACGATAGAATGAAAGTTAGCAGGAGATGTTTGCAACGAGTTACAGTTCGAAGCTAAAATGCCTCTTGGTCGCGGGATCAGGAATACGAGAGATTAAACTCACGCCAGTAGCAATTACTTTCGGCGCCACGGTGAAGCAAGATGTTTTACGAGGTCGGAGAACTCGCAGAGAGAAGGCTCGCCGACCGAACGAGACGAATGGAGTCGTTAAACGACGAGAACGCGCAAAATTCTCCTACGATCCCGGTATTTTCCGCCTGTTCCTTTTCCACTGAGAATCCCGTTTCCCGGGAAGGCGACCGCTGAATAGCCGATTGCTCGAGTCATCGGTGCGCGTACCCGTCTTTCTCAGCGTTTTCCCGAAATAGACGGACGCATTTCAAAGGAGTGGAATGCAACGAAACGTCGCGGAGAGATTTTGTAACTCAGTCTCCGTTTGACGAATGACCGGCGCTACTTTGAACCGAGAATAGCGAACCGAAATATTTCGAGTCCATTGAAACGTACGATTCTTCAACGAAAGGATCTGGCGCCTTTTAAACATTTTTTCCATCGTAATTCTTGTCTAATCCTTACGTTCAGTACTAAAATATTCCTGTATTCCTCCATTTCCTACATTCCTTTCTTTGTTCCATTATTTTCACCGAACTACTCTCAGTTTCCATCCGCCGGTGTTGTTAAGTCTTCTTCTTCCATGATAGTAACAAGTTTGGTAATGAAGCAAAGATTCAGATGCGAAGGGAACAGAGTTAAACGAACAAGTAAATAACAGCGACGTTCGCAGAGCAAAGCCTTTAACCCCGCTGTTTGAAACTTTAGTGGCAAACAAAATCGTCTGTGATCGACCATTACCTTCGTCGATAATTCCTTCGATTTTCTTGACTTTCTGTTTCTTAGAGATAGCGGATTTAGCAAGTAAGTTTCCTCTCCTTGCTCTTTTAATAAACAGTTACACGCGAGAAAGATGCGTCGTCCGAAATGAGGCAGGAGTTTGGAAACCGTGAGCCAAATGGTCGTTGAAAGGCTTATATCAGTGACGGTTTGGCGAGTCCAATTACCAGACGCAGAGAGAGAAAAATCGGGCGCGCGTGCGTCCGCAGTTACGCCGATAAATCCGCGGCGAAATGTGACCATCTGTAAGAATAATGCGACGCGAGGGTCTCGCTTCGATATATCCGTCGGAGCAAGACCCGGATGTACGGGAATAGCGGGTCGCGCAAAATCCGCAGCGTGTCTGCGTGCGTGCGTGAGCGCAATAAAACCGGCACCGAGCAGGGGAAAAGTTGGCGGCCTGCCAGCCGGAACGAAGCTAATCTCACTTTCGGTTTTGTGCCGTGCACCAACCTATACCCTCGACACGCCATCGCTGTTCCTCTCTACCATCCATCGGCTATTGCCCACCTGTGCAAATTGCAATTCGATCGCGCCCATCGATTTTTCCAATCGTCGATCCCGCGCCTTTTTCCTCTATCTCGCGATCAAATCCTAATCGGGATGTTTCGGTCGTCGGATCAGAGCCCAGAAGCGAACAGCAAAATAAAGTGTAAAATCTGCGTGAACACGGACGTATTATTTAAGAAACGTAATAAACCGCGATAAACGAAAGACGCGGTAGAAAGGTAGATGATCTCGCCAATTGAACATCGTAAGGAACATCGAGATGTTCGATACGCGCGTTTCTCGATAGAAAAATCCGCGGATGAAAAAGAAAAGGAACTCCGAGGAATAAATACGTCTACGTTGGAAAATCAAGTTCGAACCCTTGGAAACTAGGAATTACCAGAGTGAAGCTAACAATGCCTCGCAGCGATAAATGGTGTCTTGATTGAAACAGATCGACGGACGTGTCGGTCGGAACAGGGTGGGACCTGGTTGCATTCGAAGAAAGATTAGCGAGACTCGCAAATTGCGGTGGTAGGAAAATTAATGCGATTCCTGATCCGGTATTACGGCCGGATTAAACGACTCGCAATCACGCGACAGACACGAGAGCATGGCAAAAGTAAAAAGATGGAAGGAAGCGGTTTCTGTCTGTTGGAAGGCCGTCGTGTCTCGCGTCCGATGATCGCAGGACACGAAGGATGGAGAAATCGGTAGAGATCCCCGGTTGGGAACTCATCGATATCTGTCCATGCACCACCTGCTACCCGTCGCAGCCATCGTCAGATTGCACCTGCGTGCACCTCAACCCCTCTCGAACGCGCTCACAGACGGAAGGTGTGCACTGGAATTCAACGACGAACAGCTGCTCCCGGAGACCTTTGGCTTGTTCGACCGATTATGCAATCATCGGGGAAACCGAGGGAAACAGAGAGGAGCCGAGGATCGACCTAGACGCCATTTAAATGGATATTTGCGTTCCAATGCGTTCAGGTGTTGTGGGATATAAACACGAGCTTTTAACTGCGTTGCTAATTCTTTCGTTGGATAGAATGGAATATGGAACAGATGACTTGTTGCGGGTATTTCAAAAATAAATGGATACTCCATCGTTTTTACGTTAATTTGTAACATGTTAAATGTTCGATTTCGCTGCATCGATTGTCCAAATCTTTCCGTATTTTCCATACGTACTTGCGTTATCGCATCGTATAATTTTCAAGCTGGCGATTTTCCTTTTCATACGTGTACCATACGAATCGTTAAAAAGCCGAGATTTTACACGTTAATTCACTAACTTGATTCAGTAATTTAGAGTAGTTTATACAGAGTGGTTGGTAACTGGTGGTACAAAATATAGAATAAAATTTTTTTTTTTAATTTTTCCATCGAGACAACGATCTACAGTGAGATCCGTTATAACGAGACGTGATAAAGTGCACGCGTACCGAGCGAACATTCAAAGTCGATTTTCTCGAAAACAAAGCCTCAAACGAAACGTTTTTATTCTATATTTTCGACTTCTTTTTTCGCGTAGAATCACCCCCTTTCCGCTTGTACCACCAATTACCAACCACCCTGTATAAATCGAATAGGAGCGACATTCTTTCTTATTGCTTAGGACTTTATCGTCTTTATTTCTGCTGACATAGTAATCGATGCCACTTTTTAACGTGGGAAACTCGATGAATAGTTGTACGAAGAAACGGTTTTTCAAAAAAGCCGGTTTCTCGAAGCGTGTACTTTCTAAGCTTTGCATCGATCGATCTTTCGTGTGAAAGACAGATCGTTACGTCATTCGTCTTGCAAGTCGTAATGCCACTTAAAAAAGACAGAAAGATCAGATTATCATCCTGTAGCTTTCCGCGACCAATCATCTTTCTTTCTCGTTTTCCTTTCCCTCTGGGAAGCTTATTAACGAGCCTGATATTTCTGCTTCGAGAAAACTGCAATCGCTTCGAGACTCGAGCTCCTTCCTTGGAAAACCTGATATCTCAAAGGGACGTTATTACTCGAGCGTAAAAACTCCAACGAAGAAAATCTCTATAAAGCTTGCTCGCGTTACGACTTCCACGACAATTTCTATTGCAATTACTGAAAAACCGATTATCAAAAGCTTGCTTGGTATTTTCGTGAATTTTTCAAAGATGCTGAGTCGCTGTTCTCATAGATAGTCGACGTGATTGCGAGGCAAGAACGCTTCGCAAAGGGCGTGCAAGTGTTCGAGCTGCACATTCCAAGATCTTCGAACGATGACAGAAACTACTTCGACAAAGTTTACCTGAAAGTTGTGCGAGACGTGCGAGGATCGAGCTCCGGTAACTACTCCCAAACACTTCACGTCCCGGAGGACTAACGTGCCCTCGGGATCGAGAAGTCGTAACCTGCGAAGCGCTCGTGGCGAAAATACTTTCTTCTCGTTCGTAAAATTTTCTCTTTTCCTCGAAACAAAACTTCGAATCGTTTTTTCAGACACGTAAGTACGAACAACGATAGAACTCTAGACACTCTTCTACGATAATTTATCAATTTGTGGCGGCGCTCGACATAAACAACTAACGGACGACGGTAGCGCAGTGGTTAGCGCATTAGGTTACGAACGTTCGGAACGCGGGATCGAATCCCAGCGACCGAAGTTCGATTTTTATTCTACGATTCTAAATAGGAAGAAAATATAGCAGTACCCCCAGCAGCGACATCTACAACCACCAGTCACAATCATCACGGACACGACTTATACACCTCAAATTAATAAATATGCGTTCGTGCAAACCGAAATTACGTTCGATCGTAGTTCGCAGATAGTCGGAGTCCAACGCAGTTTCTACGATACTAATATTAGTTCGATCGTGCAACAACGTCCGAATGTAAATGAAATAGTTCAGCCGAATATTCTCGTCGGCAAATTCACTGGCCAAATCTTCGAGTGTTAACGCTGATAAAAGGCAGGATTGTGACACGGTGCTGTGTGATACGGGTTAAGGGACGAAGCAGCGGGAAGAAGCTCATCGATTCAGGAGTGAAATGTGAACCAGCCTGAGCCTTATCCTCGGTTGGTTCTTACTGGAACGGTCTCAAGCCGTCGACGTCATCAATATTCGTAAGGCGAAGGTGCTCCCTGATCGTTGGCGATAAAATTCCCTGGCAGAAAAGCTCGACCAACCGAGTCAAAGAGGGATAGAATACCCGAGGCTCTTTACGATCCCTTAAAAGCAGCGGTTTCAAAGACCAAGGAGATCTCGCGACGGCTCGTAAAATCAGGAAGATCGATGACCATCCGTGGAAAACTGCTTGCAACCGAACCAAAGGACCGGAAAGGCAATTAATCTCTGGATACATTTGGTAATCGATAAACGAGAAAGGACGTCAGACTCGCGATATTATTTAACGTAAAGAATAAAGAAGTACGTTATTGGTAGGACGGAGAGTGAGAGGAAGGAAAAAGCGTTTGAAAGGAGGCAAAAACCACGATATTTCACGCGACCTGTGAGTTCAAGGGAATTCCAGCTGCTGGTAGTACGTACGCGGCGGTGGTGGAAGAGCAGAGTACGACCGAGCAAACGAAAAGTTAGTTGGCAACAATAATTATCCGAGTTCTGCAACTAGTGGGTGAAACGGGCGAGTCAAGCTCAAACTGAAATGGATATAGCCTCCTAATTGCCTCGAGATCGCCATCCACCTGTGTATAAATTCGCAACCACTGTGTGTTTATTGCCGTACTGGCATCCCCTGATAATTTTCTTGTTTCGAAAAGTTTGAGCGAAGACAACAATTGCAACAGTTTATTTATTTTATCTGGTACTTAACGGGCTGGAATTCGATACGATTACGTAAAAGAAGCTTTTACGTTCGAATGAAGAAAGTTGTCGATTTTCGAAGTATAATAAACGATTAATTATCTACTCTCACGGTAGATTGCCTACAATTATCGATAGATTCGACAGTTCGTAGATCTGCAAAGCAAATCAAAGTTAAATCGAATGACTTGATTTCGATCAACTTCCTTTTCCACAGTTGGATACCAAGCGATTTACAATTTTCCATCTAATGTTAGATCCTATCGATTTAGAATTTCCATTCACGAACTACGTGTCTCTGCGTTTATAAGCTTTTTTCCAACGCACATGTTGTATTTCAAACTTCTTGCACATTTAATGGCACTCTATTCTCTAAATAAAATAAATAGGAAATTCCGCAATTTTTAGATTCTTTTCTCTTTTTCCAGATGAAACGCGAAAGGTATTTTTTCCCTCTTGCCCTATCTATTATTTCTCTTTTTCATCGTGCAAACAAATTAGATTTCATGTGGCGGGATATTCCGACGGAAGAGGGAACGTGCGGTACATACACGCAGCGACGTAAAAAATTTATCGCGTGTAGCATCGTGCACGCGCGGATTCCACAGGCGTGAAATTATCGGCAGAAACGCGCGCGGAGTCGAGCAGAAGAAATTTCTTCTGGTATAGCCGGTAATGAAATTTCCTCGGGGAACATTGCATCGGATGCGCGACATCCGCGGGAAAAAGAATTTCCGGCCGATCGATGAATTAATCTCGTGCGCGTCGTCGGGCGAAAAAAATGGTGGGAGACTGCGAATGGGACGTGTAAATAGCGCTGTGCGCATTCACCTTGCAAATCAATACTCGGCCGCATCATTAAATTCAGGCTTTTAATTTAACTGCCGCGGGATTGGTTGCTCGATGAAAATTACGGTTCGCGCCAACCAAACCTATCCAGATCAAATAAAACCTGTCCAGAATTGTTTATTGGTTGTTGCAATTCCTCTTCCTCGATAACTTGCAGTTTCTAGCCATTGTGTTAACTGTTTTAACGATCGCAAGAAGAATTTCGATTTGCAGATAACTCGGGTGCTCTGACTGTTTTAAACGATCAAAGGAAGACATTACGTACTATTGTACATAAATTAAACGAAGTAATTCAAGATATTAGATTAGGTTACAACATATGAAATTTCAGATCCTTTACCTAGATTGTATCAAAGAGTATGTTGCGTGCCTGCAGTCCGATTTATATTGAAACGTCGATTTATGCTTCTTGCTTTCATTTATCTTTTGTCGAAAATAGCATTGCAAGGCCTGCAACGTTCTATTTGCAACAATGAATATTCATGAACACCCAATGTGCTACAATGAATACACATGAAATTAGTCATTTGCCTTCGTGAGTCTAAACTTAGCAACGATTCACACTAGCCAAACTAGTCAAAGGTACGGTCAGATCACAATCGAATGTAGAATTTTGCCAAGGCATTCCCACCAGACGATCAGAAACAATCAAATCTCGTCGCAGTCTCTTTCGTTCCTATTCGCTCTAAGGAGAAACGACGTCGTTTTCCAAGCATACGTATAACAATTTTTCTAATCGAAATCACGTAGCAGTTTGCTGTAATTTCGTACAAATTCAATTAAACGCTCCATATTCCTTTTCGACAATCGTGCGGCATTTCGGTCGCTAGGAAACTCGATCGAACCGCCTACTCTCAATGCTCACACTGGATTACGTGTCAGCGATTTTGCTGACTTGACGTGATCTGGGCGTATTGTGATCGCTAGTGTGAATCAAGCTTGGTGATTCTGCACAAATAACGCTAATACGTAATTACTTGTATTTCAAATTGAAAAATTGAAGAACTCGATTTCGAGGGAACGAGATTTTTTGAAAATATTTTTCGAAAGATTGCAAGGCTATAGAGATGAATGAACTTACTTGCGGATGAAAAATAAAGACACATCTATTCCGAGAAAGGAGATCGAACATTCCATATGTCACGACCTAATACAACATAGTCAGGAAGGAGAAGGTGTCATGCGCATGCGCGATGGATCGTCACACACGAACAACACGATCGACGATGGATGAGTCACCTAGTAGGTGACTGTGGATTCATTCAAAAGTCGTGGCTCGTCTCGTATATACTGTGTGACGATGTGCGATCGGTGTCCATTCGGGTCAAGCGATGCAAAACCTCTCTCTCCCTTTCCCCTGCTGTTCCGCGGCTGTCCGTGGTGTTGCGCAACTGCGCATACGTGAACGCGTATGCCAACACAGCCGATATCGATCTCGAAATTATGCATTCGTCGAACGACGTTTCCTACGCGCAGCCTCGTCGCCCAGCGATTTTCCGCTTCGGAACGGTGAATTAAAACGCGAAAAACCGAACGATCCACTTTTTCCCCTCAATCTCCGAACAAACCTCTTTTCTTTTTTCTTTTTCGATGCGAGATTTCATACGAGAATTCCTCGCGACAATTGAAACTTGTAATTTCCATTTTCCAGTAATTCGAAAGAACAGAAAAGAAGAAGAGGAGAAAGAAAGAAGAAATCAATTCGAAATCAATCAAAATCGAATCACTCTTTCAAACGCATCATAAATTCATAGTCGACTAACGTGCGCAGTAATAAACTTTCGCGCTTTTCGATGCAAATCTTTCGAATATGAAATATCGAAGCTGCAAACTCTCCTTATCGTTGCGAACTCTTCAATTATGGAGCACAATTTATGTTTCATATTCTATTCGCTTTATCGCTGAATGAATAGGACACATTTGGGAATTCGGAGATGCGTAGTCTGGTGGCTAATTAGGCTGGTTAGTATCGGGTCGGAAACGTGAGGTATTTCGACCAGACAGTGATACCAGCTTTTTCCAGGCCATTTACAGGCTACACGCCGTTCATTGGCCGCCAGATGCGGCCTTGTCGACATGTGGTTCGACTAGCTTGCAATTCGTGCATACGCCGCGCGCCTAATGTTAAATGCATATACTACGGGAATACGACAGACCGCCCACGTGCTGTTCAACGATACTTTAATCTGCCGTTTGCAGTGTGTCCTCGTTGCGACTGTACCTACATCGTTCTCCTAAACTTTCGAACGATTACTCCACCGGTCGACGAGTAATTGATCGTCTTAACGCATTCTCGTATATTATAATAGCTAGATTTTGAAATCAAGGGAAATGAAGGGTTGTGCAATCAGAACGACGAACAGCTGCGAGAAATCTGTCTCGTGGAAATATTTAAATATTTGCCATGGAAAACTGTCAAGTGGAAATTTCGTGGTGAATTTTAAAAGTAAAAGTTGGTAATAAAATTGCAAAATATACATAATAAGTCCATGTAATTTCGTATAACGAACATAATACATTCGTAAATGATATTTACGAGCGATGGAACACCTCTGCGAGCCTCCTCTATACATCACAGTCGTTCGTTAATCGGATTCTCTCGCTACTTTTGTATCAATAGAAGAAGGAAATCACCGATTCGAATACGTTTCACGATCTCGTAACCGTAGAGGGAGTCGTCTCTAACGAACACGTCTTTCGCTCGTTCGATTCTCAATAAATCTCGATTTACTATGTTCCCAGGAGTAGCCCACCTTTCTCACGGTTCGCTCTTTGAAGACTTATAGAGCGACGTTTCTTCTTGCTCGAGCGAGGACTGTCGGACGAGGGACTCGACTTTGAGAAGTTGGCAGACGAGGAAAGAAAGAAGAAAAAACAAGTGTCGACGTCTTTGCAACCAGGATTGGTAAGCTGCCAAGCGAGTCGTACGTATTACAACCAGTAACCACTGCTATCAATCTCATTCTCGTACAATCTCCTCGCTCCATGTATATTTTTTACTAAACTTGCACCCATTTTTTTTTTTTTTTTTTTTTTTAGTTTTTTTTAGTGGAACTGCATTCACCGCATTTTGCGCAAACGATCGTCGATCAAACGAAAAGTATTTCCGTAACGAGGGAAATTAATTTCTGAACTTGTTAGAATCGTTGAGAATTCCGTGATTAATGTGTCACGGTATTTTTACTACGGAAGTTGCCTTTGTTATGCATGCGCTGTTGAAATATTAAATTCCTCGTGTTCGGTGATCTGCTAATTAGGAGGAAGAAACAAGGAATTATTTTTTAATTATCGGTAATGTGGGAACGGGAATTTTTGACGATTGTTTCTATCGAGTAACTGAGTTTCAAGTGTCAGAGATACGTGAATCGACCGAGCAACTTGAGACTGGCACGACTATCCAAAGTTTCGAGACTGTACACAGACTATGCGGAGTTTGCACGAATACAATGAAAGAGATTCTGAAATAGGGAATGCCTGGAATTTAGAATAGTACAGTCTTTGAATTATATTCCGTCGCGTTGTATCGCGCTTTTACCACCTCAATATACACAGTGTTTTTCATCTCGATATTGCAACTTTCACAGATAAAATTTTCAACGACACACGTTTCGCTAATTAACGCATGATATTTTCACGTACAGCGTATCTACTCTTCTTTCCTCCATTTTCTTTTGAGTTTCTCTTCTAAAATATTTACGCGACGTGGATTTTCCTCGGGCCGAAATAGAGAAGAATTCCATTCCACCCCCGGTTTTTGCTCGCTATTACTACGAAGTATCATCGTCCGATGCAGAGAGAAAGAGAGAGAGAGAGAGAGAGCTGACAGTGTCTCGTAGTTGTATTTTCAGCAACGTGTCATCCGGTTCGCGTTTTATGCGATGCGTTTATTTTCGGAGGGAGGCGGAGGGAGAAAAAGGGGAGAAAAGAGAAGTTGGTCGAGACGAAGCGAGGAATTACAGCGACGCAGGCCCCACTTCAAAGGAGCCCTCGTTACTTTATTAGCGCGTGCCTCTACCTCGTACCTCGCAGAAAGAAAGATCGTGGCTTTGAATCTTTGCTCGTGAAACACTGGATAAGTTCCCAGAACGATCGCATAAATTTCTTTGCTTTCCACGCGGCGGCAGAATCGAAACCGATGCTCCGGATCTTCCTTCGGACGTTTTCTATTTCTCTAGAACACCGAGAATTATCGTTCTCCGCGTAGTTTTCTCTTTTCTCCCTCGGAGAATACGTAATCGCGAGCTTTCGATCGATCGCGAACGCGTCTAAACGTCCAATGATTCACGAAATTATTCTTATAAACGTATTATGCATCGTATACGAAACTTCTTGAAATTTAGTTAGCGCGAGACACGATTATCGTACGTTGGTATAATTTGATGTAGACACACGTGTGTGTCGGAATATATTTAGTAAAAAATTAGAATAGCAATCTCAAACGTATAATTAGCGCTAAAGCTAATCTCGCCAAATTTTCTGACTTACTAATAATATCTAATTAAACGTTTACGTATCTTAATGATTTCTGTGATTTTCAGATCTGTGAGCGATTGCATACATTTTCAGATCCGTTTCGTGTAACGCACATAATATATCCATAAAAAGTTTCTACGAGTGTTCGAATACTTTCGTGACCCACTCTACGTAATCTCCGACTTTCGATCGAACGCAGATTGCACATTCGATAGAACGCACGTGTCTAATATATTTCCATTGTCGTGCTATTAATCTTTCTCCGCGGAGAAATTGAAAAATCACGGGGAATCCCACAGAACGGGATTGTGGAACACGCGACCAACTTCTCGCATCGATGCTTTACGCTTTCGAGAGGTTTACAGGCGATCTTGCGCACGGCCAAGTAGGCATACTCTAGACTCTAGGTCTAGACTCTAGGCTCTAGAGGCTCGAGTGGACATACAGGAAACGAGGATGAAACGAGAAATAGAGAAGCAATCGCGACGGCTATATCTGTCCGATGACGTAAGGGGACTTTTGCGATGCACTCGCTTCTCTTTCGACTTCCTGCTGCCTGTGCAGAGAAAAGAAAAGAAGAGTGATGCACTCACGATTTCTAACTCGACGACAGCTATCCACTTCCCTCTGATCAACACGAAATCGGAAAACGTGTTGTTAACGACGTGACAAATGCCGATGGCATACCATTGTTAATTACTAGCGTATGAATGTTAATATTCATTACTAATTTCTGTTGCGAATTTATCACTTAAAAAAGAAATTCCAAGCTATTGAATTTCTTTTTTCAAGCTACTGAAGCTACGAGAAGAATCATAGCTTCTTGATGGAAACAGCGAATTAGCGAAAATCACGCTCCATATCGTTGATATAACGCGTATTGTGTATCTTTTATATTTTTAGCAAAGAAACTTAACGACCACGCGCAGAATAGCAGCGAATTAATCGACTAGAGTAAAACTGATTGCCGAATCGCCTCGAGTGGCCAATGGCCGATATGATTTTGGCGTGCGATAATTGGCGAATTAATGAAATAATTTTGTCAATTAAGGAACTATCGGACGAGAACGGGTCTGGAAATAAAATTTGCGAATGGCAGGCTTGCCAAAGCATGCCAAGAATAGTTTCTCTCTGTCGAATCACGCGGTCTTTCGTTAATTTCCTAGAGCAAATGCCATTGCGGAGAACCAACTGTCGCCGATGAATATGCCGGCTCCGTAATTGAAGCGCAATGCAACGTAGAAAATCGGATTATAGCTGAAATTTCTCTCCGCGAATGTGACTTGCTCGTTAAAATTTGACATTTCCAATACGGGGCAGCGTCTCAATTATTCAGGCGTTCGCCGAACGACCGAGAATTCGAAAGTAAATACTCCGGTATTTAAGCATAAATCGGGTTTAATTCATTGGCAACGTCTAAAATTAGTCAGATATTTAGAAATTGAAATGATTCGATGCGTGATTGGATTTCTCCGGGCAGATAAAATTAATTTGCCAGAGTCAGAATATACGGGCAACCAGATTGATTTCAACTCTACTTTCTGCCAATTTCTCGATTTCATTTCAATAATTACCCGATTGATGTTCCATTCTCATGCAGGAATTTTATTTAAAAAATCATTGGAATCCTGAAAAAAAAGCTACGCTATCGAAAAGCTATGGTAAAATTTCTACGAAAAATTACAATCGTCGTTACATCGTTGCGACCAATCCGATAGCTCTGACGTTGAGTGTTCGTTTTCGGACAAAGCTTGAAAATCCCGCAGTTCCATCAACATCAGCACCCTCTTTCGCTTCAGAGTCAGCACTTCCTTCCTGCGTGAAATCCCTCGTACGAGCTACGATTCTTTCCATCTCCCCCCGCCCCTTAAAACCAGAAGAGATTCAACCAGACCAGGCAACGAGTCTTTTGTTTGTGGACCGGTTCTTCTTGGTTCTTCGAATCATTTATTCCCCTTGGCGCGCCTCCCTGCCTACCCAGATATCTTTTCCATCCTTCCCACCCAAGCTTTCTTTTTTACCCCTCTTCTTCCGCTCCGCCCTTAACTTCTTCTTTCCCTTTCACAGTCTGCTCTTTTTCTATACCCTGTCCTCTACAGCGCAGTCTCTGTCCCTAGAGAGACGATGCACTTTAAGGCGGCCCTAATTCCACATGGGTTCGCCTCTCTCTTTCTCTCTCTCTCTCTCTCTCTTTTTCTCCTTTTCTCACACTGGTTTAATCAATGAGCCCAATGCTCGATCCTATCGTCGGAAACCTTCTTGTCCGACCTTTGAGTGGCTCGCTCGGTCGTGCCCTATTAAGTACGACCCTATCCGACCTCCCTTCATCAACCGTAGGATAGATATAGCCCACGCGTTAGAACGAGGTTTTGCTCTATTATTCTCCTCTCGTACTGATTGTTCGCAGATGAAATATTTGCCTGGCGATGAAATATTTGCCTTTTCTCCGGTCGCCAAAGCTGAGTTATTGCGTGGTACATCACGTTGGAATTTTTATATGGCGACTCGAGTCCAACGAGGAAGTTAGACACTTTTTTAATATAAATATGAAAGGGTTGACAGCTTGGGCGATAGTATAGAAAAATTGTGCAAATTGTAATTAATTTGGGGCGCCTTGCATCGAATTCGGTATACAGTAAAACCTCCGTATTCGCGGTTTTACCTACCCCAAGTTCAGAATTAGTTTCACCGATTTAAGCCGTGGTTCTGAAAAATTGAACGGAAAGCTTCCAATCGAGAATTCTCAATTCTGAAAATTATATGAGCGCTGCAGAAAAGCCAGCATCGCCGGTAGCAAATGATTCTTCTAACGAGAAACTATTTTATCATCGGATATTTTCATCAGTATTTTTCACCGATTGATGAATTAAATTCTGCCGTAGATATATAGGCTACGTGATCTATGTTCGCGAATATGGAGATTTCACTGTACTTGTAACAACTAACGCAGATGCAGATAGATAATTAGAGCTACACCTGCGTATACGACAATGTAATTAGCGTTCTTACCTTTTTCCAGATGCTGCGAGATTGGGCTCTGTATCCTAGGAGTAGTTTGCAGTTGTGCGGCGTTTCCTGGACGTCCTCGGGGTCTTCTTCCAGGTCGCGGCTGAAATACAAGCGAAATAGATTTGCTTTTGCCAGGCAGTTTCTAAAATAACGCTAAAAACGAAAGTACGGTTCGAGAACACTTGACTTCTTTACTACGTCTGTATTTCCCTACGGATGTATGATAGTAACGTCAGTCTGGCCCCTTTGTTGTCACTCGTAAAGTCACGCGACGGCACTCGAAGGCTAACTTGGACAGGGTTGCGAATAAACGGGGTGCAGGCGGTCCGCGTCTTTGTTCAACTGGCGCATTTATTACCGTAGATAAACGCGACAGCGTGGACGGCACTAGAGATAAACGCCGCCACGCCGTTCCGTATACTGGGTGATCCGGGTAGAATGCAAATAGGTGCACAGTGTTAATTTTATTATTAAAACACCATAGACTTTTACGCGTTTACGGGAAATTTACAGATGGACAGTATTATAAAATGGTTCAAATAGTTACGAAATTTTCAAAGTGCGATATTTATTACTTATTATAAATGATAAGAAATATTGTTTAATCTGTAAAACAAACGTCTATCTACAGTATTCACGAAAATATGAACTCGCATAAACGTACGCAGACTAATTTTCGTCGAACAAACGTGAATATTTATAGAAGAAATTTGGATTGTTCGGGGCACCCTGTACAGCACCGGAATATCAAACTACTCGAAAGTCATTGTAATTATTTCAAATAAAATCTCGACGCTCGCGTAGCGTGAACCTTGGTATTATTTTCGCCAAACAATGGTAAAGATTCGTGAATTTATAGAAGTCTCGTTTGTTTGGGTCACGCTATACAATGGCGGTGTAAAGGGGCCACCGGGTACGCTGCGCGAAGAAGGAAACACGAAAGAAGGCGAGACGTAGGCGAATTTACGAGCGTGGAAAGGATATGCGGCTGGATTATCGGTCGGTGAATATTCTTGAGGAACAAGCTGCAAGAGTGGTGGAGACGCCTCGAGAGAAATTAAAAGCCAGTATCGGTCATGAATATACGAAAAGGTGATGGGGAATTGCCTCCGAAGAGATACTCCCGATAAGACGCTCTGAACAGCGAATAAACTAAGCGGAGTTTCGAACGACGTGCATTCTGTCGGATTCCATCGGAAGTTATCCATCGATCTGATACGAGTTTAAACGTTCGAAGAGCATTCGTAGTTCCGCGAAATTCACCAGTTTCCCAATTTCACCATCATTCGACCATCTCGCTAACATCGATTATGCTGTTTCACAATTTCCAGTAAAACGTAAATCTAAATATGCAACGTGTTTGAACGCTTTTACGACCAACTGTATATTTCAGCAACATGCTCGCAAACACACGACAAACGGGTAAAAAAATATTCGCGAGTACCAGAAAGGACGTGCCTTATAATCCTTTTTTCTGGCGCAACTCGGTCCCTCTGGTAACGCGGTTGAAAAAGTGAGAGGACAGGTCGCGACCTCCTCTAGTCTGAGTGCCAGAAAAGAAGACTCCAGCCTGTTTTATTGTGAATCGAGGTTAAAGTCTCTGGCACGGGACCAGGCATTTCACCTAGGCCGTCGCATTCCGCCGGATGCACATGGCCACGCACATTATGTGGCCCTTATGTAGTCTCGTGTGTATGTATGTACCTTCCTCACATACCGACCGCTTCCCCTTATGTAGCCACGGCCGGCTGATCTACAACTCGTGTACACACAGGCAAGCATTAAAAGGGGAGGCGGTCGTCTACACGGGGGAAGCTCATGAAATAAATAGTTTGCGCCGTCGCTCCGGGCTTTGTGTCGCTGTTGCAGCGCCAGTGGCGTAGCTTCGGCTTCCTTCGATATCCGCACCAGGAATGCGGAATAAGTGGGCCGACCGAGGAATCTCGCACGACCGAATTATTAATGTTTCGTCGCGGCGAGACTCGTTAGAAATACGCCCACCGAAGATCGTATCGACTCGCTCGTTACTCGCACGCGAGCAACCTAATCGATTCCACCGACGAAGCCGACGAATATCCATCAGAGTCTGTATCACTGGACTAGGAGCATGATTTATACGTAGCCTTTAGCATGGGACGCTCGAGTGTTTAATTACGATTTACCTGTTATCACGATGATAGTGAAAATACAAGTAACCGTATTCGGATAGCAGCGAATAACCGAAAGTTTTCTTCCGATAAATAAATTTCCATGATACGTAGAAGCTTGGCGTTGAAATTTCTCGTAAAAGCGATCGTCTACAAAATTTAAAAGACGGTGAAGAGCGTTCGTGGACACGTTTAGATATCCGATAACGATAAACGTATGGTAGGAACATCGCGCAATTACTGTAACAGGGTCGTGTAGTGGTCGAAGGATATGCAGTCTGGGCAGAGCGTTACGGTCGCCTCACGGATGATCCCATAATGCCATTAACGCACCGAGCAACCTCCGCTGTTGCTAGTGATATCGTTGCCGCAGGCGGATATAAGCGGATAGCACCTTTTTCCGGCATATGCTAATCTAATTAATGGCGACACGGAAAGTCGAAGCTGTGTGTGCGATGATCGGACGTACGTATGTGCGCGTGTGCACGGGAACAGTCTGGCGCTGCTTAAGTGGTTACCTATGTAACTGGAAAAGATCAGCGCGCAAATATGCATTGGCGTAGCCAGCCGAGAATATCGACCCTACTAACGAATAGCTTCGATAACGTAAGAGTTGAATTTGCGAGAAAAGACTTTTACGATCTACACCGAACATCTTTCATTTTGTTCATGAATTTCTACGAAAACTCAAACTCGGAGAACGATCCAACGTTCGTATTTCAGTTTTGCATCGTTTCACGATACACCAAGACTATAGCCAAACTTTTGATCGATAACGTATGCAGACACGAAGGGTGGCGCGATAAAGCTAGCCAGCTCGCTTGTTTACCGATTTTTACCGCCTACTATCGTGGCCAACCGGTTCTCTGGATACCGGTTGCTCTTTCCTGCCTGTAAACTGGTCCACCCATGCTGTCGACCCCCCTTCGTTCGCGGTATATTCGCCATTTTATCCTATCCAGAAATCTCGATCAATTTCCTCGCCTTTTTTCATCTTTTCCTCGCACTTTTCTTCGTTACCGTTGCGCACGATTCACCAAAAATGTGTTCTCTTACTACTGTCTATGTTTCGCCTTTCTGCGAGATAGCTGGCCGGTTCACTGGAAGGTACCAAAGACATCGAACCAATCTAAAACGGTGGTAGATACGGAATATGAAAGACAGTCACCATTGAAGAAAGCATTATGCGATCGTGAACGAATTCACGTAACAGGGCGTATCGTTTACGCGACTTTGACATGCGACAGCAACCGCCGTAAGAGAGATACGGTCGACGTGACTCGTTTTATCTATGCGCATACTTGACTCACATACAAGTCAAGTATCTCGGCGAGGTATTGACAGTCAGGAGGGATCCGTCTGTTCGATTCGCGTACCTTGACGAGTGATAAGTGACAACGACTGATAACAGCCGCGTATTCACGTCCATTAGCACACCGCTATCCGAGCCTTGCTCGATTGGAACGTTGAGAAATTTGGTTCGCTCAAAGTTTCCAGACGAACGAGCAACGTGCGAATATTTGCTCGCTAATTCCTCGGATATTTCCCCTCTGCTTCGATCTATTCGTTCAGCCATTTAGTCGATCGATTGACCTCTGACTTGGCGGATAGTCTAACTTCTCATAAATTTACCCTCAGAGACAAATTTTACGCTTATGAATAATTGTCGGGCAGCCGATGTCTGAAAGAGGAATCTGGGAATACGACTGTCAGATATGCAATAGCGGCCGATTAAATATGACTGAACGTTGCTATTCGTAGCAAAGCGGAGTGATTTCGAGAGACGACAAAACAGGAGTCATCTTCGATTCGCAAGTTGGAAACGATCGTTAATTCAGGATTTTTCGCTGAAATAATAATAAATAATAAAGTTACACGCTACCTACCGATGAAACAGTAATCTTTTTGCCTTTTCGAAAGATTGCGCTCACAACTAAATTTTGAACGAATCTATTGATAAATATTTTATACCTCTGTTGCTCCTTTTGATAAGAATCTATAACCAACTTACACGACGACCATGAAAGAAAAATATGAAGAAGTGATATTTTTGCGTTTTACGGGAAAGCAATATTCAACCTTAAAATACCGACGATCGATTCTACTTAAACAAAATTCCCTTCCTATTTGATCTTGCGGCTAAACATATTTCATTGAATATTTCAGAAATATCGATCGTCGTAATATCCAAGTTAGAGCCACGGTTGTTTTTCCTTCTACAAAATATGGTGGGTTGATTATCTATTTTTATGATCTGCAATTTAAAATCTAGAAGCTTGTTTCCTCGTCGTTGGCCCGGGACTCTTGAAAAATACGAGCTGAACAGTATAAAAAACACACATAGAAAAAAAAGAGAAAAAGAATGAGAAGAGGAGAGAAGAAAAAAGCTAATTCAGCAAGTGCTGGCGAAAAAGTTACGTTTCACGGCGGTTCTTTGAAAAGTGGTAGCGCGGTTAAATCGAGCCACCCTGTATACGCATTCATGCATAGTACACGCGTTCCCGTCGTTCGCAAAGAGTCGCAGACGCGTTTATGTAGACATTCGTACATATGTACGAGTATCTACGTATGCGCGCGGCGCTCGTCTCTCGGCACATGGCCGATGTTCTATATATAAGCGCGTTTCTATGTAAGCGGTGTGTGTAACGCCAACGGACCGGCAGATATTCCGATCGATCGTACCGGGTTATCTGACTGCCAACGAGAATTCATTTTCCCTTCCATTCGTCTCTCTTTCTCTGCAGGCTCGCTCGTCCACCCATACACCCACCCTTTTCCCTCCTGCCACCGTCTCTTGCTTTTCTTCCTTCTCTTGCCGTATCCGCGCTCCTCTTTGCTCGCTCTGTTTCACTCTCTTTTCTACACGCGTACATAAAGGATCTCGCGTACACCATCGTTCAAAAGTTTCTACACGCGTGAATAAGGGAAAGGGCTCTCGAATTTTTCCCTCAGATCGATCCTATTTCGCTCTGTATATCTCCTTTCAATTAGAGCCTCTTTGTCGCCGAATCTCTTTCGTGTCAGGTTTGTGGTTAGGACATTTTGATTAGGACTTTTATGTAGGTACATGTGTGTCATATCGGACATTTTTTCATTCCTTTCACCAACTACTATCCGTTTTATATCTTTGCACCCGTTCGGTTAATTAACTTTCACAAGCTACAATGCTGCACGTTAACAAATAATTTTACAGTACTTGTCCGTTTATTATCAAATTTTCTGATTTCTAATAGTGCACTCTGAAGTTGGCGCTGTAAACATAACCGAAAAGAATTCGCCTCGTACCCAGTGGACGTGTTAATTCAACCTGATAAAAGATAACCTCACTTCGAATAATTATCGTAAATAGGGCTTGCAAAAGGATTAGTCAACAAGCATTTGCGCAATTCTGTTCGAATCGATGCGAAAACGTCGTTCTTGAACGACATCGGTTTCCATGAGTTTTACCAGCTTATAAGTTCGCATACATTATCCAAAGGCACGCTAAGTGTCTGCCGTATCTCAAGTACACAGTCGACAGAATTTCAAAGTCGTTCCTTTCGAAAGTTACGAGAAAAGTGCCTATACTTTCTTCTAAGAGTATTTCCTCGCCATATAAACGAAAGGAAGTTTCGATAGCTAACGATTTGCTCTCTCCTGGTTGAGCTTTGCGTTCTGTCACTTACCGGACACGTTAATCACGTTACGCGTGTACGCGCAAATAAAAGAAGAATTGGACGAAAAAACGTAGGGAGCAATAATCGAATTCGCCGAGAGTCAAGGACCTTTATTATTTCTCGCGTATATTTTCGGTGCCTTCTGAAAAATTGAACGTCCGCGTCGTTGTTTATCCTCCTAAATTTAATGGCGTTAAAACAAATAGATACAGGGGATTAAAATTCAAAGCGATTGAGATCGGACGCGATTTAACGAGAACAGCAGTTTCCGGAGAATTCGAGGCACAAAGCTGTAAATTCGAACTGGTGACCATCTACACTCTGCTTTGAAGGAAACGCACGAGCGACAAATTACGAATTTACGTTGTTTAATATCCGCGACGTGTATGGAATCGAACGCTGCAAACTACCTTTTGATATTCCTGATACAACGAAGTTTATCGCGACGAAACTCGATTTATAGTTACGGCAAACGTACTATAACGCGTACAGCTATAATGGAAATTTCGAAGATGAAAAATGGAAGGTTTGCGTGAAACGCTCCGACTGTTGGGCTAACACGCATAATGCTGTAGAATCACTGAATCACGTTCTATTTTCTTCGCGGGTTGATAAGGAAATCGTATTAACTCCGCCATTAAAGGCGGAGGTGGCAATCAGAGTGGATCTTTAGCGATGGAACACTTACGTCTCGTGGCGCTGGAGCCGTGGAATTGAAACCAGTTCGAGCCGGTCACCGTGCTGCACGTTTATCCATGAAAAATGGCCGTCCGTTGCGTTTGACTTTCACTTTACTTGACACAGCACACAATCATTCATCGAGCGCCGGGGTTAGAATTAAAAATCGCGCGTCACGCGCCACGAGAAACCGATATACATGTATCGTATACGTGCATATACATATACATATATATCTATATACATATATACGTATATATACACCACCGGCTGTATCACGATTCTAAACGTTAAAATCCTGCACGCTCAAAATGCGACGTGTATCTTCACTGTGACGATCATTCCCTCGGTTCACTCGGCCTTCGAAGCGGCTACTTGTCGACATCGATCGAATCGATTCTGGTTACGAGCCTCACATATCGATAGGATCTCTCAATCCGTTTGGCTGCGATGCGACGACACTGTGATACTTCGCGAGAGAGGATCGAAATATTCTCGAAATATTTGACGATTCCGCGCGACGCGTTTAGCTCTGGGATGCTCGGAAGATCGAGCTCGAAATAATTGGTAAATTCCGTTTAAAACGTTCGGACGGCGTATCGTAGTCGGTTAGAAACGCGGCGGCATCGTTAGGGAGCACTGCGTCTGGGAATGTTGCCAATTCGAGGCGCATTTCACTCGCAACTCGCATCTATCGCGTAAATCACAATTTCTTTCACGCGCGTCTCCGCGAACGGATTTATCGCGATTCGAAAGCACATATACATTACACACCACCGTTTTCGAACACGAGCCGAATAACTTTGAATTCCAGAGAATAACGTGAGAGCATCCGCGTCAAATATGGCTGGTTCTTGTCTCGTAGACGCGCTTCAAACAACACAACTGTGTCAAACTCGACAAGGGAAGAGCGGCCGGCAGTCAAGTTAAACCGGGATGATCAAACAAAATCCTCGTCTCCGATAAACTTCAGCCCCCGCCCATCATTCGTCCAACGAACCGAGAGCCGGTGGAATTTTCAGCCGACTCTAGACACGACGTTCGCGTGCCAAGGACCCGTAGCAAACTTCACGGCAAGGCGATCGCGAATCGCGACACCGCGTCAATCGTTGATCTTCTTCCCGAACCAGAGGGCTCCGACGGTCTTTCGCAGTATCACCTCTTCCTTCCTTTCCTTTCTTTCTCTCTCTCTCTCTCTCTCTCTCTCTCTCTCTATCTATCTATCTATCTATCTCTATCTAATTATCAATCTATTCCTGGATGCAATTCTCTCGATCGGTTTTCTCCTGTGGTTTATTGCGCACCCTCCTCGTGTTTCCGAATCAGCAATTAACAAACACTTCCTATTTCCGGCTGAATCATAGTCGGGAACCAGGGAAAAAGCACGGAACCAACGGATAAAGCGCCGGCACGAAAGCGTCACTACCCGTACGCGCCGATACGACACGACGGCAATAATAGAAAATCTTTGGGGTGGGATAAGCCGCGAGGGTGGGGGCACGTTCACCCTCGAGACGACGACGGCAAGTCGACAAGTGTAGAGACAAAAGCGCGCAGACGATCAGACACGAACTGCGATACGCGCGGCCCGCAGTGCTGCCGTCTACTGGTGCTCCGCGAGCTTCGTGGAATCCTCTCTCCCCCACTACGCGTTTCTGCCCACGGCTCCGACGCCCGCTCCCGCTCACTGTCTCCGCTCCCGGCCTACGACACACCGACGCCCGATCACCCGATCCGCCGCCACTCCCTCCTCGCGTTCCCTTGCTTTCCTTGCCGGACCACCTTTCCCCTCTTTCCCCTCTTTGCCGTTTCACTCTCCCGGTCCAACCTTCCGATCCTACTACCTCCTCCCTCGCCACCCTTCTCTCCCTTATCCGTTCCATCCCGTTCCGTTCCATTCCGTTCCGTTGCTACGACCCCCATCTCGAGACCCTAGGCAACGAGCAGCCGCCTTCGAAAACCGGGAGCGTCACGCGACCGACGATAATATTGCGAACGTGGCTCGTTGATGCATACCCGATAAACTCTCGGCCTTTTCCTCTTCCTCTTTTCTCGGTCTCCTATCTTCTATTATAGCTTTCTCTTTCCACCAGCCCAGTTTCAGCCTCCTATAACCAAGTACAGTCTCTCCGATTTCTGGCTTTACGAGAGACGTTCGGTAAATGAATTTCAAGCGTATGTATCAGCTTTTAGAGACTCGAATTACCTCGGCATAAAGCAGAGCGATCGTTATGTCATGAAACTTTGGATCGAACAGCAAACCATTTGACAGTACAATTTCCCGTAGCGAGGAAACGCATCGTCACGATCGTTTGCATAATGCCTCGCTCGCAATCGAATTGGTCGGAAGATTTATCGAGCCCTGGCGCGTTCCTCGCTCGAGAAACGACGCCACAAGGAAAGAGAGAAAAGCCAGGGGAATCTTTTGTGCTTGGCTCGGCGCGATCTCACGGATCGGCGGTATCTAGAGCAAGTTCGCATCGGTCGGGCTCCAACGAGTGCGTCTCGTGTCGGGTCTATGCTGTGTGAGAGTATCTCCGCTAATTTCACTATACCGTGTACGTGAACAGAAGCCGAGATTGTACGCGGAAACCCATTGTGACTTGGCCAACCGTGAACGAAATGGCTACCTTTACGCTTTGCTGGTTACGGCTACGCGGAATTTATTGGCAATCGATAGGGTTCAGGAGCGTGTGTCCTGCTCTTTTCGCCAAATCCTCGATCATTCCGAGTATCTAAATTTCTTTGGCTCGAATTCTGCATTTCAAATGTATGTATATACGTCTTATACTCTCTCTCTCTCTCCCTCTCTCTCTCTTTCTCTCTCATTCCCTCTTTCTCTGTCGGTGGACTCGATTCCATTCGATTGATAAAACTTCGGGTTCCAAGTGTATAAATAAAACGACGCGTTGAACGATCGGCCGTGCACGAGGATAGACCGCTATGCATAGACGATGAAACGCGGAAGGTAGGGCGAACAAGTCACGGAGCGTGGCGGCTTTATTTATGAGGCTTACAAAGTATCGATCCGGCACGTCATTCGGGAGTAGTTCGGCCAGCCGGGAACTTTGTTGTTGGGAACTGAAAGTTTCTAAGCGGGGAAAACTCCAGCACAAACAGGTGGAACGGGCGATGAAGGCCTTCTGGCGCCAGCCAATGCTACCTACGTACTTGCCTGTGTATGAGTGCACGTTACCCACACAGCGAGCCTAGGCTGCTGTACGAGGCACATCGATGTGGAACGTGCACGTGCGATTGAACCCTCTGCGCGTTAACAATATTGAGAGAGTCGGCGCGAGGGAGGGGCCACAAACAACCCTCCGCCACGAGAGATTCAAGGAGAAATTGCCAGGGTCAACTCCATCTATCGCGAGATGCTGCGGAATAAATGATCCTAAGCCCTACGATACCGGCCTCCGCTCTTTGCAAATAACTCTTACCGGAAGGGGAGGAACGCCGTTTCCGTACCGATCAGTCGTGCAATATAGTATAAGGATTTCGTTCGAGTAAAATATCCAGTGACGATTTATGACCGAAATTCCAGAGATCTATTTATTCGCGTCGAATCAAAGACGCCATTTCGTTTAATGGAAAACTGTTCATTAGGGTCGCGTGAAAAATGATAAGCTTTCGGGAACGTAAATATAATCGTTGGATAATTCACGGGGCGCGGAAACGAAATTCTCTGAAATACTTCAAGCTGAATAATTTGTTCGCGAACGCGTACCCGTGGTAGAGAGCAAGGGAGAGAGAAAGTGCGGTCGAATGCGGTATCGCAATTAATTTACGTGCTATTTTCTAACGAGCATTTCCGACCGATGCCTCTTTTTTTCGCTTCTACATCGGCAAATTTAACGAATTCCATTTCTCCTTTTCTCTATTTCCTCTTCTTCTTTTTTTTTTCTCGTTTTCTCTTTTTTTTTCGTCAGCGTAATAATTCGATCTTTGCAGAGGTCAGTCGACTTTTCGCCCAGGACCCTGGCGATTAAACTTTCATGAAACTTCCGATGCAAATTTAATTACCGCGAAATTGAGTCGCGCACAAAAGAAGCGAAGCGACGTGGAGCGTTTGATCGAATCGAGGAATTCCAGGACGAGAGGAGCGCGACATATGCACATATTCGATTTCGCTTGGAAACGATAATCCACTGACTCGTTTAAAAATGTCGGCCGTTTCGTCCTCGGATCGGACGAATCGATACACGATCCACCACCGAATCCGCTCTCGCCGGTAACGCGCTATTGCTAAGCGGAAGTATTTCCGTCGATACGGAATAAATGGGAAAGCTGGCTGGTATCCGGACAGGCTCGTTAACGATTCATAACCCCTACACTGCTTCGTTCGCGTATTTCGTCGATGTCTGATCGAATACGATTACGTAAGTGTATCTCTGAATCTCCCAACGTTCGAACGTAAACAGAATAAAACAAGAGTGAAAGAGGAATTTGCTCGGTCGACCGAGAGAAGGCGGCCGAATTTCGAGGAACGCGAGCCAGAGGACGCCGCGTCGTGGCGTGGTTTAAGCCTAGAAAGGGCGCAAAGTTGTCGGAATTCCAGACAGTCGGGGAACGAAATTCACCAATTTGTAGGCTGATGTTTTGCGTTAGCTCTGGCCGGGCGGCAGGGATGTGTTTCGCGCCAACCACCAGCCACCCCCACCATCGTGGACCCCCACCAGCCTGACCTGCCTGAGAATCAATACAGCTACCGACCGCCGCCCCAACCCCATCCAGCCAGCCATACCGTGCCCCACCTACTTTCCACGCTACGCACCCCCTTTTGCCATTCTCGAGTGCCGATTCCCATTCTGGGTTCGCAGCTTCAGAGCCCGACTTCCAGCCCGTTCTCTCCATACTCTCGCGACCCTTGCCACTCTGCGCGTTTCTCTTTCTGCCACTCTAACCCCTAGGCCTGCATTCTCCCCTCCCTTGATGCTCATCCCCTTCCGTTTCATTCGGATCCAGCAACCGCTCGACCGTCTCTCTTCTTTCCATCGGTATCCCACTTCGACCCCCAGGGGCGTCGGTCTCGCTCCACCTCGCCGACCAACCCCTCCACCTCTGTCCTCCCACGTGCCACGAGGCTCGGTCGTTTTCTTTGAGCCGCCGGTGCAGACTCGGCCAACCACCCCTATTGGCTGAACGACTCTTTAAAGCGGCTAGATACCCCAGCCAGGTATAAAGATGAGACGAGGCCGATGAAAATGGTAGAAGAGCTTCTGAAGACGGGGGCGGAGAAAGGAAAAAGAAGGGTGAAAAAGCAAGGTGGAAACAAGAGGAAGTTTACGAGTCCAACATACCAGGTGAACTTGAGCAAAGTTCGGAGGAGGGAGATTGGCCGCCGGCCAACCCCCTTGCTCTCTCTCGCTAGGGTGTTTGCCCGATATTTACATTCGGATGAATCGGTCTGTCCACCGAGGGTATTTCGAGTTTCGGCCGTTGCGATGTCTGGTTTGGTGTTGGCATTCGTTTGGATTGTTAATTGAGCTGCCGGCGAATCGATGCTTTTCGCATGAGTGGAGGAAAAAATATTGGCCCGCGTCGAATCGTTAGCCGAGCTAACGAACTCGAAATGAAAGTCGTCTTCGTCTCACCTTACTTATCTTCTATTCTCCTCGATCCAGTCTCTTTTGTCTTTACACCCTATACATAATTTATATCTTATACTCGATAGAGGAGCAGGTAAAGTCGGTGACTCGTAGGGCTTTCGGCAAGAGTTTCCCCTCGCTAGCGAAGAAGGCATTTAATTGACGACTCCAAGACCCCTTTTAAAGAAGCTGTTCGTGGATTTAATGAGAAACACGAGGAACGGGATGCCGTGGGGGAACTACCAATCTCCCCCATCCCCTTTCTCACGTATAGGAACGCGTGAGTTGGTGTAGACCGAATTCCTTCGCGGGACTCGATATTGTTGGGAGATCCCATAGCGGATCGGGAAACGGAAGACGAAAGTGCGAGGGGAGATTGCACCGTTACGCGTCGATGAAAAAGAACAAAATATAAACCTTCTTAGACGAATTTCAATCACGGACATTTCAACGAGGAATAAAAAGCTGTTGATTTATTCTCTTTGGTTCTTCGACTTGATCGATTCATTTTTGGATAATCTAATCAGTATGGATAAGTCAAAATTAATTATCCGATTGTTCTTTCAGAAATTAGAATTGATAGAATGGTTTATGACTAATCGTAATTACGCTTTTATCTCTGATTTTTAATCGTTATCAAAGATAAACGAGCGATTAAATGGAAGATAATACGTCAGTGTTTTAAAAATATCTCATAGAAGATGTTTTTGTCGTTCGAATTTTCCACAGGTGGAAAGTACAGTCAAGTTTTCCCGTAAAAATTCGTCGAATCGATCGGTCGACGATTTCTTCGTCCCGCGGATAATCCTTTTTATAAAGTCTCCACTTTATCTCGCAGTTTCCACGAAGCGATACGACGAAATATGAATGAACGTTTCGCGGAGCAAAGTGTTCGTATAAGCCGGGCAAAAAAGGAGGAATTCCCGTGGAACGTTCGAAAGGCAAGAGTTCGTTCACAGTGCAATCTTTAAAGTGGCTCTAATGGCTATTTCCAAGAAGCGTCTCGAAACTGGAGAGCAAGTTCCATTACGAGCAAGCAGTCGCTGGCTTAATCCCTTTCGGCGAGTTTTCGAACTCGTATAAGCCAGCTCGGAACTTCCTGACTTAGGGCTGTCGACCCAAAGTATCCTGCGAGTCACGAATTCCGCCAACTTTGCACGCAGCCTTCGAACCAGCTTCTACACTCGACGGATTCCAGTCTCACAACGGGACCGCAGAAACTGTTACGTCGCGATCTTCTCAGAAACTACGTATACGAGTTTCAAAGAAATTCGAAAACACGAGGAAAATACAACTGGAGCTTGTTTTTTTTTTTGATAATTTTTCCTTCGTAATATTCTGCTTGTTAATCATTTTGTCTTTTAAATTGATAATCTTTGTTATCAGAATTGGCTGATATATCACGAGAGTCGAAGCGCGATCCATTAAAGATTAGCGCATTTTTTCTGATCTACGGATCCGACAATTTGATAAAATAGAAGTCAGTGAGAATTCACGTGGAACGCACGATATCTACATTATTTCATTCGCGTTATAATTAATATTACTTCTGTATTCGCGAAATTCCTTCGTTAAGCGAAATTAACATGAAACGTTTCATAGATTCTATTTGAATATTACGTGTCACTTAGTTCAATTACCACCGTACAGTGGAATGGAAACATTAACAACTGTTATACAAGAAAGTTTATTGCTAACTTTCCACTTGTAAAATACCATCTATGATAAAGCTGAAATAGATTAGCATGTGGAACGTCGCGAATGAAAGTACAATAAATAATTCTTGCGGGTTAGATTTTAGAAGTAATTTCATGCGGGTCGGGGCAAACGGTTGATATAATCGCGGAGCTGGAATAGATTTCGCAGAAATGATTTATGGAACAGGCAATTGGCAAAGGAGGGATCGAAGGAGAGGAGAGGGGCAGATTCCTCTCGCATTAACGAGATTGTTAGGTCGATGGATACAGAGAATTCGGAGTTCTCCGTAAGAAGTTTTTCTCTCGCGACGTAGGAAGAAATTTCAAAGATGGAATATCTCTTTCTATAGACGCTGGCAACTCCGGTGACATCGAATTCGAAACTTTCACAGAATTACTCGCTAACGATAGAAAATTCCGGATCGTGGAAAGTCGTCGCGCCGAGCAACCAGGGTTAACGCTTCGACTTTACCGCGATTGAGACACTCTGAAACTCTGAAAAGCGACTTCTGATTGCCGTTTACGGACCTACCGTTTTCAGCTTCGGTCGATCTAGTTTCTCGTTCAATTACCGATGTGATTAGGTTGCTTCGAAGATTTCGACGAATTCTTAATTTACCAGTAACATTCATCGGGAAAAGAGACGATCGATTTTGCCAAGAAACTACTCTATTGGATGTAAGATTGGTTTACGAGAGGACATTTATAGAGGTCTGTTCCGAATATACAGGTTATATAAAAAGATTTCGAAACTTGATTAACACCGAAACAATATTCCGATTATGTTGTCGAAATTATATATAGAGGTTACTTATATAGATATTCATTGCAAACGTGCTTTATTGAGGTCATGAAATTATTTAAGACCGCTATAACTATTCCGTATATTAATAACTCTTGATATTCAGTATGACTCTATCTTTAAGACTCTATTCATAGGTGTAAATGTATTCGCGATAAATAACTCATAATCGGTATAGCTGTTTTCAGATTCTAAAACTGTCGTGATACACCGTTTAACGAAATGAAGTTCGTCGAAGACGAACAGCGTGGTTGAAAAAAAAAGGGGAACAGGAGGGGTGAATCGAGAATGCACGGTGACGGAGATTGTCCCTTCGAAGGGACCGTCTGGTATGTTCGATTGCCGTCTCGCCAGGAAATCGAGCGAAGAGAACACGAAGAAGGTGGGGCAACCACGTTCACGACGAACGGAAGTCGGCCGCCAAGGTAGCAACGGACTCTATTCCCGATTCCTGAAAGCTCGAGGGTGCCGCAAACACGACTTTATTGATTTCCCGCATTAAAGGGAAGCAGTCGGTTCGCACACAGAATCACGTGCTTTCGCCAAATATTTTCCGCTTTTCTTGTCTATTTTTTCTTCCTTCCTTCCTTTACCTATATAACGACCCACAAAGGTATTCGAAATTGAAACACTTCGCCCGTGTTCATAGGAACACGAACGTATACAACGATGTACGTTTTGCGCTGTTCAAACAAACATCTTGTAACTTCTGCGTACATGCACTTTCAGGTTTCTTCCAAATTGTCTAAATATCGAACGTTGTTTCAAAATGTTTCACGCAGGACAGCTAATATATTCATAAACTGCTTCTACAGGTATTCGAATACTTTCGCGAACACCCGCATTTCCGCGGTATATAGCGGTACTATTATATCTTTTCAAACCTTGCGGTTTGCCACGATTCGCGTCTTATCTGCCACTGGTCGATATACATATATTCAATGACGGTGGAAAAATGAAGAAATCTCACGGTAACGATGTCACGGTAACGAGCGATAAGGTGATAACACGCGGTACGATAGGTTGGAAGTTACATTGCTCATTATCTCGTAGATGCGAAAGTGGTATTCAAGGACGAAAGAATTTTCGAGCCAATACGCGACAAGCTTGTTTACTCGTCGAACGATTTTTGTTCTTTTCTATGTGCCAACTTTGTTTCGTGTATTTTTTTTTTTTTTTTTTTTTTTTTTTGGCAAATAATTGGGAGAATGAATTTAAACGAAACGAATGTTCGTGAGCCGAAGAAACGTGTTTTCTTTGGAGACACAAGTCGCCGCTCTATCGTCGGAAGAAAATTTATTTGAGTCATGTCGATCGACCAGAGGGGAGCTATCTTTGCAGAAGTTACATGTTTACTTCGAGGAGGTTATCGCGCTGTTCAATTCGTGACTCGAAACGATCAGTCCCCTGATCGGGGCCACTTGCGAACACGTCACGATCTTGAGCAGGTATTAATCAAGATAACGATACTAATCAGGTAACGAGTGACCGGAGTGGGTCCGTTTCTCATGTTGTCTTTGAAAATCTTTCTATACCATCTGCTTCAAAGTGGGAACTCATTTCTCTACAGCGCTGTACGCTAAAAAATAATTGCCATGCAATTGTAAAACTTTAAATATACGAGTTATCGTAAAATATCATAAAAATAATTGATTTGTAGTCCCACTTTGAAGGTGGTGTCGTACAAATGAACTAAGAGCACGTGTCGATTCGAAAGCAACGATCGTGTTAACAATAAGAAAAAAAGAAGAAACTGTACAAAAAAGCGTTGCTTCTCCTATGTACAATTATCGAATACTTTGTACAACTGCGTTACGAAAGAACAACGACGATAATGTATATCAATGCTGATGTTTCGACTTAATAAATAAATTCGAAAGAGAAAGGAGAAAAATGGAAAATGTGGTATGACACATTGCTCTTGCCGTTTATATTATCGTAAACTACATAGCGATTTAATAATAGAACGGAATTGAATTTCACTCACCACAACAAGCGCGTGCGTCAGAGCAGTCGATGACCTCGACCTCCTCGGTGTCATGCCGACGACCTCGCCTCTCATGATGCTCTCGACGACTGCAGAAAAAGGAACGAGCTAAAATTGACACGATGTTCTATCTCTTTTTTTTTCTCTCTTCTAAAAAAGTAATATTCGCTTCGTAAAAAGAAGAAAAAAAAAAAGAAAAGAAAAGACATTTATCTCTTACAGCCACTTCTTAAAGAATTACGTTCTATTGCATTAAAACGTAACAAGTTTATTTCGTTAAAAAGAAGAACGATAGTGAAAAGTTGGTTTATCCGTCTATCGGAAAGATTCGACACCGTGCGATTATTTGTAGCGAATATTATTCGTCGACTCACCTCCATCGCCAATCAGCCGCATTTGTACTAAACTAGGGTCCTCGTTGTGATCCTCGAGAACCGTGTCATCGGTGACAGTCAAATCCTAAAAATTGCATCGCAGAACCATGGATAAGCGATAAAAACAGAAATCAATCGTGATTTCGTATTCCGACATTTTGGATTTATTACGCTGCTCGAAACTGTTCCTCGAATCTTAAAACAAATATCATCGTATATTAACTGAGCTAAATACGCGAGAGACGATTTATTATAGACAATTGCCATTGATCGACGAATGCTACGGTCCGCGAGGTCTCGAATAAACATCGAGCTGGGAATTCCTTCGGAAAGGAAGCAACGATACGAAAGCGTCTTTCATTTTCGCGTCTACTCGATCTATAGATCGAGACATTAGACTAGTTTCGAACAGTGATAAATCCTTCTCACAAGCAATTTACGGTTCTCGCGGGTGTTTGAGTGGAACAGCAGAAATCGAGTAATATATGTCCCCGAGCAAACCGTATTTGTCAATTTAAGTGTCAAAGGTTGTTCCAGTCGATGGACTATCGTCTCGTTGGACCGTATCAACGTGACTATTCCCGTCAACGAGTCTAGCGAATCGATCGTAACGAATCTTGCGTAAAACCTAACGGAGAACTGTTTCGGAAAGTGAAAGTCTCTACGATCTTCTGATTCTCTGCCCGTAACTATGGTCGATCAAACGATAGGATTCATGAATTTTTATCGTCTTTTTAATTCTTACGAAAGTACTCGAATGCCAATGAAACGTTAAAATGTTTACACGTTTATACACAAGCAACAATTTACGTTTCACGAACATAACACGTGTAGTACGAGCGTACATATTTTTCAAGGTAAGCGTTCGGATACTTTCGTGACCCAGTGAACGTGGAAAAAAGAGGACGCTACCTTGGTGGACTCGTTGTAACCAACGATGACAGCGGTGTACCATTGCGTAGTGCCCTCGGCCCGATAAACCTCGACCCTGAAGCCAACTAGAACGCTCGGCGTGGTTAACAGGATTCTCTGGCCATCCTGCATTTCTGCCCATCGCCTGACAGCGCTTGCCCAGGGCACCGAGCCCTTGGTCAGCTCCCAGTCCTGCTGCAAGAACAACGATCGGTTGAAGCGTCGTTATGCGAGGTTTTATCGAGACCTGAAGTTCGACTAGAGAATCGTGTAATGCGCGCGTACGATAGTTTTCCTTAGATCAGCGCGTTCATCGAGTTTTGTGTCACGACCGACATACTTCAAATCCGACGGACTGACGATAGAGATAAAGATGCGGAGGCACTCGGCGACAATGTATATCGCTGAAGTGCCTAATGAACCATCAACATCCCAACGGTCCTTCCACCGAAGGTTCTAGAAGAAAGAGCACGTGGCAACGATCGCGGACGCTTAGCAAATGCATGGACGGTGGGGATGTTGAGGGATGACAAAAGAAAGTAATCGGATCCGATCGAAAGAAAAATCATAAGAGTCAGTCTTAGAAAGTCACGCCTAGAGTTCGGAAGTAGATTGTAAAGTGTATTGATGTTAGAAAAAAAAATAAAGTTTTCTCTTTTTATTTTTCACCTCAAATTCCTTCTTTATTTTGTTATTTTACGTGACATTTGCAACGGATTTTTTAATTTCCCATAAACGAATAGGAATTCGCAATGAAATTGCATCACAGGTTGCTCCGGGTCCTCGTTCTTTGGATATGTTTGCATCGATCCACGCTTCATATAAATTAAATGACAAAGCATAGGAACGTGTTGAAATGGTCGTCGCTTCTAAGAAAACTCTACATCTGGTCTTTTTAGTTTTCTCGAGCACCGAAGCCATCGACAGCGTGTAGACGAAAGACTGCGACGAATTCAGACCATAAACGGTATCCAGGCGACCTTGGTTTCGGGGTTTTTCAGTTATTGGGTAACACAGCTAGCGTGCGGATCTGGACCAGCTCGAATTGTATTCTTACTTATAATTACACTTCTATTTGAATATATTTTCTGCCTTACAATTTATCCGCCAGTTTTCTCCGTTTACGCATCGAATAACCTCGACAGAACGAAACTAAAAAATGTGAATATTTTGGCCATGATCGTAACAAAGAAAATATCGTGCGTCGACGATTGGAGATGGAGGAGGAGGCGAAATAGGCGCAAGTTCGCCATCGATCGTCTTCAACTAGCAAAGCAGTTGTTCCTCGAAACGGTATCCGATGCCTGGCCTCGTAATTGGGTGATTAATTGTTCCCTGTTGGCGATTCATTGCGCGTGCCACGCCTTACCGATCAAACAAATCCGATCTGCGCGTAGTCGACACCGTTTCGGTTTGGCCAATTCGTTTAGTCGAATCGATAAAGCGTCTGGTAATTGGTAAGTCGAAAGTGGAAAGTGGAGAGCCACAGGGGCAACAAGCCTGGAGGAATCCAGTCGAGTCTAGGACGTAACAGCTCGATCCTTCGGAACTCGAACGATCGATAAAGTCGTTTCTCTGCTCGTGTCGTTCCACGACAACTTTTTCCTCCTTGATACTCTCTCGCGAACACACAAAGTACATACTTACACACGCGTTCGCCGAGGAAGCGTTGCGTCAACGTCTCGTTACGTCATGATCGCCCTGTTACGTCAGATGCGTTGTGCAATCACGACGCGAAGCATGACGGTGATGCGCGATAATGGTAGTAATATAACGGCAATTATAACGCTATTACCGAAGCGTCGAGAGCGCTTAACAATTTGCCCGACGTTCCATGTAATATCCACCACTGAGTAGCCAAATCAACGTCGTTTCCTAGCGACATTTCGCCGTGCAACGGTTTCCTATCGCGCGTGTACTCGTCCGTTACGAGAACTCTCAGCTTGGACTTTGGCCGAAGAATAGAAAACTAAACGATCGACAGTGAAGGATCGACCAAGTGGCAAGAGTAACGCGTCGTGAAAGTCGAGGACAAGGTGGATGAGTACACGCGCGACTCGCTGTACATATTCCCAAGGATTCTAACCATAAATCTTGCTCTTATCGATAAATCTTTAGGACGCAGCGCGTGTAATCTTACGAAAGAAAAGATGCGAAAGCTGTAGAGTGGCGGGTTGCATCGTTGTATCGCGGACCGTTAGGCAAAACGGGAATATGTTGGCGCCTTGCGTTGGCCGTTCTCCAACGTTCGACGATGTTGGTGCACGCGCGGTGTCAACACGAGTCACCGAACCGGCAGCTGCCAACGAAACAAGAGCAAAGAGTAGGGTAGCTGTTGGAAGCTTCACGCAAGTCGCGAACGAATATCCACGTGATCGCTTCTTCCCGGGCGTAAGTACGTGTCGGCGCGGCACGGTGCGATTACACGGCTCCCTCGGTATGCGTGTTGCTAGCTATGCGCCTCGAAACAGCTTGCAGAAAGAACCCGTTGCATTTATAGTTCAGGGTCAGCAGACTCTTCACCCTTTTGCGGTCCAGCCAAGCCGACCAATTTCTTTTCTCCTTTTTCCCTTCCTCTGTTCCTCTCTTCTTTCTAATTCGTCGTCTTCTCTTTTTCACGACTACTCCGCGCCTCTTTCTTTGCACCTTTCTTCTTTCTATATCCTTCAGGTTCCTCTTAACTTCATCTCGTTGTTTCTTTTTCACCAGTCGGACTTTGCTACGCCATTGTCGAAGCTTCTTTCTCGTCCTTTTGTGGCACGCCGCGTCGTTGCAGCCGTATACTTTTTTTTGCTCCTTCCGCTTTGTTCACTGGAAACATTCCTAACGTCTTATTTTTCCTTTTCTTCCGTCGCTTTCTTCTTTCGTTCCACGCTTCTTTCTTCTCTCTTCCCCTTTTTCTAGCGTCTCCTTTCTCTTTTTAAGATTCTGTTTTGTTCTGGCGAAGGAAAAGTGCAGCTGCGGCTATCAGAAATCGATAATCGAACGCGAAGCCGGTGATGGCCAAGCACGAGCAATTTCCCGTAACCCTGATCAAATTATTTCTGCCGTGACATTTTTTTCTCTCCTTCTATTTATTGCGCGTAACACGGTGAAGTTCAATTGTCAGGCCACGGGATCGTTTTATCGATAGCCTGGCAACTTTCCTTTATACGCCGCTCTAAATAATTAGAGGATCGCTATTATGAATGGCTCTAGTGCATCAATGAAGCGGATAAGAGGCAAAGAAGTCTTACAATAGATCGATAGATTCGCCGTTAGATTCGCGCATATGCTGCATCCATTCAACTATTTAACGCTACCGATAGAACTGCTGCGTTTCAGTTTTTCCCTGTCTTCAAAACGTTTTCAGCACTATGTTATCTCTACCTTTGTAAAAACGAACGAAACAGCTAGCATTGGATTTGAACAAACATTACCACGTAAAACGAGGATATTTCTGGTTTAAAAAGAAAGAGAAAAGAGAACGAATGCAATTGCAGACACGGTTTGTCGTATTTTAGTAGCAAGGTTCGCGTCTAAAGAGAGAGAAAAAGATCTTAAAAGGTAGAAAATTGAATGGAAACAGGCAGAAAAATGACGAGAGACGCGCTATTTTCCTCATCAAGTGGAACTATCTGTGCGGTAATCGTGCTCAATACGTAACCAGCGGAGATAGGCTCGCGAAACTCCGGTGCAGCTGATCTCCTGACCACGGTCTTTGTGCAACTTTTCACCGCACGTGACTTACCGAACGACTTACAATTCGTCGGCAGCCGAGAAAACTTTTAACGGTAAAAGTTCCGCTAGTTTAATTACTTGGAAACAATTCCCCGCATCCGCGTCCGTCCATTCGAACGTAAAAACTTTTCAAGCATGCACGCCCTCCCTCCATCGCGGAAAAACCACACGCTCATCGATTTATCGTTCCTTATGGATGTTTCTGGCCGCGTCTTCGAATATAGAAAGTCGATCGCGTAAGGGTTGACATAGATAGACCGTCCGCTTTCCGTTCTGCCTTACACGCGTTTCAACAGTCCATTAGGGGTTGCAAAGTGTCCTTCTGCCGTGGTTATTTCAAAGAGGCGGAGACGTCTATCTTCTACCTTACGTGACATCTAAAAATCATTTCTCTTCTGCGTTTACAGGGATTATTCGATTGTTATAAAACAAGCAAATTAAATTAAAAATTGTAGGAAAAAGTACAAAGATAAAGGAAGAATAAAACGAGGACGATCCTGCGGATTGTAAATTTCAGGTGACCCTGGATGACCTAAAGGCGATATTCGGTCACCAGAGATCGCATCCCTCGAAAGATTACTCGTAGTCACGACAACGGTTCCCCCGAGGGCTGTCGGATAGGTCAATAGCCTCGCAACTTGCTGCCAAGTTTCCTCGCCGCTCTAACGAAGTAAGTTTGCAGTTGCGAAGCGGCTGGATCGGTTTAGGGAACTCGCGTGCCTCTTAATCGGCCAAAGATCTCCTAACAGCGCTTTCTCGGTGAAAAGAAAAAGCTGCAGAGACTTCGTAACGAACTTGATATCCGTCTGATCGATCGGAACATCATACGCTGGTCTTTGTCGCGTCAGAGGATCACACGTTGCAAGTTGAACTTGGAAATATTCAGAGCTCGGTATATCGTAACGACAAGCATCGTTCGCAGACGTACGAAGGAAATCTAAGAGAAACAAAACGAAGATGATACTCACGGTAAATGGCTTCAGCTTCGAGTAGTCGACGAAATCCAGCCTTCGATCTTGCATGAACTCGAGAGGCATCGCGTCTTCCGGTAACTCTGCTCGCGCCACCAGGGGGTAAAATGTCTGCAAGTGAGTTTCGATTCAGGATTAATTTGAATTCGCCCATACCGCGCTACCCAACTACCGAAATATTTACATATTACACGGAATATTTAATGGAACTCTCTAGACGCTTCGAGGAACAAGGGACGACGCTTGTAATCGATGGCGCGTTTATTAAAATTAAAGCTTGCTCTCTTAATTATCCCTAAACGAACGGAACAAGGGATGGAAAATGGCTAGGGTTGGATCTGCTTTGGCGCTGAAACGCAACGACGATCGCGAATACTTTGCATGTAAACTGCCCCGTATTCTCGTCCATTCGAATCTGAAAGTTGCAATTTTGCGAGCGCGTTTCTGCGCCAATGGACACTTAACCGGGATCAACGGAACGTCCTGGCCGATGTGGCTACGCGAACGGTTCGTTAATCGATAAAGCGTCCGGGAAAGAAGGACGCGCAAGCAGAGGCGAAGGGGAGAAGAGAAACGAAGGACAAGGCGCACTTACTAGAGCCGGCCAGGCGACAGTGTTTGCGACAGCAGTGGCACCCCTCAGGGGTTTCCCGTTGATACGATGATGGTGGTGGTTATTATTCGCGTGATTGTGGTGATCGATGGCGATGAGGCTGGCATGCCTGGGGTCAGGTCGCTCGGCCCAATACAGACCCTTTTCCACTAAGAAGAACGAAAACACTGCGTCTCTGTGCGGCGATAGCCATTCTCTTCTTTGCCACTCTACGTCGTCGTATTCTACGAGGATCTGCAAGAAAGACGTTCGTTCATGTACCGCGCTTCTTCCACACCCAGGGTTCGATGACACTATCGTCCGTCTACTGCTATTCAATCGAGCTTTGTTCTGCTTTCTATGGATCGTTTTACCGCGAATTCGATACGCCAACGTTGTCGTTCTCAGCCTGTTCAGGCTTCGACACCTTTTACGAAACATTTGGAAACTTCGTTGTGGCTGCGACCAAGTTCGACCGAGCTAAGATATTGGCTTGGCAACTAAGTGATTGCGGATTTTGTCATTAGGCGGTAACGACAACACCCGCAATCACTTAGTTGCCGAGCCAACAGATCCGCCAATACGTACATTCAAGTTAAAAAAAATATTTACCGCCAGTACATACTTGGCGGAAAACGTACAAGTAATTTAAACGATCAATTATCCGTTATATTAACGAGCCTCGATATCGAGTGCCAGCGTTTCCGACGTATGTCACTCGTTGCATTACGTACATATTCGTTGAAAAACCACTCGATGTATATTTGCGTCTGACAATTTCTATAGACATTCTCAGTTTAATAACGGATCGATTCGCTTATGCAGCTTGATGTGACAAATTAAAACATTCCGCCTCGTAGCGGCGTTATTATGCGCGTTTAAGTCTTAAACGGAACGATATAAGTCTGTCTCTTTGTGTTGTCCGTCGACACAGCGAAACGAAGGAGAGAAAAAAGGGAAGACGAAACGAGAGGCGAGGAACAGAAGCTGGATATATCGGTCGATTAACGATATCCATTATTCATAAATCACGAGCGGCGTTAAAGGGGCAATGAAAAGGGGGAGAACGGTGAATTCTCACGGCCGGTTTACTCCGGCTCTTCGTTAACGCGATAAATTCGACGCCAGGGAACAGAGAGCTATCGCTAATTGCAGGTTGGCCTGCGCGTCGCCTAATAAACGCGATCACTGTGTCGAGTAACCTGTGGTGAAAGTGACCGTGTATCGTTTCACCATGGGCAAATGCGTCAAACTTCCTATTTATACAACATTCTGACGTAACGAGATATTTTTTAACGGCCAATATCGCCGTGTGCGATATAACGCGACGGCCGTTTGAATTTTCGCAGCGTGGATCAATCGGGCCGACTATTTGTCGTTCGTTCGGTTGATTTTACGAGCGAACGCAAGCCCCAAACGATCAACATTCCTCCCATGCAGCGCAACGAACTCAAAGGCACACGCGTGACCCGTTACGGCCGCGGCGCGTCGGCCAATTAATACATAAATCAACATTAATCGGAGCTGCTAGGTCGTCGAGACCGGCGCTTGTACCGATGTTTTCCGAATGGGCTCTCTCCGATATATGGTGTCTACATTTTATGCTCTTGCCACTGCGATAGATATATCCCTGTAAAATGTTGGCCGCGTGATACGACATCGTACAATGTTTGCGTCGCGATGATACATCATAATACCGAGAAAATTGCGGTACGCCTCTGACAGCTCGTCCATTTGCCTTCTTTCACTTTTCTTTCGTTATATCTCTGCTGGATATGAAAGTTACAGAGAAATGTTACTAGAAAAATGGAGAAAAAGAGAGAAAAGATTCGGATAAGTAAATTCTCAAAGTTTCGAATTTTGTAATTTCCAAATGTGTCAGCCTTTTGCTTCTCCAATGCCTGTTCGAATGTCTAAATTTTCAAACTGAAAGATTCGTACCGATCAGCGGACAGCTGAGATATAACGATCGTATTCATTGAAAGAGAAAGAAAGGCGTAACAGTAACGACAATATTTCTCGTCGATTTACTCGAACCACTGGACAGTGGAGTTCTGCTTGGTTTGTTCCAGCAGCGACTTCGAGTCCCCAAAGTTATTGAATCTGCCGTTTCGCACTATTCCAGTCATATCTTTAACGGTTTCTTTAACGATTCTTTCAAACACTCTCCGTTAACGACGTTCCTGTTGACGATTTACCTATGTGTAAACCTAACCTCGAACGATCTCGCTACAAAAGGAATGCTGTACGCAATAGCGCGAAGCAAACGTATAAATTACTTACTTCGTTATCCGAAGGCGCTATAAAACAAAGGTCCTCGGGGACCGGCCAAGATAAATCTCCGCATGCCCTTGATTTTATCGAATACACGGTCATAGCAATGTCCGCCAAAAGCGCGGGGAAAACGAGGCTCGTTGGTTCCCGGTTCATCCGCCAGACGGCGATACCTATCGGAGTGGGGATCAGTAATGGCCGCCAAGATATAAAAGCTCCGCCTCTGGGGAACGTTCTGGTACCGCCCGATTCCGTTGCCAGGGCAACCGACGATCGGCCATTTTGTTCTCATGACCTACCACAACCGTCTCCTACTACAGACACGAACCTTCCCCCTTCTACCTTCCACCTTCGATCACGATTTACCTCGCGCCCCCACCTTCTCGTATCTCGCGCCGTCGCGGTCCGTTTCGTGTTCCCCTCGTTCCGAACGCGGAACGAGAAGAAACGGTGCACGCGTGTTGTCCTTCCCTCCAGCCAACGATACTTTCCATTCTTTTTTTCTTCCCTCGTATCTCGCGTGTACAGTTGGCCACGAAAGTGTTCGATCTTTTACAAATAAATTACGCGTCTTCTACGAAACGTTTTCAAGCTTCGTTAGAACCATAATGACACTCGATTATCTCGATTGCATTGGTATAGATATATGTATTGGTACATTTAAAACAAATCGGAAAATCCGTATAGAAGCCACAGAATATTTTACGCTGCTGCGTATGTCAGACATTATAAATCATAAAAGTATCGAAGCAGTCGATTATGCATAATATTCGTAAACCTCAGCACTAGGTGGGATCGTATTTAATACTTAGTCTGTACCTACGACAGCTGATTATGCTTGATTCTTTCGTTGTAGATACGCGTGTGTAATATTAAATACGTAGTTTGGAATTTCTGTGTACACTTTCAGATTGGTATTGTGCCACTACTTAATCGCGATAATCGTGTCTCATTGAAACGAACACGATGCACACGATAAAGCCATATGCATAAAGATTTTCTATTTCAACTGTTTTAATACTTTCTCAGAATGTTTTGTCTCCACTTTAACGTGTAATTCTTTCTCGCCAGACGTTCTTTCCGTTTTTAACGTTGAGAAAGGCGGTCTGGTTTTGTGAAAAAGGAGAGACGCTGTGAAATAAGGTGGTACGCATTTGCATTTTATTCCGGCCACTTCCCGATCAGATACACCGCACGTTCGCGCCCCGTGTTTGTTCTTTTTAAACCTAAAACGGGGGCTATTGGCTCGCTTCCTTCGTACCTTTCGTGACTCTAATCGCTATCATTCCCACCTTCTGGCGACGTGAAACAACGACCAGAGGCGTGGAGAAAAGTCGCCTTGTCCCCAGATTCTACGGCATAGATAACACGTTCTTAATACTCGATCATTTCAACCAGGTAATTTCTTCTATATAAATCAGCCTCGTAAATCACCGTATCCAACTGATCTAACATCAAAGAACGTTCCAAAACAAATTGAAGACGTTCGAGGTATCACAGAGGATATCGGGTTAGAACCGTTTCGATGAAGCGGAAACGCCGATGAAATAGGATCGCCAAGGTCATTGGCAACATTTTTAAACCGTGTGTCATGCATCTGTCTTTGTATCTGTTTATTTTAACAGCAATAAAAGCAAGGCCGATGACACGTGTCGTTCGAGTGTTCAAGGTCGTCAAAGGTCACTTCGAATGTTACACGAGCCGTCTATTTGTCAAATCGGTTGACTTCACGCAACAAAAAGTAGAGGAAATTGGAGAAATTGTACGAGATAAGCATCGATCAAGTGGATCGCAACGAGAAGTTGAAGAAACGTAAAACAGCTGAGTCGACCAGAGTTTGGACTGTAAACGGTTCATGCAGCGCGTGAACTCCTTTTTTTCTTTTCTTTTTTTTTTTTTTTTTTTTTGTTTAATCAACGGTCCACTATGAAGCGTTAGAGTGCATATTTCGAGTCGATCGACAAACGCATAAATCATTCGAACAACGGTATATCAAGGTACTTGGACGTGTTCCGTTACGCGTCCACGTTACTTCACATGCTTCGATCCGCAGAAGAATGAGTGACGGTTCTAAGGAACACGATGACGCGGTGGACGTGGTCCACAGGTTGGCAATTACGAAGAATTGGAGGAGTAAGGTGGAAAGAATTTCAATCGGGGAAAAAGTTCTGACACGGTGCGGAATCGGAGGCAGAGTCGAAGCGAATTAAATGGAAAAGAGCGGACCGTCCCTCGATGGCTGGTTGCGCAAGGTCCAATTAACCATTACGTTAAATACAGCTCTCTAGTTACGTACGCTGTGCTCTTCGATCATTTCATGCTCACGTTCACTTTTACGATGCCCTTTCGCGACCCATGGGCTTCCTTTGGTTTTTGCAACGCGTGCTCGATAATTAAGAGGCAACCGGCGCTCGTGATCCCTGAAAATTGCTTTGTTTCAGAGCTACGTTCTTCTTGTTTCACGTAGGAACCATCGACGGGTGGAGTTTAACACTTGCAACGAAGAAATTCCACGAACGAAACGTACTTTGTCCATGTACTTTGCAAAATTCAAGGAAATTCTTAAAAGTTTACTATTCTATTCGAAACTAAGTGTTTGCGGATTTTTTCATTACCACCTAATGGCACCTAATTGAGAATTTCCTTGAATTTTCATTACCACCTAATGGCAAAATCCGCAATCACTTAGTTTCCAATAGAATGGTAAATCTATGAAGTTTTTGTAAACTCATGAAGTTTCTATGAACAATTACAAAGCCCATTGACAATTCCACGAACGAAACGTACGTCCATGTACTTTGCAAAATTCAAGGAAATTCTCAAAAGTTTACCAATTTATTAGCAACTAAGTGATTGCGGATTTTGTCATTACCACATAATGGCAAAATCCGCAATAACTTAGTTGCCAACATAATAAATCTATAAAGTTTCTGTAAACGCATAAAGTTTCTATGAACAATTACAAAGTCCATCGACAATTTCTCGTTTTGGACATTTTAAATGAATGGCATTTATTTAATTTAAAAAAAGAAGAAGCGATGGAGGAGAAAGGAATCGATCAGGCGGACTGTGATCCCTGAGAATTGCTTTGTTTCAGAGCTACGTTCTTCTTGTTTCACGTAGGAACCATCGACGGGTGAAATTTAACACTTGCGACGAAGAAATTCCACGAACGAAACGTACGTCCATCTACTTTGCAAAATTCAAGGAAATTCTCAAAAGTTTACCATTCTATTGGCAACTAAGTGATTGCGGATTTTGCCATTAGGTGGTAATGGCAAAGTCCGCAATCACTTAGTTGCCAACATAATAAACATATGAAGTTCCTGCAAACGCATAAAGTTTCTATGAACAATTACAAAGTCCATCGACAATTCCACGAACGAAACGTACGTCCATGTACTTTGAAAAATTCAAGAAAATTCCCAAAAGTTTACCATTTTATTGGCAACTAAGTGATTGCGGATTTTGCCATCATGTGGTAATGACAAAATCCGCAATCACTTAGTTGCCAACATAATAAACATATGAAGTTTCTGTAAACGCATAAAGTTTCTATGAACAATTACAAAGTCCATTGACAATTCCACGAACGAAACGTACGTCCATCTACTTTGCAAAATTCAAGGAAATTCTCAAAAGTTTACCATTCTATTGGCAACTAAGTGATTGCGGATTTTGCCATTACCACCTAATGGCAAAGTCCGCAATCACTTAGTTGCCAACATAATGAACATATGAAGTTCCTGCAAACGCATAAAGTTTCTATGAACAATTACAAAGTCCATCGACAATTCCACGAACGAAACGTACGTCCATGTACTTTGCAAAATTCAAGGAAATTCTCAAAAGTTTACTATTCTATTGGAAACTAAGTGATTGCGGATTTTGTCATTACCACCTAATGGCAAAATCCGCAATCACTTAGTTGCCAACATAATAAACATATGAAGTTCCTGCAAACGCATAAAGTTTCTATGAACAATTACAAAGTCCATCGACAATTTCTCGTTTTGGACATTTTAAACGAATGGCATTTATTTAATTTAAAAAAAGAAAGAAGATGGTGGAGGAGAAAGGAATCGATCAGGCGGTGAGTATTTCGAGAATCGTCGGATCCAATCGGTAGCCCAACAAACTTTCCCAAGTGTTTGAACTATCGAAATGGGAAAATAGGGCGAAAGAGGGGAAGAATAGGGCTGGAAAATAAGCACACGAGGAAAGTTGGTTTCCTGCGACAAACAGGCCGGCATTCCACTTGCGTGAAACGCAGTTTCAAAGGGCGGCCTGCGTCATCGCCTGCGACACGTCTGTCGATCGAATATTGGATCAACTCGCGTCAAATACTGGAAACGAGAGCACGGAAACAACTGGAAGCTCGGCTATTCGTCTGAACGCGAAGAAAATGAAGGTGGAGAGGTTCTCCTATATGCGAGTCTCTTATTCAATTCCGTTCCTTTGTTCTTAATCGGAATTCGTTTAAAAATATAGCCCTTTCAAACACTATTTTACGAATGGAAATCTGTTTACCACGTAAGAAGGATACAACAGATCTGCTTGGTCTCTCGATTATGAAATTTTTCTCGGAATTTAATAGCTTACGTTGGATTCCGGCGAATTATAACGAAAAATATTACGATACGATATGGCATTGTACGAAGTTCGTGTCGAATCTTTATCTAAAATTCAAATTTCGTCTCAGTTCATAAAATCAAAGGTCGTTAGAGCGAAATGATGCCGGTGATTTCGTATTAGTCACAGTGTTTTAAAGACAAATAAGTTAAGTTTAACGAGTATGGTGATAAAACAAGTCGTAAGATGTTAAAGGCAGTTCGCGAATGGCCATTCTTCGTCCCCTGTTTATACTCGACGAATATAACAAGCCAACAGGTAGATGGAACGATCTTTCGTAATTTCTTCATTATGAATAACCATTTCATTTTACCTGTCGTACTAAACGCTACTTTTCTCGAGGCATATCGTCGATAGAAATTTCGTCAGCTGCTTCTTTATTTCGCTGTTCGTTTCGACAACAGCGAAAACGCAAGATTCAAAAATAATACGAAATATTATATACGTCAGAGATGAGAGAACGTCGGGGCCTTTCCTTTGGAATTTTTGGGAAAATCCCCAATACTTTAGTCTAGACTTGTTATTATAGCTGTACTTAGATGTAGTTGTTCATGATTTAATCGGATTATGTTTGCCCGAGATTTATGACAGAGCCGGCTTGGGCTCGAAGTAACACATCTGCTCGCTAACACGTAGCCACAGTCACGGTGTCACGTAAACTTAAGGGTTGAAGAATGATGAAATAAAATGGCTGAGTCGTAACGCAACTATTAATTTTCTTTTAATTAAACTTTAGTATGAATTCAGCAATCACAACGGAATACACGCTGAATTAACATAAATCACAATTCACTCCAACCACGTTATGTAAGACTTAGTTACACCGATACGTTAAGTACGCGACTGTTATAAAGGTAGAGACCCGTAAAGATATGTTGACTATTCTAAGGATACAGAATAAGCGGAGTCTTACTGACGATACTGTGTCTGAGGAAAGCTAGGGGTGGGTGTGTCTAAGGACACGGGACTATCGGATTTGTTGATGACAATTTTGGTTAAGGAAACGAGGGCTGTAGACACCGTTTCCGATTGGATAATAAGACGGTTGGTGGACCAGGAAGGCTTTTAGCCCTCGTGAGAAAATTGCTAATGGAACATACCAGATGTGAGGAAAACCAACTTTCCATGTGAACACGTGGTAAACGATAAACGTAAAAGGAAATCTAAGACAAGAGATATTCGCTTGGTCCGGAGGACCTTAACTATGAAAATTCCAAGACCCCTGGTGGGTACTTAAGACTATTGAGGGTACGCGCCAAGGATGTGCAGACATCAGGGTGTCATCCTGTCCGCGGTGTGTAGCCTGGTCTCTGATGTGAATTGACGTAACAACGGGATGGACGTTTTTGCCTAAAAGAGGTACGACGCAGTTGTATGGCTCTTCTTGAAAAGATAACTGACGCAAGGAGTACAGAGAGGTACACAAGTTCAGTTTCATTTGGACCTTTCACCATCAACAGTACAACGATTCCTAGCAAGGACTCAGTCAGATACCTGGGCATGACCCTGGACAGGAGACTAACATGGAAACACCACATCTCTAGGCAATCTTGGACAAACTAAAAAAATTTTATTGGCTCACGGGCCGACGCTCCAAACTAAACCTACAGAGTGAAATTACCCTCTACAAGACCGTAATAAAACCTGTCTGGACCTACAGAATCCAACTATGGGGAACAGCAAGTAACTCCAACATTGAAATACTTCAACGCTTCTAATCGAAAACGCTAAGATCCTTAATAGATGCACCGTGGTATGTTACCAACGAAACAATAAATCGCGACCTCAAGATACCCACAGTCAAAGAGGAAATAGCAAAATATAGCGACAGATATATAGCAAAAGAGTCAACAAACACCGAAATCCTCTAATCACTGGTCTACTTGATACATCGGACCAGATCCGCAGGCTGAAGAGACACTACCCGCTAGACCTAAACGCTAGATCCAATTAGTTATCTAAATTAATTAATATTTACTTATTTATAAATAATATACTTATTTATATATAATATATAATATACTTACTTATAAATTATACTTATCTATAATAAATATTAACTTATTATAAATATTGAGTCATGTCACTGCACCACGCCAGAAAAAATTACTGAAAATTCTCAACGCGAGAATTGATTATAAATTTTAATAAATAAAAAAAAAAAAGAAAATTTGGACCTTTGACAAGTAAGTAAGCGTATTTGCTGTCCTGTTGACCAAATTCAGTAACAGATATAATATAAGAGTTAACAACAACCAAAACCCATTAGTTACCCAATTACTTGACACGACGGATCAGATCCGCAGACTAAAGAGACATTACCCTTTAGACTTAAGCATTAGATTCAACTAGAATCAAATATACTGCAAACTCTTATAATCCAAGTTACATTAGTAACTTATTATATTTATTTATTTTTATTATATTTATTATGTTTATTTTTATTTATTATATTTGGTAATGACAAAATCCGCGATCACTTAGTTTCCAATAGAATGGCAAACTTTTGAGAATGTCCTTGAGCTTTTGCAAAGTACATGGACGTACGTTTCGTTCGTGGAATTGTCGATGGACTTTGTAATTGTTCATAGAAACTTTATGCGTTTACAAAAACTTCATAGATTTACCATTCTATTGGAAACTAAGTGATTGCGGATTTTGCCATTAGGTGGTAATGAAAATTCAAGGAAATTCTCAATTAGGTGTCATTAGGTGGTAATGACAAAATCCGCGATCACTTAGTTTCCAATAGAATGGTAAACTTTTGAGAATGTCCTTGAGCTTTTGCAAAGTACATGGACGTACGTTTCGTTCGTGGAATTTCTTCGTCGCAAGTGTTAAACTTCACCCATCGATGGTTCCTACGTGAAACAAAAAGAACGTAGTTCTGAAACAAAGCAATTCTCAGGGATCACGGTCCGCCTGATCGATTCCTTTCTCCTCCACGTCGAAATAATTTACCTATAATTCTCAATGAGAATTGATTGTAAAAAGTCTACCAAATAAAATTAAAAAAAAAATCCTGTTGACCATGTATTCGTTATTGAACCTAAGATTACTGTCATTAGCATCACGAGTATCAGATCGTTACGATTAATTGTCAAATTCTGTAATAGTCATATAATCACCTTGTGAATTTATTATTATCTTCATTTAGTGACTAAGTAATCGTTATAATATATCAATATTATATACAGGGTGGTTGGTAACTGGTGGTATAAGCGGGAAGGGGGTGATTCTACGCGAAAAAAGAAGTCGAAAATATAGAATACAAATTTTTCGTTCGAGGCTTTGTTTTCGAGAAAATCGACTTTGAATTTTCGCTCGGTACGCGTGCGGTACGTTATAACGGATCTCACTGTAGATCGTTGTCTCGATGGAAAAATTAAGAAAAAAAATTTATTCCGCTTGTACCACCAGTTACCAACCACCCTGTATAATAATTATAATATTATAATATAACTCTTTAGCGAGAACTTATTATCGTGTAGTGAAATTGTTTATTGCTAGTGAACTTCATTCGGTAATAATCTGTGGCGGCACTCGACCACGGAACTTTCCAGCGGCTTCGCGACACAAAACGCTATGCCTTCAAAGCTTAAGGCTGACACGCATGTACCATCGATATCCCTACGGTTCTTTCGCCGAATATTCGGAAGAATGCATACGCGGCAACTGTCGCGGCCATCTAATAAACGCGTGCGTAGTGGGGATATGGAGGGGCAACAAAGGAAAGAATCCGTTAGGTTTCGAACAAAAGATTCATTCTGCGTCGAGCTGCGAAGTGCGAAAGGTTTAGCGTCGTAGCGAAGCAAACACAATTCGAGATACGTGATTATTAACTCTTGATTGTTAATCGTTGATCGTAAATTGTTGATTGTTTAATAGTTTAATAAACCTTTTTTGTTGAACATCAAGAGTATTTATCGCGGGCACCTTCGCCAACCGTCTCAAATCCTATTTGTATTATTAAGTATCATCTATATTGTATAACACAAAAATGGCTAATGCAAACGAAGGTTCGTTAAACGCCCTTAATTCTAATGCTAACTCGACATATATTTATAGAATATTTCTAAAAAAATAAAGACCGTGAAACGAGAATACGCAGAAGGATAGATGGCTATTGACACAAGGGTTAACGAGCAAAATGTTTTTGAAGTGTGGAGAACAGACGGTAGAAAAAACGAAGAAGGAGAGAAGAGACAGAGGAACCCTGATATTTAAAGGTAGCATTCAGAGTATCGCATGACCCTTCCCGAGGAACAAAACCCAACGGCGTCGACGGGAGTCGGATGATGAAAAACTGCACCGCTGCCACGACTATCCACAGCGACTTCAACTTCGCCGTACACATACGAAAGAAAGAACGTGGCCGCATTGTTTCAGCCCTTCGCGTTAACAACGTCCCCCGCGAATACGAGGATGGCGGAAGAGCAGACGAGCGAAAAGTCACGGTCCATTTTTCCTCGGCTTTATTTCGCGCCCGTCGCTGTCCCGAATCCCTCAGTGTGTCATTAGTTTTGCCTTTATTCAACGCACGTGTTCACGACTGCGTTCCACCCGCCATACAATGCTTCGAACTGCGCTACGAATATATACAACCGACACGTCTTCCTACCAAAACGCAAGTATACTAAGTGCAAGCGATATAAGCGAAGTATGAAATTAAAGATCTTAGCCGTTAACGCAGTCGCGGATTAGTTTTAACATTGGAACTACCATACCAGTCAAATTGACCGGTTCTACAGTTTTATTTTAAAATTCCTACTTCGCGTTATATTTTTTTTCGCAACAATGTAATGAACTTTTTATGTATTCAAACTTAAAATTATTTTGTATCAAGCAATTTGTACCAATACCAGTCAAAATGATTGGTACTTTTCAAAGTGTAAAAGGGTTTTGTAGTCGGTTTATGGAACTTCAATTAACCAGTTTCCTCGTTTTGTACATCTTGCCACACGTTTTTAAAATTTGTATTGCGTATCATTCGACATGATGATATCAGTTATCAGGAAAATTCCGGATCGATCGCTAGATGCTGACATTAGAAATACCACACCAGTCGAAATGACTGGTTCTACAATTTTTATTTTAAAATTCCTACTTCGCGTTATATTTTTTTTTTTTTTCGCAATGATATAATGACTTTCGCTTCGATGATTAAGAGAATAATATAATGAATTTTATTTCGTTTTTTATGTATTCAAACTCAAAATAATTTTGTATCAAGGCTACTCAAAATGACTGGTACTTGTCAAAGTGTAAAAGGGTCCTGTAATCGGTTTATCGAACTCCAATTAACCAGTTTCCTCGTTCTGTACAACTTGTCACACGTTTTTCAAATTTTTATTGCGTATCATTCGATATGACGATGTCAGTTATCAGGAAAATTCCTAGTGCTAACACTAGAAATACCACAGCAGTCAAAATGACTGGTTCTACAATTTTGCATGAAATGTGTCAACCCTCGTTTAGTGATCATGGTTCCAGGCGGATTAATAATACCAAAAATGTACTATAAAACATGGAATTGCTTCTGTAAGGAAGTAATAAATCAATAAATATAAAAATATTCCATTACGTATTTTTTAAAGAGCACTCACTTTCATTGGTCTTAATAGAAATAGCTTCGTGTTAACTATCGATAGTTCTAGTGTTAAATTGAAGCGTTTTGCAACTTTGAATGCGCGTAGAACTTTACCATATTGTGTATAATTTACAGCAAATTTTACAGTGTATCAGATTGTCCGAAAGGTGTCTTTCTTTTACAGACACGACTATCTATTACAACGACGTATCTTTATACAAACACGAAACCTAATCTGTCGAACGTTGTGATCTTTATCTTGGTAGAATAAAATGGATCATACGTAATTCGATAAAATAATATAAAACAGTAAATGTCGTGCATCCATCATTTCCTTATAAAACGAAAGAAACTTTTCGGACGACCTAATAATTGTGCAAATCTTTTGTTACGAGAAATTATACATAAATATTCTAATTATTTTTATTTCTCTAATTATACATAAATATGGACGCTTGAGTAAGTGAAAATTTTCCAATTTTATCGACTCTCTCTAATTATACATAAATATGGACGCTTGAGTAAATGAAAATTTTCCAATTTTACCGACTACGGTATAAAGTGCATATGGTATCCTATCGATCGATGGTACCATGATATTCCCATGATGTTTATAGATCCGTTGTTTTTTCGTAGAACAACTTCTCGTATGCATCTTAGCAGCCTTCAATCCCTTCTGTGATTATAACTTGCACACCTGCCTTACTATTTCTGTACATGCGTTCAAGATAATTACGATTTCCTTTTCTTTACGGTTAATTAACCTAAGCATAAGAAAAAAGTCGTTGTTCCAGATAGTTTATTTGTGTCGGTGGGCCAATCACGGGGCAGCAACAGCGTTGAAGAAAGCACGGTAGTCGCGAATCTCGTTAATTTTCTTTGGCGGTGGTTGTAAGTAGAACGAGCGTAAATAAAGTAAACGTAATTAGGCCGAGCGTAAATGACGTAAACGTAATTGGAGCGGCCGTAAATTGCACTTGGAAAGAAATTCCGCGACTTTTATCGAAGAGGTAGACAATTTCCATCGAATCGACGTACGTAGGGATTGATATTTCGATGCACTCAATGGGGAGATATTAATATTTAGATGGAACAGCGAACGCGAGAATTCCAACTTTTTCTTAGAAAACGAAGATGTCTCGCGTCGTGAATATTGCGGATCTGGCTAGAAATTAGCAGAAAAAGTGTCTCGCACTACAGGCGACTGTGGAATTATTTATTTCCTCCGCGTCGTTTCATTACTGTTATTTAACTCTAGTAGAAATCATCGAGCGTGACCAACGTTTTTCACGATAGTCTTAACCACATGGAACGTGGTGAGACTTAAAAAAAAGAAAAAAAGTAGGGAAATAATTTCGATCTCCGTTTTTCTTTCGCTTGGAAACTCGCCGGAGGAAGAGCGAACTTTGCTTTCTAGCGCAGTCAATAATTATTCCCTGTACGACGTACGTATATTTCTCTAAGAAAATCCTGGAATTCTTTTTAAAAATCGCCAGCGTAACGCGTGGCGAGACAATGCGATGAAAAGCTTCGAGGGGAAAAATACGCCGGTAGAATTTTTCGCGCGGAATTATTCAAAAGAAAGCGAAGAGATCGTTTCGATCTCGTTTTCATCTATTCGAAAGTGATCGAACTTTGTTTGCCAGCGTAGCTGACAATTATTTCGTGTATTACGATATCTTGCGAGGAAATTGTGAAATTGTTTTTAAAAATCGGCTACGCGACGCATCGAGACAGAGGAAAAATCCGACGGGAAAAATACACACGGACAGCGGTAAGAAGGGAAAAAAGGGGTGGAAAAAAGAAAATCAGGGAAAAAGAGAAACGGAGGGAGCAGAGGGAATAGGAGTGCGCAGCAATACGCACCGTAGAAACGAGATATGTGCGCAGACGAGCTCTCGTCGAAACGTGAACCCTATTTTCCCGGGAATTACGAGTGGGCCCGGGGGTAAGGGTGGGGGATGGTTACACGGGGGTGGTGCACACTTCTCGACAAAAGATCTTTTTTCCATTCCTCGTGGCGTCGCTGGGTACGAGCTTCTCTCTCAAACAGCTACCCTGTGCCTCGCGACCCTCTTTCCACCGACCGAGCTGTTTCTCCCGTTCCTCTTTGTCCCTGTTTCGCTGCAGCGCGCGCTTTTCATGCGGAGCTCGGGCTCGTGTATTTTCGCGAAAATAGGCCGCGTGGAGAGGAACGGCGGATGAAGAGCGAGCGAGAAGAAGAGAAAAAGAGTGGCGGCTGGTTGCGGTGACCTCTTTCTGGCCACCTACCCGCTCCGCTCGCTGGCTGGTCGGCCGATCGAACCGAGGCGGACGCCTCGCAGGTGCTACAAAGGGTTGCTTTTTTATACCACCTTGCTGCCATTCGGTTACCTCTGATTTCACCAACCCGCTAAAATTATCCACCGGTCGAGAAATTCTTATCGATTCGATACGCTGAATGCTGATATTTTCACCTGAGATTTGCTTGCCACGATGTTTACATAATAAATTTCACTGGTTACCTCTGACTCCAGAAACGTGTTAATCAATCGTCGAGGGCATTACTATCGATTACAGGAAATTTCTTTCAGAATTAGCTGCGATAATACAGGTGTATAGAATTCTTCGATCGGAGATCCGATGGCGGAAATGTAGAATCGCCATAACGCGGTGCAATATCGATGGTGGAACAATTCCAACTCTTTCACTTTCCAATATATGCATCGATCAGATCGAACGTTACTCTTCGAATAAAATAAAAATTCGCTTTGCGAGAATACGACCTCTACCACGTGATTCAGCGTAAACGTTGAACGCTGCAGGTGCATCGGCATGTAACTAGATGTGTTTTTTTTTTTTCGCATCGTCTGCAGTCCTGCAAAGAGAAAGGAAGACGGGCGGCGAAACTTCTCTTTGCTCGAGGGAAACGTTTCGAAAGAGAGGAAGAACTGTTGCTGGCGCGTATCTTGGTCAGTCGTAAACGTACATCCGATTTCGATACTAGTTACGCAGCTCTTTCCTATTACCTCTTCCCTTTCTCCAGTCCAATTCTCCTTTACGAAATAATAGGCGAAATCGCTTTTAGAAATTATATTAACCCGAATAAGATGTGAGTGGAGGGAAAGGAATAAATGCTGAACGTCGTGGAAACCGATCACAGCGTCCAATGTAGAAAGACGGATAAGACGTAGAAATTATACATTTGGAAATTGCGAATTGTAGTAAACTATATACGCAATATATTCGATACAGAAGTTGATTCGGCGATTTAACGATAAATTAATTCGTTAATTATTTTACATTGAATTAATTACTAATTTATATCAGAGATATCTTTCAGCCCGATAAAAATCAATTATGAATGTTGGGAAAGCCATCGAATTGATTTCTATGCTTAATAAATTCAGAAGGAGAGAGATGCAAGTGATGGACGAAGCGGAAGAAGAAGAAGAAGAAGCAGAAGAAGAAGAGAGTATCGAGGAGGAGGCAAATGGAGTTGGACTTCTAGGAAATTGGAGTGCGTGCGAGAGAATCGTCGAGACTCGGGAAGAAAGAAGAGCAGAGAGTAAGGAGAAAGGAGGAGGAAGTTAAGTTGGAAGAGCAAATGGAGGGAGATGAGAAGGAAGGAAGATAAAAGGGATAAGGAGGGGGAAGTGTGGGTGTTATAGAGAAGGAACAGAGGGGAAAGGGAATGCCCCCTTTTATGCTGCGTACGTATGATGTGTCTATGTGTGAGAATACCACCACCGGAAGTTGGAGGCCACCGCCTGACCTTGCAGCGGTCGGTCGGTTTCAACTCTGGCTAGCAGCCCCGTTCAACACTCGATTATATACCGGGTGTCTCATGAATTTGGATAAGCATGGGTCATCGAGTACCAGAATACAGATGAAACCACATTTCTTCTGTATTAGGCTTTAAATAATTTTGCTGCAACGTATCTTTGCAGAAGCATAACGACGAATTTTCATGAAATTCGACTCACTGAAATTTTCCGTTTTTTTTTTTTGCTTTTTAATCAATGAAACATTTGACATCCTAACACTGTAAATACCACAGCAGTCAAATTAACTGGTTTAAAATTCCTACTTCGTGTTATATTTTTTTTCGCAATGATATAATGACTTTCGCTTCGATGATTAAGAGAATAATATAATGAATTTTATTTTGTTTTCTATGTATTCAAACTCAAAATAATTTTGTATCAAGGCTACTCAAAATGAGTAAAAGGGTCCTGTAATCGGTTTATCGAACCCCAATTAATCAGTTTCCTCGTTCTGTACAACTTGTCGCGTTTTTTAAATTTCTATCGCGTATCATTCGATATGACGATATCAGTTACCAGGAAAATTTCGGATCGATCGCTGGATCGCTAGATGCTAACGCTAGAAATATCACGGCAGTCAAAACGACTGGTTCTACAATTTTATAAATGTGTCAACCCTCGTTTAGTGATCATGGTCCCAGATGGCTTAATAATACCAAAAATGTACTACGTAACATTTTTTTTTATTCATTTATTTACATTTTACAATTTGTCCAGTAGGACATTTGGTAAAATATTATAGCTTAGTGGTATAATAATATAACATGTGGATGGCTACCCCCAGTGGGATACCATCTTCGAATTTGATTGATTTATTTCTTTAGTGAGGTGAGTGTTTACTACGTAACATGGAATTGCTTCTGTAAGAAAGTAGTAAATCAATAAATATACAAATTATTTTATTATTACGTATTTTTTAAAGACCAGTCACTTTCACTGGTTTTGGTAGAAATAGTTTCGTGTTAATTATCGGTAGTTCTAATGTTAATAGATAAATAGTACATAGCACAATACTAATATGCTCGAACATAATTTATTCCTGGCTTTTTATATATATATTTCTTTAATATTTATCTTATATATTATTATATTTAATTTTAACAATAATTCTGTATATATAAATATACAATATAATAATAATTCAATAATAATAAAAATTATTATATTTAATAATAATCTCTTTGAATTTGTATTTAGCTGTGCCAAATATCGTCACTATTATTTTAACTTTTCTCAATCGCGTTTATATCGTTCGAAAACATACTACTACGTGATAGAATCGCGCGAATATTAAATATCAAGGTTGTTAGAAAGTTTGCTAAGCACAACGTCGCTTATGTTTAAATACTCGACGATAGTTCGACTATAAACGTTCAAGCGTATTTTCTATATTTTAAGGAACTGAGATTCTTGGTTGCAACGTACGTAGAATACAGGGAAATACGTGTGGAAAGTCACACGTAGAAAGGAGAACATTTTTCTGCTCTCGATACAGCCAATATCGTTCCTCCGATCGAACAACGAAACGAGGACAAAACATTGCCAGCCTCGCAAGATCGGATATGGACCCCTTTAACAGACTGAAACTCTAATATGGGCCATTGAAGCCGATAGCACGATATTTCTTGGTCGTTCGAGGATGATCGATTTCAAACATCTTTCACGCCGATCCAAGTCACAGTGAATTTCGTAATCGAAAGTCGAATCATCCGTGTCGCGTATCCAACAGGTTTCGAGGCGATCGAGGCTCGAGGACGTTTCCACCGTTATTTTGTCTGCGTGCCAATAGAGAAAAAAATAATAAAAAATACAAATTACACCGAAGACAATCTGTACGTGTATAGTTAGATATTTTCCTTGTATCAATCAAGTTTCTCTAGGAGAATCTGTAATAAGAAACAATAGCAAAGAAATGAAACTACTCGTTCGTAAGCGAAGCAGATGATTCGATCGATGACTTGATTCGATGAAACGCGGGTTTCCACGATCGACGATCGATGAAACGAACGTTTTAACGTTCGCCTTTCGACCACGCGTTTATAGATACAGCTGTTCATACGAAAAGGAAAAGTCGAAGAAATGTCTGATCGTTAAAGTAAATATTTTTCTTAACTTTCTTGGCTAAATTCCAAAGCTGAGTGGAAATCTTCATGATTCTCCATTATCTATTTTAACGCGTTCTTCGAATTACCAGGCTCGCGCCGATCGAATGATCGCCACGCGTTAAATCACCCACGACGCTACTTAATTGCTATATCTTTCTTGCATCTGGTCTGACAATCTTATCGCGATTTTCATTATGCGCTACGTATTACCTGACACGTCACCAGTCTAGCCAAGTTTCTCTATATTCAACGTGTGCAACGATTAGCTTTAATCCGTGTCTGAAACCAGAAAATCATCGCTGAAAATAACATTGCTGGAAAAGAACGAATTTCACGAAAGAAGGCCTGAAAACAGTCGTTAACGATTGCAAGTGGAAGTGGCGTTACGAGATCCTGCGCTCTATCAATATCTTTTTTCACAGTGTGCTCCTAGTCGATGAAGGGAGGCTTCGTATACCTAATGACGTATCTTCGATAAATTACCTTCGTATGGGGTTCTCCGTGACAGAGGTCGTCACGGTGGTGCAGCACGAGTGAATGGGCGATCTAGTATTTGCGAGGGATGGAGAAACCGGGTTTAAAGGGGATGTAACGGTATTCCTAACCCTGCATCGAAAACACGGGTCGCTCTATCGAATCGTCTATCGCTCTTATTTATCTGCTGCTATTTTCTCACAGTGCAATCGGTTTCTTTTTGTTGCTCCCTCTTAACCCTTTGCACTGCGAATGTTATTTCAATCTCGTTACCAGCAGCTCCCAAGCAGCTTTTAAGCGTTTTATTTGAAATTTACTTTAATTAAAAAATAAGACAATTTAATTAAATAAAGGAAGAAAGAAATTCACTGATATACCAGTTTTATTCACGTTATCGTTGTATTTTGTCATTTTTAAGCGTATGATATATCTTGAAACAGTTTCCAGGATACAATCCTAGTTTTCTTTCGTACGTTTCACAAAAAAAGCTGCGGCTGAAAGAACGTCGAGTGGAACTCGACGAAGAAGCTCCTGAGATAAAAACTGACGTTCAGTCACATTCGACATAGGAGTGCAAAGAGTTAAAAGATCGCAACTAACGCATTGAACGACTTTCGATATTCTAGATAAACGAATGTCTAAGGATTAATTTTAAGGTTTAAATTTTATCGCGAACAAACGTATGTAGCGCGTAATGAAAATCGTGATAAGGATAACGTAGTTCGTATAACGCGAAGGTAAACCTGTATTAGTACCGTTAGTGCAGAGTATACGTAATTAGGATTCTATTTACGGATTTCTTTGATTATTTCTTACTTCTAAATAGCTTTATACTTTACGAACGCTGCGAGCTATCGAATCTTCCTGCAAACATAACAGGAGCCATATTTTCTTTATGATAAATCAATCAAATTCGAAGATGGTATCTCACTGGGGGTAGCCATCCACATGCTATATCACTAAGCTATAATATTTTACCAAATGTCCTACTGGACAAATTCTAAAATGTAAATAAATAAATAATAATAAAAAAAAAATTTTCTTTATACGTTGCAAACATTCGCAAGTTTGTTCTTACACGAACAAAACTCTTTTATCAACTGGAAATAGCAAGCAGAAATCTGTTTCACCCGTTAAATCTTCCAAATTTTGTACGCATTTTATAGCGCATTCTGTGTTCATTAACACTAGAACTACCACACCAGTCAAATTGACTGGCTTAAAATTCCTACTTAGTGTTATATTTTTTTCCGCAATGATGTAATTATAACTTTCGCAACGATAACTAAAAGAATAATATAATGAATTTTATTTTCTTTTCTATGTATTCAAACTCAAAATAATTTTGTATCAAGGCTACTCAAAATGAGTAAAAGGGTGCTGTAATCGGTTTATCGAACCCTAATTAACCAGTTTCCTCGTTCTGTACAACTTGTCACACGTTTTTAAAATTTTTATCGCATATCAGTTATCAGGAAAATTCCTAGTGCTAACACTAGAAATACCACAGCAGTCAAAATGACTGGTTCTAGAATTTTATAAATGTGTCAATTCTCATTTAGGGATCGTGGTTCCGGACGGATTAATAATATCAAAAATGTACTATAAAACATGGAATTGCTTCTGTAAGGAAATAATAAATCAATAAATATAAAAATATTCTATAATTACGTATTTTTTAAAGACCAGTCATTTTCATTGGTTTTGGTAGAAATAGCTTCGCGTTAACTGTCGGTAGTTCTAATGTTAATCTTGAAACATCTCGTAACATCCGCGGTCTATTTATTAGGTTGTCCGAAAAGTTTCTTTCGTTCTGTAAGGAAATGATGCACGCACGATGTTGTTTCTTTTATATTAGTTTATCGAATTATGCGCGAATATAATAATAGAAATAGAACGAAATGGGTCGTACCTAATTTAATAAAATAATATAAAACAGAAATTGTTGCTCATCTATTATCGCCTGATGAAACGAAAGAAACTTTTCGGACAACCTAATATTAATTGAAAGTTGGCTGTTCGTCATAACGCCAGTCATTGCCAAGAAACGTTGCCGGTAATGACCGAATTGCCCTTTAATACAAAAAAGAGTTTCGAAGAAAGGAGCGAAAAAGGATCGCGACAAGGATACGAGCTGGAAAGGCCGAGCAAATGGGCAAAAACGAAACACAATTTTTCGTTAGTAGTGGCGACATCGTGGCTCCGACTAGTCTCTCGCATCGAAGCGGAGAACGTAGCACGGTGCTGTGACGAGGGGTTTGATGGAAACGAATGCAGCCGCCTTTGGTCAGAGCACACCCCTTTCCTGCACATCCGTGGTTACCCAGCACCCTTCAATCCCCTTCCACGAACCCGTTTCTCGTTCAGACCACCTCCACGACAAGCTTTATCGGGCAACGCCCAGATAGGGCTCGAAATATCGAATCTCCACCCCCGCCGTGCCATCTATCACTGAAAGCCCTACACTCGTCCACAACTATTTTTAGATTTTCATATTTCTATCTTTTCCTAGTATCCTTGCCGAATTACCATCCCTTCCGTTCAAGGTGATTCAGCTAATTAATAGGACGGTTTTTAAAACGCAGTTTTACTTCGGAACATTCGAACAACATTACTCGAATGAGATTCGCATTTTCTGCAGTCGCACCACAAGGACCCGCGAGCAGAACGAGACGGCGGTGTAAAGAATGTTACAAACGCATTAGAAAGATTAGAAAAGAACTAAAAAGAACATATTGTGATCGACTGTCTAACATGTTTTGAAAAATTGCACGAAAAAAGGAGATAATTATGTTAAGTCTATAATATTGAATTGTTATGTTTTTACTATTGTATGTCTGCTTATAATGTTGAGATAAAATAATATAAACCTATTTTGTACTATCTATTTTGTGAAATACATGTGTAAGCCATCGCGTTGTACGCCGTTCAACGGGACAGATACGTGTGAACCACCGATGGCCCACGCCGGCGTCTACGTGTTAATTAATGTGAGACAGGTTTTTAAAAGTAGCGTTCTGGGATCCACGGTTCCTCGGGGTTCGAGCGAACGTTTCAACATCAGCTGATACATCGTCGAGAAACGAAGCATCGCGAAGTACAGTGATGTTCTTTGATTCGTCGGTTCAATGAAGATGCAAGAGAGGGATAATCGGAGCCACAGTGTGTCAATTGATCCACAAGCTTATTCCTTGTATTATCTTCGCTTCCGCGCGACTATTACATCCTTTTAGAGCTATATATCTCTTGTACTTAACGTACGTTCGCGAATCTATGTTCGTAAGCGAACACCTTAAAAAAAAAAAGGAAAATTTTGATGGAACATGGCGAGTCTATTATTAACCTTCGATATTTTACAATCTATTTTTAGTATATTACGTGTTATGTTACGAAACAGAATTGGTTTTTTTCCTTACTAAAAAATTAAATGCAACGAGCTGTAAGAAAAAAGAAAAAACGATTAAAGAATCGTAAAGCAGACGTCTGGACGCGGTGTCCCGTTTATCGTACGGTGAGTTGGTCATACTTTTCTGAGAACGGTCCTTTCTCAGAAATAGCCTTGACTTTTCGGCCACGACCGAAAAAACGTGGGCAGTACGCTGGCTGAATAGCAATAGCCAAAACGAGTCACTCTCCGTCTGAGATCGGCGCTCATGACATGACTAATGGCTTGTTTACAACGTCACGACCCTGTTCCTTTTTTTCTTCCCGCCATGCAAGTGAGCCAGCTCCATTAGCCGAGACTTCGCCGCAAACCAACGAACCTATCGTTCCAATTGCGTTGTTTTGCAATTATCGTAAATTCCACGTATGACCATCGCCATCCCGATAATAATCGAGATATAATATAAATAATATAATAATAGTTTCAATTAAAATTCCATGACAATCTTTCGCTATATCCGACCAAAGAAATATTACAATGTTTGCGACAAAGCGAAGTAATTATTAAGAGAAAACCGAGTATATTTCTCTAGAGCGAATAAAAGAATAAAATATGGAGGAAGGATATCCGAGGGCGGAACGAGAATAGTCGACAAAGTACTGAAGAGAAGGCGAAGGCATGGCTGGGACGAAGAGGGTGGCACACGTGCACTGTCCAGCTCTATTTTTATGTGTAACTCTCTAGAGATGGCCCTCCGCGAGCTACGTGGGAGTCCGTGCACTTTTTCCACGTTGAACGCACTCGCCAAAAAATATCACAGTGGCGCAAAAAGGATAGGAAGCAACCTCTTCTGTTCTCGCTTCAAAGAATTCCGTCTGTTATAAAAACTACGTAGCAGGAATTCGTTGCAGTTTTTCTTCGAGAGAAATCGAGTTTCTATTCATTGATTCGCGTATCGTGGAAATGGACGGCGATCGTTCGAGGAAATGCAACAACTCGCTTACCATTTTCGACTCTCACTGTACAAGAGGAAGGCGAAGAAGTTGTAATTGAATTTTGTGTCTGGAACATCTGCGCCAATCCGATCTGTGTAAAGTTCAATTATGCCTATGTAAGTGAGTTTCGTAAGAGACAGTCACGTTCCCACGTGACGCTTTCCTTCACGGACACTCGGTAAAAAATGTCTCTTCATCGAATTAACAGCGCTCGAATTGACTTTGTCACGCGAGTCACAACTTCGAATTCCACTAACTGGCCATGTTAGGCTAATTCCCGACGAACATTCGTGTATAACAAATTGTCGCCAACACCGCGTGGACGTACGATACGTACTGATATCACGATCAGTATCGCGATACTGATTCTCTCTGTATCCTCGTTTCCTCCGTCTCTATACAGTGGCTTTCTTCGTACAAGAACGACACTCACGAAGCAAAGTACAGTGAAGAATCACGCGAGCAAAGAATTGATATCGCTGGGACCAACCGATTCTCTTCTGTGTCTTATTTCTCTCTTTTATCTTAATTAAGACACAGCTAGTCTATGAAAGGCGATGTCTATGAAATCTGGAATTTTTGGCAACCAACGAGTCAGAGATAAGGAACGTACGATCAACGTCTAGCTACTCTATCAAGTAGATACTGTATCGAGCGAGTGTGTTCCTTGTGCGTTACTCCTGAAGGTGTACTTTGTACGTGGATGGAGGTAGTTTTATTGGACCGAGACGAGGAAAGAGAGAAACTAAAATTTCAAAGTACGAACAAGATGAAAGCGAAGGAAAAACAATGGTTAGGAAGATGAGAAAGGCTGTTGGCGCGATTCTGTTTCTCCAAGTCATCGAAAGGATAAATCTTTTGGTGTCCTTTCAATTTCAAAAATAGTTTCCACTCGGCTGGTAGTTGAAAGAGTAGAGGAGGATAGAAACGATGGACGAAGAAGAGCAGAGGGGTAGAACCTATTTTCCGGTTCGTGGTGGCTTCTGTGTAACAAAGTCGACGGTAAAAGGGGCTTCATCCCTTCGTGTCTGATCGGCGCCTTTGATGGTCACCATGGCAACTTGCCTCCTCGGCTGCTCCTTCCTTCGTCTGCTCTTTGCTTGCTCTTTTCTTTCTTTGCCAAAGTCCCACCTCCTAGTAGATCTATCTACTTGTATACGCACGTACGTTCGTGTTATCTGACCGATCGAATTTTTCGATAAATATAGATGTTCATAGGAATGTAATTTTCGTGCAAATTTGGAAACCGATAGGATAGTCCTATCACGTCACTCTTCTTTATTAGTCGCTGTATTTGCAATTATTTCATACACGTTCAACTACGTTCTCAGTGTCCAGTTATGTTAGTTTTGACGTATATCGCGGAACGTTCGAAACGGGATAGGTTGGCGATTCGACGAGCTGCTCGAAGAGAGCTCGACCAGGCAATGTAAGTTCGTCTGGGAATAGGCAATGGATTCGAAATCGAAGAACAGGGTGGTTATCGCGGTGCCTGGTGCACGAGTCGTTCGAATTGGTTCCGCAAATTGCGTTCCGTGCCGAGCTAATGAATTTGCCCGAACTCGATCGCCGTCTGGATTGCTATATCGATTTGTATCGCGGAGTAATTGAAGATACCGCGAATCTAACGACGATAATGAAACCCATTCATGGTTCTATCTTTTCCGATAAATAATAGTTACTCTGAAAAATAGCAGAGCTTGCGTACCACAAACTTCTTTACCATCGACATAAGAAACACATCCGTGACCTGTTTGCCGCGGCTTATTTTCCATCACGATCATTATTTTTCACATTAGTCAGACCATATTGGCAGACGCTGTCAAAACAAAATGCTAATTCCTCCAGACACGCTTCAATTTTTCTTATTTCTTGCTGAATCATCGAAGCTGAGTCAAAGTACAGCCGATATGTACGACCTTTGGTAATTACTTTTACTCCGCATTTAACGTATATTCTTGTTCAGATATGTATAATTTTATATGCTAGACTAGGTTCGATGCGTAGTAGTGATACTTGTATGTGAATATCAACGTGTGGAAGTATGTGTGCGCGGCGTCTGGAAAACAAATGGATGTAAACTGTTCGGTAGGTTAGCAGTCGGGTATGAAAGAAAATGCTGAGACGCGTGCAAGTGTATACCGATGAATATCTTTGAAATCGTTTATCAAATAAATATATAATTATTCTAATATGAATTCTAAGTGTAAATTTAGCGTTCCTATACCATTATTTCGGCTATTAAGATCCAAAATTCTCAACAATTCTTTTCAGACGCAGCTTAAACTCCACTATTATATACAGGGTGGTTGGTAACTGGTGGTACAAGCGGAAAGGGGGTGAATAAAATTTTTTTTTTAATTTTTCCATCGAGACAACGATCTACGGTGAGATCCGTTATAACGAGACGTACCGAGCGAAAATTCAAAGTCGATTTTCTCGAAAACAACGCCTCAAACGAAAAATTTGTATTCTATATTTTCGACTTCTTTTTTCGCGTAGAATCGTACCATCAGTTACCAACCATCCTGTATATAATCATTTTATCGTTGTTTCAAAGACGTTAGTTTTTTTTTTCTTTTTTAAGAATCGAGCAACGAAACACAGAAGGTTAGAAAAAGCAAAGTTAACCAGTAGTTGGTCTGTTGAAAAATTCCACCGAAACAACGAACGTCGTATCGATGCTATTATTAATTAAAAATAACACGTATCTTCTTCAATTATTCGCGCAACGTGCATCGACTTCTCTAGTCGACCGAATAATTACGAGCGGTAGTGTACGTGCGTGTACGTGTATTGTCGGTTAGAGTCGGAAAAATGGTTGGCCCAGTTTCACAGTACAATTGGCCCGTGTACCGCGTGGAAAGCAAGAGTCGTTAGAGGCAACGGGGTATCGGGTCAAGCGGATAAAGAGAAGCATAGAGTCGCGTGGAACGTGGATAAAAAAAACATGCAAGTCCGGCGGAGCGAGGGAAGCACGTGCGTGATCGTTGACCGGGGAACGGTGAAAGCGAGTCGCAGTCAGCTGAGCGGGAATTAAACGAAAGAACTTCGGCCGGTCTCTCCCGAGGGGGGCGGCGAGGAAACTTTTCTACTGTGTGTTACGACTAGCCTAGTTGCCCGTGGAAGAAAGTGAAGCCGGACAAAGAGCCAGCACGACACAAAGCCACGCGCGAAAGAGAAGGGAAACACACGGGAAGGGTGAGCCGATCGAACACAATCGGAGATCGCCTCGTCCATATCCCTCCTTCGTCGTTTTTTCTCCAATGACCCGATAATCCATCGATTTTTCTTCGATCGGAAAATTGATATGATAGGTGGATGAGAAAACATTCAGGAAAAGTTTGACCGATCGACTGTAGTAGAGTACGAGGGAGTAATTCGTTTCAGGAAATCATGGACGACGTGTCCACGTCCACGGAGATCAACTGCTAATTAACTTTCTGCACTCGAGAAACAGTTCGCCGTTTCTTTTTACTAGACCGGATTTCAGTGGATGAATTCTTATTTGCCACGACTAACGAACAGCGTACATCAAATGCATTAATGTCCATGTACAATTACGTTTTCTAATGTTTCGGGCATGGTAGTAGCTTCTGACGCAACTGCAACGATTATTACTGGAAACGGTAATAACAGAAAGAAATTGACAATCGACGAACGAGCTGCTACATGAATTTCATATTAACAAACTCAAGACTAAATTCAAAGGGTTAATACGATTAATACCGTGGAGAATCTCGTCAAGAGACTTCTAAAGGCAGGTTCTGGAATTTTTAATCCGCCACGCTGATCCCTAACACACTCGTCTCAGAAACGTTGTTTCCTTTGACGCGCACATGTCAAGTGTCTGGCTAGAAAAATGGGTCGCGTTCATATCCCTCGTGACCCGGTGTTTGCTCGGTCGTACCAAACGAAACCAACGAAACTGCATTTAAAGATGATCCAATAGCTGCGAGCTTCGGTAGGCAGAGATTTCAACTGGGTAGCGAGAGGAATTTATTGATCTCGGCGCAGCCCTTTGGCCTATATACGAAACCGTATCCCTCTCGTTTTGCTCTTCATTCTCTTTCTCCTGGACTTTTTGTCCATATACACACATCTTTCCTCGGCCTTCTTTCTCTGTCGTCATTCTTGCATGCATCACGAACCCCCGTTCTGCGACGTTCTCGCGAGCTATTATCTCGTCGCGAAGCTTTTTATGCTTCCATAACGATCTCCTCTCTGCCCTTCTTTCGAGCTTTCTTCCCTGGCCCGCTTTCTGCCTCCCACGCCCACCCCTTTTGTTCGCGTCTTATTCACCTGAAGACGACGACGACGATGACAACGACGACGACCAAGTTGAAACCACCTCGCGAGTAGCCCCTTCATAATTTGCTCTAATATTTATGGTCAGTGTTTGCAGTCGTTCCGCGACAACTTCTTCGACGAGCTTTTCTTCCGAAATTCTTTCCTTTTTTTTGTCTTCTTTTTCAAGTGATCGATGAAAAGAACGTGCAAAGGAGAAGAAAGGAATTAGAGTATAACGAATGAAGCAACGTTCTGCTCGGCTGATTCGACGATTCTAATGGAGAGATCCATGTCGGTGCATCGTTAGTAGAGAAATATGTACGGTATGGGAAATATGTATGATCCAGAATGGCTTGGAACGCGAAAAGAACCACCTGTCACGCGAAACGTGCCTGACGATCATTCAGCCTGACGTTTTCATCGGCGTCTTCGAACGATCGAACAAACGACTGTAGCTACATTATAAAATATCACGACTACGTTTCTCACATACTTGCCGAATTAATCTTGCGTAAGGTTCATTTTCAATGAACGAATAACAAAACGAACGAATATTATTGCAAGCGTATCACCAACAATAAAGTTGCTCTACTTATCGATTCTATAATCTTTGGAAACCCGTCAACTTTTTTATTTTCCATTCGTCTCTATAACTAGGTCCATTAAATACTTTCATTGATCTTGTATTCTCTGAAGTATTCGAACGTTAAAGAAACGCGAACCAGCAACGACATTGGCAGGGGAATCGATCGAGCGTGCAGCCGACTCTCTGAATTGCAAATGATGGCGAAAACTCGCAGCTAATAACTATCGCAAAGAAGCCTGTCGATCGGCTCTCGATTTCGCAAGCTACGGGAAATAAGACATCCGTCCGTGTTGAGTCGAATATCTTGATAGGCGGTTTTTCGTGTCGCGGTGCACGCATTCCTCGCACGTACGAGGCCCCCTTCTCCAGCGAGCCGTTCGAAAGCCACGAAAAAAGCGCAGAAAAGGCACGGAAGAAACTGAAGTGCACACTTTTAACGCGCGGCCACTACAGACATTCCGTTTTTGTTAGCGTAGAAGCGTGCCTCTCTCGCAGCCCGAGCACAGACACGCGCCTCTATCTGCGTGTTTCCATCGCGATTGGTCCGAATGGCCTCTTCTACAAGCCAGTGCACGGACTTTTCAAAGGATGCTGGCTCTGTTTGTGATTCGGGGCGCTCCGCGCGCCTTCCATCGGACCGTTTCGTATATCGGGATCGCGTGAAAAGCAAGTGAACTTTGCCAGTGCATGTTCACTCGCTCTCACGATAACCCAGAATATTCAGAAAAATGGGAACTGCTTGTTGGAAACCGCAAATCGAAGGAACAAGTTGGCAAGTTTCGATAACAGTTCGACGCGCGATATGAGAATTCAAATATGTATATTTCTTCGAGTTTATGCAATTTATTCTTTTATTATTAGAAGTATGAAAATATATAGAACTATTCTTCCTTTAACTTTGTCGTATTCTCTGGATTATTTTTCACACGATCGTGATTCAGACTACTTGCGAAAGAAGAGTTTCGAGGAAAAGACGAAAGAATCCAACTAAGATAATTAATCATTTACTTATCTATTCACGACCGTGTTCTTTCATTTTACACTTTGCTGTACTATCTTCCTCTTGCTAGAGTTGAGTAGCTTTCTGCTCCTTATTTTTCATACGTTTTATTCGTTATTATAAAATTCCCGTTATCTGAAGCTTAAAATACGAGGCTTGTTAAAAGTATTTCCTATGTTTATTCGCGTTAAAGGAAAAAGCCTTCGCCGGAGCAAAAAGACTATGTGGGCCGCCACTAAATACGGGCAACGGATTTCGCTGGCAAATTGCGTTTTACGCGAAAAGTTAGCGGGCTTCTTCTCAAATTATTATCTCTTTCAAAACCGGTATTTATTACGCGCAGTTCTTGGCCGCGGGTGGTAGACTTTTATTTACGCAAGGAAATTTAATCATAGCTACGAAGAGTAGCGTTATTAATTTTCAAATAGTTTACCATTATCATCGATAGTACTCTTACTGAAATATCCGTTAATAAAATTTACTTTGCCAAGCAAATCGCTACTTTCGTCTTGTTCGCAGAAACACGAACGTGCGCAAGTATCCTACGGTCTCGTCGTTAGTTACCAAGTGAACTGTACAAAACGTCGCATAATCTTCCTATTCTAACGTTAAATTTAGAAAACCGCATCGATTACCTCCAAGTGCATAATTACCACTATACACGTAACTAAATAACGCTATCGTAATAAACCTCCTTGAGAGAAGCACGCGTTTAATTAGTATCAGTCATCGACGTGTGCCGATAAGCGAGAAGATAACGATTTACAATTACGGAAAGCGTGTTCGAATTTTTGTGAGTGTCACGGAGGCCGGTGCGAGTATCGAAATTCGAGGGTCGTCGGCACGGCCCGTATAAGTACGTACACGTCAGGGTCATTGACCCCGATACAGTGGCGCGCACACGCGCGCAGCATGGCCACGTTGTGACATAATGCAAGGCGGCGCACACGTGCATTGCCACCATACAGATAAAAGGCGGACGCACGCTCGCACGTACGTGGTGGTGCACGCATGCACATTGTCGTTCCGGAAACCTCGAACCAGCTTGTCGTGCCCTTACGTGCCCCACCAGGACACGCTTTCCACCCTCGCGAGAATATAAAAAGGAAAAAGAAAATAACTACGCCTTTACGACCTTTTCACTTTTTCCCATTTATCTGACACCTTGTGCGTTACGAGTTCGTTGCTTCCTTAAAGTCTATACACGTACACTCTGGGCGCTAGCGCGTAGAATTTAGAAGAAAGAATGTGGCTATCGACCGGTTTCATCTTGAATAATGCGTAGAAAATACGACCCGGCTAAGGCATATGGCGTGGAATGTAATTATTATATTTCAGATATCTGTAGAAACGAATTGGCAAAAGTAGGAGGAGATTAGGATCAGAGGCTTTGATACAGGCAAAAGGATTCTTAGTATGGAGTCGTTTGAGTTGCGTCTGGAAAGTTTAATTTACGATCTCGCCGATGTTCGCTAACGAATGTTGTACGCTTATCGCGATCAAATTTGTCAAATTAATTCAAAAGCGGCTATCGTTGAAAGTCTAATTCGAAACACTGCATGGTATGCGAACCACAGCTTAATCTTTTACCTTGGGAAAATAATAGCAAGTTTAAAGGTAGCCAGCGAAAGATTTAATAGGAGTCGTTAATCGGCGCCTGGCTGCATCTAGAGAATCGCGGATGCTTTTCTGACAGCAGCGTAACAGCGTCGTTCCCATTCTTTCGTAGAAAAAGATTCTGCCAGTCATTAGAGCGAGCCGCACTTCTAAACGAAGAAGTGGCTGGACGATTTCGACCTTTCATCCTGCGAGATCGGCAGAACGACAGCCAACGAAAAAGACAACAGACGTTTAAGTGGCTGGCGATATATATTCGCGCGACAATAAAATTACAGGCCGTGCAGAAGCACGTGACTTGGAATGCACCAAGAACTGCATTCTTTGACCGTATATTTCTCTTCTGCGCTTCTTTGCCCCCTCTTTCTTCCGCTTCGTCGGTGGTCAGCGAGCGTGCCTGGCCCCATGGCGCAAGCCAATAAATACCGCGCGTCGGCGTGACGTTTTTATTTTTTAATGTTATCCAGACAAGGTCGACTAACTGTACATCCTCGATATCTTCAGGTGCTTCACCGTATGTTAACCGCCGTTCCCTGCACCAACATCAACCTACGCTACTGTTCGTATGCATTTCCACGTGCACGGTTCGTTGCAAATACATAAAATATAAAAAGGTAGGGTTATTAGAGTCATCTAAGCTTTAATCTTGAACTTTGCACAGATTAATCAAACTTCTATACACAGTGGCTACAGAACACCGTCCTTGCACACCGTTTTATTCATTATACGTTAATTAATTAAAAACTACAGCTAAGAATATTCGGTTTACGGGGAAAACATAGGTTCGCAGAACAAATTGATAGGGTTTAAAGGGGGATTCGTAACGAATTTTAGGCATCCCGTTACGTCACAGATCTCCGTGTTAAAATCGGAAGCCAATAGAGATCAGCTGAAGCGCGAGGTCAAAAAGGTCGTCGAGATAAATTAAGCAATTGACGATAAGCTATCGTTATCGTTATCGTGGCAGCTCGGTGTGGGATTTTGCACGCGTTCAGATAAAGAAGACAGACGAAATCGAACCCTTCCTTCGAAGAAACAATCCGAGAAATCTCGTGACACGCTGTGAATGGTTCGAGAGGGGTACACAACCTACTGATAACGCGTAACATGTAACATCGGCTGTTCTAAAACCAACAAACCGGTAGATAAAGAAAGTGTGTCATTTAAGTGGACTCGTGGTTCTTCATCTCGTTCTAGATGACCTATCGTCGAATAAGCACTTCAATTTGTATTTGCTTCGTAATTTATATATCAGCCATTTAAAAGCCATAGCGATCAATTCGACAAATTGAAAGTGACGATATCGCAAACCCTGCTTTTTTGACTTTGCCTTACGATTTATCTTTATTTGTGTCATCTTCTTGCGATCGATCGTCTTATGGAAGTTAGCCCTTCGTTTCTTCAGTATTCGATATCAATCGTTTACTTACGTAATGAAATTACGAAATTGATAAAAAATGGATGAGTTTGTCTTCTGAGGGATTCCTATAGGAAACGAAGAGAAATTATAGCATTTATAAATCGGTTGGAAAATTTGTTAAGATCCTTAAAGTTACGCAGATCCGCGTGGCTCGTTGGCAAGAATAACAGGGTATAATTAGAAGAACAATAAATCTATAATGGAGCTCGCGAGTGTAGCGCATGCACAAAGCTATGGACGTGATGCAGTTATACTAGCATCCCTCTGCTTCGTTCTTACACACGTGTTACACTCTTCGGCGAGCAAATATGGAACTGAAATCGTGAACGATAGGAAAGGTCTTGAGCCGCGGCCAAATGTCACGACGAGATCGATCAAACGTTATCCACGGACAGCGGATTTCCAGTACGCGAAACACGCAGGCACCAGATGTACGTCATGTGTTTATTAACGTTTGAACTATAAAACTCGCCGTTTTTAATTTTGGATTCTTCGTTTCTGCTATTGCTAAAAATATGCCAGTACTCTTAACAAAATTCACGTTGATGTTGCCCGAAGAGTAAGCATTAGTCTTTCACAAAATATTCAATCGCTGCAACAAGGATATCGAAACGTTTGCCTGTCCGATACACTATCAGTCTTTCGTCTTTAAGACAAACCTACCTCAAGACGCGAAAACATTACACGTGTGAAAATATACGAAGACGATGGATTCCTGGCTAACTGGAAGCGGAGCACCGAGCAAACATAGTTTTCTTCTCTCCGTCCCTCTCGCTTGTTTTGTCAAGTACGCGACTAAATGCATACAGAATAATCCTCTTACACGCGTTACAACGACTACGGAATTTTTTGCAATTAAGAAAATCCAATTGAATCCACTGATCGTGTACTAGAGAGACGTAGAATCGAACAAATATTTTTCACCTAACTAACGTCGATTCACCTAAGATTCCTCGGGATAGATTTGACCCCGATGTCGCGATATTCCAGGTTTATCGAAGGTTCGAGGAAGAAAAGAGCAGAGACAGGGAAGAAAAGTAACCGAGGAGGAGAAACCGAAGCAAGGAAAGGTCCGTGTGTTTGGCTGTTTGTAGAATCTGGGTGAGTGACCTGGGTCCCTGGCGGTTAGTCGCCTGGTCTGCCAGGAACCTGTTCTCCCGACTGTTTCTTCTCTTTTCTTTCTCCGGTTCTCTTTCTCCTTCTACCTCTTTGCATCTAGGCAGCAAGCCATCTTCCTCCGTTTTCTACAGCCTCTGGCCAAGGCATACACACGCTTGAAAACCGTGCAAGCGGAACACTGGCAAGCTTTTCGCGGCATTGTCCGCGATCGCGGTTGAAACACGGTTGAAACACTCAGAGGACTAGAACTCATATTCGCGAGCAACTTCGGACTTGTGCATCGGCCAGGAGAAAAGACGGGCCCGTTAGAGGGACACGATCATCTGGGTCGTGATGATCCGGGTGAAAGTGCTCAGCTAACGGGAACAGCTTCTTGCCTGCTAGACGATAACCATAGAACGCAACCGGCTTCTTTCGGTAACTGCAGCTGAACCCCTGTACCAATGACGATCCTAAAAATGTAAATAATTCCTGGTCGACAATTCGTAAATTCCGTCGCTCGAAATTTTCAACGCTCTACGACGGTGCTTAGTCAAGCGTAACTCTGCTCGCGGTTGACTAATAAATGAAATTTACGCAGTCTTTAGCTACTATTCATGACAAACTTCTGAAATTATCTGTCGTGTGTATGGGCGTTTCACTCTATTAACATTTCCTTTTCTTCTCCCATTTCTTTTTTCGATTCACCGTCTCTCGTCGTCCGTGAGAGCACACGTGCTTTTGTCTGCTAGCGCTACTCGATAAACCATTCAACAGCGTAACCAGTTATCAACAAAGAATGGAAAGCCAAAGCGATCGATGGATGAGGAACAACGCCGGTTCCTATACGAATATACGAAACACTCACGCAATATCGGTGTTCTGTACAGGTGTAAGACTCGTCTGGAGTCGTGAGGTCGGCACACGAACCACGAACGCAGCCTGCATCGTGCATATGTATACTCCGCGTTCGGATTATGCAAGCAAGTCCGCTTTCTACGTGGGCTTAGAATCTGGGTCGGACACGAAGTCATTGTTTACAACGAGTCGGCGTTGAATAGGTGGGTTGATGCTATGTGACGGAGTGTACCGTGTCTACCCAGACTTGCAACTGCAATAGCTCGCGATACCTTCCAATCCCTTCGACCACTACCTCCTTTTCTCTGTTTGTTTCTTTGATTAATCAGTACTAACGACGAGGTGCCCATCAACGCGCATTGTGCACGATAGATCGCGATGATTATGATTTCGTTAACTAAAAGATTGGAATCTCAGCTGAGACTTCTTCCACCTACTACTTATTATTATTACGAATACCATACATCGAGTATTTTATATATTTTTCCACATTATGTATATTTTCCCATCTTCAAATTTCCCAGAAATCCAATCTTATTTATCAATATCCAATATCATTGGAATTGTCGGGTAGAGATTATTTGGATAGAGATCATGCACGGTTGTATGGCTGATAACTGGAAGTTATACTATGCCGAATGGAAAGAACGAAACAAATAATAAAATAATATTATTCGTTGAATTACAAGCTGTAGAATTTGAAAATTCTTAGAAGCTGTTTTGGTATAATTTATATATTAAAACATTATCCAGGCGTACTGTATATTAGAGAAGACGAAGGATAAACTGATCGTACGATCGGATTCGATGTTCATTAATTAAAAGTTTGACTTTTGTTATAAACAAAATAATGATGTTAAGGTTCCAAACAATTGAAACGTCTGTATTGTTCTCTGGGCTTTATTCTTTCGCTGGAAAAATCGTGAACGATGATTAAAAGCGAAATGAGAATTAGGTTAGTTGTTGTTGAAAAAGTTCGTCGTACGAAATATTCGTTTGTCGTAACATAAGCGGAAATCATATCAAAAGTTATTGTTTCGGTTTTTGGAAAATAATAATGTACATATAAACACGATGAAATAATAACGTTATAAATACAGAGGAATGGCTTTGAAAATGAATATTTCGCCTTTATGATAAAATTGCATTTTACGCAGTAGTGACGTATTAAGAAAATCTATGAATGTTAGGGTCGGCATTAACATCAAAATGCACGGTATTATATCTACGATAAAATTAACTACGTGTTGATACATTCTTGTCTGCGGTTATTAAGCTAGTATCTTCGTACAGTGGCTGCCAAAATTTGATGCCAAAATGTAATTTTATTACATCATTCAGAAATCTGTCACACAAGTATTACACGTACTGCATTGTATGAAATTGCACGAAACTACCATAAGAATTATCTGAAATATTTTTACAACAAGAATTTTACTAATGCATAATTTCTAACCTGAAGTAAAATTACGTTCTAGCCTGGAACCATTGGCAGCCGATTGAGGTTAGGTTGGAGTTAGGTTGAGGTTAGGTTGGGGAACACAAGAAATAACGAAACGTACGAGAAATTTCTTTATGAACATCCACATCCTCCAAACCGAATTCTTATTCAGAGTAAGGGATAAATGATCATTTTCGCGGTTTGAACACCTAAGGAATAAATTATTTAAATATACGATCTTTCAAATAAGCACCATAGGCAAAATCCAATGGTCCATATATCCCACTCTCGTAGAACGTCTCGTGATTGTTAAAAAGTTCATTAAAACGCGGGCAAAGTGTGACGTATCACGCGGAATTGTCCGGCGTGTCTTTGTCTCGCGAGAATAAAGTACCCTCGAAACTGCAGGAACCGAACAGGATTGTTTCGCGGACGAAAACGAGCAAAATGTAACAGGGCCATTGTCTGCGCGCGTTACAGTTCACCCAGCGAAAGAGTCTCGCTATTTTTCATTCTGGAATTTTAGCAGCACCATGAACGGGAAATCCGACGAACTGTCCCTGCGGTCAAAATCTGACTTGCATGTTTTTTCGCCAATTTTACTATGCCCTTCTCTTTTATTTGCAAAAAAAAAAATCAAACTTTCATGATTCACGATTTAGATATAGACTGCTGTACAACAATATTCGCGTGACTATCATATCGTACAATATTATTACAACGCATCCTATAATACAGAATATCGCGACGAAATTCATTTTCAGAAGTTGCCACCACAAAATAAGAGAATCGTATTGTTGAAATATACGGAGTTATCGTTTTCTGTCGTTGAAAATAAATACCTAGATAATTGTAAATAACAAAATATCTATCAAATTATCGGCTACCTTCACGCTCTCCCTAACACTGTTCAACACTTTCCAAGGAAACCTTCGTTGCAAGAAAGAGCGAAAGAAAGAATTTCATACCTCTGGATCCTAGCGTACGCTTTTTTCCGGAATCCCTACGAGCATGAGTCAGTGTAAGGAACCGCGACTGCGGTTTACGTGCGATAGAAAGTCGCGGCAGCGTGTCTGGCCGCGTGGGTGCCGGAGCTTGCATAACGCACAATATCAACGAGCAGACAAAGACCGAAATATTTCGATATTGGCGAACGAATCGGAATCTGCCGGTGAAACCGGCGAGGGGAATGGAAACGATCCTCGGTAACGTTCCTGCAGGGCGTGCATCGAACCGCATCATCTTCTAACCGTATCGCGGCCGTTGCACCCGGATTTTAATATTAGAATGCTCACGATAATGATAGGGCCCTCGAAATAACGTCCGCGATCGGTTTCGACGTCAATTATTACGGCTGAATATTTGCACAACGAAATTGATACTCTCGTCGTCGAAACGTGACGCGTGATTTCACGCGGTTCGATCGAGGTCGTTGAACTACATACAAGCACATTCGTGCGTTTCCAATTCGTAGATTCGTTGCGTCGCGTCGTCGCTACAGTCAACCCTCCCCATATGCGAATTTGAAAGATCGCTAACTAAGATCGCGGATACGCGACTCTACACTGTCTCGTGAAATGTATGGCACCGTTTCCAAGATCGCGCCCGCGATTTACGGACGGATACTTTTTCAAACGAAATGATGCACAAAGAACGCAGCTTTTGACCGGGAAATTTGGTGCATCCGATGTATCGCGCAGCGAAGTTTTCACAGTTTCAGATGCAAAAGCGGTTGATGCGTTAGATGTTTGGAAGAAAATTATAACGTCGAAATTGGTTTCTCGTGACTTTCAATCTTGGTTGGACACCGTGCGACGATTAAGTTGCCAGACTGATTTTAACGGTTTTAAAGCAAATTTCTTCATTTCGAATGCTCTATATTTTTGTACGTGTTTTGGACAACCACGCAATCTGAACGTGTACTTTATCGTCGTACTGTAGTCATATTTTACGCTCTACTTTATCAAAGGTTTTGGCTACATCCGACTCTTCCGGCTACGACCTTCGTCGGTTTTGCCCCAATTATGTTCTTATCCTTGGTAATTATTTGGGACAACACTGATTACCGTAATGACCGAAATATTTAGTGTTCGATGTGATGTAATCCAGATGATATCGTGCAACTTCTGAAGCAGCAAGATTTACCTAACGCTTATGATAAACTGACGTCAGTGTTGCTTAATCAATTCGATATCCCGTACGCGGATATCGTCGATAATGAAATTAAGGGAAAAGGTTCGAAATATCGACTATAGGACGCTACGAAAATAGTCACTTGACCCTGTGATATCGCTCAGACCAGCGACCTTGTGCCGGATAAATAATCAATCTTAAGTCTGATTAACGAATTAAATCGCAATAGCTCAACCTGGTAGTTGATTAGGAATTAAATAGACAAATACGGAAAATAACCCGTTTAATTTTTACATCTTCCAAGGATAAACTATTGGGACAAGTATGGATGTACACCGGTTGCAGATAATTGACTATTGCAGTAATTATGTGATTTCTTATGAAAGTTTACGACGAGTAACATATAAGCGGTGTGCAAGTTCTGAATAATTAAGACGACGCAACGTGATCAACGTTGTGATTATGATAGTCGTGTTTAACTTCCAAAAAAGTTCGAAATATCGACTTTCTCTAATATTCAAATACTTTTGTAAATTCCTGTATACACGTTCCACAATTCTGTTTAGCAGCAAGGGAATGCAATTAATTAAAGGTGAACGGTAAGAGGAAAATAATAACGAAACTTCTTACTCTTAGTTTGAATAAAATAACCGAGACCAATATCTAACCTGTCCAACTAGCATTATAGTTGCGTTAGCCAACTATTTTGGTCAATTAACCGTTTTAGGCAGGAAACCGTTTTAGTTAGTCAGCCGCTTCATTCGGTTAAGTGGTAAAATCCGTTACCCTTGTTCACCGGTCATATCCACAGGCAATTTTGCTTCCTTTAACTGACCAAAATTAAGCGGTATCAAAATTTCTCTAATTTGAAAAGTAATTATAACGTTTGAAAGTTGGTGCAATTTACAAAATAGATGCTCGCCCGTGAAGAAAAGTACAACGGAACTGCATCCTGACATTTATTCAGCGATCTTTTAAAACCACGAAGCGAGCTATGGAAAAAATCGAGATAAATGCGGAAGATAGGAACAAAAAGGCTTTTTTCCTGCTTACCAAATAAAGCTCGTTAACTCGAGTCGGTCGAACGGTTAGGTGATCTTCTTAACGAGCTGAACGAACCACATCACTATCTACGTGTTTCTTTCCTATGTACCCGGAGTTTTGGAATCATCCGGCTGAGGCAATCCTCTGAGCAACAGAGTGTAAGGGACGACTCGAACCAAAGAAGTGATTTTGTAAAGAGACCTGATCCACGCGACTCTTACGAATATGTAACATCTTCTCGGACCCCATAGCTAATGATACCGACTCTTTTGAACCCGCAGAGGACAGGGGAAAAGGCAAAGTGGATTTCCTGGTGAGAGGAAAGCGCAAAGCCAGACACGTTCTACCTTTGTTTCGCTTTGAAGCAACGTGTTAAACTTGCATTTAATCGACATCACCTGCTGCTTCTCGATCAGTGTAAAATAATACGTATAATTAATGGACTCGTAACGAAAACGAGCCGTGTCCACGTTCGTCGTTGTTGCAAGAAATCAAAAGAATCGCTCATCGATATGTTTGAATTCTTTTTAAGAAAATATTCACCATGCCGAGCAGTTGCTACGAGCCTATCTGTAACTTGACCGTCACTTGATTTACAAAATGCTATTCATCGATAAATCTTTTTTTCTATTTTCAGTCGCGAACAGAGTGAATCAGAGACGCGTCATTCTTTTTTACATGGTAGAGCGCAAGTACAATGGTAGACGCTATTCCTCGTTTTATTGCACTTTAAGGTGAATGGAATTCTTCTACGGAGAAGAGGCCGCAGTGGAGAACGGCAGGAGACGGGGAGGAAAGAGAAGTGTCGAAGGAGGACGAAGAAAATCTCGGTCTTGCCACAGCCAGCAGAGTCCTGGCTTTCCTTCGAATTCCTTCTAGCAAATGGAGCATAAATTACGACAGACCTTAGGCATCCTGTCTTCTTTTTTTTTTTTCAAAAAAGAACCATGTAACGTATCGTGTATCAATCATTTCGTATGTTTTCGTGTTCGACTTTGATCGACAAATTTCGTGTTGAATAGTCTGTCGAATGATTTTATAAAGAAGATATAATACAATAAAATTTCAGTTAAAATATATGTAAAATATACAACGATAATTATTACTATTTCGACCAATATACAAACAATGAATAGTTTTCAATCTATACAAAATACCATCGACTGTTCTAACATGTACTTTCAACGTACTTGGCTCTTGGAAGACACGAGCGACGTTTATAAGAAAGCTCGTCAGCTGGCAGCAGTCGAAACGCGGTATGACAAAGCTGTAAATTCCGCTGAGTGGATTCTACGGAATACACGCAACAGTGCAAATTAGCAAGAACTGGCGCAACGTGTCGTAAATGCAAATTGGAACGATTACCGAGATCGTCGCCGTTTTGAAAACGAATATCATGGCGTTCTTGGAACGCCAGGCAAGAGGCGAATTTCACGGACCTCGGTGGGAACCTTGTACAATATCAAGGACCGATCTGAGAGGAATATCAATGTTTCATCAATCGTAAATGGGTCGAAACAACTCCCCCTCTTTGCCTCGTCTCCATCGAACTGGTGGAACAGACCGCCTTTTTCGTGCACCTGCCACGTCCACGGCGAAGCACCGTTATGCAGCACATACGAGGCACATCGGCTTGCATGAATCTCCAAGAAAGAACAAACGGGGGCCCGGGCATGCCGATAACCCCAAAATTATTGCCAACTCTGGACCGCGAAATTTGCGGTCGACGAATTACCAGGGCCCTGAACCTAACACTTTCGGGTAATTTCTTACAGTTACATTGCTTTTCTCTCGTAGATTGCCAAGGAGAATGCAAGGGGCAGCTATTTTCGACTGGCCGCAGAAAGAAATCTATAAAATTGTACGTGAGAAATTTTGTTCATTCTTTGAATGGTACTAGGATATGATATTCCATTGAATTGCTCAGAATATGGTAAGTTCTATAAGAGGACGATACTCCTTGGTAAGAAAATCGTGAAACACATAGATCTATCAGTGTTACCTGTTAGCAAAGCTATCCGGAGATTTATGTAACGCATTTATAGAGGAGAACGATAAATGTTCGCGTTTTAATTAGATTTTAATCGTGTTTTATAGCTTGAAACGTTAAAACAAAGAGATCTTTGAATTCCTACGCTTGAAATAATTTTGCTTGCCAATTAATTGCTATACAGCGGAAATGAACGCCGGGTCTATGAAAAGAGAACGCTTTATTAGGAATAAAATCAGAATGCTATAGAGGTCCAAGTACGTTAAATTTCGTGTTACTTGATATTATGAAAATCAAATGTATAGTAATTATATGGAAGAATAATGCAATTAGTATGTTGCAGCATACTATGACTTTATGTAGAAAATGCTACGTTCGTTGGTCGACTGGCTTTCGTTGGAATCGACGCATCGACACCTAGCCACGCCGATATAAACGGTATAGAATCTATTCTTTATCCGAACCATCGAACAGAATCGTATCATTTTCGAGGAAGGAGAAAGCGAACGGTCGCGACAAGCGTTTCGCATTCAATGACCTCGGACCACGGCTCGATGCCAGCGCAGCGAATGACCTCCGACTGGTAAATAGTAAACAGATGTCAACTAAATTCATTCCAGAGACCAGATACTTGTTGGCGCCATCGTAAATTCGCAGACGAATTCGACATCGAGTCGTTCGTGTAACAAACGTCCAATCATCCAATAAACCTAATCATGTAGGGGATATCTCGCAGAAGTATTGCAACGTTTTTGGAAAATGCTACAAAATTTGATACGCACTGTAACCAGACGCAGCTATCACGATCGTATCGATCTTTGAAACGAATTTGAAAATGTATATTAAAATTTCGAACATATATAACGTTTTGAGGCGTTGTAATTCACAATTTCAGATTGCTTATAGCACCTGAATAATCAAAGTCTAGTAAGTATAACGCGTAGAACTTCTGGAGCATCTTGTCAATCTAGAGTAATACGCAGTATGAATAGTAGAACACTTATAGTAGTTAGAATATCTGGAATAGCCTACAATTGGCTCGATGCTTAAAACATTTAGAATACCTAGAGTAGCCGGGGCAGAGTTCTTGAAACGCTAATGGTAAGCTCGTAGTGGTCGATTTAAAATAAATATTAGGTAGTTCGTCGCATAATAGAGTTACAGGAATGATTTAACAAAATGATGATGTGGACACCGTCGTTTATTTGTCAGCAAGACGTATTTTAATTAAAAAGCTCGGAATAAATCGGATTTCATTGCTTCTAATTATTTATCGTAGCTACGTAGAATGAAGTATTAAGACGCGATTAAATTGATTTTTAAAAGCCAGTACGCAATAATGAAATGGACATTTGTAATTTTCTGAGCTTCAGGTGATGTATAAATAAAAAACAATTCCAAGTCTTGTAATAGACGATTTAAATCAATAATCCGGTGATTGCAGAAAAAAGTTATAATTGCCACTGCTAATTATATTGATTCATTATTGATTCGTCGACTTCGATAAAACGAACGCTAGTGTAGCTGTGTGCTTATATTAATGGAATATATATGCTACGTAGGAAACGTAGATATCTGAAACGTTTTACTGGTAACACTACGTGCGAACGTTGAATTATATGTAAATGATTCGAACTGAATGGCGGAGAAAATTAATGTCGCTTTTCCACAAACAAAACAATTTTATCGGTCGTATAATATCGGCTTTAGCTGTATGGTTGGTTTTACGGTCAAAAAGGAATATTAATGTACGCGATATAATATCATAAATATTAATGTTGATATCAAAATTTCATTTCGAATTTATCGAACATTAATTATAGGGACCCGGGTCTCGAAACGTGTTTTCTTTGGAAAGAAATACATTTCGAGACACCAAACACTTGCTTTTCGGCGTTCGAGTTGGACTTCGTAAAAGCCGGTTGAAAAAAAAATAAAACGGAACGTCTGGCTTTAAAAATTTTCAACTGACTCGCACCAAACAACGTGAGCGCTAGAATTCAGGACTTTGTACTTGTAACCACGCGTAAATATCCTTGAATGAATTATTGAATGAAATGAAATTCCGCGTTAAAAAGACGAAGATCGCTGTATAAGCATAGTCGAATTTGAATTTCAATTGTTGTTGAAAATGACTTTACTTAACCGATAGACGTGTAATCGTGCAGAAATGTAAGCTATCTTAGTTGCATAACTGAACGTTATTATTAATAAAGACAAGATCTCAGTCTTTGTCGCGTTTAACAATACAAGTTTTTCAACCAATATAATCCACCAACGAGACGATACACGAGAGTCTCTTAGATTTCTTAATTGTCCATTTCTAATCGATTTCTTAGTTTCATTACATACGTACTCGATTAATATTCCATTCTCAAGAAACAAATAGCTTGCCTCCATAAATTCATACATCGCAAGAAGATAACATAAATAGTCGTGTATTATCATCACTTTATGGTAGCTTTCAATTTATCGAGTTGATCGAGGTAGCTTTTAAACGGCTAATGGAAAACTTCAGCAAATTTTGGCCACGCACCGTGTAATTGATAAAAACCGGCCGTATAATCCATATTGGTTGCATTTTGCGATGTACGTATATACATATGTGTACCGACAACGTCCTCGAAAACTAGAATAGTTATGACTTATGTTATGTCGCGATAACGAAAAAAAGAAACTCTCAGGTAAGCGGATCGCACGATAGCTTACGTAATCTGACAAAAGCAACGCAGAGCATAACGTTGACTTGCCTATTTTGCTTCGGTTCGCGTTTTGGCAACGATTTCGCGGCCGTTTAAACTCGCTTATCTCTGATCAAATTCGATCAACAGCTTCTCGATGGATCGTGAACGGATGATAACGTCGACCGATTTATGGCTTCCTACAAGATGCATGCACAAGAATTCTGCCCAGTTCTGCAGATGATCGCCTTTATTTCTAATTGTTATTTCTTCTGTACTGCGCGTATGATAAACGAGACTTATTCAATGAAATACGAGAAGTTGCAAGCAACAGACCAATCGTCTATCTCAAGACGGTTTAACGGAAGAGTACTTGATCTTAAGACTGGTTAGACATCGTACGAATCAACAAGTGCTGATAAGAGAATACTAAATATTTTCAAGATAAAACGTTTTAGACACGAAGTAACAACAACAAGTTCGTAATAATAATTTTGTACAACGTAGAATAGGCAGCAAAGTACATAAATGATATTCGTTTTATTTCTGGATGAGAGTAAATTGATGTACTCCATAAATTAAATTTTAAAAATACTTGATAATGGAAAGCAGAAAATAACCTATAGATAGGATGCGAATATTAATGCATTTATGGAAAATTTATTCAAATAAAAACAAATTTTATTTAAATTTCAGTAAATGTAAAAATCTGCAGTATACATATAATATGCAAAGATATCTAAAGGATTAAACATAAATATTAAAATGATAAGATAAATACCTATTTAGGTTCCATCTATTTAATTGTATCGATAAAACTATGAATTTACATAATTATTCGCAACTTATCTGCAACCGAATATATTCGATATATTAGTCAAGTGCCGCAAAATAAAAAGTTTTCAATATTGAACATCGTATTGTATCATGACTCTATTTTAGCTATGAATGTTATTAACATACAATTAATATCCTATTATCAAGGTCTGAATTTGCTATTCATCAACCCTGCCTCGAATCTCATGTATTATCCGAAAATATGTATAAGTTGGGAAGAATAGGCTCATTGAAATTCGACAGGAGCTGCCGAGGAATCTTTTTAACCTTTTTAATCCGCGAATCTTTCCATAGTTAGAATGGAAAAGATATTTATCGACTAAGTAAAACGAGGAACGGTTCGTTATATTTATATATATGTACATACTAATACAGCTTCGTCTCGATATTAAGCGTATAAACACATTTTTGCTTCTCAATCGCTATGTCACATGATTTCTCGACTAACTCCAATTGTATTCTATCTATCAGCTATTGATATATTTCCAACTATCTATATTATTCATAGAAATAATATTTAGAACGCATAAAACTATGAAAAAACACGTGTTTATATAGCCATTGTTCGTTTCAGAGTATTAATACTTTATCGAATGAACATTTGTGTAGATTAATTTCGCTATCGTTGTAAGAGACTTTTGTGAAACGTGAGAAATGTATGAAAAAACGATGGAAATAACCTATGCAATATTCAGAAAGTTTTTCGATCGGAATGTAGTGTCAACCACGAAAAAAACACCTATGACACAAGGTTTTTTTTTGGTATTGTAGAGGCAGAAGCGCGGGCTTCTCGGAACGAGGTGAAGTAGACGCGAAGTTCGAATGTTCGAAAGGTCGATCGCTAATGTAAACAGAAACAGCGTGTCGCGCGCGCGATGCCAGATAGGCCGCATGCATCGAACCAAAGTTAGTCTACGTAAATTCGACTCGTGTTTACGATTAATCGAGAGGACAAAAATCGTATAAACGAAGAATGTCCGTTAGGTGGACGATACTCACCTGAAGATCATGACAGCCGTTATCCCTGTGACTGGCAGCACGAATCACCCCTGCACGCCACCCCCACTCACTGATCTTATTCACCTTTAGCTTGGTGAAACCACTCACCGAGAGAAACCTCTTTCCCACGATCTCTTCGCGAAACTTGTACGCCATATTATGGATCGGCAACCGCGGCGTGTCGAATCCGCGAATTCGGATCGCCAGCCGGGTCTTCCAATCACCCTTTCTCCTCCTCTACTTCTCTATACGTCTACTTCTCCTTCTCACTTCTCTGTCTCTCTCTCCTTCTTCTATCCCTGTATATCTCGCTATCCTTCCCTCTCGCACTCTCGCACTCGCTTTCTCTCTCCCCCACGAACTGTGCCGTTCTCTTTTCCTCTATTCCGATCCTCCAGCGAGCGTGCCTCTCCCCCAAAAAAGAAAACCCCACGTAGCACTGAACCGTAGAGAAGAACAACCGAGCACCGATCACCACTTCGTTATTTTTCACCAAAGACACCAACAGCACAGTCACTCGGATCTGCTTCTCTCCTCGTGATCACGACGGGCCAGCAAACAACAGGGCCATGAGGCGCGCACGATCCTCTTCTCCTTTCTCCTCTTTTCTTCTCTCTTCCTTGGACGGTCGGCCACCACCAGCAGCAGCCACTCCTTGCTCCTACATACGTGCGTCTGGACACTGGACACCGTACCACCGAAAACGTCTTGGCGACCGCTCCGATATACCACTTTCCTCTTCTCGACACCTTGTCGTCGTCCTCGTCGTCCTCGTCGTCCTCGTCGTCCTCGTCCTCGTCCTCGTCCTCGTCCTCGTCGTTGTCGTCGTCGTTCTCCTTTCCTTCTTTTTTCCTTTTCCTCCGTCGCGCACCACGCAGCCGATCTTTCTTCCCTTTTACAGTCCGCTCCACCTGCGCGCCCGTAGTCCTCGTCGTCGTCGTCTCCCCGATGATGTCCCCCGCGTCGACAGGATTTCGCCTGCTTTCGCCACGTCCAGGACACGGAACGAGAGGCACTTTAAACTTCCGGCCGCACACCGTGTATACTGGACACACACTGCTCGGTTGACGGTAACGGCGGCAGCGCGGTAACCAAGCACTCCGAACGGTACCAGTGTGAACGTGAGAGTGACACACACATGACCGGCCAGTGATATCGCGTAGCGCGCACTGCGGGCGGACGGCAGGGAGGCACGGCTCCTTCCCGCGACTCCTGCCTCCTGCCCCGCTTCACGGTTCGACCTCCCGCCATCGTCCTCTACCCTCGAACACCCCAGGCCCCCGCCTGCACCGACGTTCGCGCCGACGCCTTCCCTCCTCCCCGCCACCCTCCTCGCGACCAAGCAGCCGTGCCGCGCGCTATGCCGCACCGCGCCGCGTCTCCGCCGATACTCTCTCTCCCCACCACTAACTATTCTTCCCCTTTTAGCCACATCTCACCCTTCCCTCCCGTTCCCATCATCTCATCTATACAGTTTTCTTCTCTTCTCTTCTCTTCTCTTCTCTTCTCTTCTCTTCTCTTCTCTTCTCTTCTCTTCTCTTCTCTTCTCTTCTCTTCTCTTCTCTTCTTTTCTCTCCTCCTCTCTTCTCTTCTCTTCTGTTCTCTTCTCTTGTCTTCTCTACGCTTTTCGTTCCTTTCCTTCATTCCTCTCCTCTTATCTTCTCTTCACCTCTTTCCTCTTCCCGTCTTTTCTCTTCTCTTCGCTTCTCTTATCTCATCTCTTTTCTCTTCGCTTCGGAGTCGCGCAGCGGCAAAGTTCTTTCGCATTGCTACAACTCATGGCACGAGCATGGAGTGAAGAGAACTCTAGGGCCGTAACACCGACCGCGAACGAAACTCGTGAGTTTGTATTTTTGGCGGGGTGGGGTAAAATGTCAACTGAAGGATCGCATTATGGGAGCAAGCTCTGCGGTTAAGGTACCTTCTCCTGTTGCTACTTGCACTCGTGAAAAAATGCAATGAAACTTTTTTAATATTCCATTTCGCTGTTATTTTTATGAAGTTTGTTTCCCAAAAAACGAACTGATACGTATGTAGTGTGTTATAAATCACAACACGCGTCACTATTCTTGACACGAACAAATTGCTGTCTCGTCGATCTTTGCCACTCGATTTATTTGTTTGTACAGGACTGGTGGTCTGGGAAACGTACCTCTACATTAGAGCTTCATTCCTCTGTATCTTTGCAAACATGGTATTACTCTGTTCTTTAACGATGATTAATTACGAGTATCACGTGATATATTCTTTTTCCTCTTACTGCACTTTGCTACGTTGTAAGACACTTTGATGGTAGATTAAAGTTGGATATCCATCGATTAAGTTAAACAGTTACTCCCATTATTGATGTTTACGTTGTTCAAAATTTATATTCTCTTTTTCATTCTAACGGTGCTTCATCCTTGTTTTAGGAAAAATAAATGAAAATTCTTTAGACTTTCTTTGGCTTCGATATAACAATAAATTAAATTCCCCGCTAGAGGGAGATGTTAAGAGATACCAACTGTTTGTACAGCCCTGCGGTCACGTGACGAAAACACGACGTGACGTCACACGCGCAGCAGCAGCCAGCTGCCAGTCCAACATGGTTGACCTGTGAGCAGTGGTGCTACAAACGGCCGTCCGCATTAATTGCTCGCTTCTTCCGATCGCGCGTACACCGTATATTGTTCAAAACCGTTAATATGATATCTTCGATCATCTCGCGTCTCGTCATGTGAGTATTCAAACCCATAATAACCGAAATACGAGGAAATAGTGTGAATAAGAAGTCAGCTGCGCCTGGATTCTCGCCATCATTAACTCAGGGTTGTTCGATTCTGTTTGTCAATTTACACGGTTCAGTTTCGTTTTTTACTCTCTCTTCTCCAGTGTACGATTTAACCATCCATCAATTTGTATTTTTACTTGGCGCTCCGAAATGGAGATCGCGTAATAGCCTGAACGTCTAGTAGTCGTTACCCTTCTTTTCTCGCAACCCCTCTTTTAACAAAGAAATCACAAAGGGTGTCTCGTTGACGTGGTCATGTAATGCGAATAAGATCAGAGGTGCAGTGTTCCAGTGAAAAGTTACACGACCATTCACGAATCTGCCTTGACGTGGAGAAATTATGTCATCGCGTCGTCGCAACACGGCTCGAAGAAAGATTTCCATGTTTGGTTACAAGTTCTACAACGGCGTCTAACCGATTGCCATCCTATTTGAAAATCGTCCTAGTTACTCGAACGAGATATCGATTCATGAGTGAAATTAATTCATGGCGATATCGATCCCCCTGTATCGGAGCACTTCGAAAATTTTGATCGTAAAAGGTAAGAGGAAATTTTCTCCACACTCTCATATTAGAGATACGAACGATAAACAGAAAATTCTACGCTCGAGGAGGACGTGTCGACTTTAATTATACGTAAAATTTTAATTGAAAGAAACCTATCGCAATCGACTAAATTTGCGTATAGCAAGATAAATATCATAGAGAAGTTCACATGCTGTGAAAGTACGTAATCTTGTCGCAATAGCCCTATGTATGCATGTAACGGAAACCTAACCTAACCATTAACTTTTGAGTCCCAACAGCAGGAGCTCCTTCTCCCCTCCATTCCGAACGTACACCCATGTTACACATTGCGCATAAAAGTTTACTTGGTATTCAGAATTAAATCTATATATAAACATTCCTGAAGAAAATCGAAATATATTTGTAATTGAACATCGTGGAAATTGATATTACTTAAAGTATAAATTATTGGAGTTGCTGTGAAATTTAATTCTGTTAGGTAATCGATTATATCGTTTCGATTTTTCGTATTTACAAGCTGGTCTAAAACTACGATAGAACTTGTTTAAACGCGTTTGGACGTGTTCCACGGTCCGAATCGACGCTCTTACATCCTCCTGGTCTTTATTGTCCGTACCCATTTCTGCATACCGAATGTTTAAAAATAGCCAGATACGTTCGAAGGAGGACAAAAGACCCTTATTGTTAGTCGAATGGTGAAGAATCATAGCGCGGAGTCTTTTGTGGTTTACCGGATATTGTTTTCGATACCACCAACTGATTAAATACGTACTATATATTGTGCGTCACAATGAGATTGTGAGAATATTGACATATTTATCTTATCTACAAAGAATTATGTATACTTCGTTAATCTGTTCTCAGCTGTTCCGAGGTTTCTGTGGTTTTTCCAATAATTATTTTCACCATTACTTGTGATCTTGAACTCTTACAAATTCGGCAACTTTTAAATATTCAACGAAGCATTTCAGGTCGAACTGATTTAAATTAGGAAACCTTGCAAACCGAAGTGAGACATTTGTGATTCTTCCAAAAGTTATTTTTGCCGTCGTCCTTTTATGAATTAGGAAATTTGGAAATATTCGACGAAACATTTCAAATAGAAACAAATATTAAACTTGGAGTAGGTTTAGAAAATTAGACAAAAGAGTGAAAATGAAGCGTGACGTTGCATCAGTTAAAGTGGAATCGCCGACGTCAATAGAGAACGTTTTCGTGCGTGTATCTGAAAGCCGTCATCAAAGATGAACGTCTGACCGAGCATCAGCTGATTGGAAAGCTACGTCATAATGATGAGAACTTGGTACAGCATGGCGTCGTGCGTCCTCTCGTTAGGGAGCACGTTTTGTTGACGGCGTTAGTAAACGTACACCGTCGATAACACGTGTGCACGGTGATAGTCTTGCCGAGACATGACTCACTCTCGTCGTGCTCGACAATAAATTGAAACGAGTCGGAGAAACGCTGATCTCAGATCGAGCACAAGGCGAGCCTCTTAAAATTCGCCGATCCGACCGGTTATGCTTTCGAGTATCGTTCGATAGTACATAGGATCGATCTATCTGCTTAAAAAAAGAAAATATTTCATAGCTTCTCCGGACTTCTTAGCGGAACTAGTAGAAATTGCAAGAATAGGGTATCGAAAAAGGAATTGTGCAATAAAGGAGCAGTGCGAAGATACCAGAAAGGAGATTCGAGTATAAAGGAAAAGATAAGAAGGGATACGAAAAATAGGAAGGACATAAAAACAACCATAAAAAGAGAGAACAAGGAAATAAGAATATAGAAAGGAGGAAAGTTTTCACAAGTGAAGAAGATGCATTAAAAGTTTCCTTAAATTCTTAGTGTATCTTTAGTCTTCCAAGAGGAATATATCCAATATATCTAAGAATAATAGCTTTACTTGGGATGGAGTAGTAAAAATTCTGAATTTGTACGGATAATATATTTCTTCTAGTAATATATTTGGTAGTATATCTACGGAGATACTGTAGGATCTTCGTATAATCGTAGAAGTTTAAACATTGCTTTAATATATCTATATCTATATAATATAATATAATAATATATATAGACGATATTCTTTCCATCCGTTTGAATTACGATAACAATGAGATGGAATATAAAAAGCAAGGTAACAAAGAGATTTCTACTGTTTCTATGCGTTACGACTGATTCATTGGTGCATCGCGATGTTCCTCGACAGATGTTTCGTTTCTCGATAATGTCACGGAGCTTTATCTCACTCTTGTTATGTATATCGTTTAAGAAGTATGACTCACGTATTCGATAGTCTTTGTGTACATCAAGCATTGTCTTTTTACCGCATTAAGAATACGCGAGTGCAGTTCCCTTTCACCTTTTCAACGTGTTCTATCTTACGTATTTACGAATACATATACACTAGTTTACGAAGGTATTCGGACACTTATCATGGGAAATTTTTATGAATATGTATTACGTAAAAAATTAATATATCGTAGGCAGTTGGCTTAAATATACAACCAATGCTAAAAGCAATCCCATTAAGAATCGACGTCCATTAATATAATGAATATTTTACTGTTTAAATAATCTTGCGAATTCGTGCAATGTGCATGTTTGCGATAAATATCATGTAACTTCTACACACATTTTTGCGTTTATTTCAAACTTTATCAACGCGATCATGATGATATTTCCACATTGGTAAGTGTCCGAATTCTTTGTTGGCATGTGTACCAACTACCAGAGACGTTCTTCTTCCCTTTATTTTTTATTTATACATCATTCTTAATCGATAGAATATTTTGTAAAAATAAACTCAACGAGTAAAGATAGATTCCACATGTTCGCATTAGCGACACACTTGCGTCAAACTCTTTAAAAACTTTGGAAAGTGTCCAACGTTGAGGTCGTTTATTCGTAGCTGCACGTCGATATTGGAATGAAATTTTCAGAATAATTTTCTCACGACCGGTAACGTGTCTAAAAGTAATACAGCTCGATAGATCTTGGAGGAAAGGAAGTTTGCGGGCGGAAGGAAACGGGTAGTACACTAAGGGATGCTTTCTTGGTAGACCATAGGAACGTGGTCGTTGGATCGATGCCCGGTTGGCAACAGGAGGGTGGTTCTGCCGGTGGTATATGAGCAAGGACGTTCGTGCGGCACCCTCGTTTCCTCTTTCCCCGCCCTTTTTCTCTCCTTCTTCTTCTCTTTTCTTCTCTTCTCTTCTCTTCAGGCCTCGTCTCTTTTCTTGCGGGTTCTCCCGTTACAGCTGTGCAGAGGTAGCACGATTCTCCAGCGGTTCGTCGTCAATCGATATTTCGTTTCAGAAAAGATCTCTGTATTAACCTTTCCGGTGTGTTGCACGAGGCACAGGCGTTTCACAGTGGATCTCTGCCATCTAAACAGTCGTCAAGGGTGGCTGTTGCTTGTTTGCTTTTCCTTTTGCTTGCTCAAATACCGCTGGAAACGGTATCGTTTGGCAGAAAATATTCCAACGTACGGCTACCAGCGTACACTATTGGAAATTATTAGAATCGACACAACAATCTCGCCGAAATGTATTGAAGCACGACGTGCTTGTTCCTAGCGTTGCTAAACGAAAACCGTGTCTCGGTGAAAAGTGAAACGGGTACACGCGCAACGATTAATTTCGTAAATCCTATAGCAACCAGGTCGAGATAAAACCTACCGACTGACTCTCTTTCTTCTTCTGTCGACACCTGCGCGCACACTCTCATTCTATTTACCTAGCTTCCTCTCCGTTTCGTTCCATGACCTATATTTTCGATGTTGCTGAAAGGTATCTCATTTTCTATGGATGCAGGCATTGCTCCGGTTGCTGTGCCCGTTGTCGACCACCGACTCCAACGCGAAACACTGCCGTTTCTTCGTGGCTGTTGATTCTATTTGCATAGAATCGCGTTTGGAAGTATTGCTCGTTGTGACCTGCTTCTGTGAACCAAGAAAACCGAAAATTTCGAATTAAAAACTATTGCTTCTCGGCAGTATTGATCGTTAGACTCGCACGTTCTTAAACGATACCTCAGAGGCTAAATAAAGTTCCACTTCTTTAATTGTGTTCATAAAAATTCGTAGTCTGATTATTATTTTCTTGCTTTCTAATTTTACAGCTCGATCAGCGTAACTTCTATTTCATAAATCTGACTATACCTTACATCATACGAATGGAACCATTTAATCACTACGTTCGCACATAATCGAGTAACTATTATTATCTTATCGTATATTTTCGATACGATCTCCCAAATTGTTTCTTCGTCGAGGCGACAATCGTGCAGGCGGCTTTCCACGATTTAAAACGACGATAGTTTCTTCAAAACTGTTGGAGGTAGACATCGCGTGATTCTGGCGTTGTTACACCGCGTTCGGCTGAGCGTACGAGACGCGGTGGCTCGACCAGGAGAAATTCGCGTAAAGGGGCCTCGAGTATTTCAAAAGGCTGCCTACGACTGGAAGGGAAAAAAAGAGAAAACGTCTCATAGAGCAGGAAAGAAGTTACGTCGGTGTTGCGGTAATATGGTCGGGTACTTAGGATCCTCCAGCACGTGACGTCATTGCACTCGTTAGAATAATTAAGAATTCCATTCGCTAATTACGATGCGGTTCGTTCACCGCGCTTTTCCATCCTATTGCGAGGCTTCCACCATATACCGCAGGATTAACGCAAAATTTCTAACTGACCAGCGAGATAGAACCGCTTTTTCGTCATTAAAAAAAAAAAGTAACTTGAAATCAGAAGAGATAGCCATCAAAAGAGATGACCAGAAAAATAACGGAATTGCCTTTTACGATGGTTCTTAATGGGTTCTTAAATCTCAACACAGATCCGTGCCTTTTCGGAAGCTCCACGGGTCGAATATCGTTAAACTCTAGGCTGTAAGCTCTGAAAATGGCTTTCGTGCTCTCGGAAACAAAATGAGAGGCACGCGTCGGCTCGATCGGTGGAAATGTTATCGCAGTTGCGCGCCAACGATTCCCCGGAGTACCGATAGATGATAGCGTTCGCGGGTCGAAGGGAATGTCGAAGCTCGCGCCGGTAGATAACAAGTTCGTGCTCCTCTCCTTCCACGTTTCGGTTTGCCCGCTTCTTCCCGAGCACAGTACCTCGAACAGCTCTAGAGAAAGAGAGAGAGAGAGAGAGAGGGCTCCGTTTTGATTTACACCCTCCTTTTTCCCGCCCTCGTATATAATTACGCCATTTTCTCGCAGACCAGGCCATATTTCTTCGTCCCTGGAGACGCGCCAAGGAGCAAAAGTGCACGTCACGGGGGTGTGGTAAAGAGCACGAGACTCGTAGAGCCCGAGAAGGGTGGCGCGGCCAGAAACGAAAGCATCGTGCCATGCCAGGGTGATGACCCTTTGGGCGTACCCTGAGACCTTACGCTCCTGGTATCGTCGCGATATCCTCCTTTCTTGCCTCTCTGCTCTTTCATCCCGCCCCTACCTCTACCTTGTCCCTTCTTCTTCTATGTCTTTTTTTTCTTCTCCACCGAACACTCCCTCTCGTCTTTTTATCCGTTTTCTGGATAGGTGGGTGGCTAGTGGCCATACTCGAGCAAGCTAGATGACCGTAGGGGAAGAGAATTGGAACGACGCACTGGAATGCGAGCCTGAACCCGAAGGTTTTTCTCTCTTGCTTTGTTCCCGATCTCGATATTAGAGGCACACGTGAGATAATTTCTCACTTCCATTTCTTCTTCCTTCTTTTCTTGTCTTCTGGTGTATCTTGACAGATAGAACTTTGATCGAACCTCGGTCTCTTCTTAGAAAAATTATTTCTTTCCGTGCTTTCTGACGTCTGTATCTTTTTAACACGCGCGGTTTGCCTCGAGTCGAAATTCCAATATACTGGGAATTCGTATTGCAGAAATGTGTAATTTCTTCTCACATTTTCCAGTGTTTTTATATCTTTACGGGCTTAACATTTTCGAAACGCCGCTGGTTGATCCGGATCGGGGATTTGGGAATGTTGGAAATTCTTATTAGAGAAATAATTTTGGAGCGAGGTCAAAAGACGCGAGCCACACCGTGTTTTCCATAAATCTTGAAATACGAAGTCGCATTAATACAGCTCTTTCTTAAATCTTTTCGCGGGATGCAGATTCGTAAACGTCTCGGCATATGCAAGCCGTGGACTGGCGCGTTTGAGAAAGTTCAGACTCGACGCACTGCGTGGGAGGTCCGCGATTCATCCGCGATGTTTGTGGATCTTTTATAGCATGGATTTCCCAACATCTCCGCCGTAGACCAGCACCATGTGCCTCGAGAAAACTTGCAGCCAATGCCCTTTATCGTAAACCAACGCATTCGATTATGCTGAAAAAAAGACGTTAAGAATTTTTCGTGACCTAAATCGATCGAAACAGATTATCGGAATACGAATTTCATCATTGTCCTCGATTAAATCGCGTACTCTTGAGAATCTGATATTTCTTCTTTAAATAACACCAAATAAATCAGTCATGCTTGCGCATTTCTCTCGGAATATTTTCGGTTTCGGGCACTGCAAAATCGTCTTTTTTCTCCCGTCTGGTATTTCTCCCTCTACGACACTCTACCCTTACTTTTAGTCGGTCTCTCTCGTTCTCTCCTAAGGAAGACGATGCGTCGTCGTTGTAGTCGTCGGCCACTCTTCGCTGTTTAAATATAAACCCAAGCACAGAAGTGGCCAGCTTCCAGTTCGGGCGTCGCGACGCTCGTGGAACATACATCCGACACAAAGCTCGAGACTTTGAGTCTTGTCACACGTACATCTCGTGCGAGTAACACTGTGAGTTTCGTTGCCGCGAATTATTGCTTCGTCGCACGTTGTTCTGATTTATGATTGTACCGAGAGGAGCACGACGGATCTGAAACGATTTCGTCGATCCTTGATCGCATCCAGGATCGAGCCAACGAGTTCATCGACCAAGTCGTCCATTCAAAACGAATCGGTGAGAGCTGTAAAGTGTCGTCCTCGATGGGGAAGCTCGATCAACGAAATTAGGTAGAAAAGAGCAGAGTTTAAACGATGGAATGGTCCAGCCGTTAAAACAACCGACGCGAAATCTCTGGTTTAAGAGAGTTTAATTGAGATCGAAGTTTTTAATGTTCGAAACGGTTTATAAAGAGCGTGAAGTATCGAGGGAACGTTGAACGAAATTTTCAATCGGCTTTCAAAGTTGCCGTAGTTGGCAACTTTTCCAAAGGTTATCGAGCTCCCGCGGGAAGGAAGTCCAGCTGATAGCTTGGCTGAAATCATACACCATACTTCCACGATCGTCGAATCCTGGAGCAAAGGGTTGTTGATCCTCTTCGATATCTAAGTGTTAAAAACCGAGGAATGTTCGAAAAGGATTTTGAAAAATCGACGGTTCTCGCGTTGACGTTTCGACTTTGAAAAATAATACCGGGTATCCAAATAATCTTAAATCGAACTACCGTCAAAGTAATTTTGTCCTTGCACCAAATTTCGAGATATTTTCTAATCTAGAAAATCGTGCTTGTCCGCACGTGAACTCGAGTTCTCTCAGTCACGATTAATATTTGATCGAGCGAACGACGAATCGTGAACGACGCTGCACATTCTATCGAAACCTATTCCGTGCTGCGATCAGGTCAAACTCTACGAGTTGGTCCTGTTTTCCCGGAGGTCGCCGAAACTCGACGACTGACTAATTCGTTCGTGAGAGGAATCACCGGTGCCATTCGTCTTTGTCGAGAGGAGCAACGAGATCCCGAAGGAGCGGTGGAAAAAAGTAGTCGGAGTGAGAGAAAAGAGCAAGAGGAGAAAGGAGGCGGCTGCAAGAAAGGAACCGCTTGTTCGACCGGTTGCTTAGAAAACGCTAGTTGAATCAGTCGGCTGGTCGTTACCCCGGAACAACTTTTGTCGGCACGGCGTGACAATAAAGAGACCGGACGAACGCGCGCGATCCAACCAACAACGCGACTTCTCCAGAGTAAAAAAGTTCGCGACTGGGTTGAGAGAAAGCGAATGCTGCCCTTAAGCAGTCAAAAATCTACGCGTAAAATGCGCAGCTCGTGAAATTCGATCGTACCAGCGCTCTCTCCTACAGAATTTAAAACGTCAGCTTCCTTCAAGAAGAAAGTTGTCGCCTTTAAGCTTTTCAGACTGGAAAGCTCCGCCATCCAAGTTCCGGCCGTCCATCCAGGACCTTGTAAACTTCGTTCCAACTCTCGCTGTAGAAGTTTCCTGAAATAGCAAAAGAACGAACAAAGATATTCGCTTGAGAAAATCTCGAGAGAAGAAACCCTTATTAGCGAGAATCGAGTTCATCGACGTTCTCCGTGGAGTTGGAGGCGAGTCTTTTTTTGCAGAGCAGCATTCGTGGGGATGCAAGCGGTTGTTCTTGGCCACTTTCTAATCCTCCGATCTGCGATTGCCGAGTTAATGAACGATCAGCTGGTGAACGGTCCGAGTGATTGAGGCCAATGTTGAATTCGTTACAGCGAAGAAGCTTATGCGTCGAAACCGCGGTTGGCTTTCGATCGTCTTCTTAGAGAGAACTTGTCGAGCTTTTATCGTCCATACGCAGCCTAAATCTCGTTAGGCTAGTATCGGAGCGTATTAAACGAGAGGCAAGCCGAATCGAAAGGTTTCTATCGGATTTCGAGAGACAAATAACGTTCTGTATAGGGTGGAAATATTCGTGACTATAGGAATAGTTAACACGACTAGACGACATTTTTTGATTCATAATGACTTGCCCTTTGCCTGTGAAAAGTACAACGTCGGTGGCCGTGCCTATAGAGGCCTACCATTATACACGAAACATCCATTTGCCCATTTTTAAACGGGTAACCGTGGTGAACACTATATCCGTTACATTCTTACCTTCTCCCTTAAAAATTGTATCGAAAACGTGAGGAAAATAGGACAAACTGGAGCCAATGTTTCTACCGAGAGCCGCGTCGTTTAACACTTTTCGACGAGAGAGTAAACAAAAATAACGTCGGTTGAGAACAGTCGGAACGTAAATAAAGTCGTATAAATTTCCTGAATCTCGATTAATCGAAATAACACGGGGTGTCACGATTTCGACGAATACGATCGTTTGCGAATATGTATTTGTTTGCGAGAACGCGTAACGTAATTTGCGTAATTCGCGGAAAAATTAATTGCGTGACTGGAAAATCGATACGTTGATTTGGTAGCTGTAAAATTACGAAGTGTTGGTAAATCGTTCAGAGGCGTTTTAATTTCATGAAAAATAATGCACACGTCGCCTCGCTAATGAGTTTCAGAAACTTTTTAAAAGGCAAGCAGCGTACGAACGGAATAAAGTCGGCGAATTTTTTTTAGAAGCCTATAATTATTTAACTTTTAGCTTAGGATTTTTCACGAGTTTGCTAACACGTACAAATTCTGTGCCGGACTTTTTACATTTTTCAATTTTTATATAATTTCGAATGGTTACGGTTGCTGAATCAACGTCGCGTCCACGAAAACAGACAACCGATTCATCATTCGAAAACATCGGGTTGCGTAACCAGCACTAACGATATCCGAATACGTGTGACATTGATCAAAATGCTGATCGGTAAACAAGATTGTATAACGTTGTAGATATTTCCAGCGCGGATGTGAAATTTCGAAGAACGTGGTTTGAAATGAAGCTCGTTGAAATACATGGAAACGCGTACAGCATCATCCGAGATTGCAACTGCGGTGACACTGATCCAAAACTTGCTGGGCAAAATTGTATAACGTTGTAAATATTGCCAAGCGAAGTGTTTAGAATAGTCAGATTACGTTAATCCTTTCACCGTGTAATAAAATGACGGGAGTTTACAATGAATGATTTCCAATACAATCGCATGGGGAATTTGAATTTCAGCTTTTCAATATTAGCCAAGTTCGAACAAATCGACAATTATAATAATTCTTAGTATCATAGTTGACAATTTTCTTCTCTCCTCTTACATTATGAAAGGGTTACATTATGAAAGTGTTTGACTCGATGGCGCGGTGATTAATTTTTTATTCATTTCCTAAATCATATTTGTGAATCGTTAATGACTGGACAATGCGTTGCTGACAATGTGTGAAACAGAGCAATAAATCAATCATGCAGATAAACGAAAAGAGAGCACACTGGTTTTTCTTTTTTCTTTTCTTTTTCAATGTATATTTTTAGATCTTTCGTCCCTGACTTCCTTCTTCTATAACACAATACTTGATCATCTAAATTCCTGAGTCCTTCGACTTGATCGCGTCGGTGTTATGGATTACCCGCATAATTCTTTGTCGCGCCCATTCATCTTCGTAATTAAGCGACCGTTTACATGCGACGCAGCAGTATCTCACGTGTAAATCGTTGTCACGAAGGTGAAAGTTATTAAGCGTTCTTGATAAAGGTAGCCGCGTTTGCAACACTTCTCGAAATTAGAAATACCAGATGAATCGCGTCTCCACTCACGAATTCCCTTTAATTACGAAAGAAGGCTCGTAGCTTGATTAAAGAAGCAACTCGTGCGCGATCGATATAATCTTTTCTACATGAAGTTTTATTACACCGTTCGATTATCGTCTTCTGTGATTGTGGATACGAGAGCCTGGCTTTGTTTCGGGTCATTGTATTGTTAAAAGTAACAAAGGCTATTGGTCTCGTCTAAAAGCGATCAGGCTAGCCAAGAAAGGAAATCATGCGCTAGAAACAAAGAATGGAAGCCTCGACGAATATCTTCTTTTTCTTCGAGCTTTGTCATCGCCTCCAAGGACGCATCCACGATATTCCGATGCAGTTTCAAAATTGTTCGGCCGAACAACACTTGGCGACTTTGGAAAAGTTCCAGAGATGCTCGACGAAAAAAGCTGAACCAACTCGACAACCATTTTTTTTTTCTTTCTACGACGTAAAACAGGAAGACTCTGTTGGGGTAAAAAGATTTACACCGAACGCTTCGAGATTTTTCCCACCGAATCTTTATACGATCGCACCGACAGAATTGTCAGCTGAGAGTAGCTGTATTTATCGAGGCAGCTATATTCTATCTTTTTTTTTTTATTATACACGAATTTCTCTGTGTGTGTTATTTTTATCTAATCAATTTCCTCAATCGGTTTCTTAATCCATTCGCTCTTAATTAAGTTAAATTTTTAGCGAAACTACCGAGATTAAATCGCGAGTTAAGAAAATCAAGTTTTACTCGTCGGCTAAAAATGGTGCAATCCTGAAAGGATTAAAAAACATATGTGCAGTTTAGACTCGCTTAGCTTATCTATTTATAGCGGTTTGTTCTATCTAGCTTATTCTACGCGTACGTCGCAGCGATATGTACCGATGGATCAGGTTGATGCTCCTTGTCCCCATCTCGAAATAACCGGACACGCCCTCGTTACGACGTTTTCGTACCTCGCTCATTAAAGCTGTAAACGAATCACACTGATTCGTTACCTATGCGCTTACCTTGCCACTCTATCCGACCGGTGGAAAGTTAATAGTCCGCTTAATAACGACACCGTTCGGTTCGAATCAGCGAGAACCGATACGTTTTTTCCACGGAGCAAAATCAAGCAAAACCCGCCCAACCAATCAGTGGCTGACGTGGAAAGAAAGATAATGATGATTTTCGTATCCGCCAGAGTTTTAATTAATGGACAAGAGATAATAAAGAGGGACTCGAGGGAAATTGTGGTTCGAGAAGGGCTACGATTAAAATAGAAAACTGGGTCGACCCTGAAGCGCGATGAAAAGTTACCTGGACGCGAGTATCCAGCACGTATTCCCGTTATTTCTTGTCGAACCGTATTTCGGATATGGAACCGACATATTTCTCACGACCTTTAATTAGCAAATGCTCCCACGTTGCATCCAAGTGACTGCATTTTTATTATTTATTATTACGATACATAAAGTTGTATATGGACTGTATTCTTGCCACGTGCAACCAAATGCTCACGCGACATCCTATGAATTAATACTATAAACATTTGTTTAGCCATCCTATGAATTAATGCCATAAACATTTGTTTAGCCATCCTATGAATTAATACCATAAACATTTGTTTAGCCATCCTATGAATTAATACCATAAACATTTGTTTAGCCATCCTATGAATCAATGCCATAAACATTTGTTCGATCTTCGTGAGTATCGTTCGATCCCATCGTTCGAAGGAAACATATACTTGATTTTCATTTTCAGTCGCGATAAAAATAGCCATACGTTTGTAAATAAATATTGACAGCGTTTCGGGGATTCGTTGGTAGATTTTGAAAATAAAATGGCAAATCGCAACGAGTTCGCTGCTTTTCGAATTTATCGGCCGCACAATGGGCGCGACTCGCGCAACGAAACCTGTTGCGAGAACACAATGGGCAAGTAAATTTTCCTTCGACAATATAAAACAATAACTATTCTCTCTCGTTTTTTGTAGCCAGTCATTACAGTTCATTGACAACGCTGCCCGTGAATCGAGCTTTTCGATCGCCTCTTAAAAAACGCGAGAATGCCATTTCACAAACTTTCGTATAAGTAAAACAGATCGCCTTATGCATATGACTGTCAAACGTGTACTTGTATACCGATTTTTCCCAAGCTTTTCCAAAAAGGTACAAGACCAGACGGTACAATCGTTGATCTTTTCATACACGCGTTTATCACATACACGGGCTGCACATGTTTCGTCCTTTTTTAACAACCTATTCAGGATAGAATGAAATATTCAGGATTATCCCAGGGTTTACCAGACATAATCAAGCGACAAATGCTATTTAGAGTTTGGTATTAAAAAGCTATAATAAAAGTACAAAGGGAACGTTGACAGACATACTATTACTTGCTAGAAGACTGTAAGACAGAGATAGTTAACAATGAACGTAACCTTTGGCTGACACAGTCTACTTTAAAATCTCTATTTCGCTTATTACGTTTTTCTTTTGCGATATTCGGGCATCGTGGCCATTGACTGATCGATAAAATCACTGGAAAATTCAAACAGCCGAAACGACCGACTGGCTCGATAAAACCGTAGACGCGACTCGTAGCAATTGTTACCGGACTACCAGTTTCATGTTTATTAATGCAGCCGCGTAAACGTGCATACGCGTGCACGAGCACAAACGCGGGAACAAGCGAAGGCGACATGTTTATTCGTACGAGGTCAAGATCATTGTCGTTCATTCGCGCGCAGCCTGGATTCCGTCACGTTTCGCCGCGGATCCTCCATGAGCGACTTTTTCTGTCGCGAAATCCGTACACTGGCCACGTTTCCATATCGCAAAGCCTTTGCCCCAAAGAAAGCGTGTCCTCGACCGTTTATCGTGAATTTTCCCTCTGTCTTCCATTTGCAACGAATTTTCGATTCGTAACGTTCAAACCGCAGAGCAAGAACCTGTCTGGACGAACCAGTTAATTACAATTTCCATAGTGGCTCTCAACTTTGTGCGATTGAAATTGTACGAACGAATAGCGATAGTTTACATAGGTGTAGTGTTCTGTCCTTTCAACGACTGCAATTTGTGCGTATTTTTGTTTTCTCTCCTCGCAACAACCGAATTACCATTTCTGGTACAGTCCTTAATCGACGTAATCCTTAACTTATGAGCCATGCCCTTTACCATCCTCACTGCCAATCTTTCCAAAATCGTTAAAACGTCTGGCATTTCTCGTCAAATAGATTCTCTTAGTTGCGAGCCTCAAACCGCGCCGAACACTGTAGCGAGTGCAGCAACGAGTTGGCAAAAAATCATCAAACGTCTGTTGGAATTTTTACTTTCGCGTAACCTATGCTTTACACAGGCAGCCAATGCTTATCGAGTTCCCCATTCCGAATCCGAATAATTTTCCATTGCCAGGATATTTATAAACACGACATAGGTTTGAGAACGTTTGATCCAGTGTATATTCTAATTTCGTCTAAGATTCTTTAAACGTGAGTGGATTAGTCACTACCCAGGCTCCAAGACGAACATACCAATATTCTTTAGAATATTTCTCGAAAAATTCCGTTTGTGGGGTTCGTTAATGCGCAAATACCAGCACGGACTGCGCGCAAATGACGCCCTGTTACGCAATCGACATTGCTGACAATCATCGTATTACCTGCAAAGCGCGATCGTCCGTAGTTTCGCGCGATTCTCGCTTGGCGAAGCTCGTTCGCCGAACCCATCCTCCCTAGTTCCGCAATCATTCTCTAAATATCAAATTTACATTTGTAAAGTTACATTTTGTTCGAGCGATTTTTCTCGTCGAAGTAATTTTTGTTAACGTCAACGGCGGTTTATGCCGCCGTTGAAAAAAGTGTGAAATAGCAGCAACGAAAACGGGAAAAAACAAGAGACGCGCAATGCAAAACGAAAAACACTATTATTTTAAACACGACGATACTCTCCAACATTGGAAACAATGTAAATTTGGTCTAGTTTGGCGAAGTTAAATAATTTGCTTAGCAATTTGCCAAACTCAATTGGGAATAATTTTCAAGTGATCTATGTTTGAAAATAAACTATTTAACCCGTTATTAACGGTGCAGTAAATAGCGAAATATACCGTGTACTTACATTGAAAATTCAACGGCCATACATTGTACTGATGAAAGAGGAAAAAGTTAGTTCAATGGTAATAGTTTCAACTGTGATTAACATAATTTAGTAGTGTATGTATATGCTATTCCTTTTGCGTCATTTTGTTCTTCGCTTTATTGGTTCTTATGCAATATCTTCTGGCTGACTCAAATATCTGACTACGCTCTTCAGCTTCTTCTAAAATACATTTGGAGAACCAATTTATCCAATCAGCGTGTTGCATTTCCACGAACAACAATAGACATCGTGCTAATGTTATAGTTACACGAGACAAACGACAGCTGAAGTCACACAGCATCTTAGAACAGCGCGTAAAAACGAAAAGTCTATCGGATCGGTTGAATCGTTATCGTGAAGGCGAGTCGGGCGAATTTCGTATCCGGCTCGCGTGACAGCGGCTTAAGGCGCTAAAATAGAGCCTGTATGGCATCGATGTAGTCGACACGTCGGTGCCAGAACGCAGTTACGCATTTAGTCTTTAACTGGAAGCATCCGCGGCCGGAACAAGCGGCCGCCGAGCCCGTGACCGACGAAAACGCGAATTTTCCTCGATCGAACAGCGCGAATCGTCTGCTCTGGGCGATCCTTTCGTGGAAAACGAATCGATTCGTAGCCGTGAAACGACGATGTGAAGCGTTTCCGTGGCTAGAGGATGCAACAAGTGCGTCGCGGCGGAGAACAGTTCACGAAAAGGGGACGTCATGTAGAAGCTACCTGCGTTGCCAATTGCGTCCACGAATCGACCGCTTGATCTCCGCGCTGCCGCTAATTACCCTCGCAATCAGCCTCGATTCAACTTCGTTTCACGCCTACGAGATCATCGTTTGCAACGAAAGGATCCGCCGTATGAACGCGACTGTAGGAAATCCGTGAGTGAAAGTACACGCATCATAGTATTCCCTTCGTTCGATCGTTCTTCTATAATCTTTGATTACTTCATCGTTCGGTTATTTCGTCGATCGACGAGCTATACCTATCAGAACGAGACACGTCTCTGTCCGATTTTTCAATCTGTTCGCCGAGTCTGTAAGTTTCCTTTCGCTTATCTCTCTGTTAGTTTACTTTTACAGGCAGAGCAAGATTGATTTTTCAAGGAACGATTTTCCTGCTTCGATTTTACAGTTTGATGCGTCGGATCGGGCCGACGAGAATCGAAAAACACTCGGAGAGAGAGTTCGCGAATAGAAATCGAGAATCCAGGCGAGGCACGGGCAAGATTCCCGGTGTGGAATGGAAATCAAAAGAAACGAGCCTCGACCGGACGAACTCGAGGAAAATCCGTTTCTCTGGACGATCTGTAAAACGGGTGTCCCTCGAATATTGGCCACGAGTCTGTTCGCTGTCGGTCGATACTGTGCGGACCAATTGCCAAAGAAAATGGGCCTGGGCAGCCTTCGGATCCTGGCCGCGTTCCTAGTTATTGTAATGCCCCGATCGCTCACTTACATTCTCCTGTATCCGATTTTCAGATTAGTGTTTGGCAATTTGTACCCGGCCTACGCTTCGTACAAGGCAGTGAGAACGAAGAATGTGAAAGAATACGTGAGTATCCATCAAGACCACCCGCTGAAATAACTACAGAGGTATTCTTACTTCGTCTTCCATTAATAGCGATTATGTTTGATCATTCTAATTAATGGGAATAGAGTATAAGCGTGCTTCCAAGTACGAGCCAAGTTTCAGCTGAACTTGCTCGATAACGTTGCGGCTAAACATTGTTTCTAGGAAAGCATAAACTTTGCTCCGCAAATATTTATCCACGAGGGCTACTTCTCTCAGGCTTCTTTGTTAAAAATCCACCGCACTTGTCCTCGACGAACTTTGTTTCTGGATTAACTCGTGTCGCTTTATGCTCCAATGCCATCTCCAGAGAATTCCCGGTTAAATTCCAAGCTTATATTTCCATTCCCTTTGCGTTTCCCTCTTGCTTTCGCATAACGTTAAAAGCTAATATTAGGTTGCTGTGGATCGAAGACCGTTGTCTGGTTAGAATACTTCTACCAATTTGACGCGCAACCTCTATGTACGTGGATGCTATGCCTCTTATATCTCTATATATGTACGTTCTGCACATATTTGTACATTCAAATTTCCCATGAACGCGTAAACATTCTCGGGCTAATTACAAACATCGATAACCAACTTACACGAACAAAATGGCAAACGGAATTTATACAGCGATCAAATATATCCCATACGAAAGCCGAGACGAAGTAAGAGTTCCTCCAAGACGACGATCATCCTATCTATATCCCTAAGAGCGTACGGTACATCGTTTCGTCGCAGAGATCCGTCTGGAGACAAAGTGTAAGCATTTGTACTTTCGTTTTCAGGTGAAATGGATGATGTATTGGATCGTGTTCGCGCTGTTCACGTGCGCGGAAACATTCACCGACGTCTTCTTCAGCTTTTGGTGAGCAACGCCTGGGTCACGTTTCTCTTCTAACTTTGATACATACCGTAGTATAGCTAGCAACGAACGAGTACCGAAAAGGTCAAATAGAAGAGGAGAGGTCGACACCACCGTGGTCCCTTCCCTCTCGTAACTTGTTAATCCAAAGAGTACTCGCGATGAAAGAGGCTGAAATAGCTGTTGCACGCGTTCGCTGGATGGAAAGGGCATGTGTTTCGTAGACAGGGCTATCTGGAGTCGCGAAGCGTTTGGTCTGGTCGGTCGGTCATGGCCCCGTTTTCGCCGGAAGCGAATAAAATTCGAGCGAACCGGGGCCAATAAACCGAGGTGAACCGCGTGGTCCGCTCGCCACCGGGAATTCCGAAAGTCTAATTTCGGCCGAGATGGATATTGGCTTACATGCACTTCTGAGGATTCTACCGGCGTCTCGTCTTCCGTCTCTGTTTCTGGTGTTCCTGCCCGCTGTGCCAGATCTCTCCCTTCATACTCGAATTACAACCAAAAAGGAGAGTTGCCGGTGTATTTCTAGCCAGGAATACCCTGGCACTTTCCTCTCCTTCCCTCCCTCTTTCTCACACTCCCTCTTTTCTTTCCTATCGTCCACTATCCTACGCCTGGCCATTACTCTACCCAATTATTTTCCCCTTTTTCGTTTTTTACCCTCCTTTCGCGATGATGCGGCTTCGTGGTTCACGGCTGCGTCACGCGTAACGACAATTGACGAGCTCTCTGAAAGACAAAGGCCCTGTAGGTCCATCGTAAATATGTACAGTTACTAAGAAAAGTGGCCGTACACCTGACGGAAGGGCCATTTTTATTACAATAGAATGCTACAACGTTTCATTGCCAAGTTATTGCGATTTATGTCAAGATGATAAGGACTATAATATAAGATAAATGTTATTATACGACGTGATATGCACATCGCGAAAAGTTGCAAATGAAATGTCCACCCTCGATGGGCTGTTAAGAAAAATCAGAACCGAGGCTTGCAAAGTAATTTAACATTTTTCCAAAAAGCTTCTCAATTTTATCGTTGGTTATCTTTTTGCGTTCGAGCTACAAATTTTGCATTCTTCTATGAAAATGTGCTGTATTTTACCGACCAATAATTTACGGCCATCGATTTTTTCCATCGTTTCGTACGCGTAACATTTGTGTTCTGATCTTGCTCGTATAGGTTCCCGTTTTACTATGAAATCAAGACTATCCTGGTGATCTGGCTGTTGAGCCCAGCCACCAAAGGCTCGAGCATTCTCTACAGACGCTTCGTTCACCCGGCTTTGATCCGGCGCGAGGCTGAGATCGACGATGCCTTAGCACGCGCGACGGAGCAAGGTTACTCGGCAGTGTTGCACCTCGGATCGAAAGGTGTGAATTATGCTACCACGGTTCTCATGCAAACCGCTATCAAGGTAAGTTTCGAACTTAAAAGTACATTCGCTTACAGATGCCGTAACGACGAATCCGATCGTCTTGTTTAACAGGAAAAGTAAACAGTAACGGAGAAGATATTTTTTTATGGAATAGAAGTAATTCTGAGATTAAACACGGAATAATAAGATACGGAAAATCCCGAGTAGATCGTAGATGGTTATATAAAAAATATACAGAATATATACAACGTAGTGTATCTCGTTTCTTCGAGTATATGATACGTCGTCTGAATCTTTTCCTCGTAACAAAACGATCAAAAGTCCGTAACTTCACGTAAAATATTAACTCGCTGCAGCCACCGCTTCCCAACTCGCTAATCGTTCGATTTTCTTTTTTTTTCTTGTTTTTTATGTTTACGTTGTCCTGCACGCCTATCCTGCACGCCGCCTCTAATCAAACAAACACCAACGTCGATCATCATCACTACACATCGTCTAACCACTGCCAATCATCGTCGTTCCTTTAACAACTCGTCGTTATATATTATCAAAAAAAAAAAAAAAATACCATGTTATATGTACACACGTGTTTGTTATGTTCGACCTGTAACATCAAACATTCCACGACGTTCGTGTATATGTGTAAAAACCAAAAAAAAAAAAAAAAAAAATCCTTCCAAAAACACATCGGAACGCGGGGGTGGTCAGCATATTCTGAAGTCAGACCAAATCATGGTGACTGAGCTATCAACGATCCAATCGGCCTCGGCCGTTTCTAGCTTGGCCAAGCTTCCAACGACCTCGAAGGAAAAGACGGACCAGATAGACGCCATCCAGAAACCAAGCACCCCGTCGCACTTAAGCAGTAGCTCCGATGACTTGATCCCTGTCGATTCGATGCCCAACACGAGCAACGATATGAACACGGACGACGAGCTGGTCGAAATTGATCCTGTAGCAGAAGGGAACTTTTTCAAGGTGCCAACGCCGAAGAAAACGCACAAGGCGCGGAAAACCAGAAAAGGGCGAGCCGAAGGCAACTCGAGGCGACTCAGGTCACACGCTCGCGACACTGACTCCATGTTCAGCGACGATGAGTTGGACCAGCAGTATGCATCCACCATGACAGAATACTGACACACAGTGTCGTTCTGTGAATCGGTGGAAAGCAACGATTCAACGTAGTCTCGGAGAATCGCGAGAATAATCCTCGACAGGCTTTCGTCGAAATGGATTGCAAGTTACCGATTTAAGATTAACATAGCGTTTTTACATTTATAGAGATTCGAGTGGAATGGGTTTTAGGGAAATTATGCGTGTGTTTATTGAAAGTCTTAGAGTAATTTTCCGTTTTTTTTCTTTCTTTCTCTCTCTCTCTCTCTCTCTCTCTCTCTCTCTGTTTTAGAGTCGAGTTAATCCTGAAGAAGGTATTCGTTAAGACGGATTATGGATGGAATGGTCGGAAAGACAAAGATAAAAAGGAATTTGGTCATTTTGATGAGAGGGGAGTTTTTGAAATTTTACTCCCGTGAAATTATTTGTTACATCTACACGTGCGTTACGATACTATATACAATAATGAAGATGTTTTTTTATTCGATATATACCAGAGGCCTTTAGCATAATGTAATCTCAGCTGCGATACGTTTAACGTTTAGACGAACATTGAGAAACTATTATTGCGTGCCACCTTTCTGCGAATTCTGCGACTTATATCGTTTATTATACCAATTAGCATTAAGAGTAATCTATCGTGATCGAATCGCGAACCGTGATAATTTTAGTAAGTCGGGAAAACTGGTGCCTTACGATAGATGACGATGTGAGATTTCGTCGATTACGACAATCCAAGAAATTTTCGTCTATTGTTGCAAACTGACAAACTATTCTCAACAAATAAATATATCAAATAACCATGTTGAATCCTTTTTCACGAACAAGCCGTCGAATAATCGGAGTATCGATCGAATACATGATATTTCGTTTCTATCAACTAGACTTGTATCAAAAAGACAGAGTTTAAGACTGTACCGAGGCGAGGTATGTAACAGGAAGAATTCGACGATCACTGGCAATTTTGTATATGCAGTTTGCACGAACACTTGTTATCTGGATCGCACGATTTGCTTACGAAGTAATCGAAGTACTGTACTTTTTGCTGGCACGTAATCACCGACGAACATCAGGTAGTGCTTAAGGAGGCATCGATCACAGAGCGTGTCGTTCCTTGCTGTAGTTCCCATAGTTGTAACTGTTGTTAAATCTCATACATATATCAGATTGATGTAAATGTGATGGAAAGTAATTGCATAGGATACACATCCTCGTTACTTGTACACCAACCGAACATCTCCAAGCATATTAGAACCGTCGAGAATCTAAGAAAGCTATAGCAATACGAGGATTTGCCATTGAAACGCTTAGAAAGTAAGACTTTTATATCCCAAAGATTTTACTCAACGATGCTACTATTGATATGTTTCATTTCATTCTTTTTTTTTTTATTCCCATTTTTTTTCGAATAAATATATTCCATGGATAAGGATGTAATGTGTTGGTCCCTCACTCTTGCTCCGTTCTCTTTTTCGTGGAAAATAAACGCTAGTGCCCCGCGATCATCCGGATCGATCGATTCTTCATCGTTCGTACCGTGCAAATCCCGTCTAACGAGTTGGTCCAGTTAATCAAGAGAACCCGGTTCTATCGCTGGACACGCGGAACGCTAGCCGTTAACTCGTGCCAGAATGAAAGTCGGAAAGAAACGTAGCCGGATAGGCGAGAGACCGCAACGCGTTCGCGTTGTTCAACCCGGCCTAGATCGGTCGCTAAAAACACGCACGACAGATCGAACACACGCTCCGGTGTCGGCAGATAACACATTAACACCTTTTCCCGGGTTGGTAAGAATATATTTTTATTTTTTTCGTTTTCTCTGTACAAAATATTCAGATGAGAAGGTCTGTGACTTTAGAGTTCGTAAGAGACTTACCGAGAGGAATTCAAAAATTTCCCATATTTACGCGATTTCGTATTTTTACGAAGATAATCTAGAAAGTAGAATCCAGATAGAAAATTGTTTCATCCGTTAAGTATTTTAACGAGTAATTGCACTTTGAATATTTTACATATCTTTGAATATCAGTATCGTACGTTTTGCATAATTCCTCGCGTTTGCTACAATAAACGTTCCATACGTTTCTCTCTCGTGTCGATAAAAAATGTCCATCCACCGATAGAAATCGACGTCTCAACGTATCGCGAGAAGCCTCGTCCACGACGTCGAACGCTGTCGTAAACGATAAAAGTGTCGATGCTGCGTCAGAAGGATCGCTTTACAGGCTTCGCAGGACTTACGTGTTTATTAGAAATGTTTCATTCCTCTCGCCGAGTACTATCGACTCTTCGAGTCTAAGCACCTTCTTCTTTTTTAACACCCTATGTAATACTTTGTTTTAGTCTTCGCTGTGTGTATCTTCAACATGTAACTATACGTTTCTCTGTGCTCGATCGATAAGTTTGATTTTTCTGCTCACTGGTTCTTGACAAACGACGCGGCACGCAGTCGTGGATTACCCGGCAGGTTGAAAAAAACAGAGGATTGGTTTTTCAGGGCGGTGGTGGTCTGGTACAGCATTTAAAGAAGAGCTACAGCCTGAGCGACCTGACCGGCGAGAAAGAGGACGAGAATAGAAACACGCCGCACATGCACGACGAGACGGACATGGAAGGTTATTGGCCGATCGTGGCTCTAGTCATTTTTACGAATTCTCTCGCGAATAACCATAACGCTGTTCGCTTCCTTCGATGTAAAACTCTGTTTATTTAAACTGTTCGGTGGACAAACGCTCCATATATTAGGAGTTCACCAATTTTTCCCCCGTTATTCACCATGCTTCGAATAATTATAAACTCAAACACATTTTCTGTATTGGTTCTTCGATATTTCCGAGAAACTAAGATAAGGTTAGGCGAAACCGTTTTCGTAAACTGAACGCTCGAAAGGCTATCGGCAGATGGTGTGTGTTCGTAAAGACGGATCGTCTTTCGTAACCGAGATAGACGATAAAAAAGACAATATAGCCGTCAGTGCAGAGAAGTTTGAAAATTTCGGAACAGTGTTGTTTACATGGACATCGAGAACCTACGTGGAATTCTAGCGAGAAAAGTTTACCTTAAAAAAAAAAAGAATAAAATCTGAAACTTTAAATAAGTCAGTGGATAGCCTAATTTAATAGATTGATAGAAGTAATTGAAGATAAAGGGAAATCCACTAAACATTGAACATTGCAAAGGTAAGAAAACCAACACTGAGTTTGTATCTCTTCACAGGGAGAAACACAATTTTAAAGAAGAAATCTAATCTCTTCCAGACTTGGAGAGAAGACAATTTTTCTTCCTTGTGTCTCTCGTTTTGTTTCGTATTACAATTACGGTATTACAACAAACGATTCTTTTTGTTTCAATGTTACGAAAAATCAGAAAATAGCGTTGAGTTTATAATTATTCACGGCACTGTATTTTGTGATTCTTCGCTAAAAACCTCCTACCCTAGAATCTTCTTGCTTTTTCGCAGCCGCAACGTTAAAGGATAGAATTCGATCGTGTAAATTGATCGACGAACGAAATCGCGAGTGAAATATCACTTTCTCACAACGATGGCTCGTTAATCAGTGAAAACGATTGACACGACGCAGCGCGTGCGTCCACAGTAGGAATTTTGTTAATCGGGCATTAAAAGAACATACTTTGATCGAAATTTGTCAATAATTTACAGTGGAACCTCGTCGAAGAGAGCATGTGGGAAGAAGAGGGTATAGTCCTCGTCGGACACAGTCCAGCACCAATCGAGTGGAAATGTATTTTTCCGAAGTGGACGTTGACGTTCTACAGCCAAGGTCTAGGGAGCCAACAGCTAGCTTAACGTTCGTATCTCGTTTTTAATCATTAATTTTTATGATTAATAATCATAGTACAAACGTGTAGCGTCCTAATATCCGTAACGTGGACGTGTTATGCTGTAAACGGATCGTTGGTTGCAGTAATATAAGGTCTTCGGACGACATCTCCAGCGGGTACAGCAGCGGGGAAGCGCTACAATCCAGCCGTACATCTCAAGGCGATTCGTTGGTTCGAACATCGAGCGTCGGTGCAAGAACACGCGCAAAACCTCGCTCCACCACGAAGAAGACCCCAGAGGTACTAAATTCAACCGGCCGAATCCGTATAAGAACATAAATCAAGGTTTAATTCCGCGCACTCGAGCCCCAATTTCATTTCTGCAACCGAAACTTTACTGCAACTGTTCCAAATGACGCTGATAAACAGACTAGAAGCAAGGCTGAAGCAAGACTGAAAATAAACTAGACTAGAATGAAACAGCAAAGGCGAGTCTGCGACGAAATTGAACCTTGATTAATTCATTAAGGACATTGGCAAATTTTTCCCTCGGCATTCTATGTATCAAGCATCGTATCAAGGATACGTGATTATTTCTTCCATCTGGACTCTGTCATTTTATATCAGAGAAATCGAAACGTGTACTTGAAACGTTACGACGATTCGAGGAGCGTTGGAAAACGGTGTAAGTGACAAGATTGAAAAATTGCGATTTTTTTTATCAGAAAATGTTCTACACGGCAACGAGAATACCGCGATATAGTATTTGAGCGCAATTTAAACGCACACTCTAAACAGTCATTAATAACGCTAGAAGGTGTCAGAACGTTGCCTCTACAAAGAGGATACACAAGCGCTAGTAGACGTTACTTAATTGTTTCTTCGCTTTTGTCTATGTCATCTATCTAAACGAGTTTGGACATTCGTTTGAGTGGAGTTTTCTTTACAACAACGAGATATTATACACAGCGTTTTCCACAGACGCTCTTCGACTCTCGCCGCCTAGTCCTTAATGACGATTTAAGTTCGTTCTATTTAATCTTTTCAAATTATGCAGCAGCACATGATTAGACGTTTCATTTGATAATATAACGATTTTTATGATATTTGAAGGACTCGGGAGAGGATTCCGACAGCATCGATCCTTCTTCCTCCAAAAATGTCTCATTTCCGACACCTTTGAATCTCATCACTCCTGAACAAGCTCTCGAGATCTTGCTTCTACTCTCGAAAAACAGTAACGTTGCTGATTATATGAAATTCGATCGTGGCACCTTTACCGCAGGTAACGATGATTTACTTAAAAATACCAGTCAATCAGGCCCGCCGGAACTAGAAAAAAAAGAAACGACGGAAACGATCGATAATTCACGGCCAGAGCCTGTGCTAGCCGCGGAGCTTCGAATAATTGAAAGTATAGAGGCGAGGACCCATCCTGAACCTTTATCGGCTGCAGAGAGATCAATTAACGATGCACAGACGAAGCGAATCGAAACACAAGACGCAAAGACCGAAAACACGATAGAAAATATTACGAATAATTTTACTTGTGACGAAGCTTCTTCCGAAAAATTAACCGAACGGTCAACACGGACCGTAACGGATGAACTCTGTCAGGATAAGTTCGACGAGCTGAAACAACTGTTAAACGACGCTCGCAAGGCGGTGAATAACATCGTCCACACGCAGGAAAAATTGCAGCGTAGCGTTACACCCGTCACTGAAAGGTTATCCTCGGAAGACTCGTCGCAAAACGTGGACGTTGAAACAGCGAACGAGAATGAAAACGCAGAAAAAGATGGCGAAGACGCGAAAGCATCGTCAGAAAGAACAAAAGAAATAGAAAATACAGCTGACGACAAAGACGCGGTAAACATGGTTCCGGAATACGACAGCGCCAGCTACTTGGACGTTTGGACAACTCCGAGTGTGTCGCGTAGTAATTCCGACAGTCTTGGCCGAGCTGGTAAGTACAACAAGAAACCAGCTCCCAAAGTACCTCTCACGGAGAGCGAAGAGGACTTGAACGAGACCGATGCTCAGAGCGCGTTGAAAGCCACTTTGGTAATTAAAACTGGAACCTTAAAGACCTTCTCAAACACCGGCACCGCGAAAGACGTGTTTATCGCTCACGCTACTGGCGCGAAGTCAAAGGGGAAGAAGTGTAAGAGGCAGCGAACGAAGGAAGGCTTCTCGAAGCTGCTCGCTATTCCGAAAAATATCTTCCACAGCGCGTTTTCGAAAGAACGCAAGGCTTCGAAAACAGACGACTCCAGCTCGGATATCAGCACGTCCGAGACCAGATCGAACAGCATCGAACCTCAGGAAACGATTATCGAACTTGCGCCGAAGCCATCCAGCTCCGGTCAAGAGATAAACGTTCAGAATGACGATAAAAGCGAGAACGACATTTCTGACAGTTCTAACAGCTCAGACACTTACGTACTCGCGCCAAGCGACGATAAGGAAACCGCGGATAAAACAGAGAACGATGAAACAAAGAAAGTTACCGAGGAGAAAGTGGAGAGCGCGAGCGTAGAATCGCAGATAAGAGAAGCATCGCAGTCACCAAAAATTGGCGAAAGATTAGAGTCGGATATTTTCTAAATGCTGTCGTTTAATATCGTATAAGATATAATCGTGTACGTTGCGAGAGTTAGACGGGTCTCATTGACTGGTTTTCGTCGACGATTTAAGTAAACCCAATATCATCGGCTCCTTCCTAGTCCTTTTCGTCCACTTTGTCGTACTGAGGAAATCTGGAGAGAAGAAACGGATTAGTTCGTTGGTTCAGATCGTATGGATATGGTTTCTAGAGTGTTTTTTTTGATAATTCGTTAGACCACTAATCGCTTACCGAGTGTTACTTCTTACTAGAATGTTAAACATGCATGTTACTCGACGATTAACACGATTACAGCGACACAGCTACACGATTTATTAACCGTTGCTTCGAGAAGGAAACGATACCACCTGAGGGGAATTTTTCTGTCAGTATGCTCCCCCCTCCCCTCATGTAGTAGTATCTGTTTCCTAAAGTCAGTGTGGTGTGTAAATTATTATCGAATCGATCTCTGTTTTAAAGACTGCGTCGTAAAGAACGCTTAGCGAATGATCAAATACATAAAAATGTAAATAACGCGATATCGGGCAGTTTTATTTGAGGATCGAACGTTCACCCGCTAACAGAACGACGATAACACACAGAATTCGTCTTTATTTTTCAGATAACAAGCTTCGCTACCCTGCCCCGCAGCAAGAAGACAAGTAAGAAGAAGGTGGCATGAAATTTAGAAACTGCTGCTGATCGTATCAAGGAATAAGAGCAAGCCTTTTCTTTCGACTTATTTGAATTTCTACGTGCAGCGATAAAACGATCAGCAGCAGAGACAGCTATAAACCTATGAAAATGCATAATGCATCGCGCGACATTGTGCCCTAGCACTAACGTTACACGATTCGTTTGTACATAGTTTCTCTCATAATTTCTATTTCAGTTTCGCAAGAACGTGATTCTCATCGATTGTAATCGAGCATCTAGTTAAATAGACATAGGAGAATTTGTCCTGTTCGTCGGGTTACATTAAAAAAAGCAAAGCAACGATAGAGTAAAAAAAAAAAAAAGAGAAGAATCAGCCATTCGTAACCGATCTGTAACACCGTTGCTCACAGTCATCCAAGAGGTTCTTAGATACTTCTGTATTATGCTTTTTATCGCGTATCCCGAGACCCGTGTGCGTAACGTCGTTTACACGACCACACACTACGGTTCTAATCGAATTTTATAATATATAGGTACACGCGTAACGATAACGGGGGAAGGAAAACTTCCGGTGTTTATCGCACTCGATCAATGTTGCTTATGATCAAGCGTAGACCTTATTAATAGAGACACGTGATTTACCGTCGATGCCCGAAAATCGCATGCGATTCCATTTCTAAGCTTTTCTAAGCTGTAGCTCTCGTGTTTCCGTCAAACATCACTGGATCATTGTAAAAAGAAACAAGAAGATAAAGAAGAGAAAGAAGAAGAAGAAGAAGCACAATTAAAAGAGTCAGTTGTATTTGCGAGAGAAAGGGATGAATTTTATGAAATCTAGTCAACAAACAAAACGTACTCAGGCAACTTTCGAATAGTGCCACTCAACTTTCTACGTATAATTTGTCTATATACATACGTAACTGTAGCTAGCAGAGATAGGGAGACGTGCGGTGATCGATGACCGATAAACGACCGTATGAAACTAAACGATCATTGCACTTTTTCACGGAAATTAGAACTCGCGAAGCGTTGCATAACGTTCGTAACTGTAATAAGACCGTAGAGAAATTTGTAAGATCCCGTTGACGATCAGCCACTTGTCCTATGATTCTGAAATCTTAAGGTTGCACGTGACAACAGTCCGCTTACGTGTACTTTCGTTCGAACTCGAGTCGTGAAACGGAACAAGGCACGAAAAGACGCGCAACGATCTGCGCTTCCCTTAAAGTCTGAGTTTTGTTAGATCTGAAAGATAGTTGGAATCGAATGTTAGCCTCAAATCGGCTTTATTTCAACGTTGAACCACTTGTTTCCTAGCGATGAAAGAGCGCGAGGGATTGAAATTAGAAATCATTGAAACGTACGCGAATCCCTGCCCGAGTGAGGTGCATGGTATTATTTTTTGCTTGAGAGTTGGCAACTATGACGTGATAACTCTTGTTTTAATATAGAATCGCATCTGTTTATAAGTTGTTTGCGCGCACGGTATACCGAGCAGAAAATTTACGCACAAACGCCGTAACTATCTCGAAGGAGAATTGTAACGAGCAATTGTCGATCTTATCGAATCTGTACTTTAATGGTCACTGCGAACGCTGAGCGAAAGATGCCATTCGAGGACGTAATATTATCGTTCAGTTGAGAATTTGTTGTACGACTATATGATTTTGCTAGATCGTAGGAAGAGAATGCAGCTAATGCGACGATCGAAATACACCGCAGAAATTGTAGATATATTTAGAGGCGAACAAAGCTTCGAGTTAAAGATTTGGAAGGTTCTAAATATCTCTACTTAGCAGGTCGACATTTGCATTCGCTGCATTTTATCAGATAATGTAACAAACTTCGACGCTTGTCAAGGGAAATTCGTTTAATTGTAACTTACGTACGCGTATTGTTAATTCTTAACTATCTGGATACCTGGCCGCAACTGTACGTGTATGCGAAACTAGAAAGGAACATGCTCAATCTTAAGAATCTTTGCCCGTGCTCGATAGGAGAAAACTTGGAAAAAAGTGTTACAGTACCTCGATGTTGTTCGAGCTTTCTTCTTTCCAATTTTAATAAGCCTTTTTGGTGCATCGATAATGCACCATGAAATTACGTATATGGTGCTGCGAACTTTTTAAGTTATTTTATAATTATATATCTTGGCAACGTATATATAAATATATATGTATATATAAGGAAAACATGTTCTGAATGTTAAAAAGGCACCTGAAACGTTGTGAATTATGTGGATAGATTGGTTAACAGTATTTCGGTTTAAGTATATCTGTAGTCAATAAAGTCAGATTAAAGTATGGTACCTATGTGAATTTGTTTACGATATTAATTGTTTCGAAATTTGACAAAATGTAAGTATTCGAAATTATGTAATGTTAAGCAAAATAACTTGGACGTTGCTGATTTCCCTATCTGTATATAATAGAAATTAAATTAAAGTACTTACATTCTTATCAGAATAAAAATAATTCTATCAAAATGCCTTTATTATATATCTCATATTTATGTATGTTTTTATTTTCTAAGCATCTTTTTAATTATTCATTAAATCGTTCGCATTATATTTTATATAAGGAAAAATAATTTAAAATACTTAACTTTGTGTATCGACCCACATAGTCCGTATAAAAATATATAAATTACAATTACATACATACATCACATACACATGCATGTATTGTAACAAAGTCGTTATCATTTTTGTATCAGATGCAATGTTATCGACTCAATGTGAAGTAACTTCCAACTGTACCATCGTACATGGTTGAGTTGGATATATAGTTCCTCCATTCACCGCTCTAAATACGACAAGAAATCCCATAAGCTGCAGATCTATTCTATAGCTTATATGTGGCAATAGATCTATCTTCTACCCAGGCTGTGCTAGGATTTTCAAATGTGACATGAAAATGCATTGCGTGTTAAATCTAGAATACTTCTTGTCTATGCTTAAATACAACACCTCTTTTTGATGACAATTATAAACTTCTGGGTTTTTTTTAATACTGCGGTCTGCTTTCTTAAATTAGTATTATTAGTTTAGAGATAATTATGTATACATATATTGTACATAATCAAAATTGTACTCATTGTAATATGCTTTTAAAAGCATATCTGAACTATAACTGTTTTCCATTAAACGATCAATATGGCGACTTCCACATAATAGTAAATAAAAGTGATAGATTTTGTTAAACTTTATAATAAATTTCATTGAAAAAGTGTAACTGTTTATTACTTTTATTTTAATACCCATTATTACAAATGATGGTAGATGATGTTTTACATTGAAGTGACTTACATAGCTTCTTGTTATTTCTGTACGTTTTCTTAACACTCATTTTGCTTGTTGTTAAACATGTGCTTGCGCATTTGGAACATATCACAAAGAATTTGAAATATTCATGAAATTCTGAAATAAACGATTATATTTATTTTCAGAATGAATTACAGTAATAACTTTTGTCATCATTTGTTACTTTATTAATTTTAAAAAGGCATTCTTACAATTATTTCATATTTTTTTCAATGTATAATTTAAGTATTTTTCGACGTATTTTATAATTAGCGTTATTATCTTTTAGCTATGATTAAACCTTTTTACGATATATTTATAGCAAATATAGAAGTATGTTACTCAATTTATAATCTTTACTTCATTGTATTCTTTTTTACAGTTTTTTATTATATACATCGAAATTATCCAACGTATGTACCAGAAATATATGATATCGCTTTTTCAGATCTTAAAAAAATACGCATATAATATACGTTTGGTTTTAAAAATCGAAGCTGTGATAATATTAAAAAATGTTGCAACGACATCGTTTATTAGGGGATAAAATACTTTTTCGAATATTGAAAAATAAGAGCCCCCTCGTTAACAACATATGCGAAAAACTGGTATTTATAAATAAATAAAATTACATATTTTATTAACAGTATATGCTACCATTAAGCTGTAATTCATACACATATTTTGTATTTGTATTATTTAGTTACTAAGATAATCTTTATATTTTTGTATAGAAAGATCAGTTTTAATAATCTAATATGTTTTTATTTATAATGAATTATTATTTTAGAATAACAATGTGAAAAACATTGTATTATTATCAGAAGATGAACTTTGTGAACTATGGCTACATATAAAAACTGTATTATTAGAAGCACAAAAATTATGTAAACAAACATCAAAGAATAAAGACAAACATGTGAAAGTAAGGTCACTTAGATGAATATATTGTATGATATTTTGTCATTTTACTATTGTTAATATAATTATTATTATTATCATTAATACAATATATCTATGTTATCATTTCAGGAGTTTAATCTTATGATTAAATTAATACGTACAATAACTATCATGGCTCTTGAAACAATTGTACAACGAAAGTTTATACCCAATGTTCTATTACAAAACATAATATTACTACATTCTGCTGTGCTACCAAATATAAAAAATGAACAGGTTGATGTTTAATTATTATCATTTATTCTTTTAATATTCATATTTTTTAATTTTTAAATAAAAATCTCTCTAAAGGCTAAAAATGAAATATCAAATTTGCTGGAAAGGTGGTGGATATTAGACATGACATGGAAAGAGAAAGTGATAAGAAATGTATTGAAATACCTCATCCAAAATAGCAAAACTTCATTGGTAATTATCCTTTGAGTATATAAATACATGTGAACAATGTAACTTCAAATAACTGATTCATTAATTATATTTTTAGCAACATGTAAAACGTTTATATGAGATAAGGTCTAGTATCACATTACTGAAATGCACTGAAGATGTGCAAGAACTACTTAAACTTGTTCGAGAAAAAACTGTGATGTCCCTTGAAGAAGGTCGAATGTTGATATTACATTTATTTACGCTTGGGGAGCAATATATATTGGTACAAGTTATAAATTATGCCAAAAAGGTTATAAATATCAGTTTATATCAAACTAACATTAACATAATTGATATTTCAGGGAGTTCATAATAATGTAAGGGTAGTATTACAAGATATTGAATACAGTTATATTCCTGCATATGCAGATCTATATGCAACAGCATGGTTAAATGGAACTGAAAAATTTAAGAAATTTATTGTTGAAAATTGTTTACAAAATATTATTTTTTATTGTTTCCGAACATATAGAGATGATACAGGAAGGGGAAAGCTTGGTAAAAATCTGCTTTCATTTGTTGCTGCTATGCATGATAGCAAGCATCAAGCAGCAAAATTAATGATTCACAATGAATGTAAACCTTTACTTTGGCAATATTTAAAGGTATGACCAGAATGAAATTTACATATACACATATACATAATATGTTATAAGCACCAAATTAAATTCTTATCACAGGCACATGGGTCTTTCATCATATGCAATGCTGTAGAGATTCTCTTTATAACAAGTTCTGTTCAATATACATGCACTCCAAGAGACAGAAATAAAATCTATATTCAAAAATATTATGAAACAATAACAGATCTCTTAAAAGATTCAGATTCTGAAGTGTGCAATGTTACTATAAAAGTATGGTAATTTGTCTATTATTACTTTAACCTCTTGCTTTACAATATTAGTACACATCATATAAGGACATGGATTATGCTTTCAATTCAATAAAGAGGTCTGTTTCTTCAGTCTGAACATTATCACCACTTACTTAAATAGTTACTAACAAAACTATAAGGCAAGGGGTTAAATATTTCAAAACTAATTATTGATATTTAAGAAATGTGAACATCTTTAGGGTCTGTTTAAAATGTTAGAAAAATATTGGAATAATGTTCCAAACAATATTATTCGGAGTTGGTTAAATATACTACTACAACATACAAAAAAAGCCAGTAATTCCGAAATAAGGGCAAACATTTTTACTGGTTTAAAAAAAATATTAGTTAAAGAACGATCTCGTATGATACTTAAAGATTTTCTACCAAATTTCGCAAACAGTATTTATGACGAAGATCAAACGGTATTAGAAGCGTTAATTAAACTTCTTTACCATGCACAAAGCCAACTTGGAATACCATTCTGGAATATAGTACCCTTGACCTATGTTCTCGATCGCTTAGAGGTATACATAATACAAAATAATATTTGACTATTTGCAAATAAAGATAATATTAAATTTAATGTCTTATTATTATTTTCAGACTACTCAAGATGAATTTGTCTTGCAAGAATTAGTAAAACTTATGTGGTTACGTATATCGTTGAATGGTACACATCACGATAATATAAAGGATGAATTAGCATACATAGGAACAAGCAATATAAATGCCGTTAGAAGATTTTGTTTGCATTCTAAATCTGTTATAAGTTTGAGTACATCCATGAAGCTTATTGAAACTTTGTTATCTGTGATAAGAGAAGAAATGGAATGTTTACCTGTAGCAAAAATATTAAACAAAAATTATAATAAAAAAGTTAAATTTAACAAGAAGAAGAATAGCTTCGAAAATGGTAATAATATATAATTATTGCGTGATATTAAATTTATTAAGTTTACGTCTAAACATTAATAATTGTGTTTATCGGAGTAGATTCTTCAAATAGTTGGAATGATGACTTTGATAATTATAGAGCTATAAATATATATATCGATATTATTGCTATGTTATTAATACCAAATATTGAACATAGTGACGAAGGAATATTGTATAAAAAAGAAATTAATATTTTACAACTAATTGCACATGCATTACCAGAGCTTTTCAAGAATTTCAGAGTAAGTATTCATAATTTATTCCCTATAGGTTCCTATAATATGTATGTAATCCTTTTTCAGGAAACACCAATAAACGAGTCAATAATATTTTTATTTTCTTTAATACCTCCGACATTTTTTTTGAATAAAATTGGTATTCTGGAAATGTTGATACAACAACTGTGTGATCCCAATACTCCTGATGAAAGTCTCCTTTCAATTGTGTATCTTCTCATGAAATGGAATAAGGGAGATACAATATTATTCACATTAACGAATCTTTTTACACAATCTTTAAATACAAATGCAAGACATAATCAGGTAAAGATATTGCTTAATAAATATATTAATAACAATAAGATATAATACTATTAAATGTTCATTTAGAATACTGCACATGATTTCCAAATTAATGAGAAGGGTCTAGAATTAAGTTTACGAATTCTAAAACATTTACTGCATGTTGAATATCAGTCAGTTTTAATGAATAAATATCATAAGGACATACTTAAATTTTGGGAAAGTTTACATAGACTAAGAAGTTTTATAGAAAGAGAAATGAATAATGAATGCAATATAAAAAGTCTTGTATCCAAAGATATAATTATAAATTTTTTTAAAGAATATATATCAATGATTGCAATATTACATAAAAAGGATGTATTTGATACATCGGAACATTTTTCAGAGATTTTATTATGGGTCAGGAGGTATGAAAGTTAATTACATATTCTTATCAATTTTCTAGAAGTATTGTTATTGTTAACATACCCTTTCTTTTTACACAGGACAATAGTGACACACATATCGCACATTGATGTAAACATTATAGAAAATCATTATACTTGTATAAATATAATAAAAAGTACCTTTGATATGTCAAATTTACTACTGAAAGAGTGCAATATTACTCCGAAACTATGTTGTGATATCGTACTTTTATATTGCAGTTGTTTATCATCACCAAATGGTATAATTTTTTTAAATGATGCATTTGATGCAATAATGATGTTATTAGATTTTAGTAAAATGGCTTATGACGAACAAGAACCAAATTTATTAAACATTGTTGTACCAAATTTTGTATGTATTGTAATGGTTACTTTAACTAAATGTAGCAAAGATATATTACTTAAATATACAAACGTAAGTATACGTAATGAGTTATCTAAAAAAGACGCGGTAAATATTTTCTACATTAGAATTAAATAACTTATTAATTATAGGACAGAAAAATACTGCATAAATTAACGCAAAAATATTTTTCCGTTATTAAAAATACTTTTGACGATGAGAGTTCTTATCTTTCATATATAACTATTATGTTTAATGCTGCAATCAGTAGTATAAGTATGGAAATTACACGTTTACTACAACGCTCACATATAATAGATGAAAATATTATAAGCACACCGTTTCCTTATCTAGCAAAAGAAATATTAAAAATTATTTTAAATACAAAAAGATATCAAAAACTGAGTATACAAGTATTAACAAAGACAATAACAAGTTGTGCAAAAGTAAGTATATATACACTATTTCAAATCTATTAATAGTGTAGCTAATTCATTTCACATTTTAGATTGACATGTTATCTTCTCTGATAGTAATATACAAAATGCTTAAATCAAATAATAAAAAAGTTATTAATTTACTTAAAAACGTGACATTAGCATCCAAAGTACACTACCAAAATCAATCTTGTGATACTCTCTTTGATAGGTATTATTAATTTTTTATTCTAAAAGTAATAATATGTTAATCGTAACCGTAATCACGTGATCAGAAAGATCATAATATTGATAAGAAATATAATATTCATAATTCTTCCAGGTCTATAAATGATGCAATAGATACAGTTATAGATGCCATATTGAAACAAAAATAATACAATTACCGTTTATGTAATAACTAATTATGTAATTGTAATAAGCCAATATATCTACTACGCGATATATTTTTATTCAATATTTTATGTATTAATGAAACTATAAAATTATATCTTTTTGAAAGTAGAAAATTTTTACGTTAGTATATCAATTAAGATACTGAACGTAATTATTAATTACAAATTAATAATTGAAATAAGGATTCCAATTAGAATAATTAGAACGAGAAAAAATAAGATTTCTAGAGATATAATGTTTAAAGTTAAATAAATATACATACATATATTGTATATTTAAATATAATTATTTTTTGTACAAGAATATTTCATTTGTTTACATATGTAAAATATTTAAATAAATTATACGAAATTGTAATTACTACAATTGTTATGTATTGTAATTTATGACTTACTGTTCCGCCATTGCACGTTACTTAGCCAGAAAACGTTATATTTCTCATTTGTCTGACTGCAGCTACAACTCTGGCATTGCATCCAGAGCTACTCTTCTGGTAATCTTCTGGTGGGAGTCTTAATAAAAGAGACATATGTTGTAGATTTTCTGATAAGGATAGACCAAGTTCCTCTAATACATTACCAAGGTAATCTGCAAAATATATTATACATATTAAAAAATTGAAGAAAATGTTTTTAATATTTAATTTTTTGATACAAAGGTACGTACCTATGTCAGTCGCAAGTTGTTTACATGCAGCAGAACTTAGCTGACAAATTCCTAATATTTGATCTAGAAACATTTGACATGTTTCTTTAGCAATGATTTCTAATAAAATACCAGTAAATCCAGATTCAGTGGAACTTTGTGCATATTGTGGATCTGCTGCTTTTAATGCCTGCGTAAGGCTTGGATTTTCCCTCAGTAAAAATGGCTCTAAATGCTGTGGTAATGTCATCAAATATTGCCCAACTTGAGTTATATATTCCTGAGGAGCAAAGCTATAATCGGGTAAATCTGCACTCAAATGCGTCATTTTGTTGATTTCTGTTGACCATGCTGGTGCTTTTTGTACTGATAATAATTGCGTAAAGATAGGAGCAAAGATTACTTCATATGTTGCACGATGTAAATCAGAACATAGTTTGTGAATAGACTTTATTATTGGATCAAGAATTGTTTCTTCTTCTGTAAAAGAAAACATTTATTTAAATATGAAGTAATTGATGTCATCTATGAAAAAATCTTTATATTGATTACCTTTTTGAAAAGATGCAGTTAAATTTTCCAATTCATTTTGACTTGATGTATGTAAAAGTAACTTTTTATATTGATTAAAAACGCTACCACTTGTACTTTGCAGCTTATTATTAGCTTCTGTAATGTCAATTATCAAAGATTTCTCAAATTGTTGAATCTGTCCCAAAAGATCACCTGTATATATTGGAATTGACAATATTACATCAAATTTATTTAAAAAAAGGAAAATAAAAATGCTACCTATAGTTTGCATCAAAGTAAGGCACATTTGGAACAAATTCCAATCCTCATGTTTTACTTTTTTGTGTTCTAATTGCCGTATAGCCACTTGATATTTGTCAAGATATTTATTGAAGTAACGCTGTAAAAATAAACATCTTATTACATATACATAATGAGAAAGTCTTTTTATCTTAGCATTTTAATTAGTTTAATATTACAGTTAGAGATTTTAATACGCTGGGATAACCACAACCATCTGTAAAGAGTTTACATCTTTTATTGGCCTCATTTGCATATTCCATTACTCTCGAAAGACTAAGGGAAAGGTTATTGATCGTATCACTTAAATCATCTTGAACAGAATCTATAGATTGCAACTGATGTTCAAGTTGAGCTGTTTCATAAATATTGTATTTTGTAACATATGGAACATAAGGTGCATATATTGCTTGTGCCAATGCTAACAATTTTGGAGTCTGTGATTTTCCATGTGATGATGTTTCAATAGCACCTTGCAAGTTCACAGCAAAGTGCCTTGTAATTTGTTTAAGTTCAAGTAAAAGTGACAATTGCATAGCATTTGTATGTTGTTTTAAAAGAGCTTCTATACATTCTGGAATGCCTGGGTCCAAACTTCTTAAAAGATCAGCATATATCTCAATAATTACATCAACTGAGGTACTACTAGGGAATACTTGGTGACACCATTTCACCTGTATTGAAATCATGTTACCATAAGAATAAAACTTATGTTATATATGTTAACACAACATTTTTAAAGTAAAAGCTACCTGATCATTCCAATTAGATAATAATTTATCATAATAAGTATGTAACCAGTAAGAAACATTTTCATCTTGTGCTAATTCAATAGTTCTGCGCCATTCTTGCCCTAATGATACTTTCAGACAATTGTGATAATACTTGAGAAGTTGAGGCAAGCGTTCCATTTTACTAAAAATATCCACATAAACTTTAGATTGTTCTGAAACAAAAATATTAGTTAATTTGTATACAGTGGCAAAGGTTACAATTACATTCAATATAACATACCCAAATTTGCAGCAGTAAATGCTTGAACTAACTTTGGACTAGCTATGGCTTCTAACCGATTTTTTAAACCTTCTAATTGTAATTTTTTATCTTCATAGTCAATAACATTTACGAGCATAGCCAGTGATTTTTGCATACTGAACAGTTTATTTGCTATAGCTTCTATATCTCCTGATTCAAATACCTGAAATGTTAAAAATAACATAAAGCCAAAATTTACAAGCATTTTCTTATCTCAGTGAATACTATACCTCTTCAACATCATTGGCAAGTATACTCCAATTATCAGCTTCGTGTAATCCTTGTTTAGCAATCTGTAAGTCTGTTTTTATTTTATCTATTCTCTCTAATGTAGCCATTGATGAAGCAGTGTCTTTTTCAACCTATTTAATAAATTAATATCATAATAATAGAGAAACAATAGAGGCATTCAATCATTTCAGACAAAAATATCAGAATAAAAACCTTTTCTATTTCTTGTTTAACTGCAACCATTTTTTCTCTCAGAGCTAAAGCTTCTTGTTGCAAAAGTTGAGTATCTCTTAAAACTCTTGGCAAACTTGAAAGAACAGACTGACTGGTTTCTTCTAAAGCCCCATTGACTTGTTGCACATACAATTGTAATTTCATTACCAATGATGAAACAAATGCCTAATAAGGTAATATATAAAAAATATTTATACAAAGAGATAGAAAGTCAGAAATTTAGAAAACATGTAAAATATTATCCCCTTGAATTTGAATGTCGTGGCGATTTCGCATTCGAGTAGTTATTTATATGAAGTAACGATTAAAAAAAGTTTCTAAAACATTTTTTATTTAATGTTATAATATTTTTATATGCAATGTAGTGAAAAAGAATTATCTATAAAAAGGCATATGGTGTCACTGACCGCGATGCAATAGAAGCAGTCAGTTTAGTAACTGACTGTACTAGTGCAACTGAAAGTCAAAAACTGTGTCGAGGAAAGAAATAGAACCCGCGCAATCGAGATCACACTAACTGTATGACTTACATCTTTGTTTTCTTGTGCCTCGACAGATTTAAACGTTTTATTAATCCAATCTTTCACATCGAAAATATCTTCGGAAAATGCAGATACATCCTGAAATCGGTTTAAGGTTAGGAAAAACTTGATCTTTTATTTTAAGAATTTTCTACATTTTTCCACAAAATACAGTAATCATTTAAAATATTTAACAGAGTATATCGAGTTTCTGAGCGGTTGTTTTATTTTCAGGATTTTTAATAAATATTTCGTTGCTTACCATGATAAATTACAAATCGTTAAAACTTTTCAGGTAATTTTTTTTTAATAAAAATGTAAAATGTAAAGTATACGGTGCGAATGGTACGGTTTCGGGAGTCGAAGTTTATTTTCTCTATATTTTATTCCTTTTTCGGATGCCGTATAGCGCAGAAGTGTTTCGGTACACAGCCACTTTGCCGTTGCACTTCGCGTGTTGTTTCGTGACGTCGGAACCCAGAAGAACGTTATTATCGTATTAGATTACAACAAATTAATTCGTTCTATGTGTTTCTTTTCTTCTTTTTTTTTTTGTTTCCTTGCATTAGTATTATCAAACATTTTTGTGCATTCCTAAAATATATGTAGTGCTGCAAGGTCTATGATCGTCAAACAAATCGATTGTGCAAATGTGCAGCATTTATACTTCTGTAATGGGACGCAGTTCTAGATTATAGATTCAGTTAATTCGATGTGAAAACGCGAAAATTTCGGGAAACTAAAATGACAACTTCGATACACGATACTTTATACATATGTGACGGTATTTAAGATTTAACGATAACGTAACGATACAATGAAATTAAAGAAAAGGATCACTAAAGATAAAACGAGTGTCTTGTTTTTTCTCTGTAATAATTGTGATAAAATGAATATCTCGGATTCCAGACGAATACTATAAAGGAAAGACCATTTTGGAAGGTGCTGTTCACCCCTTTGCGACAATCAGCTCGGTTTCCTTGTGACACAGTTCACTTCTCTGGATTCCGATAAACTGCCTAACAGAAGGATATAAATCGAAGAAGAAAAGGGAGAGAAGATGGAAAACAGCATCATATCGGCCGTTTCCGGGCCCTTTGTTGATCGCCACGCCTCCGAAACTGCGTTTGCGCGTGACGATTTGCGCAACAGTTGGAAGTTGGAATTTTGCCTGGAAATAGCCTTAATCTCGACGAAAATAAGGAGAGCAGGCTGAGCAGAACTGCAGCGGCTATACTTTGCCCTTTTCTTTGCGAACATTGAGCGCATCATCTGGTCGAGAAAAAGCCTATGTTTCTCAGGTTGTGCTGCATACGCATGTGCTTCGTTTTACCATGTCACACGAATTTATTACATACGTTATTGATCATTTGATACCTTATTTATGTTCATTTCATGACTATAAGTTCTCTAATCTTTTTTGTTATTGAATATTTGAAACGAGATCTTGGAGTTTCGAGTTCACATGCGTAACAAGGGAATTATTCTTTCGCATAAAGTTGAACTTTATTACGGACGGCAATCAGACCCAATCAGTACGGCATATTAGAAGCGTATGCATTTAATGTCGCGTATAAAGTGCGTCGATCAGAAGTCCAATTTTGTAATCTTGCTGTGCATATGAATGCGTGCCGCTGATAAATTGTCCTTCATTTGGACCAGGCTGAGACTTTTCAAAAAAAGTACTATTTCATTTATTCATTATAAACAAACGAAAAAAATATCAATCATTACATTTTACAATATGAATTTGTTCTTTTTGTGTATTAATGTTGATGTTAAAAAGTTGTTGATAATTTTTTATTTTATTAATGATACGATTTAATATTCGTAATTAATGTTGGTTCGATAATTTTGCTACAGTTACTGCTTCTTATATATTTGATTATCTATCCCAAGGTTTTAAGCGAATTAATGTAGAATAAGTCGAATGCAGCTGCGTGTTTTTGCAATGTGGAAAAATTATGGAACCATCAACCTTACACGGAAAGACCATTGTACCTGGTCCCAGGGCGACTATGCGATACGACCGTCTGTAGGAAGGGTAAGAGATATCCTCGACCTTGAGGTTTGTACCAGCCAATCCCAAGCCTTTATTTCCTAGCAGTAGGTATGGGATTGGTTACATGTTCTCCACGGCACTATTGTATTTCCAAGTGCTTCCGGTTAAAAAGACAGATTTCCGAAAAAGCAAGTATATACCTGGTAAGTCGATAGAACACGTAACGTCGATTTTTTTTTCTCTTCTCTTTTTTCCATTTCCGTCAATGCACTATCCCTCCAATGCATACTGCTGGCTAAACAGCGTGAAAAAGTAATTATCAACTCGCGATAACGAGTCAGCAAACGGATTTTTACTTAATCTTCCTTCCTGTATGAAAACACACGTTCGCCTTTGCAAAAGGTACACGCGATTCAGAATGAAGAACAATTTACTTGGTTTTGATTACACATTGTTCGACCATGCGACGAAACAGCATGATCGGATTTACCGTGGCTGTGTAGCACAGGGAACTCATCATTGTCAGAAACGCTGCGATCAATTAGAAGAACGTATCTGAAAAAAGACCATAATACGACAATTATTCTGAAACTGAACTGAAAGTCAGTCCCTGTGACACACAGTCGAACGTTGAGAGCATTTGGTATCAGCCTTTGCTGTGGTGCTCGTGTTACATCTGGCTGCGATACGTTACATTGGACCAGCCGATCTTTTACCCATTTCTAGTTCACATACTTACATATAGGTATACTGCACTTCAGTTCTCCAAGCCTCTTATCTTTGTCGGTGTGCTCGATAAAATGCTTACACAATTACTCACAAAATTCAAGGCGAGTATTTGTGTTTAGAATAAACGAGCCCCTGCTGCACGAATTTTGCAAGTGTATAATCACTCCTACACAAAGCACTGTGTGTGTCGCATTGCATTTCAATACGATCGTTTTGGTTGTGTTTTTGTTCAATCGGCCCCTTCTCATGAATCAAGACCTTATCTTTTTGAAAGTTCTGGGAATAATAATAATCTCTCATCGAATATGTAACCCTATTTAATTGAGGAACTGGCGGAAACTTTCGAAAGACAATCAATAGCTTCGTCTGGCACTCTGCAAAGTAAACGTTTCGAGGATGTTGGCGAATGAAATTAATGATCTTCCTTCAATCTCGGTAGATTGCAGCCCTTTTCCCTCAAATTCGTAATATTCGTATCTTATAATATCTGATTCTTCATTTTACTAAAATTTGCAACAAGAATTTTCATAGTGACGGTATGGAATTAATCTTTCGGATGTGCTGGGGAATAAGATGTATTGCGTGTATTCGCTAGTAAGTGTAGTCGTAGCATGCAATATGACCGACCGTTCCTAGGTAACAGGTCTTTAACCTATGTATCTCAAAACGTTGAGAACTGGAAACGATCGGGCGGAAAAATAAGAAGAAAGGATATTGAACTTTTCTAAAATTTTCGAAGAATTAGAAATACGTTGGACGAAAGGAAAAAAGATATGCGAATATTTGATGGTTGAGAAAGATGCACAAACTTGGTATGTCAGCGATACGTTTGATCGCATTCATGCTGGAGCGTAGGCTTATCTCGGGACGTGTACGGGAGGATGAAATTATTCAGCCGGTAACGGCAGAGACTGTACCGAGGCCGCGCTACACTTCTGAGAAAATAAATTCTCCCGCGCTTCTTCAGTGCCCGTAGGTTCGCGTTGCCACTTCCTTCGTGAATTCTCTTCCTCGAAGATCGAGTTGATTCGAATAGCCAACCTTCCCTCTGGGGACCATAAGGGGACGAGGCTCTCTCGACTGCGCAATTCTCGTTGCAGAAAAAAAAAGTAGAGACGCTAAAAAAGGTAAAAAGGAACTGAGGCGAAGGGGATATCGAATTTTTTTGCGGCCCCTCCTCGCTTTGCGCCTATATTGATTTTTAGAAATTCCTCGCGAGACGGTTGAACGCGAATGTAGAAAGGAGTGAGCGAGCGAGCGAAACGAACCGGCGAAGGAAAGAAGAAAAGAAGGAGAGGAACGAAGCAGCCGGAAAAGATTCGCGGCCCTCGAGCCATCGCGCGTTCTAGGGCGGTGCAGCGCTGTTTTACGAAACCTTTTAGCGGGCAATGTCCGATAGAAACCGAGAGAACGTAATTAACTTGGAACTTATCAAGCCGAGAAGCGTCGCGTGTTTTGCGTCTTCGCGAAATGTCTCAACAGAATAATTGTCTGGAGAATACTCTGTCACGTTTTGACACAATTCGAGCTTATTTTATATTGCTCTAGAAGCTGACATTTACGAACATGTTCGTTATATAATTCATTAATAGATACTCTTTCATTTTTCATAAATTCTTCCAACGATTCGTCTGCTCTACATTCGACTGCCGACTTTTCTACGTTAGTGAGAAGATCGGTTAAAAAATCAGAAATTTGAATAATAGTAATATGAAATTTAAATTTAAATTGGGAACTTTCAGCGGGAAATCGGAAAGCTCGTGAAACGACGAGGGAGAAAGTAGAGTAGGAAATGTTCGTTCGATAATTTATTTTCTATGAGTATATTATATAGCGATGATGTATAAAAACGGAAGGTAAGAACGTTGCACGCGAACTAGAGAAGTTGAAATGAACCGTTAAAAGTTCCAGCGGACGAAACGTGAAATAATGGTAGGAGGGCGATGCGTGCGTGTTCGTAGGTATTTATAAGATTCGTAAGGATGTTTACGGCATTTGTTTCTAACAGCGGGAAAATTCCCACCCATATTAGACATAATGCGAGACGGCCCTGCTTATAGTCGAAAGCAATCGAAGGTAGTCGAAGTCGTCCGAGGACAGTGGAAAATAGTGGGATGTTTCCCCTCTTTCGCTTATGACCATCCCTCAACCCCTACCATAGCGCGCATCCCTTCCTTTAGGCTCGATGTATCTCTGTTTCTCTCATACCCGTTGACGGTTCTCTCAGTCGCTTCCTTCTCCCTCTCTGTCTCGCTCTGACTGGCTGCGATCTCCCTCTCTCTTTTCTTCCGTCTTTGTCTGTCTCTGTTTTTCCTTCTTGCTCGTTCAGCTCGTTCTTAACGTCAAACCACTTAGGGCCGCAGACCTCGGCAGTCAGTCGATCTTTCCTAGCAGCAGCATTCCGGCATTTTCCACCTGATCGCGCGCGGGCGGTCCGGTAAACGCCATTTTGTTCGTCACGTCTGATCGTCACGTCTCCTCGTTAGAGAGAGGAACCTCGTGCGTAGAACGTTTGTATGTGCCGCGCACCCTTCCACGCCCCGTGCAACACCTGCGTTATCAAAAACAACAAACGAACGGCGACGCACTTTGTAACACACGCGCGCGGTTGTTGTGTGGTGCGGGTGGTTTACTTTTCCCTATTCCGTGAAACCGACAACCGGGCATTGGGAACGGAAAAAGACGCCGGGTGTTGTTTTTCCGTTGACGAGACCCGCACGGAACGGAGTGCGTGACCCCGCGTGGTGTTTTCTCTCTCTGCTCTCCACGTTATTCTTCCCTCGGTCACCACCACGTTAAGGACCTCGACAACGCAGTTAACCGATACGTGAGAACGTGAGTACGCACTATATACTTTATTAGATTCACGCGCATCTCGACTGTCTTTCCGTCTATCACGCACACGGTCCCAACGTTAGATCTTGTTTTTTCCTGCCTGCATGGCATCGTCTGCCATGTTAGACCGGCGTCTCTTTCTCTTTCTCCCTCTTTCTCGTTGTCCCTCTCTTTTTACTCTCTCTCTCTCTCTCCCTTCTCGCGCCGTCCCCCTTCCTCGTGCTCCGTGTAAACGCGCTCTCTCCCACCTCCGCTCGTATCTCGACAGGAGCGTCGACATGAATTTTCCGATTGCGAATTTTAATGTTAATATATAATGACGGTCGCAATCACGATGTTGATGACAGTCATGCTGTTGGTAAGGAACGACGACGACGCCGCCTGTCAACTAATCTCTTGCCTTCATTGACGTGCTGCTCCTGTATTTTCGCTGTTTGTATAATTCGTTGCTTGTTACGTATATGTGCTACGAGCATCCGTACGATTGAACAAAGAACGCTAGAGAGGGAAAATAAACAGGAGCGAGAAAGAGAAAAAACGAGCACGTATTCGTAGGACAACAAAAGTTAATACAAAACATCGTGCCCCCGTAATTCTACGCGAATGTACATGATTTCTTCGACCTTTTTTGTCTGTTTTCGAAATGATACTCTTCGCGGAAGCCGTGTGTACTTTTCAGAACAGACATAACCTTAAACGATCGAAGAATGAATACATACACCTGACCGGTTTATGGGTATACCTTTGAAGGCATAGGCGCGGTTCTTAACACTTGGACGTTACCGACGATTCAGCACGTGTACACGCGCGTTCGATGCTCCAAGATAGTGCATCTAACTGTAACCAATCAAAGCAACTGGAGATTTGTTTATTTCGCGTGCTGGCGCAAAAGCGCGGGAAGCGGGAGGGTTCGAATCGAACCGCGAGACGCAACATTTTTATAGCCGACGTATTCACGGGACTTTAAAATGTTCTAAAAGAAGTATTATACACTTTCAAACAGAAATTGCGTCTCTAAATTGCGAAATTTTGAATCAGAATGATTTCAAAATGACTCATCATTACGAATCAGATTATTTTCCATGAATAGTGCCGCGTAGTAACCGAGGACGATAGTTAATTCTATGCTTATCTTCGCGCGGAAATTTTTCGTTCTAGGAAAACTTCTAATCAGTTTCGCCGTTTTTGCAAAAACCAAACCGCTGTTGCAACTTTTATAACAGCCCGATATCGCGTTACGCGTACGTTTTTCATTTTTTTTTCTATTTCTTTTTTCTTTTCCTTTTTCTTCTTCTTTTTCTTTTTCTTTCTTTCTTTCCTTTCCGCGTGACGTATATTATGTTCTCGTGAAATCTGATAGAACGTTAAATGTCTTTTTGCGCGGATGATCGGCAACGCTGTACTTATCTTCGAAATACACTTTGTCGCGCACAATCGAAGAGCGAAAAAGAGTTTTATCAGAGGAAAAATTGAATCGCGCGTCCATTCCCTTGGCTCGCTCGTTAAAACAGACGTCTACGTTACGCGTGTCGTTTTTTTTTTTTTTTTTTTGGGAAACAGTAGAAAATTATGAAATCCTATTATGTGAGGCGTATTTTTCATACGTGCTTCCTTTTTTCCTCCGTAGGAATTGCATTATCTCATTCGCGTACCTCGCCTCAGTGGTTCCATTGACGGTGCGTCATAGCGAATTATTAAACTCTTCGAAAAAGAGCAATTACTTGACGTCATTGCAGACACGTGGAGCAGAGCGCGTTAGTCGTAGTAATTTATGTCATCGCCGGCGCGGAAATGGGTTTTTCCAAAAATAAAATACGACCGAACCGATCGCCGTTCGGCCACACATCGGAAAATTACCGATTGACATCATCGAATCTGTGCATTTTTTCAAAATACTTTCCAAGTTAGCCGTGGGAAATCGACGCTTTTCATGTCTTCATGAATTTTTATGGATTTCTTCTTTTCTCTGAAAAAATAAAGTAAGAATCGATTGCTGTATTTGCATCGAGAAAAGGAGACATAGCTAGAAGCGCTTCTGGCGTTTTCACGAATCGATTTCACGATCATTTTTAATCTTTGTAAAAAGTCGCGACTATGCAAATAATAAATTAGAATATAAATTGCATTCACCAAATGAGAATATAAATATCGTCGTTTGTTCCTCTTGTGTACGTTTCAGACGAAACGAGATATATCATTTTCTGAACTCAAGCGAAATGAACGCGTAATTTTGTTATATTTGAGCTTTACGGGGTTTGTAAGTTTAGTAAACTCTGATTCCATCGTATAGTTAGCTCGTTAGCCGTACTTGTCTGCCATCGAGATTAGAAGAAACCGACGAACAACTTTGAACATTTGTATTTATGTCCCCGATGTTTATTGTAAACGCCCTTTCTTTTTTCACCATCTTAACGTCGACCAAAATTACTCATCTATTCTTCTTGTTTTCAACATAGTTTCACACGGCCGTTTCGCATATTTTTCCATCGATTAGTTTGAATATTAAACGGCTAGCTACGTCAAAAATCAGTGGGAAAAAATTTCCCCGGCGAGTAATAGCGAGGAACGTGTGGAAAGGAAAAAAAATGTGTTACGTTGTCGATAATTGCAACTATGATACAATAACAGTGTAGTAGTAGTAGTGGTAATAATAGTAACTGTGAGGATTCAAAGATCGATCATAAAAAGAAGCACGCAAACACAATTTGATTGATCGATAAGAGTAAGAACGATATGGAGAACTCACGCAGCCATGTGATTTCGTTGCATGCCAATGTATTATGGGCTTTGATTGTCAGACTGGTATAAACCTGATGTTACGTTTTACGCACTCCTCGACATCAAAAAGATTGCTAGCGATCCGACACGGAAGGATCTCGCGAGAATTTGGCAACCATTATAGCAACGTCGCAAAGAGACAATGAATTGTTTATTCCAAATATAAAATTGCTCCGACCTTTATTGCCAGTGAATAACAAACTATGTATTTATATCGATGGAACATACAGGGTGGTTGGTAACTGGTGGTACAAGCGGAAAGGGGGTGATTCTACGCGAAAAAGAAGTCGAAAATATAGAATAAAATTTTTTTTTTTAATTTTTCCATCGAGACAACGATCTACAGTGAGATCCGTTATAACGTACCGCACGCGAACCGAGCGAAAATTCAAAATCGATTTTCTCGAAAACAAAGCCTCAAACGAAAAAATTTTATTCTATATTTTCGACTTTCTCTATTTTTTCGCGTAGAATCCACCCCTTTCCGCTTGTACCACCAGTTACCAACCATCCTGTATATATACCAAAGAGTTTATAAAATGTTCGGACATCTGTAGAAATCCTTTACAAATAATATACTTATGTAATATATAATAATAGTAATAATATAATATACTTATACAATAAAATTGAGAAACGAAGTTAATCAGTTTCGGCTCAAACGTGTTGTAACTTCTACGTACATCTTCAGATTAGTTAAAAATTTGGCATGATTATTAATCAATTTGTTGATATAATCGTGACGGCCGTGTTTCATAACAATGCTAATGAAACTTCAAAATGTTTTATATAGTCGAACATTTTCTATGGTAAATGTTCCATTGTAGATAGATGCAGTGTCTCTGTGAACATGGTGGGGATAGGAGTCAATATCGAAGATAAGCGTGCGAACGTCTTGACTCGGCCTCGTTCAATCTTTTTCCGTGCGTTGAAAAATGTGTTTTCTCTCGGTTGCTCGCGGCCAGCTGCACCGATCTTCCCTCTCGCGTGTATATACGCGTATTTCTGTAACGGGCGGGATAGTGACCCGCGTAAACGTTCGAAACACTTGATATCATTTGCGTCGCCTTTCGTCCCATTGTTGAAAACATCGCACCGACAGATAATTAGCTATATCGTTTCTCTGTTATCATTTTTATTTGTCGCGAGTGCATATACTTTGTTTCGCGGTATTGTCCGTGTGTAAATATTAAACGAAATGCGATATACTCGGTGCGCGTCAGCGGTCCGTTACGAGCATATGCACGTAGGGAATTTTCGGTTCTTAATTTCCGTCGACGCGTGCGAAACCAACGCTGTAAATATTTGCATCGTTTCTATTTTTCTTCCCTCTCGTATGTATCTTAAATTGAATTTTCTAACCTGTTTAAGTTCTAATATTACAGGATAATTTACGGTAAACTGCGTACTCGACTTCTCGAACGTCCTCGACACGTTTCGAGTATTGCCATTTTTTTTTCGCTTTTTTACTCGCGTCTCTAATGCTAACTTGTAAGAGTGATTTATACTTTCGTTGTTACCAGCATCTTTTTCCTAGTAAATACTAATAATCCGTGACGAACGCTGGTCACCAGTTTTGTTTCTAAGGCCGCAAGAAGCTTAGATCTTTTTTTTCCACTACAATTTCTATTTACTAGGAATTTTCTGTTTCGTCGAATTGAAACCGGTTAAGTATCGTGCGTCACCGAGATGTTTTGAAGTCGATAAGAAAAATATAAACTTATTCAAAAAGCTTCGTACTTGTTATATCATATCATGTGTAATTCATCAGTTTTTTATTAAGAGCGAATTAATTTTGTACGCAGTACAGTGACAGTTAAATTCTTTCTCGTGTTTTTAATTCGCCACGATCGGATTTTTCTGCTTGCACTAAATTGTCTCGTTTAGATTTTTTAAACATAGTAATTATTATGTAAACGGCTCGTTTACACGTGTCGTTTTATTTATTTAAATATCGCTGGCAGCGACGTCGTTGAGTAATTGAACAGCGATACGCGTATACTGGAACTTGTTACATTAAGAAATTGGTCGTAGACGATAGGGTACTTAAGCATCACCAGTGAATTGTCGCTTTGGACGAAAGGCCGTAAAACGCGGGAGATGATGAAACCGAGCGAGAAGTAGATCGAATTTCAAAACACAGCTACTGTCGTCGGTTTGGTTTTCTCTCCATCACGGTGCGTCCGGACAAAAACTTCAAATTCCGTAGCGAGGTAACGCCACAGGCGAAATTGTCAGTATGATTAATACCGACGAAGGCAAAACTAACGTTGGCGTGGCCACCTATGGAAAAGTCGATAACTAACAAAAAATAGTGCCACAGAGTGTGGAATCAAGAGAAATTGAGCCGAATCATGAGTCGTTCGTCAATTTATGTACGCGTGAAAGTTAGTATCGCGCGCGCGCGCGCGCGCGCGCACGCCGCTAATACTTTTTTCGCCATAGCGAAACCTCTGGAACGGTTTTCAATTTATTTCATGGATTTCTCTGCTACTCGTTTAGAAATATCATCGCACGAATATCAACGTAGATTATTCTTTTTTTTTCTTTTTTTTCTTAGGCGATGATTGAACGTGTAGGGAAAAAAAAAACTGTTTGCAAAGTAAAATTTCTAAAATTATTGCAATTTAGTTCTTACAAGATGGCAGAGAAAGAAACCTATTTGCACAAAAAGAGAAACGGATGTGAAAACGGCGATAGGTGTTTGAAGTTGGAGAATAATTAGTCCTTTTGACTCTACGATTTCTAGATTTTCCATAAAATTGTCGACGGCTATACGAGAAGCTTTCCCACGTGTTTCATGGAATTCCACTTTCACACGGTATAATTCCTTGAAATGATACTCGTGCGTGTTGAATGAGTAGAACGAGTAGAAGAACCGCGGAGACAATTAAACGTCAATAAGATAGTGGCGCGATGCGCGAGTAGGGAATAAGGTGTCGAACCGTCTATCCGAGAAACATGGCTAATCTCCGAGAAGGAAGAGAGAACTCTCGGGTTGTTGCATGCTCGAGGATGTCACGATGCGCCACGGAGAAATCTCTTTGATTTTCACACGTTGCGTCCAAAACAGTATTCAAGCGACGTTCGCACGACGCGGCCGCAAACCGAATTGATTTCCCCCCTTCTTCTTTTTTCTAGCTGGTCCTGCGTTTTTCAATCTTTTCTCTATTCCGCCCTATTTTCTTTCATTTATATTTTTACTCGTTTGTTTCCTCCGTTCTACGACTTATTTATCTTCGTTCTTTTTTCCTTTGTTTCTTTAATTTGCAAAAACCACCGATAAGAATGATTCATGGATCGTAAAATACAAATTATCGGGTACAAAAACTTTGCTGCGAACGAAACAATATCGGATGGCGCCGTGTACGGTTTTATACGGCAATATACACAGGCCTCCTTAGTTAACCGTGGAAACAGCAGTTTCATTATTTTTTTGCGCCGTCTTCGATTTTCTTCATTCGGTTCCAAATATTTAGTTATTCTCTCGTGACAGCCTGTACGATATAGGTTCGCTCATAAGGTAAGAAATATGGGTTATTTCGAGTATTTGAAGGATTCCTGCAGAATAGGATTTCGCCATAAAATTACTGGCAATACCGCAAATTATTTTACGTCAGCGCAGTTTTATAAACAGAAGGAAGGGTAACTTATACCGCTGGAAAGATTCTAAAGCCGAGGTGTCAAAGGAGGCCACTTTAGAACAATGAAGCTCAGGACTAAAGCTAGGGAATAATCATGGCCCTATGATGTGCCATAAAGCGCACCAGAGCTTCTCATTGCTTACCTATTTGACACGCACTTCTCGTACTTCTTTGCTGTCTTAAACAAAGTATTCTCTTCGGCGTGTCGGGAGAAAGGGCAGTTTTTGTTAGGAAAGTAAGGGAGATTCGGGGAGAGAGAATGGAAAAAAAACGAGAAAGGGAAAAGGAAAATGTCGTTAGTTATTCCGTAGCATTGTTGCGTTCGTTCGAAACACGGGCTAAAGAATCTTCTACTTAAAAGTTTCGTAATTTCAGCAGAGAGTAAGTTCCCGTGAAAAGGTGGAAAGGTTTTCGGTGAAATTGAATTAATAGGTGCTCCATGACTGGAGGTCAGAAAATAATTGTAAACGAAAGAGAAACTACGTTCCCTTGTATTTCTAGCGAAACTTTTGCCTCAAGTGCTTCTAATTGTTATTCGAAGATGGAAAATTATGAGGAAAATACGCATCTTTCTTAACTCGTGTCGAGATAAAGAAGAAAGAAATCGGAAAACGAGTATGTATATTTCAAACGTGTAGAAAATTCTGGTTTGCTATAGTAGAATAGGTTGGAATAGGTTCTCGGAAACGGATACCCGAAGTCAATCTTCTTTTTATCGACCAGTTAGTTCGTGCACGTTGAGGTGCTTATTAACGAGTCGAAGAATCTCGGCTCCTTATATTTTTTCTGGCATAGGAGGAGGAACGGAACAGTCGGCGATTCGCACAATCCCATACGAAGGAATAAAAAGTAGCGACCCTCGAACACAAAGGTGTTCTCCCTGAAAGTAACCACTCTGGCAGATCGTAAAACCGAAAAAAAACCGCAAGTAGGAGTTACTACGTGTCCTTGCAAGTAAGGAAACTTCGCTATCGAACAAAAGTACGAAGCTTTTTTCCTTAAAAAAAAAAAAAAGGAGGAGGGAAGGGGGAGAATAACGATTTCACTGTCTTCGGTGAAACCAAGGTAATATTTCGAGATTTAAGGTAAAATAAAAAAGAAAAAAAAAGAGGAAGATGCGTTGGTCGAAAAAAGTGAAGGGATTACAGATCGTAAGAAGTCAGCTTCGATCCGATCGTGACTCTTCTATAGGCCTGGAAATCGACTGGATTCGCTGGCAAGCGTAGCTCGTTAGAACGTTTGACGACATAATTACAAAGGATCGATAATAAGAAACGCGAGCAGCTTCCTGTAGCGTAGTGAGTCGGTCGCTTTTGCACCGAGATGCCACGGCACATTAACCGAGCAGCTTGTGTCGCGTTATTAAACAGAAGCAGAAGATCCTCCTTGAGCATGGAGGATCGGTTTTTCCGCGTAAAGTACCGTTGATAATGGGACAGATCTTGAAGGGGTTATTGTACGGCTGGATGGATATGGCGATGATATCGAAATACACGGTTTGTTCTACCAAGGAAAGAAACTGATGGACATGGTCGCACAACTTCTGCTACGTAAATTCACAATATTCCTTTGAATTTCGATCGTTTTTCGAAACAGTCTTGCACTTCGTTAGAAATGTCTAATTCCAGTTAAATGTCTACCTTCGGATAGTTCCTGACGCGAGAAACGTAAAAGCGTGAAAAATCGAATCAATTTCCGAGAAAGGAAACAAGCTCCAAAAAGCCACGGCTCGTACATATTTCAGCGTGCTGCTCGAGTCGCAGTCAATGGAAACGTCCATCGGCAAACGTTCCGCCTTAATTAAACCGCTCGATGGACGCGGTGTTTCGCAGTATCGTGTCGTTGTAAACGCGTGTATCACGACTTTTATCGCGAGTCGAAATTGAAACGACACCGCGCGCGATTATACGCGGTAAATTGAATCCCGCGATCCCGGGATTTTTCGAAAACAGACGCGCGGAATCGACAGGTGCTCGCATTCGTTCCAAATGAATTTCATGGCGAGCGATAAACACGTCGATCGCCGTGATTTCGCGCTCCATTTTATTTATTTGTTTATTTAAACGAGTGAGAAAAAGCCGCGGGTTGGTATAAAAAAAAAAAGAGAGAGAACTACGGCATAAAACGCGATTCGATGAAACCATTTTGCGCGTTAACTGGAAAGCGCTGTCTTGAAGGAAGGTTTGATCTTTTTACTGTTAATTGCCATCCCCCTCTTTTTTTATAAGAATTCCATTGAAGTTTTATTCGAGGGATTTCATCGAAATCTCGATTTCTACTCTATTGAAAGTTTGATATACAAATAGAAGAAACGATATTTTTCGAAAACGCCTATTCAGATGTCGCAGATTTTCGTCCTTAAACGACATCGACAGCCGAGTGGAACAATTTTCTCTTTTTTCCTATTCGAGGTAGCCGCGAGCTGGCTCGCTAAAAGCAAAACTTTTCCCATTTAACTGGTACCACCTCTCACCGGCTCGCGAGGGGGACGTAATGCCGTAAGATTTATAGAAAAGCATGCCGAGGCTGATTTTTCGAGATAATAACTTCTCTCTTCCGCGACTGTTTGCCGATCGCTACGCAGACGTTTTTCTTACTTTTGAAGGGAGGGGCGGAGGGGCGGGGAAAGGCGTCGAAAATCGGACTTGCAGAATTTTAACCTTGTTTTATCTTAAAAGGCGAATAGCCTTCCACCGCTTGCCTCTCAGACATCTTTCTTCCCTCGAATCTCGGACACTTCGTTCCGAGCTTCTGCAAAGTTTCCTCTACTTGGTTACTTTTTCTCGAGAGATTCGTCTCGTCTGAAACACGAAACTCAATTCGACATCTATCGGAGCTGGTCGAATGCAAAATCTCGCAGCGTTTCAACCAACTAGGTAAATTGCAAGTCCAAAAGGAAATCAGGATGCGAGAATTCTCTTTTTCCCTGATTCTTCCTACAGTAACGATCGCAGGACGTAAACACGATAAGTATATATATATATATTTTTTCTTGATTTTCTGGTTTTAAGTGTTACTTTCCTGTAAAACATAGATAAAATAAGATTTATATCGCGTTTCTCCCCTCCACTGCTCGATTACTCAGAAGAAAGCCGTGCAAGCGTCGAATACACCCGCGAAAGTAGCATTTATAATTACACCGATAATTACTGAAATTTCTTTCGAATATCCTGGACAGACCACCGCCGATGAATACCGACAAAAGTCTCGGCGTCGGCTATTAAAACGGCAGCAGGAAGGAACCGTCCACGAAATAACTTTTATTACTGAATCAAGTACGCAGAAACTTGATAATCCTAAGTAAACAGAGGGTTAAGGGTCGCGTTTCATGCACAGAGAAAGACCGAGAAGGAAGGGGAATAAGTATGGGATGGAGGAAGAAAGCGAACGAACGAAGGAAAGAGAGTGAAGTGGTGAGCGTAGAATACGTGGGACATGGGCCAGTGTTTGTGCGTGCGGGGGTAAAAAGCCGCGGAGGGGGTGACTGTCGCGAGAATAGCGAGGTTGCGAGGGAAGACCGGGGGTTGCATAGGCTTCGATGGCTAAGGGACGTATACAAAAGTATGATAAAGGGGTTGGCTGGAGGGGTGGATCGCGGAAGGGGTGTTCTCGGTGACTCGTCGGAGAAAACGGTGGGGATGGCGCGGCGGTGCGATGGGGGGCAGCCCGGTGACGGTGCGCTAGGTGGTGGAAGTGGAGAAAAGGGATTGTTTGAGAGCATCGACGACCAGACGGGGCCACTTGCCTCCGTTCGACACCCTCTTACGCGCCTATCCGCCCCGCCCTGCCCCGCTCCCCACTGACGTCACGGACCAGCACACTTTTAAACGAATAATGCAAATTGATTTTGCGATTGTCGTCGCCGTCTACGCGGCTAGATGCCGAGCACCGATGCCTCTGTCGTGTTGAAAGACAGCCTTTGTTCCAGCCACCTGGAGAAAACTGTCTCTTCTCTCTCCCTCTCTCCCTCTCTCTCTTTTCTCTGAATGCCACTCTATGTCTAAGTACGGCTAACGAAACCCGTGTTTTTTTTTATTTCACCCTCTAATAAACCGATGCGAGAATTTTCAATCGGATCGTAGGGAAAAGTCATCGGGAATGGAATTAGTAATTACGTACTTGGAAATTATATGTGCTTTGGTGCGTATTCTCGTCGAATTTTGCATATTGATGCGTAGATTCTTGCTTTATGATTTCGTTGAAAAATTATTCAAACCAGACTTGACTAATCACTGTCACAGTATCGACAAATTGTAGAGAATTTTTGAATGATAATTCCCAGTCTGAGGAAGCGCGATTATAATATGTTGAATTGACATCGTAATTTATGTAGCTTGATTATGTGCAAAGAGGGAATAGAAAATCCAGTAATAGTAGGTTTCCTTAGTAAAGGTCAAAATGCCATGACGCTTCCGAGTACTACGCTTACAAGTACATATGTACGTCAGTAACTTTTCAATGACTACATCATTTTATACTTTTTCCTTTTTTCTTATTTACTTCTGCACAACTTCATTGTTGAAGTTACCATGTGTAGATTGTTCCATTTGCAATTCTAGTGTTTCTTGCTCGTAACAAATACAATCGACTTTTACGTTTATTCGTGCATTTATTCGTGCTTACGATATATGTAGACTGTAGAGCCCTGGAGAATCAGCGTGACAATATTTGCGGACAGACAGGACGGACAACCTCTGTAGAATCACGCAATTTATTTAGCGGTCTTCAAGACAAATTTCTACCGATTTACTATTTCTTCTTGTTTAATCGGGATTAGATTAGTCACGAAACAAGAGAAACGTATTATAAGATTAGCCAACTTGGATGATATAATGTTTTCCACGTTTTGATCGACGTGTATCTGGAATTTCCTGCTTTTCTGGGAATATTTTCATGCATACGATGACACTCGCGACCTTCGATCGACCCTAGCGCATTCACACACTGGATTTGCACGCCCGCCTCGAAACGACAAAGAGGGTACAATCGAAAAGGCTTGCCGAGACGCCATTATCTGCTCGTGTCGCGTCAAAATTAAAATTTATATGGTGTACGGCGAAATGGTGCGATGCATCACTTCGAGCTCGTGTAACGATGGACAAAAGAACCAAGCGAACACGACAAAAATTCTTTATTAGGTCTGGAGGCATTGGTAATGAGAATTTGAAAGCATCGTGCGAGATCATTCTGCCCCCTTTAATCAAAGTATTCTATTCTAGTATTTTTGCATTTTTCAGGATACGCTCAGACTGCTACGTACTTGAAATATTAATGAACGAAACTTAAAGTTTTCTTTGGTTTAGAAATGACGGATAGAAATTGCGACGATTGTAATTTGTTCAAAGCTTTCGCGCGTCATACTTGAATAAAAATTCGTATACGATAGCCAGTACACACGCATGAAGCGTTCGTTCAAAAATCAATTTAGCAGAAGCTGGGTGGCACTTAGCTGTGCATTTCGATCTCCAGTTAAAAACATTTTCATCCGGTGTAAATAAATTTCAGTAAGTTACGCGTACCTGAGCTGAAAACGAGATAGATCGACCACGAGTCGAGAGTCATAAAGAACGGAAAAAGACTTGACAAAATGACGCTGCGACGAGTGTCATCGAGTACCGCATACGATGATCGCTATAAACGAGACTAAATTGTACACTCGTTTCGAGCACGGTTTTTACGAGGTTCGATTTGATTAATTATTTAAAAATCGTCGAGATACTAGGGCCGTTTTAAAATCAACTTTTCCACCATCAAACACCGGCGATGCAGGAACCGACGAATGATATACAAATCGCGTCGCTGTTAACGCGTTCCGACAAACCTTCGTTATCGTATTCCCGATTTGATGTCTCCAGAAACAATGTCGGATCGATGATACGATACATCGATTACATTAGGTCGTCGTATATGAAACACCGCTTCTCTGAAGTTTCATTTTGATAGGCCTAACGTCACTCGCTAAACCTCATCGAAGAGTTTTTTGACGATGTCTTACGTTTTATCTTCCTAATATCAGATCTTTATAGTCGTATGAAAGTACTACTGAACGATACGAAACTTGATACCTTGGTACTTGGACTTAATTAATTAGTTTGTCGATGCTATAAGAAATACAGTGATGTGGCAATACTTTTTGTATCCACCGTAGAAATGGCGCAACTATCGTAAGATTCGAGTGGAAACGTTATACGAAACGTTGTGCGTTCTCGTGTTCGGTGAAAAGGTATCTTATAATCTTTACACCGTGTGTCTCCCGTGTCTGTCCGCCGTTAAAAGCCCTCCGTTTCGCAATTCCGCGAACGCCTGTCGCTCAGTTTCCTCCGATCCCTTCGGAATTTCAAGTATGCAATAATTTAATCCTTGGCCGTTCCTTTATTTCCGGCGCGGCAGAGTAGAAAGGTTAAATAGATTAATTGCTTAGGTCGGGATCGATCGAATATGACAGAGGGGTGGTTCTCTTTTCTCTACCGCCACCACCGCCGCCCCCTCTTTATTCTTTTTTTCCTGCGCCTGGAAATTGCTATCGCTTTGAGAATTAAACCTGGACTCGGTTCACTCGCTGCGAACGAACAAAAGGTAGTGGGGGAGGGGGGGTGGAAAGGCGGAAAGACGAGGGAAGAAGACTGGTGAGGGGGAGGGGCTGGGAGAAGGCGGTAGGACGCCAAAGGGGGCAAGTGGGGGAAAGCCATAACGATGATGCTCGTTATTCGAAAAAGAAAGAAGAAAATATATCGCTGCCGAGGACTGTGATGAACGAGAAAGCAGAAGGCTGCCTGATATCGTTTTTTCGCTTTAATAAATCCCTCCTCCCCCTCTCTGTGCACTTTTTACTTCTACGATTTCATTCCCATGGCTTTCGAACGGGTCGACTACGGGGTTACTACACCGAAACCGCCGCAAAGAGTCATATCCATCGAGTCGCATTGCAGAGTCGTCGTAAGAAAGGAGCTGCCTCCCTAATCAAAATTCCTTTCCGTAACGCGATAAGATACGTCGCGCCGCGCCGTTTGGTAAACGCGTCCTGTCCTCAGAAATGGAACGCCACCGGTTCCTCGCTTCGTCGTCTCGCTTTATCGGAAGTTTCGAAAAGAGTTTCCTACTTGGTAGCTCCATTTTTTTGTTTGCAGAAGCTTTATGTAACCGTATGTTCGAGGCTTTGTGGCTCATCCAGTAATTCTTTTTTTTTGCTTCCACGTGTATACACGAGATAATCTACTAATGATTGTGATAATGGTGCAGAAGCGTCACTAACGGATTTGCTCTCGGTGAAAGGACAAGCTAAATAAAGCGAAAGAAGGGGAAACAGTCTGCTTGCTTAATTGAACGGAATGGTCTTAACGTAACTCCCCTTGTTCGAGCGAAAATTGTGAAGAACGGTATTATGGTCTCCCAAATTTCGCGTTGATAACAAAACGACCTTTAAATCGATCGAATAACGTCGATGGTTGCTTGGGCTGTACAGGTAGTTTCGTTTCCCTTCTACGACGCCTGTAGGGCTTCTCTGGCACACGAAAAGGCCGGGAGCGGGACAACGCTTCACCACGACGAAATACAATCCTAAAGAGAGAAGAGCTTCTTTCCTGTACTTCCACCCGGAAGTCACACGCGCACCGCACCGGCAACAAGATACCACCGATCCATAGCGTGTTGAACTTATACTCGCTTTTTACTTGTCTCTGGTAGAATCGAAACGAATTTTATACTCCCTCGTAGCACATAACTCATAGACGTATTCTTGGTAAGCACGCTCGCCTGAAAATGTCTCTCTGTAAAACGCTAAGAAACGTAACTGGAATAAAAAATCTACGCTTTTCGGTGTAAAAGGCGCATTAATCCGCAAGTGGAGAAAAAAAGATATAGACAGGATTGTACGTGTGGTGGTAAAGCACGAGGTATAACGTTACAGGCCAACGTGCAGAGTTACACGGGCCACGCAACCTATACAGATCGCGCTGTTCGTGTAATACGAAACTGCAAGTAGTTTCTCCGCGAGTTCGTGACGATTAATCGCCGTCACGCACACCACACCTATCTATCGATGATTAACGAGCGGACAATTAGTCGATCCTATACGCTTGTTTATGGCCCGAAAATTAGTTGTACGCGTCTTATCGATGCGATCGTTCGCGTTGCGTCGCATCGGTGATTCGGTAATTACGAGCCTCATGGAATTCCGCACACACACACATACATACACACCCGCCCCCTTTTCCACCCCTGTCCCTCTCGTCCACCCTCTCTCTCGTTGCAGACCTCTCGAAACGAAGAATCGATCCGCCGTTCGCGTCTCTCGGTTCGCTCCCCCTGAAAAAAGGAGGCAGAAGAATCGAAGAAAAAAAAAAAGAAAAATGAAAGAGAAAGAGAGGAGCGGACGGAGTAGGAGGAAGAGCCGTAGTCGTAGGAGGGACGGGTGTCGGCCGTGGAGTTCGGGGGCTCGAGACTCGGGACAGAGCTAGAGAGAGAGATAGTGTGAGAGAATGAGATCGAAGGGGGAAGGGTATGGAGTAGATCGCGAGTGAGCAAGAAGGTGATACGTAGTATGTACTCCTTCGAGCCAGCGCAAGATGGATTTCCGCGAACTTCGAGCGGGCCTTAACTCGCGAAAAATGTCAAAGTGAGTAGAAGAATAGGTGGTGGGCAGGGGCAGCAGGGGAGAGAGAAGAGTAGGATAGGAAGAGAGTGAAAAGGGTGACTGGTAGGTGAGGTAAAGGGGCGTAAAACGAAGCGTCGTCGTCGTCGTCGTCGTTGCTCGCCGTCGCCGCCGCTACCACCGTCACATCTACGGTGCGTCCGTTGTCCGCTGTTCGCCGTTCCCCTATATACGTGTATCCGCGTGCTTAAGATCCAAAAGCGCGGCTGTCGAGGAGACGAAGGAGTGGGGATAGTCTCGTGGGGAAAAAGGCCGCGCAGAAGGAGAAAGAGGGAATTGCATGACGGAGGGACAGAGTCGATGGAGGGGATGATTGTCAAAACAGGGCTGCAAGACGCTACGAAAAATGTTCGTATTTATGGCACTATTTCCGCCGCTTCGAACCCCCAACCTCCGGCCTGCATCACCCACCCCCTCCCACCTTGTGCCTCGCCTTGTCTGGCCTCCTCGCGAAATCCTCTCTTCCCCCGTTTCTTTTTTACTTCCTCCTGCCGTCGTTTTCCAGAGTGCGCGGCGCGGCACGGCGGCCGTTCTTACTTTTCTTGCTTTTCTCTTCTCCTCTCTCTTCGCAGAGTAACCCCACCATGCGTCTTCCCGTGCCTCACTTCCCCTTCCCCCTTCCCGTTTCTTTCTATGTCGTTTACTCTACCCTACCTTCAGTCCCGATCCCTACCCCAAACAACCTCTCCCCACTATCGAGAGTAACCGACTCGCCGGCGGGAGTTTCCCCCACTTTTGCGGCGCCACTTTAATGTTACATTAATAAAAAGCAACAATCAATATCTTCCCCGTAAAAAATTTTAATCTATAACAGAGAGAATTCCGGCCCCTCCCGCATCTCCTACCACCGACCGACCTCTCGCGTTCTTCCTCGCGTGCGCTCTCTTTCACTCCATCCTCTTTCCTCTTTCTCTATTCCTCTCTTCGATTCTCTCTCACTCTCTTCTGCCTCCCGCCCTCTTGAGAAAAGCGCTGCTACGAACCGTGCCGAGTTCACAGTATCGTATCCAGACTGTACGGGTACCCTGTTGTCAGAGTCAACGACGCGCGAAGTGCGTGTTGTCATTTCACTTTTCACACCGGCGAGTGAAGGACCGCGAGCGGACCGCCCTTCGTCGTGTTGTTACACGTGCCCTTTTCTCGCGCCCTTCCGAGCGCTCCACGCTCACCCTTCGCGCGCCACCCGCCGCTTTCCATTCTGCGTTTCTTTTTTCGTCGCTCGGAAGTTAGACTCATCTTCGTTTTTTATTTCCCTCTGTGTCTCACACTCTCTCTCTCTCTCTCTCTCTCTCTCTCTCTCTCAATCCTTTACTATTTTCCTCGGACTCCCCTCCCTTCCTCTCCATCCCTTTCCCTTTTCCTTTCTTTCTCTCTTTCGCTCTGTGCATCGTTCCGACTCGTTCACTCGCACACGCCAGTGACATACACGCGTTATATTCGTTCGGGGGGAAACGTGGTGCGTGCGCGTATTATACACACAACATACGGAAGTCGAAAATGTGACGAGGTGGGGTAGAGATGTGCGTGTACGGTCGCGAATCCGCGTACGTGTTTTAGGAAAAACGTGCTTGCAGCCTCTCCTTTCAGAGATCTCACGTATTCGGGCGCGACCACGTCGGAAGGGGAAAAAATACGCAACATAGACGATGGAATGAATAGAGAGCATTGTTGGTATCGTTTCTCGTGTATTGAACTCTCTGCATCGGAGTTCGCATCGATGTCGCAATAAAATTTACGTCGGCCGGGAGAGTTAAACGTGACATCTGTGTGTCGCGTCGGTGTTAAGTACGCGAACCGTTGAGCGTAAACGATTCCGATCGAATCTACTTAAATTTCAACGAGCCGAGTGAGAATCGCGCTCCGGCAGTCGCGCAACGAACGCTGACCTTTCTTATCGCTCGTTCGACGAATTGCTTTTCCGCAAAAGTTCACTCGAATATTTATCTCCGTGCGATTGGCCGAGATCGAAAGGAATACAAGCTACAAGCTCTGCGATTCTTCCCGTACGTTCGAATGGAAATCGAAATAGCGCCGTTCGGTTTCTCGCCACTCCGATTTTACATTCGTGTATAGTATATAACCATAACCGAGGGCACGAGCTCTCTCGACCTCCGTTTCTTCTTCCCGGACAAAAGGGTACAGAAGTAGCGGTGCGAGCAGGAGAGAAGACGCACCGAGCGAAAAAGGCGAAGGAAAGACAGAGAGGAAGAAAGAGGGAGAACGAGACGGATAACGCGAAAGAGTCAGGAGTGGGAAAGGGAGGGAGAAACAGCGGTCTCGCGCATCTCTGCGCGCGACGAAGGCAACTGAGCTTCTTCGGACCTCAAGAGACTATAGTCGACTATTTTAACTTGAACACTATGTTTTGCAGCGTATCTTGCCGCTGACTCGGCGGAAATCGTATATTGTTATCTCTGTTTTTTCTGTACGCGCCTGCTCTCTGCTGGTGACTTTCATTGATACCGTTGGAAACATTTTTTTTCAAACCCGCGTCCCCTCGCGTTTGTGCTGGTTAATTTTCGCCGTTCGATCGGCGATCGCATTCGGACCCGCGCTCACAGATTCACGAGTAGCAACCATTCAAACGCCAACATTTTTTGCGCGCGTGCTTTCGTAGAAAGTTTCGAAGAGTTGTGCCAAGTGTGTCGAGACCGTCTGTAGTTCGAATCAAATTTGTGCCGCGTGATACAAGCAACAACTGCAGAGTGATTCACTTCCGGACTCGAGGACTACGAGTCATCGATCATTCTCACAGCTAGGAAGTATCGTACAGCTTTGACAGGCGACTTCGACGGAACAACGTACGTAATATGTGATATTTATTTTTAATTGCCGTTTTCATAAGAACCAATTGAAATTAAAAACATATTTCCACCGTATGATATCGCCAGCTACGAAACCTTCTCGCGATATTTTCAATTTCTCCGGGTTAAAACGAATTCATGGGTGTTCGAAGAAAACGCGAACTTCTTAACAGGATGACATTGCACCGGGATCTCTCGCCCCTGGCCGTGCGACGCGTAGGTCAGGTTAGAAACTGTGCGAACGTTTCCGCGACGCACGTTGCTGTTGTGTGTGCCGCGCGGCGAGACAGAGAGCGTGGCATCGAGGCAGCACGGCGGAAAGATCGAGGCAGAGCCACGAACAACACAACAAGCGAGAGGGATAGATGTAACTGCTGTAGAGGGAAAAGAAAGCGAAACGAGGCGCGAGAGTGAGAAAGGAAAGAGAGCACGCGGCATGGTCGTAACGTGGTAGCGTCGAATTCGTACGGGTGACTGAATGGAATGAGTCGTCTGCGGCAGCGCGGGGTAGGATAAGGGCCGGACCAATAGAGTCGAGAGTTTCGTCAGAGCCGTGAAAGGAGGGAGAGCGACGTCGTTGGAAGGGGCGAGCTGACAGACTTACACACGTGCGTTTGAACCTACGCTACGCGTACGCTCGTTGCGATCGCACAGAACATCATACGGTGCTGCTGCTCTACCAATCTTGCCTAACTGTTGAATTGATTCGGCGATACACGATTTCCGACCGATCGATCGATTCGTAGCATCGAACCGCGCTTACTGTCTAGTAAATTAGTTGCTGTTAGTTGATAATAAATTTATTATTTGAACGAAACGAATTATCGATAGCAGCATAGAATGTATCTACGCGTGTTGTACGAAATATTCTGAAATTTCGTCTGTTATTAGTACATCTTCTAATGCTTTACTAAGCAACTGTCTAAAGAAATTGTAAGTTTCACGTACATTTTCAAATTGATTTGAAATCTTACGTTTCTCTTTACAGTGCCTAATGATATTCCGAATTCTTTTATGTATGATATGGACATAGAAATTTTCTATAATAATTGTCTAAATATTTTCATGAGTCAACGTAAGTGACACATAGGAAGAACAAAAAAGCTTAGTAACACAGTGGATCGCACAGTAAATTCGTATTAGTCATACGAGTAGAGGCGGTGTCAAAGTTCATTCAGTAGTATCAGTAGCACTCGAGAGAGCGTCATTCCCATTGCTTGGCCGCGTGGTACGTGGCCCATACACACATGCACGCTCACACACGCCCGGAACTCGTTTATTCTATCTCTCCATGCGTACGTGCACGCTGTGGAAAACCAGCTGTGCGAATCGATTGGTCGAGGATTCGATTTTTCTCTTCCCCGTCGATGCTGTGGACTGATAACTAGTCACGTGACCAGATTTATTCAAAGGATTTACCAAGGAACATCCGCTACGCTGATTTCGATGAAAGTTCTACGCGTTTATACAATGAATATCAGATAAAGGGACGAGGATATCTTTTTAGCCAAGCAGTTTTAAATTTCATTTTCCCTCGCTCTCAGAGATTCGTTTCTCTGACGCTGTCTTCGAAACTATAGGGAACATGAGGAAACTTTTTGATAAATGTGTCATATGTCCTTCCTATAATTCGTCAGTGGAATAGAATCTTATTCCACCGAAACATTTGAAATTCCATTTACTACGAAACAATATTAAGGACCGAGATCTACTATTGGCCAGTGTTTTTGATAGATTTCACTTCGATTGTGAATTAATGCCGGAATCACACGCGATATAGGATATTTAGCGAAGATAGATTAATGATCACATGCGTTATGCACTATGTACGTATGCTGGAATACAATGGGATTAACAATGCATATCGATAATTGATTCCAATTATACATGGTAATTGGTGGCAAGAGTTCATGGTAAAAGCTCATGAATAATAATATCGACCGAGTATTTTTCTTCCTTCGTATACGATACGTCCGGTTATGATAGATGAAAAGGAGCGAGACGATTGACCACCAGGAAAAGTTGTGTAAAACGTATGCTTGTTATTTCAACAATCGGTAATTTTTAACGTAGTTTATCTTTGCCGATCGATTTTCTTGCTTAGCGAAATCGTGCAACACCTTTTATTCCATCGTCGATTGTTCGCAGACCGTCTGCCAGCAGAAGTGCTAGGTCATTGTATCTCGCATACCGCTGCCAGGATTTTATGACCTGTTAGCGACGATCGTGTACAATTCGAATACATCGTAGTCCGAAAGTAACAAACGGCACGAAGTCGTCGGCGTTAACAAAAATTGCAAAAGTATCGTGGGAAACGAAAATGTTACGTAACGCGAAAAGTACGAGGAACGTATGGATTTCTAGGACAGTGGGAAAGGTTGCGAGAACTAAATTGGAACGCTTCTATTCTGGGTGGCGTTTGACGGCCATCGTTGTTATTCTCATTAAGCGTAGCGAACTCGAAGTAAAATTGTAAAAGGCACGGGTCATTCGGAGTCTTGGCGCGCAAAGGGAGAAGAGAGGCTTTGCTCTCTAGAGGAATGCTCTGCCGGATTGAGAACTCGGATCCATCCGGCCGGTCTCGAAAACCTGTTGCATTTTAACGACGCGACCGATTCTTTGGAAATCCGGCTGGTTGTGCTCGAACCAGCCAATATCACTCTTGGGAAAAACCCTTCTATGTCGTTGGGATTACCTACATTAACGTCGAGCAAACGCTCGATTATACCATGTTTTCTAATAATCGTTAATTTTCTTATGATAAGTATAGCAACGAATAAGACAAGCATGTGCAACGAGTGATCAAGTTATTTATAGGTTTCGTCCGCTTTTCTCTTGTCCTTTTCCATTTGTTTAATTGTTGTTGTATACGTCGTGGGATTATAAGCAAAGACAGCAAACAAACATATTTAACATAAAAGATGTAAAAGTGGTAAAAAGTCGATTCTTGGCACATCATCTGCCAACTATAGTTACAGAACACGATTACAACGATGACTGTGATGACTACGAAATAACATCAGACGTTGTACAACGTATATATACATACTCGTGCAGATGGTTGACACGAATAACGCGGCGAGGATGTCGCGCGATGCCTGGCGGTCCATGATTCATAAAATATCGAACGGAATCCTCGCAGGCCGCGTTTTTGCGGCATGCGATCATCGGTCATTGCATGTACGCGTTTCCGCGTTTCGGTTCACAGGATTTTTCTGGATCGATAGTGCTGCGGCGAAACAGAGTGGAAGAAGAGGGGGGAGGTTCCCCGGCGCATAAACAAACGTGTATGCATGCTTATTAAATACTTTAGGATACTCACGCGATGCCGTGTAATTTACGGTATAATTTAAAAAACGGTCGAGAGCCAGCGCGTAATCGTATTGCCGGCCACGATGCAAAAGCTCCGCGAACCACGCGCGCCGCTACCTTGCCCCCTTCTTATTTATAACGTGTCAATAGCGTATCGTATTACTTCCGGTTGTTAACACCGATCAATAGCGTATATCTTTCTTTCACGATAACCCGACTCGAGCTGCGCGTTCGCTTCGCTTAAAATCGTTTCTCGTCCAATTACACTTCTACGGCAATCGTTTTCCCTTCTTTTTCCAGAAATCTGTTCGGTTCAAACGGTTCTAACGTCGACTTAAACGGTCGTCCCCCTTTTTAAAATTCATTTCGCCGAAGAAGCCGCTCGAGCAGGCTCTAGAGAACGCGAACATCGCGAACCAGTATCGGGCAGCTGTTTACGAAACGGCTTCACAGGGCAAACAACGATCTCGTTCGACTCGATCGCTTCGAGTCGTGCTCGAGAACTCTAAAGCACACTTCCGCCGTTGATTCTGGCGTCATTAAGAGCGAGCCTCGGGCCCGACCAGCTCGAACTTTGCCGCCGCGGAATGCCTGACTCGTTGGATCGTTCCACCGGAAGTTCCCGTACTCTTTCCCGCTCTCGAGCTTTCAACTCGCGCCGCTACACTGGCCCAGGAAGGGGCGGCAAGAGGAAGAGGAGGGAACAGCAGGGGGCGGGAGTGTGTATGTGGCTTGCTCGGGTACGTGATACCCGCGAGATTCTGAAAAGGACAACCACGCTCGCGTCTCGCTTGCTTGCTTTTAGCGAGGAGACCGGATTAACCCGAAAGCAACCTCGTCTGACGAAGGACGTGGCCTAGTCCGTGTATCTTCGGCACACGGAAACGGGCCAATCCCTCGCGGATCATTATATTTTTATAATATCGCGGGCCATTTATATTTGGACCGATCCAAGTCTTGTTACCTTGGACGTCATTGAAATCGTAATGAAAGTTCACACGGTTAAATACAGATCGCTGTTTTCGAATGGTTCCTCCTCGTCTCTCCCTGCCTATTTACGACGATTCCTGTAGATGCGCCACAATGTACTTACATACGTATGTATTCGATTCAGTCTTATAACGACCACCGAAGGTTGTAATTCCTCCTCTCAGGCTCGTACTTGCCTCGCTCCGGGTTACTCGAGTATGTTGTCTTTGCTGTCAAAGGGTTAGTATCGAAGCTTTTAGTTACCGCGATTTTACTTTTTCCGAGTTTCTAGTTCACTCGATACCGAGAAATTGTGTTATTAAGCTGGGATGCGAGAAATCGCGAACAAGGGTGTTGTATGAAATTTCAAGAGATTTCTAGACGATGAAAATATAGTTTTTGTATACACATGCCACTGGCGTTCGACAGAGGGAAGAGCTTCTGTCGAATTCTAGGTTGTGCTATACAAAGGAGAGGATCGGAAGAAAAGCGTTTGTTCGGAGTCAGGTTGAAAAAGTTTGCCCCCTTTGACGAAATTGACTCGGACGAAATAGCTAAATCGAAGAGACATCCCGGCCGATTAGTGTAACGTTTCCTCCTGTCAGAGTCAGTGTATCGTACTCGAGCCTTTTCGCCACTGTACATCGACGGGACACCTCCGACTGATGCGCACGTATCCTATGGTGTATATATATGTGTATATATATACACATATATACGTATATATATATATCCAACAAAACACCATAGGAGAGAGTCCAGGACAACGAAGAGTTAGAACGACACGGAGGTGGAGGCGGAGGAGATAGGTGGAGGTGGAGGAGAAGACGGAGAAGGACAGAGGTGATGGTGGTAGTGTGTGTGGTGGTGGAGAGAGGCAATGGTGGAAGATGGGAGATTTTACAAAAAGCGAGGCAGAGCGGCCCCTTTCGTCGCGCGGCCGCGACGGGCGGAAGGGGGGCGGGGGTGGGGGAGCAATGCGGGGGCTAGGGAGAGGGCGGACGACCTCGACGATGATACGACAAAAAATCAGATGCACGGCCATTGGCTGTTCTCAATTCGAATTATTGGCTTCCCCGGTCGCCGTTCGTCAGAGCCTCCCCGACCTTCTCGATACTCTTTCTCTCTTTCTAGCTCTCTTTCCCCTTTTCTCTTTTCCTCCGATCTCTCCTACCACTTTTCCCTCTGCCTGCTCCGCCACTGCCGCCACCGCCGCCGCCGCCGCCGCCGCTGCCGCCGCCGCCGCTGCCACCGCCGCCTCTGCCACCGCCATCTCCTCCGTCGAGCCTCCATCTCCTCTCTCGCCCCCTTCGGGAATGGGCGCCGGCGAGAAGGGCCGAAAAAACTTCGAAAAAAAAATCCAATTTCGTTGCCATGGTGACCGGCGTGCGTTGACTTTGATAAAGATCCCCCGAACGAGCCACCTCCGCTTTTCTGCCTCCTCCGCCTCTTTCTCCTCCGTCTCCTGCTCCGTACTCTTCATCCTCCTTCTCCGCCTCCGCCTCTTGCTCCTCGGTCTCCTCCTGGCTGGTTCGTACCCTCCGCCACGACGCCGTCGCTTTCGCAGTTTCTCTGATTGTACGCACGCTCTCGTCCTCTCCTTGCCTGCGCTCTCGTTCTCGCTTTCTCTCTCTCTCTCTCTCTCTCTCTCTTTCTCTCTTTCTCTCACTCTATCATTCTCTCTCTGTACATGTACACGTGCACAAGCGAGCGATCGTTTCTACGTGGTCTGTATGTATGTACAGTGTGCGCGCGAGCGAGGGAACACCGGTGGATTCGTCGGCGAACAGCCGATATACGGAGGGATGGGGCCGCGAAGCCTCACGGGGGCTAGCGGTGCCGCGGTTTTGGTTGACCCATATCAAAAGGGAGGAGGTGCCCCCGGATGTTTCGCTGGCCGGACTCGTTGAGTGGATTGTTTGTTTCGGGCATCGACTATCGGGGAAAAAATGTTATTTACATGGCAGAGAAACGTTACCACAACCGAAGACACAGGCCGACTTCTCCTCCACTTCGGCGTTGTGCGCCAAGGATAAATGCCGAGCGCGCCCGATAAAGGCCAGATCTATTTCCAAGAGAAACGTCTGCCTTTCTCGTCTTCCCTTCTATAGGTATAACGAAATAAGAGAAACGCGAACGTGATCGCATCGGTTCAAAGTCCTATGACTTTTCGGTGTACCGAGCGATGTAATACGAAAACTATATAGCCCTCGACAATGTTTCTTTAAGCCTAACCCCTCGTCCGCCTGCCCGCGATGAATAAACGATCGTGAGTTACGAGCAGATGCGTGTGCTTAATGCGAGTCCGTGCATAGGAGCAGAAAGTTGCGCGACGAAGAAGGCCCTGCCTACTGTATATTCTTGAGTAAGCGTGGGTGTACGTGTAAGGGGCCGCGTGTCTATCCCCACCAGGACAACGTCTGATTTTTATTTCGAAAAACTTTTTTAATAAAAAAGTTACCCGCGCCACCCCATGCCACACTAGGGGTAGTAGGAGCCTCGCTTATACGGCCAGGTGTATTCTATATAGAGGCTGTCGAGGAGAGCGAGAATGGGAAGAAGGGGGGAAGGGGACGACCAAGCCACCGGACCTCGCATTAAAAGTTTCACGGCGCTCACGATATTTCATAACTTTCCTATATTTCGAAAAACGTGCAGTCGACTAGTCGGATCCAGACGAGCCCCGGAATTTGTGTGCACACGGGCTTCCTACTCTTTTGGCCGTGTGTATCGCGATCAAACACGTATGTCGGCGGTGCTTACGCGCGAATAGAGAGCCTGTTACATTGCCATCTCTAACTTCTCTCCTAGGCCAACGTTGTTTCACCTCCTCGTCACGACTCTACACTCTGCCGGCTCACCATTTTATTCCATCTTCTTCTCTTTTCCTTTCCAATCCTTCGTATTTCTCGCTCATGGCTGCCCCGGTCTTTGTTTCTCTTTCTCTTTCTACGCTTTTGCTCTTCCCTTCGTGTGTTCCTTTCGCTTCTAGTCGGCCGTTTCTTGTTCTTTCATTACATTCGTTCGCCGAGAACACACGGTTAAAAGTAACTAGAGCTGGTCGGAACGGCGCTCCGATCGATCGCTCCGAAACGTGCTGGAATCTCGTTTGCGATCGCGACGATAATTGTAAATGCACGCGCCGGGGGGAACGTTCTTTATATTCGCATTTCGCGTAAATTGTTTTTATCGTTTTTATCTCGGTGATCAGGACTTCGTGTCCGTACGTCTGCCTGTTCTCTTTTCCTTCCCCTTCGACTTTTAGTTCCATCGTCGTACATAAATCGAGCCGAGTCGAACCGAGTCGAATTGAACCGAGTTGAATGGAGGAGAGTCGAGTCGCACGAGAGATACTTTTTAACGAATATTCGAAATAGCCCTACTGGTTAAACGCGTCTCGCCGAAGTACAGTCCCTGGTACGAGTCGTATCCGCTCTGTCTCACGCATAATGAAACCACCAGACTTTTGCACCGTAACTGGCCTCCACGCTACTACGTACGACGATACACGACGAATCGAGTACAGTGACAGCTGCATACAACTAACCTCGTATTCTCATCAGTCTGTGTTAAGATGCTCTTAACATTGATGATACTCGTGTTCACGAGCTTCTGCCGGTCATTCGCATTCGCATAGCAGCAAAATAAATTGCCCGGTGAATCTTGATACGCTGGCCAGTGCTTCGAAGCCACTAGTCGAACGAGACGCTCTCGTGTGAAATTTGTGTTAATTGAAAGCACCGCGTATATTCGTTGCATCGTTTGGAACACGCTGCTCGGAACCGAGCCATGGTAAATACATTGTAGTTTCCCTTCGGTCCGATACTTTCTCGATATTTTTGTCCACTTATTGGAAAACTGTTAATATTATACCTACGTTAAATATCGAATTTTTCAGCGTAACTTTCCGCGCGTCTTCCGCCCACGCAATCACCGTTTCAATTTTAATCGCCAAACGAAATTACTCTCGTCGGATAATCTCGGTCTTCTCCTCTTCGTCATATCGTCGTAATCGTAGTCGTGGTCGTCCTCGTCGTCGTCGTCGTCGTAGTTGTCGTCGTTTCCAACAAGGGAGACGATCGAACTTGCAAATTGCCAGCAAAAAATATACACGCCTCTAGATTGAAATTTTCCCCTGTTCTTGAGAGAAAACGAAATAAGTACAAGGACGGGGCGATATTATTGGAACGTCGCACATTATATCGCAACGTTTCCAATCGCATTGGCGTAGACCGTACTTTTATGGTTTTTTAATTCCTCTCATCCCGTGGGGCTTTTTATTCTTATTTTCCGGTCGCTAAGCCGGGATCTTAGAGTGGGAGGACGACGAGGAGCCCTTACTACTCTTCGATATCTTTTCCTTTCTTTCTCTCTCTTTATCTCTCTTTCTCTCGCTCCCTCTTTCTTCCTCTGTTCGCCTGTTCGATTCTCGGCTTCTTCTTTTCCTCGGATTTCGAATCGAGCTCGTGGGCTCTCCGGTCGCACAGGGTGGCAGTGGGTCGTCGTCGACGAGCCTTCGCGACCTCGCTGCCACGGTTTTAACCCGACCGTGCGTGCGTTTCTTTCGATTCCAGTCAACCCCTCTCGATTTCGATGCGTCTACCTGTGGACCGTGCTCGATTCTTGCCCCTTTTCTTTGCTCTTTTTGCGATATCCTCCGCTGTTTCAGTCACGGGAGTAAATCCTCTACGATCAAACGATACCCTCCCTCCCTCCCTCCCTCCCTCTCTCCCCTCTGCACCAGCCCGAAGATTCCGTGGAACAAAAAACAGGATAGCCTTCGAGCTTGAGAAAATTTCCGGCTCTTTCTCTTTCTTTACGAAGAAACTGGATTTCGAGCTGACGTCGAGTCACAGAAAGAAGGCAGGCTCTCCTGGTCCCTTTTCAACCTCGCGACTGCGACCGACTTTCCAAGCTTTTCTCTTTCTCGTCGCGCTACGTTTAAAGGGATAGAGTAATTCGGCTACCGACAAAAGTGAAATTGCTCGACCAGAACTACGCTTTAATGTCTGCTGTCGAGACTGGCTGGTGCTAACTGGAATCGTCTCTGAGTCCACGCGCCTCTATGGTAATCTATATTGATCAACGTCAGCTCGGTATCGTTTGCATTCGTTAATTATAATTAACTAATTAATTAATTAAAGTAAAGCCGCGAAAAGAGAATTAGAGTAGCCTGCAGAAATTGGCAGGAGAACAAAGGAAAAGATTGCGTAGGTGGAAAAGTATCAGGATGGCAATTATATTTGCTAAAGAATTTGATAGGAATCGTGATTTCGTTCCCAGAGTCGAAATCACCGGCGCAAAATCGAGCAACGGTGCTTCTTACTTTCGCACGATAGATCGCTAAGAAAATGTAAAAAAATGCAAAAAACTTGGTGTATCGACCGCGGGAAAATGGGAAATTAAAAAGCTGCACGCCGGACTATCGTTCCTTTTACTTGCCCGGTTAGGAAGCTAACGGAAGTTTTTCTACTCGTTATTGTATGCGTGTATGCGTGTCCTGTTGCATTTGTTCATGTGTGTACATGTGCGTGTGTGTGTGTGTGTTGCGTATGAGTAACGGTGAAGTTGTAACACGTCCTCTTATCGTAATAGATTTATCGATTCGGCGTTTACATGCCGTTCAGTTTTTGCGCTACATGGGAACGTTAACTTGTCGTTGAATTTACTGTCGGTCGGCAGGCTAGACCGTTAAGCAAACTTCAATTTGTTCTATGTGTTATAATTACAATCGGTAAGTATAAACGACGGCATGCGTGTTCTGTAATTATGTTGATGCGGCTAATTCGCACACTAAACCTATATGTCCCGTACGCATCCTCCTCCAGTTAATTACCTCGAGAAACCTCGTTAACAAATCGGTTCTTACTTTTCCTCCATCGCTGGTATTGTACCTGTTTCTCCCTTTTCTCTTTTTTCCTTTTCTTTTTTTATCGTAGTCGGGTCATTTTGAGAACTTGTTATTTCCACTAACGAGTGTAATTATTTTCTAGTATTTCATTTTGACGCTAGAATTACCAGAGTTCTTTGAACAAGCAACTCGTAATTTTTCGTTGAAATTTTCTAGATTTATGTTTGTTTCCGTTTATTCAATTTTTCACATCTATCTCAACTTCTCTCCTACTCTTACGTTTTAGCTTTGTCGTTAATTTTATAGCGTCCTAATCTTTCAGAAAAATTTTATAGATTAGGCTGTATGAATTTTTAACGATTCGAGTAATTTTCAATTGCGTACTATAAACATTTTAATTTGTACCTTGATAGGTACAAACTGGCGTTAAAGGAAATCGTCTGACAAAGTGTTTTAAACGTAAAAAGGGCGTATAATTACTCGTAAGAGGAATACAAAAAGAAAGGGTGTTTTTAATCGCGTTTATAATATATCAGTAGGTGGTTATAAACGGTTTTTGAATTACGGTTTTTATCTAATTTGAAATTCACCGAGCTCTCGGCAATCCTCGTGAACGTTGAAACGTAAGTGTGTTTTTGCACGGATGATAGCCGGTGGAGAAGCAGCGCGAAAATTGTCATACTCTCTCAGTGTGCACTTAATGAGCTTGAAAAGTATTTACGTGCCTAGCTCGACCCTCTCGTTAACGCGTTGTCGTTGCCGAGCAAATTTGCCAACTCGTCTGATCGTTAATGCGCTGCAAGACGCGCGTTACAGGTAATATCCGTTACTCTAGCGGACAGTAAAATTTCGAGAAACACTGGCAAGATTTTTTCCTCGTGCAAACGATAGACAAAAACCTAGGGAACAACGTCGCGATTATAAGAAACTTGACGGCAATCGATAAAAGGCTCTAGCGGGAATCCTAAAGTTAGAACCGTATATTAGGGTCATTTATGTCTGAACTACTTTTTCACGTGTTTAATACGCTTAAAGATCCGTGAAACTTTACAAACTTTCCTTCGATTTTGTATTACAAATTGCAGCAGCAATTTCCAAAGAATTGCAAATTTTTCGTACCTATAACGCGATTACAAAGATACTATTTCAATTATCTAGGAATGTAAGGTTACCCGGTAGATTTCGCCATGGGAAAGCTACAGTCATTTTTTCTCAACTACATTCTTACATATTTAATGTACTACCACGAATCTTTCGAAACTTTCCTTCGGACCTATATTACAAACTATACCGCCACGGTTTCCAAGGAATCGCCGACTTTTCGTACGTGCCGCACGATTCCACGCAAACAACCTTCTAATCCTAAATTCATCGTCGAAGTAGTTTGGTCGATCTGCTTGTCGAAAAACAGGCATCTAGAATCGCATAGCGCTGCATCGGGGTCAGCCGCGTCTGAACCATTTACAACGCGAACTAGTGCTCAATTTCACTTGGCCGTAGTAGGGATAAAGGAAGCAAAAGGAAGGCGAGATACGGATACAGTTTTAAGCGTAAAGCTGGTCCGGTTGGCGAAACACGCGTCGTTAAGAAGGGATGCGGAGGCGAGGCTCGGTGGGAGAAGTGGCCGAAGAGAAGAGGTAGAACGAAGTAACCCGAGCGAAGTGTGATCGTGCAGAAGAGAGCACGGTAGCCGTGCACGGTACGAGATTCGTCCAGTTAGGACAGGTCATGTCACGGCACGCTCGACGATTCATGCCCCTTTTGCCGGAGTTACCGCGCACTTTTCAAGTGGATCCTGCCCGTAGCCGTCGAACGACCGGCTCGCTGCCCTATCTCGAAAAAAAAAAAAAAAAGACTCGAGAGTCCATGGACAGAGTCGAAACTCTAACCTTTTTCTTCCCTCTTTCCATCCTCTCTTACTCGACTTTTTTCGTCTGCACTCTCTCCCTTTTTTACATCTCTCCGTCTTTTTATTTCTTTATCATATCTTTTTTTTTTCTTAAGGATTTTGTTTCTGTCTTTCTCTTCTTCTTCTTCTTCTTCGTTTTTTATCTTTGTCGCGAAGGGAGCAGCAGGATCCGAGCGAAGAAACAGCGGCAGGAGGAAAAGGGGGAGGAATTCGTAAAAAGAGAGGAATGCAACGTCTGGTCGTACGTCATTCTGTCCGCGGTACGGTGGCCAACAATGCTTTCTCTCTTCTTCTCTGTGCGAGCCTCGTGGCCTCCAAGAATTCTGCCGAAGCGCTTTTGATCTCGCTCGCGCGCAAATTACGAGAATCCGTATGGAGAATTTTCAGAAATGCCGATCCGTTGCCTCGATCCACGTCAATGGAAAGAGATTAAATTTTTTTGCGCGGACTAGCAACGAAGCTTCTGCTTTTATTCTTGAAAGCTCACGTTTGTTTTTCGATTCTCGGCAGCTTCGTCGAATCGCATCGCGTGTTTCAATATACGAGACACAGAGTGGTAAGCGAAACCGTAGTTCGATCCTGTAATTGGTACGCTTTACTGCCCCTAGGATAATTAGACGGTAATCGCGTATTTCTTGGTAATCGTACGATGAGTCCTGAAAGCGTGTGTACAGGTCGAAGGCAAAAGTTGCAGGCAGGACAAAAAGCGCGCGACTAGAGAAGAAGAAGAAGAGACGAGCAAAAAAAAAAAAGAAAAAGCTGCGGGGGAAGAGAAAGAGAAAGAAAGAGAGAGAGAGAGAATGTCTCCGGGGCGAGATGTTCGGATAACGCATTAAACACCGTTCCTTCTGGAAAGCGATGCTGAACGGGACAAGGAGGGTAATACCCTTGCCGGTGGTATCGTTAGCACGATGTAACGCAACGAGGAACGAGGAACGAGCGGTCGTTCACGTCGTCGGTATCGTTGTTACACGGACACATAGAGGAAAGCGCGCGGCGTGTTGTGCGGAGGTGCTCGGCAAATGACAGAGGAGGGTGCAGATAGGAAGGGGAACGCGTTTGTGTATGTGACGATGTGCACATGTACACTCACGTATAGTACACGTATACGTGTACACGTGCGCGCGAGATGCTCGGTTCGTTTGTGGGGGAATTGTTGGTGCGCGGGGGTTGGTGCAGGAATGAAGTTGGCCGACGGGCGAGAGAAGCCTAGGAGAAGCGAGAAACGGTGCAGGGGAAGAAGGAGGAAGGGTGAATCATGGTGGGGTGCTCTCGAAAGGGTGGAGTGGGTGCGGGGTGTCTCTTTTGAGCCGCTGAACTTTGCCAAGTTCGAAACCGTCCGAGGCCGTGGCGACTCACCCTCTGACGTGCATTCGGCTTCCACCCTTCTTCTTCCTCCCCTTCTTTCGTTCTATCTCTCCCTCTCGTTCTCTATATCTCTCTTCCCCTCATGGTTTTCCCTGCATCGGTCTCTCCTTCTATCTATAACAGTGTACGACTGTACTCGCCGTACACGTCTCTCTTCTCTTTCTCTGTTTTCTCTCCTCCGGCCCCCGTCTGTTTCTCCTGCCCGTCGCTGTCTCTGTTCCTCCTTCTCCACTCACCCCCCTCTACCCGAAACCGCGCTTCGGCGTACCCTCTCAGCCGTCGTGGTATTATGGAAATTTTGAACCAATTCGAAAATCAATAGTCCCTGCCAGGAAGCCTCGAGGCGGCCTACGTTGCAACCACGCTCTTCCCTAGAACGTATTCAGGACCGCGGTGTGTTTCACGATAGGCCGCGTAAGCCTTCGCGTTTTCGCGTCTTACGCACTCGCACGTCTACCAGGCTGCTCCGACATTTTGGTACCGCCGCGTCACACAGAGCAACACCTTCGCGGTTTTTTCGTGCGGCGCATTTTTTCTGCCGCGGTGCTTCGTTCGTGGCGCGTACGAAAAAATCGGAGGGAAGGAAAAAAGGGGAAAGGCGAAAGGTGGTTTCAGTTTCTTTCTCTCTTTCTTTCGGTCGTGGGAGAGGCGCAGAAACGAAGGATGAAGCGGGAAAAGAGAGAGGGGGTCAAAATCTTGGCAACGTTGGAGGCTTTTTCATTTGATGCGCATCGGATTCCGGGACGCTTGGAATCGCTTCGGTTCCCATGAGTCTTCGCGGCAATCCGAGTAAAGGGATAGAGGAGGGGCGTCTACGCGGCTGGTGGGGAGAGCTTTTTTCGTTTTACAAACTGGTTCAATTTTTTCTCAAAAAGCGGGTGAACACCGCGGAAACCGGTTGTGTCTACGCCGACTCGGGACCCGACTAGCCGAGGAGGAGGCGTCGGAGGGGAATGGTCTTCTCTTCGGAGCTCCAGGTTCGTGTAGACTCTGCTATGTAGCCCCGTTCAACGACAGTATCCTTCTACTTAATTGAACCAACTGATCTCATTGTGTCTGCGAGCACGCTTCCATCCGAAAATCCAATTCCCCGCTCTTCCCAAAACTTTCTCCCAAATGTCTGCCGACGTCTACGCCGGAAAACCAGTAATTACTGAGATTTTTCCGAGTCTCTCGATGAACTTTCCAGCTTTCTCAAACTTTCTTACACCCATCCTCCTTCCGTAGAATTCGTAATTATTATTTTATCATAGATCGCGATAGCGTAGCCGGGGTAAGTTTGTCGCGATCCTCGAATTTTTTCCATCTCGATCTCGCTTTCGTTTCGATCGAAAGGAAAGCTTTCAACGCGTGGCTGTTAATCCTGTTGTTCTCCTCGGATCTACGCGACTGAAAATGGATGTTACACGTGCCTCTCGTGGTCAACTTCGCTTTTTTTCTAAATCTCGCAATCTCGTCGTATGGACAACGCGATTAAGGGAGACTCACAGAGGAAACGAGAACAACGGGATTAAGAAAGTCTACGGCGCGAGAGCGAGATGTTTTCATATTTTCCCGAAATTCGAGAAATTTTCCAGCGATATCGAATGAAAGTGATTCGATCGAGAACGACCCAAGGAACGCAGCAAGGGTCGAACATTCGCTTTGGTTATGCCGCATCCTTCTTCTCACGATGGAAATGCAATTATGATGCTTCTAAAATAGAACTCTCTTTGTTCATTCGTAATAAAAAAAAAAAAAAAAAAAGGAAAAGGGAGAGAAAAGAAAGAAAAAGAGGCATCTGACATCATTATGATAATAGTGACAAAGCTTTAAGACGATTTGGAAAAGGCTTTTGTGCATGACACACTTCTCCCTTTCGCGAAACCTACTCTGGAGAAGCCAACGCGAAGTAGGTTTCCATTAGCAACGACGTATTATTATTTACCAGGCACGCTCTGAGAATCCAGAAGTCTCTTTTCAGTAGCGTAAGCCTCGCGTCGCGGGCCTGCGGATGTCTCCGACCAACTCTACCAAGATTTCACCGACGCGAGCCCCAGTTTACAGCCGATGCCGTTGTGTTCGACGCTTTATTTTCGTAATTGTCCCTTGGCCGATCGATTCCAATTGCCTCTCGGCGTTATTGTTACTTACGCTCCACTCGGAGCCGTCTTTCACGAAAAATATGTTCTAAAGTCCTCTTAACCCTAATGTGCAACGACGTTTTCTTCTTTAGCGAAGTATCGCGGTAATGTTGGATATTATACGCTACGTTCGCAACGTTACCTCATTGCACGGATATCTTTACAAAATTTATGCAAAAGCTTTTTGAATATTAAAACGTCGAACTTCGGTAAGCGTTTCAGTTGGCCAAGTAAGGATTAAAAAAGTTTCTGCGTTTGTATTTTTTCATTTTCTCTATCTTGCCGTTCTTTTCAGTTTCGACAAGGTCCACGGACTCGTATTTCGAGTAAAAAACAGGGTCCGAAAGTAGTCGGGTCAAAAAAACCTTTTCCCGGCTAAAATTGCCCATTTCGAAGGTAGCGATGTTTCGCTTTTTAAAAGGTTGCTGCTGCGTCCAACTCTCTACGTGTACCAAAGGCAGGCAGAGAGAGAGAGATAAAAAAGGCGAGAATCCGACGAACAGACGAATGGTCAGGCCAACAACGTTGCTCCGGATGAACGATATTGGTCTCGACCTTCGTACCCTTTGGAATTTATCCTCTTTAATCGATCGACATGGAATCGTTCAATTTTTAGCGTTGCTCGTTATTTTAGCCGTGACACCGTCGACTGTCGTCGCGAAATCGCATGGCAAGACGATCGAACCGGCCAAAAATACTTGTCGTTCTTTCTTGAAATCCAGGACGAATCGGACCGATTTCCACGATAGACAAAGAAAAGGTAGATATATAGAAAGGTTTTTCGGTATCGTTCAGCGGCAGTCTTTGACTCGAGGCAAAGACGGCTATGAAGATCAGTGGAGTATGTCGCCTAGTAATCGTCGAGTGCACTTGACTAACGCTCGCTTTAGTGGATCTCGCTGAAGGCACGCGTTCGTGTGCGAACGTGTACACACGCGCGATTGCGAGTTCGTGTGACTCGATGAAGCGTAACTTAATACAATATTTTTTCTCGCTTTGCATATACAACTCGTTGAAAATTCTGTGTATCCATGTGGTCTTGCTGAACACGACCACGAGTTCTTGCTTGGCTCTGTCGACTTTTTAGCAAGTCGAAAACCGCATCAAACATACCTCGCCTCTTCTCCTGCAGTTGGATCTTCTATTTCGATAGATATTATCGAAACACGGATAGTTTTTTAAATTGATTTGAATATCCCACGCGACTTTGCTTTTGTTGGATTGGCAACTAAGTGATTGCAGATATTGTCAGTACCACTTAATGATAAAATCCGCAATCACTTAGTTGCCAACCCAATATCTTCTTACGAATGGAGCGTTCGAAAAGCAAAGGGAAAGAGGGTGGCAAATGTTTAAAGCGGAAACGCGAGGAAGAAGCGAGGAGAAGAGAGCAGCATGGTTAAACGAAACGATCGCGTGTGTTCGTGGCCCATGCTGAAAATTGCCATGGTTGGGGAAAAAATCAATTTGGCAGTGACTTCGTGGTACTCGAGGAGAACAGTTGGTCACCGTCCAATAACCGGAAGCGGTGGCAACGGCTCGAAGGTAAAAGAACGTGGCGCTTATCGTGGAGAGAAAGAGAGCAAAGAAGTACCTCGTCTTTCTGCGTACGCGATTAGCGTCGTCGTATCTCATCGATTATCGTCCCCATCCTCTCTCACACGTTGGATAGCGTGCAACTTATCCCAGCAATATTTTGTCTTCGCATTGGGTAAAGCGATAACGACGTGTGATGTAACTGGGAGCCCGGATACGTTGAGAAATAAGCGGAAACGATCTGGTTCTCATGAGAACCTGCAGCGATACTTACCACGGTGAACGAACAAATTAAAAACGTGTTTTCGTCGAGATATTGATTTTTAGCCGGACCAAAGGCAAAAACAAAGCGAGAAAAAGAGAAAAACACAAGTCGTACGCTGTATCTTTCACAAAATTGTTCCGCACGTTGAAAAACATTGCTCGCTATAATATCAAAATATCGAAGATATCGTTAAACCGTTGCTTGTCTTAATATTTTCAAGAGATTTATATTTCTTTACCTAACGGTACCGTGTTTTTCGTTCTCCAGTATTTCGTATCGAAACACTATCCTTTGGCACGTTTTTCTTCTATGGTGTTCGAATCGACTCGATAGTTTCTCCGTTTCTTCGGAATTTGAAGTACACGCGGTTCCGGTTTATGAAATTCCTGTACAGATAGACGGTGCCCTAGTTAACTTGCAGCGAGCTTCGATCAATTCAATCAACGACAAACATATTCGCGTCGTAATACATTTATCGAACACGATATTTTCCTCGTCGTCTAACGTAAAATGGAAAACTTTGCTGCAAAAATCATCCCCTCTACGGATCCCATAATACCAGAGAAGAACCACTTGTAGCTTCAACGCGTGTTACTTCGTGTCTTGCAGCTCGGATCTTCCAACCAAGATGTAACGTTTAAAAACCACACGTACGATAAGCGTATCGTTGGTAAGAGAAATATTGATATTCGCAGTGGTTTACCATCGTGAAGCGCATTGTGCGATCAGCAAAGAGAATCGGTGTTGGCCTAGAACGGAAGAAATCCGACCGAGAGCCGTTCCACGAGCTTCTGGATTGTTCTTTTCGTTCGTTTCGCACGCCAGCGTCTGCCCGTCTCCTATTTTCACTTCGGCTTCGCCTTCGTTCCTTCCAGTAAACGCGTCTTGCTCTTATCTGCCGACAAATTGCTCTCGCTCTTATCTTCGCATTTTTTCCCCCCTCTCTGCTACGAATCAGAAGACGAATCTCTTTCCTTTTTCGTTTTCGTTACTTTCGCGGTTGAGAAATTTCCAAGGGCACGCGTAAGATTTTCTGAAAAGTCGTGTCGTCTCGGAACGACCGGCCGAAGTTCTACGCGAAAGGTTATCGATGCGGTTACGTATTTCTTCGGAGCGGCGGAGAGCCGCACGATAAGGCCTACTTGTAAAATTCCAATCCTTTCGAAAATACACAAACAGGTCGTTATTAAACCCTGCCACGTTCTTTCGGACATTTTCGCAGTACAGTCGTACTTGCCTATCGCTGACAAAAAATGAGATGATCGTGGCCGATACGCACGATTTTTCGTTCCAATATCTTGCCGCGGATTTCGTCGAAACGTATATCAGACTAGCTGAGAGTAGCTTTCTGTTCGTCGAGACAAGAGCGTGATTCAAACGTTTCTTAGAAGAATTAAGAATCGAGAAATAGATAAATAAGCGAGCAAACAGATATATCCGATAGTTGATAGTTCATACGATGCCAATGTATCGTTGCCAACGTGGTCGTAGTCTTAAAAATCGCCGTTTTCCTCCGTACGAAACAGGTAATCGCACGCAGTCAGAGAACATTCCTGCGCACTGTCCATGCTCTTATCAGGCAATGGCTCGTACGAGCCTCCGTTTTCTTCGGCCGTCGTCTTATCATCGCCCTGTGACGCACTTACATTGCATCAACGACGCGCCCGCAAAACAACCCCCACCCAAATTCCATAAAATCACAACCGGCCACGTAACGTCGATGGAAGGACAGAAAATCAGCGAATACGTTTGCGGGTGGTAACGGAGAAGCCAATGGAAGAAACAGCCTTCGTTGTCGAAACGAAATTTTAGTCAGATTAATGGAACTTTCGTCGATCGAGTACATCTGTTCAAAGGCGAGCTTCGATTATGCGAACGAAGAACAAACGGTAGCGACAAAAATGAATAAAGCTCGATTATATACGGACTGATTATCCGCCGATAATTCAGCGAATTCAGACAAGCAGAGTTCTAGCGTAATATCGAAAAATAATAAAGGGAAACAAGGGGAAGTTGGCGTATGTTTTCGACTAATGGTGCATAGGCACAGTGGCGTATCGTTTGGCGGGGCATGGGGGAGCCGCATCGCATCGCATAGCATAGCATCGCATCGCATCGCATCGCATCGCATCGCATCGCATCGCATCGCACATCATATCGTATCATATCGTCTGGTTTCGTATCGTATCGTATCGTATCGTATCGCATCGTATCGTAGAAAGGTAGTGGGAGGTGGTGGTTGGCGATGGCTAGGCCGGGAGGGGACTGTGTCGGCCTAAGAAGGGGCTGCCAAGGGGAGGAAAGAGCTAAAAGGAGGAGGGATACACATCGAACGAACGGAGAAAAGGAGGCAGTGGCGGCGGCGATGGCGGCTGGTCGAGCAGGGGGTAGGCGAGACGGGGGAGGCCAGAAGAGACACAGGACGGTTCCGTGGCATTTGTAGCATTGTAGGTCGTTGCGTTTTATAACGTGACTCCTTAATTTCCGCGACTGGCGCCCGTGTCCGCGAAAATCGTCTTTGCAATCATCTCGCTTCTCGTCGTCGTCGTTCTATTGTCATCTTCGCGGTAGCGTTCGTCGTGGTGTCGTCGTCGTCGTGTGGTATTCGTCGTGGTGTTGCACGTTGTCGTGCTTGTGTGACTCGTTGTTACGAATGCGAACCTCCTTAAGCGGCGATGAAGCGTTTACGAGAACGCGGCTGGTACCCTTAATGGATCCACAAGGCTTTTTTGCTCGAGCCTCCTTCGTTTTCCACGGTTTCTGACTCGATCGCGGACGGGACGGGACAAAGAGCAGCGCGCGTGGTCGACGCGTGGAAACGAGACTCGGTACGCGGTAATTGCATACAGTGTGTCTGTGCGTCTGTTGCTGCTGTTGTTGTTGCACCATACCTTTTTCTGCGGTTACGTGTCCCTGTCTTTGTGCGTACCTGTCGTTTTCCCACTTGTATACGTGCGTGTGCGTGTGTTGCGATCCTCGTTGAACTCGACTCTCGTTTCCTTGAACGTGTTCCATGCCACGCTTCGGTCGTGTCACGATGCCCACTCCAAGCGTCGCGAACGTACCTCGCGAAACGACGCACCGAGGGAAAGAAACGTCATTTTTCCAAAGAAAATGCCGCGTTTTCGCTCCGTGTCTTGCAAACAGGTGGCAATTATCCGTTCTCCGGGTGTACGTTTGGTTGTCAGTACGTTTAATTGGACACGGACAATCTCTGTCTTTACGTACAGCGATATTCGAAAACAATTATAGACCAGTAAACGAGTAAATTATAAATCATTGGTTGGTTTTTATTCAAACGAGCACGATCTTCCTTGCCACGATCTTCGTAAATCCGTTTCGTCGCGCACATATAAATCGCCAAGTAGTTTACACGAGTTCGCAGTTTTTCCGATTGCACGGCGCATCTCGAACGTGACCAAAATGCTTTGCTCGTTCCCTTTCGCTTTTACTTCGGTGTCGTTTACTCGTCATCGTTGTTTTCGAAGATGAAAGCACAGAGGAAATCGTGGCTCGCAGGTAACTCGACCTGTTCGACTACGTGACTAGCAAGTCCTCTTTATTTTCGACTTTGCAGCGCTTTGTCAAAATTCTCGTCCCGAGATACAGCTTTGCTTTACACCGTGAAAAATATTCAATGTTTTTCACACTTTTCGAGTCGGCGTAACGCGAAGTTTATTCTCAGTTACAGTTGTTCGAGCGTGTCGGTCCGATGTTGTGACTCGCATGATTAATGCGTCGCTCCTTTCACCTGCGTGTCGCCGAGTGGCGTCTAATTGCGCTAATCGCGCCATACGTCAGACGTTCGTTGCACCGGTAGTCTGACCAATCACTGTTCCATCGATTTCTCATATTTCGGCGAACCAAATTTTCCTATCCGAAAGGAAATCCTTTTCATCGAGAAGATGACACGAGAAGAGCCGTATCGCGCGGTTTTCTGTCGTTTCGGCAAGTTTCCCTTATCTATTCTGGATCTGTTTTAGTCGCACTAACGCGATCACAAACCCAAACGATCTCGCCGCGTTATGGCACGCAATTGGCGAGCGCGGAAACGACGCTACGCGCGTAATTATACTCCTCTTTGATGTTCGCATTCGGTGCACGCCAGCCGGCAGCACGATGTAGATAAAACAAAACAAAAAAAAAAAAAAAAAGAATAAAAAGAAGAATGGAAAAAAGAGGGTGGAAAAATAGAGAGAAAAGGGGGACGAGCCAAAAGGGAGATGCGTTTGAGTTTACGCCCGTTTTTCGAAAAGACCAAGTCACGTTTTTTTCCCCGCAGCGTGCGTAGTAAAACTCGCGGAGCTTACGCTTTTAAGTCGACTGTGGCCGTCCCCTCTCTCTCTCCTCGCCGGCTTTCCAGCTACGCGGAAATATCGCGTAATAAACCAAAAAGCTCGCCTTTTTTACGAATTTATCTCGCCCTGTTTTTTTTCTCTTCTCGAAAGTTTACGACCATCCCGTGGAAATTTCGTTTTTATGTAACAGGTAATTTCGAGAATTTACTTTTCCCGATGGACCAAGCCGCTTTGCGCCCTCGTGTGCTCTCGCCTTCTCTCTCTCTCTCTCTCTCTCTCTCTCTTTCTCTCTGTCCCTCTTTTTTTTTTCTTTCTCTTTTTTCCCCAAGCTGGAATTTTAAAACCACGACGCTTCGGTGAAACTTTTCAAAGGGGGACGCGTAGGATCCCGAGCCAGGGATGGTACCGAGCAACTTTTACTTTCCTTGACTTTTCACACCTCCCACCTTCGTACTGCGACGTGGTCTCGATGATTTTCGAATGTTTGCCAAGCGACAAACCATTCGCGCGGGACAAATATTTTTTAGCCTGACGCTTCTCGAATCGACTTCGCGATTGAAATGGCCGATGGAAATGCTCGTTTCCAAACATACGGGTGAAAAAAAATTCCATACACGTAGATCTAGCTGCAAATATTGTCGACACCTCGACTAGCTCGGTACCGTGGAAAACGCGCCTGGGAACGGTGATTTTCAATTTCCACGCGTTCGCGCGTTTGTTTTCGTCACGGGTTCGACGTTTCGTCACCACTTGTTGTGTCGGGACGTTGATGTTTCCGGTGGAAATCAATAGAATCCATGAAACGAGGCGATCTCCTTGCTGCGACCAGTGACTCTGCATTCGTTCAATTATCTCTCTCTTTTTCGCTTTCTCTACCTCCCTCTCTCTTTCTCTTTCTCTGTATATGTGTACGTTCTCTTTTCCACGAAACGGGAGAAGGTTGTATGTAATGTGGCACGTGCGTGCACGAGGAAAAGCAGGCAGTGTGTATACGCCCCCCTCGTGTGCACGAGAGAGAATCGACGAAAGAGAACGAGAGAAAATGATCTCGACGCAGCGTGCGGCGAGGTTTATCTCGAAGTGCGCGATAAAGCCACTATCGTAGGTCTCGTTGCGCGGCTCTTTGTCGCTTCCCATAAAAAAAAAAAAAAAAAAAATGAAATAGAAAAAGAAAGGAAAGAAATCGCTAGGAAAGTCGGTCAGAGCAAACCGTATTTACGAATCTGAAAATTCGTCCCGCGACGAGGAAGGAGGAACGTTTCTGTCGTGCCTCGTCTATGGAAATTTCATCGCCGGCACGGAAGAATAATTGTACGATCGGATTCGTTCCAGTTGATTTCGGTTTCGTTAGGTTCGCTTTGATTCACTCTAGTTCGTTCTGCTGCAATCCACTTCGCTTTGTTTTCTCGGAGATTCTCTAATTCGCGGAGAATCGTGTTTCGAAATAACTCACGGTGAATGGAAGATAAGTGGAATCAATTTATGGTACATGCCGTGGTGATAACGAAAAGCTGAGTAACCCGTTTTCGAGAAAATAAATCGAGTCGGCGGAACGTACTTGGAGGGAGGCGAATGTTCTTGTTTCGCTCGTCTTGTCTTCTCGTGCAGTAACTCGCGACCGCGGAACCGTTATGCCCAACTATCGTTGCGCGTATATGCAAGATCTTTGCAGCATAGTGAGATGGAGGGACAAGGAAGAGGGAGGGGCGGTATCGCGATAGAAAAAGCAACGTGGAAGCGAAAGATGGTACGCGAGAAGTCGATAAAAAGGGCGTCGAACCTGTCACGCTCAAGGAACGAAGCATTTTCAATAAGACCATTCGCAAATTTTCTCAACGTTCCAACGGTTTTCGTCGTCTCGCTTTTCCTCGCGAATGCGATACGAACAGCTGATAAGACGCCCTCTGTAGCGATAATAACCAGTTACGTCAGCACAGAATTCCTCGAGATCCTCTTTGACCTTTCGAAAGAACAGATTTTTATCGGAAATCCCTGCGACGCGACGACGTCTCTCGCTGCTGCGCATACTTCCACAGTTTCGCTTTTAGATAGTCTCTGCACTTCTTCCTTTTTTCTCTTTCCTTCTTTACCTTCTTATTCTTCTTCTTCCTTTTTTTTTTTATCGAAAGAAAATAATTCCTTCGCTAACTTGCCCTACGAATTATCTTTTAGTTGTTCCACGGTTAATTGCAGTCTTGGAAGTTTCATGGCTTCCCGCCTGCCAAAGTTTCAACTTTCGCCGATTGTCGTTGGCCCGGAGCTATTCAAAAGTATCCCGGAGAGTTACTTTCAATCGTTGCCCGCAAAGTTTCCAGAAAACTTCTTCTATTTTTTTTTTTTTTTTCGCTCCAAATTCAGATCCGCCATACCTTTGTCTGACGTTTAAGGTTAATTAAACCTGCTTCCTCCGCGTTGATTTATTGTTTTCAAACTTCTCAGAGATTTCCTCCGCTGCCTTTCGAGACGAATCGAAAAATTTTCCCGCCTTTGAAAGAGTTTCTCTCTCTCTCTCTCTCTTTCGCGGGGCTACTACTACTTCGTTTCAGAAACTTTCGTATTTATCATTCGCGCCACGGAATTCTTTTTTTTTCACTTTGACGTTCGTAAAAACACATTCGTCTCTTCAATTTTTTAACGCGTTTTTTCCCACTTTTTGTTTTTTTGGATCGAGTGAAATATCGAAAGACGTGAAAATACTTATATATCTCGTGTCATCTAACCGGTCTTGGTATGTTTTATACATATAATATAATATTTATATTCCATAATTTCTTGTTTTTGTCCATGAATGACGCCATTGTAGTTATCCGGCTCGCTATACGTAATAATGTATACCTCTCTGTGTTTTAGGAACCGAGAGAGCGTATCTCCAAAACGCTATTTCAGTATCTAAAGAGAATAAATACGCGTTGAATTCGGGAAATTTCGAAGTTATAGAGAATTTCCTAATATTCGAAAGAATTCGCTTGAAACGTGTAAATACACAGTCGTAAGTTACGTTATATTAAATTCAGGCGAAAAATGACTTACGATAACATTCTAAGGATATCGAGAATCGAACCCTGAACCTCCGAATAGAACGCAGAAATCTTGCTATCGCTGCCGGTCTCGCGTTGATTTAACCATGTTATTCCTCCATTATGTAGTCTTCACTCTGTCATATTCTTTCAATATTTTTCAAGTATTCCTACCGTTGGGATTATAAATCTTCTAATCTTCTGTCGATCGATAACAAAACTGTGTAAAAACAGTCGCGCCATGAGACGCAGTGTACGCTGAAACGATCGCGTGGATTCGAGTCTGGTTTAGTGAGGTGCATCGAGAAATTTGGGAAACGCATGGCAGGTGAATAACCAAGTGCGCGTACGGTTCAACTGTTTTTACGATTTTCCAGTGGCCGGTGGCGTAAACGGTTCGATTACGTGAATTATAACAGTATTCTGGCCTCTCGACGAGGCCACTCGGCGCGGCTCGTTCGCCACGCAGCAATAGACGCCTCGGTCGGCGGAATAATCGAAGGAAAAAAGGGGCGGAAGAAGCTCGGTGAATTCACGAGTGGCTCATCGACCGTTTCAAAAGTTGGAGAAACGATCGCGAATTAATCTTCCGATTAATTTGTAGAGCTCGCAACCTGCGAACGAAAGAACACCGCGTCGTCATCGTCGTCGTGACCACGCGGATTTTTCCAACGAAAAAGAAAATAAAAGATGACCGGCTCGATGCTCGGAAAAATTCCACCACGATTCTTTCCTGTATTAGTATCGGTATCGGTTTAACGAGAACTTGGGAATTAATGCGCCGTTGATTTTAACGCGTTCTAGGAAGGAATTGAAAAGAGAAGAGGCTCGGCTACTCTCTTTGGTTCCAATCCTTCCTTTATTAATTCAGAAACCGAGTGGTTTTAGAGGAACTATAATTAAAATCGGGCTTCTCATCCCTGCCATTACGCTGCGTACCACGCTCTTCTTTTAATTTCGGCTTTCCGGTTTTAATTACTTTCTTGAAAATACGTAGTAATATCAAAATTCAGTATTCCCAGTATTTCGCGAATAAAAATTTCCTACAATTATTCGTTGAACCGTAGTAGACCCGAGCCTCGTGTTGGTACGAGCGTGTTTCAAACATATCGAATGTACCGTACTGTTCTAAATTCCGAACGTTCGGTTCGTTCGAGAAACGTTACGATTTTCCACTTTGCTCTAGTCGGATCATCGGTTACCAATGTTCCCTCGAATACCACAATTAAACAACTAATAATACCGGTAAATCTACCAGTTACCGCATATATACAAGATGGTTGGTAACTGGTGGTACAAGCGGAAAGGGGGTGATTCTACGCGAAAAAGAAGTCGAAAATATAGAATAAAATTTTTTTTTTAATTTTTCCATCGAGACACCGATCTACAGTGAGATCCGTTATAACGTACCGCAGGCGTACCGAGCGAAAATTCAAAGCCGATTTCCTCGAAAACAAAGCCTCAAACGAAAAATTTTTATTCTATATTTTCGACTTCTTTTTTCGCGTACAATCACCCCCTTTCCGCTTGTTCCACCAGTTACCAACCAGCCTGTATATATAGATAGCAAACTCTCGTTTCCTACAATTCGACAGTTTTACACTAAATACGATGATCGGCTGATTCGCGGATCCAATCGACCATAGGCAACAGTTTCGTTCGTTTTAATTAACAAACTTTCTCGCATAACGCGAAAAAATTCGTTAGCGTCGACAATTCGTAACTCGTGTGACTCGTAAAATTTGACGAAAGATGTTAGCTCTTTTGGTGGCGGAACACGGAAAGGGAAGAAACGGGCGAATTTTAAAACTCGATTCGCGTCCATAGACAATTCTCGTCGATGCTAAGAATACGGATCAACGTTTCGACACTTGCCGAAGTTCGAATTGGTTCGAAAGCTATCCACGTGTAAGTTAATTAGCAAACGACAGTCACGATTGTCGTGCTCGTGTCGCTGTTATCTCGGATCGTAGGAGCGACGGGTGTCCCGCCGGCGAGGGGTTAACCCGATTTCCCAATTTGATCCGGATTTCGAAAAGGTCACCGCTTGCCGGCGCTCTTCCGCGTCCCGTTGAGTCGGGCATTTTCTCAACGGCGAAAGGTACTCTAATCCGAACCGTAAACACAATAGAAAGTATCTCAGGGAATCTAGGCTACCGAGCGAGCATCGTTTTCGCGCGCCCGTGCTTCCTACGCTCCTCGTCCGTGTGTGCTATCCCCGTGTACGTAACGAGACCTGAATACCGAGCTGCCCTCCAGCCCCGACAAAAATGTTTGACATCCGGTTACCTCGTGGAGAACGGTCTTTTGACGCGCCATCGGCATTTTTTCGGCCAAGAGGGGAAAAAAAGGCAAATGTAAGGTAAGACGCGGTGGTGACGGAGGAATTCGAGAGATGAAAATTAGAAAGGGGACGGAGAGAAAAGTGTAGAAAATGAGGGGCCGGTCGTAGAGGAGAGATCGAGGACGTAAAAAGACAATAGGAGAATCCAGTAGGAGGAACAGGGAGAGACTGGTAATACGATGAGAGATGAAAAAAAGGGGTGTAGAAGAGAGAGAGAGAGATAGGGAGGGAGAGATAAAAATATGTTGGTGTACGAAATTGAGAAGACGATGAAAGAGAGAAGGGGTCGTAATTTCGTGCGAATTCGCGCCTTGTCGATTTTTCCGCGTATTGTACCCTCAGCGTTTTCCGATACGGGGAATTTATTGATTCCCACGATCCACAGACGAGTTCCATGGTGGCTTGGTTGCCTGCGGGGAATTTTAAAACCGCAGTCGAGCGTGCAGCCTAAACTCTCTGCCTTAGATATTACCCTCCGTCCTCGATAAGATACGTTGACTAGTTTACTGACTGGAAACCGGAAAATGATGCGCGTTCCATTCAAAATTATTCCCTACTTTTCTTCGAGTTTACGCTAACAAAAAAAAAAAAAAAAAAAAAAAGATTAGAGGAGATGGACTTCGTTTCGAAACGCTTGGAACGGGTAACATGTCTTTTATAACGTGTGGAGACTATAAGATGAAGAACGCGGCATGTCACGTTTCTATAGAAAACTAAGTTCTCTTCTTTAACGTGGTTGACGATTAAGCCGCACGGAAGCCACTTTGATGAGCCTCGAAAATTACAGAACAGCGATGACGTTACAAACACAGATTTCTGTGAATTCAATTATTTATTGCTAAATAATTAAATTTTATTAAATGGTGCTAAACTTCAAGGTGCCTCTTGCGATGCAATAAACTCGTGAAAGTGTGTCATATTCTCATGACACGAATGTTATTTTTAAGAAAAAGTCACAAATTACGTGCGCCCCGAAACGAAGTCCGATCGAATGTAGAAGATTCGGCAGAAATTGGCATCGAACGTTTAAAGCGGACACGAATCTTCATCGGAATCCGTGTCTTTTCTAATTCACGACAATTGCAGATTGGAGATTAATCTGGATTTAATTGACGAAATAAACAACGTTACACGGGACAATTGATCGCGTGTCACTTTTCCATTAGATTATAACCACATGTGACTGGACGTCGCCAGCTTTAATCAGAAATTCGCCAAATCAGCTTTCCGATTCGTTTCTAATGGAACTTCATCAGCGGCCGGCGAAGCCGATGAAAGTTAAATGTCGATATTCGACTTTCACGATTTTACAAAGTCACTCTCGATAATTATGCTAATAGATACACGCGGCTGCCGTTAATCGTTTCCAGATAATGCAATGAAAACTTCTTTTTCCCGGAGTTTTCCCAGCAACTTTCTTTCCCCCGCGAAATCATCCCGTTCCTCGCATCGATCTCCCTTCGTTTCCAATCTTTCAAACAACTGCAGAAGAAATTCTCAGCTGCGGTAATCTAATCTCGTTGGATTAGACGTAACAGAAATTATTTCCTCGTTCTGCATTCTGTTCTTCGTTACAACTTTCTAATCTAATTCCTGGAATTTTCGAAAGGAATTGCAATTTTTAAGTGGCGGATTTCTTACGCTTTGTCCTTGTTTCGATGATTTTGTTTAAGGAGGATGAATCGACGACCGCTGGATCGCGGACGTTCGCGCAAAAATCCGAATTTTTGCCAATGTAATTAACACGTTGCTGTGTAACGTTGAGTCGCGCACGTGCCGCTCGTTTGCGGTTATTATCCAACAAAAATCCTTCGATCTGTTTTTCAGAAAGTTTTTCAATTATCAATTAATATCGTTGCTGCGAGACAAACGATGGTAGGAAGCAATTATTAGACTCTCCGAGAGCGGAATTTCTTAGTTTCTTTCCTCTGTACTTAACCGCCCAGCGAAGTCATAAGCGAGTAAGCATCGCAGCAAATTGCTTCATAAAAGCAGTCGGTCGTATCCCTCGGTGAAGTTGTAAATTAAACACGTTGCCACGTCTGGTGTTTCTATCGGTCATCGGTACACGATGGAAAACTAGCTATCGGCGACTGGTTCAAACTGAATACAATATAATCGATCTAAATGAAACTAATGGAAATTAGCAGGGGCTATGAGAAGAAAAACAAACGCGAGATACATGAACCTCATCGAACTAGATCCACACGATTGGAATCTGATTCTGTAATCGAACCTTAACGAGAAACATTTATATTCATAGAAGCAAGAGTTAACAAAGACGAATCAATTTTACTTGGTCTTATTTATTTACCTGTAACAAAAATAGCAAATTCCATAAACGAAGACACGGTAGAAGGTTCAGTATCGTATTTCTATCAACCGATGTTTCCATAACCGATGATAGGTGTTCCGATAACCGATAAATTGTACCACGTACCACGTCAAAAATATCGTCTTCTTTGATTAACGCGTAATCAAATAACTTTGATCTGCTAATATCTAAATCAGGTGGAGCCTTCGGTGAATGAAACTGAAACTCCGAGTAGCTTTGTTCGAACGAAACTCGAACGAAACGGATGCGAAGATGGAATTTTTTAAGGCGCGTTGCACTCTCAGATCGACTCTGTCTGATGGCCAATCCCTTTATCCGCATGTTACAGAGAGAACACGTGAGACCGAGGATCGTCAGGGGCAGCCGTGATCGAGGTACACGTTCGAACGGACTCGCGTGTAAATGCTTCGAAGGCCATCGTGTTGCAGGCATTCATCCGGTTGACAGAGGTCCGGGTTGCTTCGACTTGGAGAACAAGCCTGTCGACTGACTGCGCATCGACCGATACCTTCTGTAAGAATCTTTTCCGAACGTACGCAAGTTTCCGTGCGTTAGCTTTTTCCTCGTGTTCCCCTGTTTGCACGCTCCACTCTCATTTACATCGCGGATGCGTTGTAAATAGCGTCGAACTGTAGCATCGAACTAACGTAGAACCGGAAGAAATAAAAAGTCGTAAACGCAACAGTTCTACTACGCTTGCCAGACGTTGCGGAAATGCGCGGAACAAAATGACCTAACAGGAAACGTATCAATTGCAGCGTACTATTGAATCGCGTAGTGTAGTCATTTTCAAACGTAATTTTCTCTTAGGCGTAGACTGCGGATTTTTACGCCAGCTTTTTACCAATCAAATATTCAAATATTATCGTCGTTAATTATCACACGCCGATTCTTCCATTCCTCCTTTTCTTCTAGCTTCTCCTCGCTGAAAGCTTGCCGATTAATATCCAAGCAGAAAACATACTCGCCGAGCCGAATATCGTGGGAACTCGAAAACTATCGCCTTATAAATCGACTATTAAATTGCGGTACGCGTATACCGTGCAGCGTAGAAACCGACCCTTTGCCTGGTAATTAAGGTAATTTCCTATAAAGATTCGTTCCGCGATCTGTCGCAACGTTCGCCTCGTTGGTTACTCGATACCTCGCGTCTTTTTTAATTCCTGCTTTCGAACGAGCAACACCTATTCCTCGAAAGAGAGAGATATGTACACCTATTCAACCAAAATGTGTAATTACTGGTTTAGCTAGTAGCGTTGCGTGGAATGGTCAAAAATTGCGATCTTCCTGACCCGAGATTAATGTTGCAGAACGAAGAAGGAAGGCGGTGGGATTACGGTGAACCGCAAGAACGGTTCTTTGGCTTGGACAAGCTACTGGCGGTGCCAGATCCGCGCATGCTTCAGCAACGAGGCAGTTCAGCAACGACACCACCCGCGACGTCATCCTCCAACATGTTCCCCCAACAATATTGCCTACGATGGAAATACCATCACAGCAACCTACAGACCATGTTCTCACAGCTGCTCGAGCGACAAGCTTATTGCGACGTCACTTTAGCCTGCGAGGGCAAGACTCTGAGAGCGCACAAGGTAAACAAAGACACGTTTTAACATTCCCCCGCGTTGCCCTTTTTGTCACGTGCAGCGACGAACCTTCGAATTTCCGCGAATTCATCGGTACAACGTGGAAAATTATATCTTGCGATGCATGAAATTAATCGGCTTCCCTTCCAAAATCAACCCTTGTTAAATCTTTCGAATTTTTAGTAGGCACGAGCGAGACACACACGGTACGATGCAATCGATATTACGAAAAACGATTTATCGTTTTCGTAGGAATTCGTCTATCGTTGAAAGATCAGCAACTTTGCAATTTAATTAGATAAAGTTGGTAAATTAATCGAATACGATCGTATTCTGATATAATTGCAGAGACACTTGCAACAATCGTACAGTACGATGAATGTATCGTTCGAAAGAATTCAATTGACATTAAATTTCAATTGGAGCGTTCTTTTGTTTTTTTTGGGAGGGGGGGAGGAAGATCATCGACAAGGATCGTTTTTGTTATAAACCCTTTCATTCGTATTAACTTTGGTTTGTCGAAAGCCTGGTATCGCGTGTTTTATTTTGTAGCGAAAAGGCAACGCGCGGAAGAATCTTCGTTACTATCGCATTACCATCGGATTTTACATTTTACTCTATATAAATGATTCAACTTGGCGGATTAATTGACACGTGTCACTTAATTCCAACAGGAAACGTGGAAATGTTTAATATTTGACACGTTTTGTGTCTTTATACTGGGCGAGCTGAACAAGCTGATGAAAAATTTAAAATCCGCTCGTACATGAAAAAGCTGGTATTTTGGAAAGGGAAAATTCGTTAGAATATCCGTGGATGTTAAACCGAAAGAATAATTGTTATAGCTGATCCGTAGCCCTTTAACGGTGATAAACTCTGCCCTTGGTCCAACTCGATAACCTTCTATTCCCTTTAAAATCCCTTTTCCACGCGTGCCTTCGGTTTCAGCTATTTTACGCTTTGAAATGTTTTAGAGGCACACGCTCGTTCGCTCTGCGTCGTTTAACGCGTTACAGGTGCATTGTATCATCGTCGAAACGCATAGTACTCCATTTTCACTTTCCGTAAATTGGATACACAGTTTTCCGCCCTTTTTTCGCCTAAATTGCTACACACACGCACACACACACACACCGGCTACATTTCCTCTTTCTTTTTCCGTACCCCTAAACCAGGAGCAAAAAAGTTGTTGGACGAATCGAAATCGCGTTAGAAAAATCGGTTCGGATTAAGCGGTTGCGACTGAAATCGTCATCGTTGCCAGTTAAACGGAGTGCGATTCCGGAAAGAAATTCGACGATTTTCAAAAGGAAAAGAGAAAAAGAAAAAAGTAAAAAGAAAAATTGCCACTTCTAGAAACGCGTTTTTCCGTAATTAAACTCCATCCTTGGAGAGTGGAAAAAGCTGGCGAGCAGACGACAACGGGAGGACCCAATCTCGTCCAGCTTCCATTGACTTGGACGATAGCGTTCATCCGTTTCATCCCCTTGCGTTTTTCCTCATACACGTGTCTCTCTATCGGTTCTCTGCCGAGCCCCGTTTCGCCTATCCCTTTCTCTCTCTCTGTCTCTCTCTTTCCCTTGGTAGGTTTTTCTGCGTGCCCACCTCTTGGTTGGCGGCGCAGTGCCGGGCGGAGAATTTCCTCGATTCGTCTTATTGCGCGTCGCGAGGCGGGTGAAAAGAGACGAGACGAGCCGGCCGACGAAACCGACGACGAACGATAGAGCGAGAGGAAAAGTCAACGGAGAAGGGTGGGGGCGGCAGACCACCCTCGCCTGCCCCGGGGAACATAAAACTTAACAAACGATCAATTTTCTGTTCTTTGTTTCTTACCAGGCTAGAACTACGGTATTTCGCCACTCTCTGTTCCCCACCCCCTCGAAGAAAGAACGGTGGTTCTCCTTCGGCCCCAGCCGACTCCCGTTCAACCAACCTCCACCTCCACCCTTTTCTTTCTTTCTTTCTTTCTTTCTTTTTTTTTCGTTTCTGTCTTTCTTTTTCTTCTTTCGTTCTAGCTTTGCTCCCGCTGTGCTTCGTTTCGCCCCCTTAGCCTCTCACCCTCTCACTTTCCCTGGCAATCGCTATCTTCTTCTTTTCTTCCCCCTCCCCCCTCCCGCCCCTTTTCGCGGGGGCTGTTTCACCCCCTCTCTTTCGAGCCCGACGGCTCGCCGCCACCCCTTCCATGTTTCCCTTTTTGTATCTCCGTCTCGGCTGTGCGTCGAAACGAGCCGCGCAGAGGAGAGGCACTCTATCAAAGTAGAGTACGTTTGGCTTGGTTTATTTTTTACTTTGGGAGGGGTCCAAATTGTAAAATCAATACTTCCTCCTAAATTTAGAATGCCGCCACCGAGCGACGCCGACGCGCGCGGCCTTTTTCCTCGTTCCTTTTCGGCCTCGTACACACTGGGAGGCTTGGTCGCGCGCGCGTCGCGATGCCGCGCCGTGCCGCGCCGCACCGCGCGGGAAACCGGCAACACACACAACGAGAAACAGAGGAGAGGGTGACGTCGCGCGGCCGCCGCCGCCACCGCCGCCGCGTCATCGCGCCGGAAAACAAAAGCCAACGCGCGGACGAGTGCGCGCACTCTTCGAGACACCCCTCGGGATCAAAAACGACACCAACGTGTAACCAGGGGGTCCACCCATGCCTCTCTTCCCACGTACACCCCCGTACAGAAATACGGTTCAACCTGCGTAATTCGAATGTCAAGGGGAGAACTGAGATCTTCGAGTTACCGTAGCTTTAGGGTCGCTGAGATTTACGAAACGAAAATCACTATACGGCTATTAAATTACTGTAGCGAAAATTATTACGAAGGGACCGGTCTCACGAGTTTCTGACATTTTTCAAATTGTACGAAACTCGAACAGAAAGAATCTCGAGATTCGAATTTTCGCTTGTTTTCGGTAAAGTCGCAAGCTCGATTTAAGATCCGATCTCATAGGGTTTTCATCTTCGACGAAGATTTGTTCTTTGGTTTTTTAATTCTCGGTGCATTTTAATTTACGTTGATCGGTTTCTTCGTTCCAGAAAATATGCCTTCCATGTGAACGATTCGTCTTCGATTTCAAATGCACTTTTCGATCTCGAATAAAGGTGTTCGCAATTACTCGAAACGTTTGTCACGCGTCTAGAGTGGTTGGCTGAACTGTCCAGATCCCATCGCGGCTCGTAAGGTCAGGAATTACAGACAGCTGCTCCCCTAGCCTCTGCCACCTGTATCCAGGTGTGCTCGATGATCGTAGATGCGATCACGAATGGGGGGAGGGGGGGAAATAGAAGTTGCTTTTTCTCTCTTCTCCATTGTTTTGTCCGATGATATTTCGTTTCTGATAGCGATGGAACATCACGCATTCAAAAATAGCGCATCTGTGAATAAAAAAGTTGTTATTATATCCGGCAGATTGGAAAGTCAATTAACGAGTTCATTCGTTTTCCCCGTAACTCCGTAAGCATCTAGCAACGAGTTTATATTATCGCTACAGTCTGAAATATCGCAAATTTCGAAATTTCTCGAAAAGTCTTATCTCGGCAGTTCGTAGAACGTATTTTCGATAGACAAATCAAAAGATAGACGCGTTTATTTTTCGTTAGCCGGTCAAAGTGGCCAGGTACTTTAGCGAGAGACTTGTCACGTTTTTTCTTCTCTTTTTCCTTTTCTCTTCTCCTTTTTTTTTTTTTTGCGAAAAAGACCACGGAAAATACGAACGGCAAGATATACGCGAATGACAGCGTAGGTGGAAATGCTCGTTCGGATTGAAATATAAACGACAGAGGCGGTGGTACGATCAAAATGTAACATCAGTCGTGCTACAATGTTGTGGTTTGTTTTATGACGGTGGTGCGTTTACTTCCTTGTTGTTCGTTTTCACGATCGCCGCCGGTGAGAGGTTAAATATCGATTGCTGTTCGATGTAACGCTTTTGGCTTTGCACGTGGCAGCTGAGGTCGTCTTTTTCGTAAAATAAACCGATTTCAAGTGCCGGGACCCGACGATCCCTGATGCAGACAGCTTGATTTCCGACTATTGTTATTAAATGAATGGATGTCCGTGTTTTGTGAATATTTTAAAGCCCAGGACAATTTCTACCGATACGATATGCCTCTGCACGTCGTTAAACTCGTTAGGGAGATTGGCCGAGATAAGGTTCGTTTGGTAACTGGCATAGGAACACCATCAAAAGTCGAATCGTCGAGACACGTTGACGGAAAAAATATCGATTTCGTGACGAACACGTGCAAACAGAAGAAAAGTGAATTCGTTCGTTTCTTCGACAGCTAAGATGTATAGCCCTGTTCGGTATAAACACTTAGGCAGACTTAAATAAACATGTAAAATCACCTGGTAATTATGTAAACGTTGAACTGTTATTATCTCGTTTGAAACGTTGTATTATAAGAAAATGATACATGCGATATTATAGTAATCGTCTTAAGCACTTTCCGATCTGGGACCATATGGAAGACACGGTTTCATAAAAATGCGGTTTAACAGTTGGACCGATGGTTGTTTTTCTTGACGATCAACGTTCCGTTAATTTCGAGTTCTCTGGAATAGACGCGTCTATTTTACATTCCTTTACATTCTTCGAGAAGCTCGACGATGAAAAAGATGCTATTGGCAAGGCGATCCAATGAAATGAAAATGAAAAATTCCAGCGAAATTTCCACCGGTGATCTTTCATCTCTGTAAACTTTCGCGTTAAAATCGCTGAACGATACGCTGAAGGATGGCCGTGCCGGCTAACCGCATCGCGACCTATTTTTTCAAAAGCAGTTTTCACCTATAGACCAGATTCTATGTATACTCCGTACTAGATACCGAATAGTTTCTAGGTTAAATTCATTTTTCATTTATGCGAAATTCACCGTTCACTGAATTTCCCGACTCGTCACGAAACCAAAGTATATTCCGATCTCTCGCGTATTCCAGTCAGCGTGTGACGTTCAAAATCTAACGCCTCGATCGACCGACCGACCTTCACTTTCGTTTCGACGTTTCGAGCTCGATGGAAATCAATTTCGCGAAACGAATCCCAAGGTTGGACGAGTCCCAAGTCGTTGGAAGTCGTCGTTCAAAGATCTCTGGGAAAAGGTAAAGGATCGCGCCACTTTAACTACGAATCGTCTGGGAACCTAGTCAACTGGCGGTTGTTCGGTTCGATCGTTGCCACAATTTTTCGATCGTTGGTCACTATGTGAACCGACAATCGGGGTCGGTCTATCGATCAAAGCGGGCGCGGAAACGCAAAGAAAACGACAGTGAGATTCCTCGCGGTCTGCGACCGTGACGATGATATCCACGCGTGTTCTCAGGTTCTATCCTGCCAACAGGAGATGCACATTACAACACCGTGTGCCTCGCGGGTAATTATATGCCGTGCCAGAAGGGTTGCCAGGTGCCAGGGTCGTTAAACCCGGACATCCTGTGTTCTAAAAAACACGACGCGCCGCTTCCTAACTGTATAAATAATAGTACGCCTTTATTCCGTGAGCCAACAGTCGAGCGTGGCCGCGACGCTCGCCCGAAAATAATCTACATACGCGATTTGCTGCGAGATATCGCGATATGAGAACGATCGCCACTAATAATCAATCCCTTGTTGCATCGTAATATCGTTTGATATCTGCAACGGTACGTAATGGTAATGGAAAGAGGCGATAGATCTATAGGCAAGAGAAAGATTCGTTTCTTTATAGGAAATGGAGATTGTTATTAGCAGACTGCGGATTTCTATGGAAATTTATGATTTTATGAGCGCGACTGAAGGAACAAAACTTAGATAGAGATTCGTTTCATTTATTAAAAATGAAAAACCAGCGCTAAATTACGAATACTTTATCGTGGCTATTTTCTCTACTTTTATATATCTCTACGTATACTGTACGGTTTTCCATAAATTTATAGTTTTACATAAATGCACAAGTATCTACAGTGTAATAATTACGATGTTCCATGCATGTGTATGCGTTCTTTAGCCGGTTTAACGTTTCCAGTGAGACGATAATTCTCCAACGTTTCGATAATTTCCTGATGATTCTGTAAGTTTATTTAAATCGTGCCAAGCAAACGAATACTCATGGGAAACGGGGTTGTACGTAAGTTAAAGCCACACGGCAACTTGGATTCGCGTCGTACGCAATGAACACGTTAATTAATGCCACGGAATAAAGATCGTGCTTCTCCGGTCAGAGCACACGCGATCCACCCACTCGTGCAAACATAAATAGAAAAGATTTGTTCGACGGGAGATTCGTTCTTGGAGCACGGGCTCGACAAAGACTCGATTAACACCGACGAGCAGGTAAACAAAGCGTTCATTAAACGACGCGTTGCCGGCAATGAAACGAAGAGAAAAAGGAGGTCGAAATTCGGTGACACCGGCGTGAAAAAAAGGAAGAAAAAAAGAAAGTAGTGAAAACGCAGCCGGTCTCACCGACACCCCGGGGAAAATCGGCGCGTTGGTGATTCTTCAAAAGCCCGGGTGGGAAACGCGCGCTTGAATTTTCTCCCGGTGCGCGTCGGGACAACCGGACGGACGAAGAAAGAGGATGGCGAAAGCGCGAGTAGCAAACAGAGAGAGAGAGAGAGAGGGAGAGAGAGAGGGAAAGAAGAGAGAGACAGAGAGGACGAGTGCTCTCGCACGTGTTAATGGGATTTTACGAGCGACGCGTGGCGAAGGAAAAGGTCGTTTCACGAAATTAACACCCGCCGAAGCGAGTGAACTCGTAAAAAAATATAATCGATATTTTCGTACAGGCGTAAGTACTTTTTTCCCCATCCTTCCTCTCGCTTTCTCTCTCTCTCTCTCTCTCTCTCTCTCTCTCTCTCTTTTGTCGTCTGCGTTCACACTGAGTCACGCTTCTCTTCCCTCGAAACACACACACACACACACACACACAACAAAACCAATTCTCCTTCTCTCTCCTACCATCAGCAGTGGCGTAGAAGATTAATTTGTTTTACTCGTGTCTCGGAGTTTAATATTTTTCATTAGATCTCGCTCTTGCTCGTTTCCCTCGGCCCCTATTGGCGTACATCCACATTGTCGCAGCTGTCTCGACGTCTCGCGAGCCACGTTTCAACGTAACAATTCGCAGACCAAGCTTCGCGATGACGAAGAATCGCGCCACCTATTCGCAGGCCCTTCGGGATCCACCGATCCACTGCACGCCTCGACGAAACTTGCAATTTCAGCTCGCACGCGATCCCAGCATCGTTCCCACGGATAACTGTATTTTACAAAAATGTACGCCCTCACGCGGTTGTTTACCGCGTAAATATCCTAATCGATCGTTCGTCCAACTTATTTGAATAAACGTCAGATGTTAACGTCATTCGAGCTCCCTCAGCAGTTAGCTCGATCAACTCTGCTTTCTATGCAGCTTTTCCATCTTCTTGCATACCCCGTTACTTTATTACGCGTTATCGCTAGACACGATTGCTGCGAAATCGATGCTCGTTATCTTAAGAAAGAGACGAGTTATTCTTATAAATGTACTTGCCGTTCTTTTCTGTATTCCGATTTATGAAGTCGATCCGGCAAACTCGTCCAACCGAGGGTATATACGAAAGCAGATGCGTTACAACGAGTGCTGGTCTAATTGCGTAACGAACAGGATCACCTACGTTCGAATCTCTGACAGAGCGTCGAAATATTTTTCACGGTATTTCCTCGAATCTTTCAAGGAATATTCAGGAATATTATTTCTATTCGCTATTTCCATACGAAAATTACCGCGCAGTGGCGTAGGAATTTCAAGTATCGGTAGAATTGATATTAATACCGACGGTAGGAAACGCTCTTGCGTTTAATACACCAAGAATAAAGAAGGACGATTCGAGTGTGTGCAATGTTATCGATCGTTAGTACAAAAGTTCGATCAACATATAGCCGTATAGAAATTCTGGAGAACTTCGGCTTACGTGTTCCAAACAACGAACGACGTTCGTCGTAGCGGTCTCGAATTACGAGTATATGTGTATATAGTGTCGGGCGAAAGGTTCACGTTCGGTCAAGGGGTGTAACCAATCATGTTAGCTCTCGTCGCGTGTGATTGGAGGAGATAGATTGATTACGATTGATTGATTGCGATTTTTGAATGTATTTACGCACAAAAGTAACGTGCGTGTAGTCGCACACAGACAGCTGTGTTGTCACGATACTTGAACGGTTTCGCGACGTGTGAAGCGATTTACAGATAGATGGCGATTTAACTTGTCTGTTCCGAGGTATGATCGCGGTTCTAAAGCGCACAGTTTCGACATTTTTAATACTATGACACACTTTTATTGTTATTAATATTACTATTAATATCGATAATATAGTTTCGCCTTTAGACGGGCGACGCGCTCGGTGCCGGCCTATTGCGAGACGCGTATACCGTTCGGCTTGACTTTGTTCTCGAACGGGACAAGAAAGAACACGGAGAACGGGCGACAGGCTGCAGATAGCGGCAAATTATAAAGTGATCGGCCGAGCAGCACACAACACGTCAGAATCGCTAATACCAGAGCGAGAAAGCATTACGCATATTCTATTCGTCTTTTATTAAACGATGTCACTGTTCGTTCGAGCAGAAAAATTTATGACTTTTCGCTTTCGCGGATTTATTACTCGTTCTTGGATTTCTCACTCTGTCGGCGAGTTGCTTATTTCGAGACAGCAACGTTCCTCGTATCCTTCTTTCCGTTGCGCGTTGCGCCTTTCGCAGAACCGAAAGCCAGTGGATATGCGTGGAGGTGGCGGAATGTAACACCCCAATGGAATTCGAGAGGTCTTTCGATTGATGTTCGCGCGACCGTTTGCAAATTCCGTGGTTTGTCACGGGATCTTCTCGCCTATCGAGCTATGGAACAGTGCCGCGAGGAATTGAAAAATTCGTGGTACCGCAAATCCGTTGAATCAGGTGTCGTCGGAGTACTAAGCACGCAGATGGTCGTGACACTAAAATTTTACATTTGTCAAAAATAGCGATTGTGCTTGGCCGTGGTATAAAGTTGGCGTAACGGAATAGTCGGTAGATCGCGTTATAACGAGGTAACTCGATTCGCAAAGTGGCACGACAAAGCGGTAAAAAGAGCTTGATTCGAGATACTAATGGTGGAGATGCGTGGATAAAACTCATCTCTGCGATCTGGAAGAAAGCATTGTCCATCGTACGGAGGGTGGTGTCGTTAAGCCTAATAACGAAAGTTGAAGAAGTCAATCGCGCTGTATTATATTAATCGTGGAAACGTGGCACTCTGTGCGCATTGACGTTTAATCGTATATCCGAGGAACATTTCGCTATAGAAGGCGTGGTTTCGCCTTATCTTTCGCGCGATTGGCTATCAAAGTCGAGCAGGGAACACGTAGTACCACGTGAAACGTTGGAAAGGCGCTTAGGATCGGGTGTGGAACGTTGTCTCGTTGGTTTTTCCCTGGAAGAGAGAGGCAAACGTGTAACCAGTCAAAGGAATCGAGCAATGTGCCGGGCGAGATCGGCCTTCGCATTGCTCGAATTTTCCAAAAACTTTCGAAATCGCTCGAATAAATCGCACGTTGTTCACACACGTGTGCGATTTGTTCCTCTCGATCTGTCGGACAACGTCGCGCTTACGTTTCCTCGGTTGTTAAGTCGTTGGAGCGTGACGATTACAAATCAATGAAATCTCGCTGGGTTATTAGAAAATCAGCGCGTGACTACGTTCTACTTTGTAGAGATCGGCGTGTTCCTTACGCCACTGCGATCGTGGAGACACGCAAGCCCCATATACATACGGCGCGAGCAAGTGGAGACGCGTACGTACACTCCCGTTCATAAGTATTGGCACATGTATGAAAAGTTGAGTAAACTCGAAAAATCGTTAGGAAATTAACCGAACCGTTAGCAATCGCTATCTCGTTCGACGCGTTAGACCATAAAGCATCCACGTCCGACTAACGCTTTATGAAAAACATAGCCCGAAACTACCAGCAGGTCCGAATTAATCGAACAATCGCGGAAATTGTATTACGTACAAAGCTAAATACTGCTATATTATAGCGTTTAATTTTACTTATTCGTTTCTTAAAAGTTGCGAGCTAATGGTTTAAGACAATAGCATGTTCCAACTGTAATTGTAATATGTTTGACAATATGTAACGTACTGCAAAATAGTCCTTGTTCGGAGATTGAAACTACCTCGGTAAAAAGAGTGGCGATCGAAAGACGAGGAAAGAGTTCGCTTTGTTACATCAAATTTTATTATTCCAACATCAGATATACCAGACGTTTCCGATCTAACGTTAAGAACGAAATAACGAATTCTCGAACGTTTTGAAAATTACCTAATGATTTTTCGAGTTTACTTAGGTCTTGATAAGTATCCTAATACTTCTGAACTGGGATGTACATTCGGAGCGTACACACACTCACCTCGGACAATTGCGTTTGTCTTCTCTCCTTCTCGATTCCGGTTCCCTCTTTTTCTTCCCTTCGACTGCCTCGCTCTTCCTTTCTTCCTCGCACCCTTTCCCATTGCACCTCTCCTTTTCCATTTTTTCCTTCTCTCCCTCGCCGTCAATTCTGCCGTTCCCCCTTCCGCTTCAATCTTCCTTCGCCCTATCCTTTCTCTCCTCCTGACTTTTTTATCATTTTTCGCTGGCCCCTCTTTTCTATTTTTTTTTCTCTCTTTCCTTCCTCTTCCTACCCTTCCCACGTTCGCTCTTTGACTTTGCCTCTTTTTCTCCCCCTCGCTGCAGCACTATTTCTACTCCTCCCTGCCCCTGTCCTTTTACTCTAGCACGCTGTTTCTCATTATCTCTTTTTCACTTTGCCTTCATTCGCCTCCGCTACTCCATCCTCCTTTCTCTCTGTCTCTATCCGCAGCATTGTCCCTTTTGTCGTCGTGACCCTCCGCTATCCTCTCTATTCCTCCCTTCTCTCGCAGCAGCCGCGGCCTTTCCCTTTCCTCCCGTGATATCATATCACAGAGACAGCGTCTAGCTCGCGTGCGCCTGTGTATATTCCGCGTCGCTCGACGGAAGCAGGACCAAGGTGAAAATTCGAAAATTTCACCGTTCGCTTTGTCACGGCCCTGGCCTTCACGGTCGGCCGCTTTCTCAGAATTCGTTCACTCGTCGGTTACGATCCTTCCCTCGACCTAGAACGCGTTATGCCACCAGTTGGTCCCGCGTTACAGCTGCGACCAGGCGAACTTGTAACGCTACATAGAGATGGCCGTGCCGTGTTGCCCGATAATCTAATAACGTTCTTTGGAACGCGGTAGACTGAGTAGGTCGTGCAAATTGCTAATACTTTGCTACCATTCGATCAGTTCGCACGCCTCGCGTGTTTCGCTTCGATTTTGTTGCTGGAGAACGGTTACGTAATTTCACGCAACGAGCCAGTTTGTTAACGATCCCATATAGTTGCATTCGACTGGATGAAAAAGAACTCGAACGATTGATACCGAATCCAACGAAATTGCGCAACGCCTACGAGGTTCTAAAGTCGAAAGCAGCACAAACGTTGGAGCATTCGCGAGGCGAACGTGTTGGTTTTCACTGATTTCGGCTCTCCATTCATCGATAGAATACGATGAACTCGGCAGATATGTAGCCGGCTACATGCAAATCGTGCGTATGCGTTATTTATGGAATTACGTAAGACGTTTCTTCTTCCTTTTTTTTGTCTTTTTTGTGTATGTGTGTGTGTGTGTGTGTGTGTGTGTGTGTGTGTGTGTGTGTGTGTGTGTGAAGAGAATCTGTTTGGACGGACTCTCGCTAATATAAACGACAACCGGCTGTCTCGCGAGTGTCGTCGACCTCGCTCCACGATCACTTTCAGCGTCACAACGGGAACTTCGATTCGATCCAAGGCTCTCGCCCTTTCAGACCCATCTTCGTCTTCTTTCTCCTTTCCTTTTTCTTTCTTCGCTAGACTTTTACGTTGCATCGATTCCTCGATCGTTAGAGACGTCGGTTTGTGCTAATTACATCTCGTCGTATCTTTCCTTTCCAATGTGACCAATAATCTAAATTACCTGCTACGTCGTAACAAACTTACTGAAAATTCCTTCGCAGGAACAGATTGATAGAGAAATTAGATATCGGGATAGATTTTTGTATTAACATTGTGTAATCGTTGGTGGAACTCTGATTGCTCCGAAAACGGTACATGATCTATATCTCTCTTTCTTTCTTTTTTTTCTTTATTTCCTTCTCGCGGAAAATTCGACAGCAGCTCCGCTGGAGGCTTGTCTAGACCGTTTACCTTGTTTTATAAAAGTCCTCTTAACTTCGAAACGTTCAGTTACAGGCTCGTTAACCTCTTTCGTGCAATGGTTTTAACGAAACGTGAGATTAGTTTGGAAAAGTGGAAAAAAAGAAAAGTGTGCGGAGGAGATGCACGAAAATCGGATTTAATTTCGTTGCTCCGATCTCTTCCAACAGCTTGTCGGTATTTTTTCTTTTCTCTCTCTCTCTCTCCCTACACTTTCCTCCCGCTGCCCGATATTACGAAACGAAACGTGCCGTCGTGCACGCGTTTCGAAGACGCAGATTCGATTTTTTGGCTGCGAGTCCCTTTTTCAAGGGCGCACCTACCTCCGTCGCGGCCGCAAATTCCTTTTTACCCTTCCGTTTCGTTTTCCTCCTGCGCTGTCTGTTCCAGTATCTCTCCCCTTTTGCTTCTGCTCGTCGGTCGCCAGAAACGGGAAACGCCTGAACTATCGATCGAATTACGTAACTACAGGCAGAGGCCGGTAATCTCGTTTTTCTAATGAACTTCGTAGCGAGCGAATGCCCCCTGCGTCGGACGACAGCCACAAACCGTGCGTCATATTTCGTCGCTCGATCAAAAACTACGTCTTCTTCTTCGGCCACCCTCCTTCGACGATCCAACCCTCCAAACGCGAACACACCGACTAACTTTCTCTGGCTCTTTGTCCACCGTTCCACGGTATTTGAATATTTTAGTGGAAACATTGAGCGGGATATTTAACCGATAGAATTACTCGTTGGAGAATCATCGACTCGTTTGCCACGTGCTTGCGACGTGCACGTCAAAAGTAGAAAACGTCTCGGTTACGCTTTCTCAGACGTTAAACGGCAATAATATGGATTACACGGTGAAGCAGCGTTCGCATTTATTATTTTTCCTGCATTGGTAATGACAATGAACGAGTCGCAAAAGCGAACCTTCGCTTTCTAAATATTACTTGAACAGGTTTCGTGCTCTTTCGACACGCGTTTCCATTATTTCGCGTTGCCACTGAAATACGGCAAACTGTGTACACCGTCGGTTAGCCGGTCCTGCTTTAAACCGATCGCATTTTCGTCGAGAGCAGAACGATCGACCAGCAGAAAAATCATCGACACGGTCCGTTGTCGCGTGTTTGTTGATCCGTCGACCGGTAAACGATAGTCGATATATATTTTCGATTGTTCGACCAGAGAGATTCAGCGCCGTAAAGGCCATTTAAGCAAAAGTCTACTCCGAGTGTGAGATATGTTTTTTGCTTTTCGTCAAAATGAAAGCGTTCGTTCTGTGTTTCGAAGGAGGCGTTGAAGTCTCCAAAGGTTGGGCTGCTAGAAAAAAAGCTAACTATACAGTCTCTTCGAACGGAAGCCTCGTGTTCTTTCTCGAAAGTCCGTGGTAATTTGCAGGCGACACGAGAACGCCGAAAGAGCTTGTGCGAAGGTTGGCTGGTGGAGACGGCGAATGGCAAAGGCAAAACGACGAAAAAGGGGTGAAAAATTCGCAACGATCGCGAAAGACAGTCGCGTCTCGCGGCCCGTGCCGACGCGACGTGGCGTTATTGCAGCGAGGCAACGAGGCCGCGCATATCAATAAATAACCGTAAGGCAGCGTTAACATCAACAACGATACGTCGGCTATCATTCCGTGCTTCTTTGCCACCACCCCCCTCGGTCGGGTCCGCGTCAGCCCCACGGGGGTGTGCACACGTAGGTACAATCGATTGCGTCTGCCAAGCTTTTACGCCGGGGAGAGAAAACCGGCGAATCGACAAATTCGACGCGGCGCACCCCCGTCTCCGAGGAAGGGGTCGCTCACCATCGGCCCCGTCCATTTATATCCTCCTTTCGTCCTCCTCTTTCCTACCCACCCCTTGTCCTCCTACCCCATCCTCCTCTTCCTCCTCCTCCTCCTCCTCCTCGTCGTCGTCCTCCTCCTCCTCCTTCCTTTCTCCAGGCCACCCATCCTCCTCTCTCCTTCCTTTTCTCTTTCTTTCTTTTATTTTTTATTGCTATTTTTTTTTATATTCCCGGGCGAAAGACGAAGCACCCCGTTATGCACGATAAAAAGTTTAATGTCAGAGAAGACGTCGTGGGCGGCGGAAACGAGGAAGGGCGAAGAGGGATGAGGTGGTATGAGGAGGGGTGGGTAAGGAGGGGTCTGCAACTGGGATGGGTGGGTGCGTGGGGTGGGTAGGCGCGGGTTCGACGTCGGGACGTGGCGGCAGAGGGGGAGGGGGGTGAAAGTGCCCGGGGATCGTAATGACTCGATATGAAACCCGGGCAGTGCAATTTCTTTCTTCTTCTGCCCTTTCCTTCCTCCCCCGCGCGTCTCGACGTCTTCCTCTTTTTTCATCGCAGTATTTCCCCATAAAAGCGGCTCGGCATAATAAAAAGCGTTATATAGCTGGCACTGAAAAGTAACGCGCGTCTCTCTCTCTCTCTCTCTCTCTGTCTTCTCTCTCTTCTCTCTCGTTCTCTCTTGGTCTTTCTCTCCCCCCTCCCCACTTGATCTGCTTCGCGCTCGTGTATATGCGTTTATACGCGCGCGTGAATGTTTGTGTATAGGTTTGCGCCTGTGTTGTACACGTTTGTGTACACGTGTGTGCGTTTGCAAGGAAACTGTATACGTACGTACACTAAGAAACAGACACGGCGGCGTAAGGTCTTTTACGGCCTTATTTGCGGAGACGTAAAAATCGCGAAAATCAATACGGAACTTCTAACATTAAATATTCAGGCTATTGACTGGGCGGGGCCGAGAGCCAGACACTCTTTCGTACCTGAGAGTTCCTCGGCTCCTTCCATGGGAAAAACTATTCTTCCGCGATCGCGATACGCTCGCCGCGCGCCAGACGAATCGAGAAACGCAGCTGCTTCCAGATGTTTCGCGGCTTCTCCGGCCTTTCCACGATACTTTGATCCTGCTACCAGTCTGCGTCCTACCACGTCCTTCTTCTAGCAAATGTTCGGAAATTTTATTAAACCGTCGATAATATCTATCGATGCCATCTGACACCGAGTGTCTTTTACAAAATTATCACCAGAATCTTTTTTTAGGTGGCGTTCGATTAATGCGTAACCATCGACAAAATTTTGCGAGTCATAAATTACGAGTTAGGTACCAGCATCGGTAAATTGGTTCTCTCTTCCGTTCTCTTGGATGAAGTTTTCGGATAAAGGAATTTCCGAACGATGCCAAGGATGACAATTCCCTAACGATTACCAAGTAGAAAGAGTATTTCACTGAAATCGCGAATCCGCGATTTTTATCTAATCAAATAGAGGGTCTTTGAAAGCGTAAAAATTCTGAAAACTTTGGAGCTGAACTAACACGAGCACGCTAGGTTTATATTTTTAATAATACGAGTTGAACAATTGGGCGAAATCCTGGCGTAAGGTTACCGTAAACGTTCAACGTGATACAGGTTTCCCTGTATATTATCATTACGATCGATTACTTATTCAACGATAGCTGATTAGGAAAATTATTTTCTTCTTTCTAGGTTGTCTTAAAATAAAATCCAATCTTTTGTAGTTTTTGAAATTTGCGCATCTTATTCCTTGCTTTCTAATCTTTAAAATTTCTAGCTTTCTAGCTGTTCGGGAAGTGAGTGAAATTTCGCTTACAAAATTCCACCCAGAGACAGACAGACAAACAAACAAACTGAGAGGTAGGCGGAAAAAAACTTGTCAGTTTTTTTTAAATTGTATCGTATTATCGTCAAAAATGAGCATGTTTCCAAAGTTAAGCTTTCTAGCTGTTCGCGAGGTGAGTGAAATTTCACTCAGATAGACAAACAAACAAACAAACCGAAAAGTATTATATCGTATATCGTGTTGGCATTAAAAATGAACATGTTTCCAAAGTTAAGCTTTCTAGTTGGTCGGTAAGTGGGTGAAATTTCGCTTTAAAAAATTCCACTCGGACAAACAGGCGGAAAAGTAAGCTAAATAAAAACCATTAAAAAATGTTGTCAATTTTTTTAAATTATGTTGTCTTGTCATTGGAAATGAAAGCGTGTTCGAAATTTTAGCTTTCTAGCTGGTCGGCAAAATGAGTGAAATCCCGCTTATCAAATTTCACTAAGGACAGACAAACAAACAAACAAAGAAACAGGAAAGTAAGCTAAATAAGAAGCATTAAAAAACGAAAAATTCTTCCCTTGCAATCTTCGAGTTAACTGATTACTTTACTTCGCGCAAAGGACTACGAGATTGTGAAAGACAGTGTGTAATTTGTAAATTCACCGATATTAGTCGGCAAACGATGGTGCAAGGGAGACCAGATTTCTACATCCTTTGGTACGAAGTAATTAATTGTTTACGAACGCGAGCTTGGAACGTAGATATTTTTGGTACCGATTTTCATTTCGATACATACCAGCGCAAAATGCCTTTTTTCCCCCTCCGAGAATAATAGGATATTTGATGCTCGTTATGATTAAAAACGATTTGCGCGTGTGGAGTGATCAATGTTGCAATGACAATTTTCAAAGAGCGGGCCAGGATATTCGAGGTTCCTTTTGACGGAAAATTGTTTGATGTATGAAACGATTAACGCTTTAACTGAGCAATTATTTCCAGGGAAAAGCGCAATATCCGACGTTCTTTCTGTAACCGGCAATCAAATTCGACGTTTGCAATTGGTTGAATTGTTTCGGGCACGTTGTGAAAAATCGGACAATTTGATACGCGGAATTGTCAGACAACGTTTTCGATAATACACGTCGCTCTAACCATAATGCGGCTCATAGTTGGCAAACATTTGTTTCCGCGAACAAAAACGAAAATCCAAACAACAAAGAAACGAAGAAAAGGGAAGGAGGATATTCATGATAATTCTCTTTCTCTCTCTCGTTCTGTCTCTCCCTCGCACCTGTATAGCCCCGGTTAAAGGGTTAAGGAATAAATAATTCGCAACCAAAACGAAACGGGGGCTTTTGCGATGCAACAATACACCGTGGTACGAATTAATACGTATTCAGTTGCCTCTTTTTACTTGCATGTAAAATTCTATTGTTATTTCGCAGAATAATTTTCAAGGAATTACGCGAACGCTCTGGTATACGGGAGTCGATAGAAACCATGCTCGAGCGACAAAGAGAAAGCGAAAAGAGGCGAACGAAAAAAAAAAGGAAGCAGTAAAAAAAAGAAAACATAGGGGGACACGATTTACGGTGGGTTTACGTTTCGCGAAATAAAATGCAAATTCGAAGGGAAAATCGTACGTACGCTCGTGTCCCGTTCGGTTGACAATTAGAACTCGTGATCGAGTAAAGAACAGATTGGAAATAATTCCTTTCGTTTAAAATATTCATTTTAACCTTTGTTACAGTTTTAATACGCCGCTTTTATAACGCAACATTTTATCGGCAAAAAGGCAAATGTAAACTTGCAGCGAAATAGTTTCCGCCGATTCTAAGGAATCTTTCGCGTAACTCGTCGTGATTTCTCGAACGTGGAATTTCGAAAGAATCTTCGCGTCTAGTCCGAGGGAAATTGCAAGGATAATCGGAACGAAATGTATTCTTCCTGTAACGCGTGACTTGTTGCATCCAGGCACGTTTCGTTCGTTTGAAACTGCGGGAGAATCGAAAAAGCATCGATTTCTTGCGAGAGCGCCGGAGAAAGTAATTTTTCCCGGCGCTGGCGGATGATCCGCGATGAAACGCGCTAAATGCGTTTGACAGGTCTGAAAGTATCGATGATACGTGACAAATCTAGGCTAAGCCAGGCTGATTTGCATCGTCGAATGGAAAACGATATATACCGGGTTTAATCTCGGACAACAAACAAGTTAATGAACGGCAGCGAGGGTAATAAATTTTCCGCAGATTGAAAACAATTTATATTCTACATAATGGCGATATCGATATCTTTTAAACTAAGCACTGCGTTGTGCGTTCGTTACGCGAAAAGCTGGATGGCGATCTTTTAAATTGAAACTGGCAAATCAATTTTTCCAGCGACACATCGCTTACAAGATTATATCTTCTATATTTCGCGATAACCAGATTAACGTACGAGAAAAGGAAAGAGCGACGCGACGCGAGAAAATTACGATAGAACCGGTAGACAGAATACTGACGGAGGATGTGTCGTTTATAAACGACGTGTCAACAAATAAAATTACGATTGACAGAAATACCGGTTGTTCAACGGTGCTAAATACGTAGGCGTGCGAAGCTGTTCTTGAATCGCTTTAAGCCCGCTCCGCACTCGTCCAATCGATCTTAAGCTGATTCTTGGCTGTGTTTCCGTGTCTAAACCGATCCGTGACCTAGATCCAAGCGCGTTTCAGTTCTCAAGGCTTTCGATATCGATTCGATTCAATTTAACACGGTTCCCTTTCGATTCGGTTTCATCTATTAAGATTGCTCCAGTTCGCTACAGCTCGGTTCACCTGTCTCCGTTTCCACTTCAATTAGGAGAGATCAACACCAACGTGTCGACCGAAACGTGTCCTGTTCTGTGTTCCGTACGATCGAGTTCAGTCTCGAAAGATCCTGCCTCGTATCGTACGTTTTGATTTTAATTCTAATTTTATGTTAAACAGAGAGGCTTAAACCTTCGGAGAATAGATAATAAAACTACGTGCACAACGATGTATCGTGCCATGGTAGATATTACGTGATGAGCACGTGTGCAACTTGAGCGTGAAACACGTGTTTCCTTCTCTTTTTCCTTTTTTTTTTTTTTTTCCTTTCCAGGGATCCGAGTGGAAAGCGTTAAGTTCAGGCAAGTGTGTAACAAGCTTTAGCTCTAAGAAAAAAATCACGGCGGTCAGAGAACGAGAGAGTAGCTTGTTCGTCGAGTGCTTCATTGACTTTCATGACAGATCTGCGCATAATAGCTGGCTTGGGCGTCCAAGCGGAAATACATATTTTATCGGCACTGTTCGGAAGCGCCGCTTAAGAATTCGATCATCTCCGTGATCTGTTCATTGGCATCGTCATCGTTCCTACGTATGCGTATCCGCGTATATCTTACGTTCACTCCCATTCATAAGTATAGATACCGGAACACCTGCTGCTTTCATACGAAACGGTACAATTGATCCAGAGTATCGAAGAAGCGATTATTTTCTACCAAATTTATAACAATACAGTAAATTATAATAATTGTATAATTTTGTATCGAATTAATCTCGGCAGATTTTTAGTTTAAATGCCGTTAGAAAAATCCGACACGCGTTAAGCCTCTCGAACGAATTAAATTTCCTAGTCATTTCTAATGTTAATTACACTTTCTGTCGTAATACTTATGATACTTTCATGGTACTTACGAACGAGGGGATATATGTGTGTGCTTTCACGTACGTTACGTGTGCGTACCTCTGTGTATGCCAGCGTATGTCGGTGTGCGCGCGGAATAACAGCTCACGTGCGGCGTGCCAATTTTCGGGGTAATTAATGAAGAGCGACGCGGCGTCGCGTGCCCTTATCCGGACCTATGAATTAACTTTCGCTGTGGTCCTCAATTTTCTTCGTTCTTCATATTCTCCTGTCCATTGAACTCGAATATTTGTCAAGGACGCGTTTGTCGGTCACGTTCCGCGCGCGTAACCGGTTTGCCTCGTTTTAATGGTCGATTTGCAAGCGTCGAAACTTTCGACGGATCGTTTAGTCCCTTCATTAACGCGCCCTTTCGCTTTTGTTTTCGCAGGTAGTTCTATCAGCGTGCAGCACGTACTTCGACACGATCCTGTCTCAGTACGAAGAGAAGGATCCCATTGTGATAATGCGGGACGTGAAATTCTCAGACATCAAAGTGCTCGTCGAGTTCATGTACAAGGGAGAGATTAACATTGATCACGTAAGTACTATAAAGCATTTCGTCATCTAAATATATCTTTTAATATGTAATCGTATCGATCGGATAAATGGCCACGAATTGGCCCACTGCGATTCGAGTCAGCCCTCTTTTCGTTACCAACGATCATTCCCTGCCGTCCAATTAATAGAACGAGAGAAGCTTTTTTTAATATTTTTTACTTCGTCGTTACGAGATGTTTCAGTTGATACGATACCGAGCATCGCTATATTCCGACTAATTTCAAGAATCGACGTTGAGTAGCATTGATCGATTTGTAAAAATACACCTGTTCCGATGTATGGCCGCTGCTATGGATCAAGCGTGGCCAAATATCCGGACGCTTATCGTACACGGGAAGAGAGTTGGACGAAGTCGTTTGTGAAACGTTGATCGGGCTTTTTCAACGAGCGGCGCTGCTCCAAATGAAAACTGATTAAAGAAATAAAGGCCGCGGAACGTAGCTCTTTCGCCTCTCTTCAGACTCGATTGACGACTTATTTACATCGTGGACATTTACGAGGACACTTGTATGCCGCTGACGGAGGGAAAAATGTCGCGGGGAACGGCGCGGGAACGCGGCTGGCCTCAATTTATTAATAATTGAAGACTTCTGGCTCTTCGAGGTTCGAGAATGCCGCGCTTCAAAGCGACCCGAACTTCCCATTAATCCCTGCGAGCAAAAATCCTCCCGAAGATGCAATTTGTTTTGCCGAGCGCGGTCAATCGTTTCTTCTCGTGCTCGTCTTCTTCTCTCCGCGTGGTAATCGAACAAAAGAGAAGAAGAACCACTTTGTCATCGGTGAAAACCGTCGCGATGAAAATCCAATCGATGGTCCTATTACACCGCCGCCTAATTAACGATCGACCAGGTTTTTCGTATTCTACGCCGATCCTATTTTAATCTCGGTGTATGTTCGTGTGCAAGTGCGTTGGTTGTTTGAACTATCGCTTGACAAGAAACGGGAAACACGCGCGGTGGAAAACGGCATTGCTCTGCATCGTTTACTCGCTACTCGTAGGGAAACGATAAACCGGCGTCGACCAATGGACACACCGGTCTGTTAACACGTTCGCTCCTACCGACGCGCGTGTCTTACGTCATTTTAATTATCCGCAACTTAATTACTAAACTCGCGGTAATTGAGCATTGACGCAACTATCTGATTTCTGTATTTATTCAATTATTTTAATTTAATGAAAATATTCAAGGAGATAGGAAACAAGACAGTAGATAACGAGATTGAGAAAAGGAGAATGAGATTGTATATTTTCACAAACGCAATTAAGAAAGCGCTATGCGGACAAAAATTGATCTCACACGCTCATTCGATGTTTCCAAAAAATCCTTCTACCTAAATGACGGCTCTTCCATTCCACCTTCAAACTCGAGAAATTTTCTAACGATAAAAAAATACGCCCGGGTCGTAAATAATCCTAACAACACACTTACGAGCGATGGTATCTGTTTCTCTCGGTGTAAGAGGTCGGACAAAGAATCCGAAAGAAAAAGCAAGCGTAGAAAATTTGACCCAATTCCTCGATAAATTCCATTCGAAATCCCAACCTTATCGCGGGACCTTAATTTCTCTCTGCTATTTCAATTGCTCGTCGACATCGTCCCTATGAAAAGCAAGGTACCATCGAATACCGAAGAAACACGGACGTGTACCGTTTCACGTGTCTCGTGCTCGTGCGAGGTGAAACGCGTGTAGCTGGATAAGAATCGGATCCAGGTTGGAAAGAGGATCCCGACAACAGCAACGGGTTCTCGTTCTTCCGTGTTTCTAGTCGTGATGAGGCGGTTGGGTTCGCGAGAGCTTTCTCCGGCTTGGCCACGTTTTGCCTGCAAAAATCCGGCTCTGGTGAAAATCTGTGCACGGCGTGTGGAACGCGGGGCGCATCGAAGTTGTTCGATCGTGGTCGGTAAATGAGCTTTGGCTGTCGTCGATCGGATTTGCGCGAGGTCGGGGCCGTGCGCGTGTTTTTTTCAGCGCCAGGCAAGCTGAAACGAAAGCGGGAATGGCGCCTATGGTGGTGACGGTCGTTTCTGAAATACACATTATCCGCTGCCGGAGACGCTGACCCACATAAGCATTTTTCCAATTCCGTTCGTGGCTGATAGAAAGCCGCGGAGAACCGTTTGTAGAAAGTTCTCATATTATTTAGCATTCTCTCGGTCGCTCTGTTATTATCGCAGCGAAAATTGGCAAATAATAATCGGACCTATTCCAGCGAGGCGTCCAGTTGGCCCGATACAAAACGTTATATCGGATTTTTCCTTCTCTGTCTCGTAGCCGCGGCGATCCGATTCATTATTCGCTGCCTCGAATCCCGGCTTTCGATCGAACAGATTCGGCTGCTACGAGTATGCCCCGGACAGGGCAAATTGAAGCGGCCAGGATTAATGGAATTACTAATTTTTACTTGTGCCGCGCGATCGCTTTTTCCTACGGCTTTTCGAGAACGAACGGAGCAGAGGTAATTAGATTTACTTAGCTCTGCAGCTGGACGAATTTCTTACCGCGTTCGACTCCTCTCGTATACCTATATCTGTGTACTGTAAAGGGTGTTCCAGAAAATCGAGTGGGAAATTTCAGAATTCGTCCAGAAGCCAGATCGATCGATTCCGTTAATTAAATAACAAAGATAAAACGATGATGTGGCAAACGCTATTGTTTTATTTTTCCGAGCCTGCTGAAACTGAATTCCGTGTCCATTTTACGAAATTGAAAAAATCGACTAGAATTTTGGAAGTCGATCGGTTTGCACTTCGCATCAGCCTAAAGTTCGACAACAATTTTCTGACACACCCTGTAGACGTGCTACCCTGTAGACTTGGACGAAGGAACTTCCGAGAACATTCCACGCGAGAACAAGAAAATACGTGGAAGCTCGTGCCAAAAACGCTGAAACGACGCGCTTCGTACATTATACCATTTATGCTCGTTTCTTGGAATCACCGCGGAAATATTGAAAGCGGATCGGTTAAAAATATTGCTGCTGGTAACTCTTGCCAGGAATGGTTAAACCACTCAGGCTTAACGTCGGCCGAAACGAGAGGGAACTCTACTTACCTTGATTAGTCGGAGAATATCGAGGATATCTACCATGTACCCTTCTTCTTACGCGGATTTCGTGTCTCTTTATTTTACTATACATACAAGGCATTTCAGAAAATTGGTGCGAAACTCCTGAAGCACGTACCACTCTTAGAAACAAGCGTGTTTGATACCAACTCTCTGAATATATCTTTAAACAAGGTTCGAAATTTTACCAACTCGATCGAAATCGCGGACGAAAACTCTGACTGACAACCTCTGAAAGTATTAAACGACAAAGAGCAGCTTTCCTCTTCGACAAAGAAAGCTGTGCATCTTTTGAAGATGGGATTCGTTCCTGTTTGCTGGATTGATTAAAATCGCTATGCGTCGATGTTTCAGACGAGATTGTCGTCCCTGCTGAAAACCGCGGAGGATTTGCATATCAAGGGCCTGGCCGAGGTGAGCTGGCGTAGCGATTCCACGCAAAATGATCTAGGAAACAGCGGTCACAGTCCCGGCGCGGCGACTCCAGGTGTCGAGACGGTCCTCAGGGAAGGTGACGCCGACGAACCACCACCTCCGAAACAAAGACGCAGAGGGCGTCCACCTCTGGACGACCCACCCTCGGCTCACGACGTTTTCACACCGAAAATCACATGTATCACCGGAAATGTACGTCAAGTATGGTTCATTTTAGCGTTCCATTTATCGTAATATGTCCATGAAACGAAGAGACTGCTAGAACAAGGAGGCAAAGCTCTGCTTTCCAGTAATTCGAATAAACCGACAGAAATCAATGTAAAGTCAGTCAAAATCAAATTACGGACTTTTTCGAACGTGCTACAATTTCGCGATCGATTAATATTCAAATATGAATACGAGAGCTACATTTTCTTTTTTTTTTTTATCTTCTGCTAAATATAATTGAAATATTGGAGCTGGATCCTTGTTACTGCAAACCAGTATCTTCGCACGCTGTTGATTGAACGATCCTAAACGTTCTTCGTCTTTCCCTTTCTTTGTTTATATTTATACCGACTCAGACATGCCTTTCGTTCTTCCAAAAATAATTGGAAGATAATTTCATCACATCTTATGAATTTTGTAACAGATATTTTATGCTTTGAAATGGATAGCCATTTATCGTACAATTAAGCATCGACCGATGAAGATCGTTTGACTCGGCGGTTAAGAATTGATTAACAACGATATAAAGAAACGATTAGCATATTGAACGTAGAATCCAAATACAGAGAGAAACTAATATTTCGTAAAATATCGTAAAAAGATTGAGGCGTATCGGAATTAATCTCTCCATCACATCGATCGCAATCGACAGTTACATAGCGGTTATCTCTTTGACGCGTGTATTTCAAACGTTCTCGATTTCCCAGGAGGAAATGATGAGCGAGGGCGGTGACCACGAGAGTTGGGACGACGAAATGATGATGAATGAAAATAACGAAACGCCACTGCCGGTGGTAAGGATAGCTTCTTCATTTCTTTTTTCTTTTTCATTACATACTTGATATACGATCGCTTTGGTAACGCCCTACGATGATATTTTAACAAGCTGTGTGTATCGTCGTGCTTTGCAGCTATCGTACATGTCGAAGGATGACAACGCATCCGACCAGGAAAAGAAAGGTACGTGACTTGGTCGATCGAACAAAAGTAGTCGCGATTAGGCGTTACTCCGGAGGATGATACTACACAGACACACGTTCTATGCAGAGGTGCGCGTCCTGTTCGGTAGGCGCGAAGAATTTAACGTGGTTTGATTTTGCTGCAGCGCCTACCACTCCCTCGAATTCCAACGCCACGAACCTATCGATCCCCGAGCAATTCCGAGACGTCGTGAAGATGAACGATTACCTGACGACGGGACGCCGCCAAGAGTTCTGGGAGGAGCCGTTCACGCGACGCGTTATGGATGCCATTAAGAGCAAAGAACTGGAAATGAAGACTGCTGCCGAGATACTTGGCGTGTCTTACGGAACCCTCTACGGCAGATATCGCGACAGTTATGGTTGCCTTAAACATCCGTATAGGTAATGGAGAACAGACTTGACGGTTTTTGATTGCCTTTGTCGCGACCGGTTACTGCTTTCTTCGTGCTTTATGACCGTATCGCGTTTATGCATCGTATTTAAAGCGAGAGCGCGCGCGCGCGCGCGCACGCTCGTAACCTCGTAACTCTTTACCTTTCGAGAGAGTTTTCATTTCGAATCGTGAAAATCGCGAACACGAAGGTACGAGGAAAGAAAACAGAAATTTTCCTGGGAATAAATTTGAGACGCGTGCTAGGTGAAATCGTGCATTAACCTGCTTTCGTCGGCTTCATTTTTACGCTGCTGTGTTCGAAGCAGACTTTTTCTTCCTCCTCGTCTTCTCCCTTTTTCTTTCAATTACTTTAACGGGCAAGAATTTAAGCTTGAAATAATCACGATAATAAACATGTGTTACAGAGTAAGGGACTTTTGGTCAGAACCTGGGCCAGCGGAAGTGTTAGCCAAACTACGAAGGAAAGAGATCACGTTGTTCCGTGCAGCCGAGTTCCTTAACGTGACCGTCCACACGTTGGCAACCTATTTGTCAACGCTACAGGGTCCAGACAGGATTTCGCTGGCCGGTGACTTGAGCGTTGCGTCGGGTGCCATCGACGGCAACAACGAGACTCCGGAGAACAACGAGTCGGTGAACGATATCCTGCAGAAGATCAACGCGAACGCGGCCACGACAGCGACACCGACAACCTCGACTCCCATCAAGAGAGAGGGAGGCGGCTACATCGAGGTACCAACGCCCGTCCCAAAGCCAGCGACCTCGGTGCTCGAAAACAACCCGGATATCACGATCGTGAAAACAGAAGGCATGCCCCGCAAACGGGAGTACGCGAAAGTTTCGAACACGGAGAACAACAACGCGAAACTGATGAGTGGCGGCGCTGTTAGCGAGGTGACGCAACAACAGCAACAACAACAACAGCAAAAGATCACCGATCCGTTGTCGTTGAACAACGACAACAGCAAACCCTAACTATTCAGGCCTTATCTGCAACCGGCGAATCCCCGTGCACCGAGCGCTAACTACAGATCCGAGCTGTGCCCTCGCAGATTCTATTCGAACGTGTTTACTCGCTTCCTCACGAATTTTCATTTGAAGTAGAAGAAAATGAAGATGAAGAAGAAGGTGAAACGCGTCGCGCTGTCCGTGTTAATAATTATTTGTCGTCGTGACGTCGTCGTCGCAGCCTTGGCCCGTTCGTTGACGCTCCACGCACGCCAGCCCACGCCAGCAAAAATGTAGCTTTAGACAATCTCGCGTGTACGATCGTCGTCGTGGCATAGGTTGGAGTTGCGTCGACAGCAGGCGAAACTGTCGCGAGTAAACAGGAAACAAAAAAGAAAGAAAACGTTATTAGCGAGAGTTATATCGAAGGATATATTGAATGCAGAGTCGACTTATTTTCGACGAAGGAGCTTGCGAAGCGAAGGGCTTGTTGTGTTCGGTGGTCCTGCCTTTGGATCCGGTTCGATTCTATCCCGTTGCACGGGAGCAACGCCTGCCGCATATATTTTCCGAGTAAAACGAACAGAGTGCGTCGAAACTAGAGAACGATTCCTTCTTAAGAGTTAGTACCTAGCGATACGGTTCTTCGTTACTTCAAAATTGGTTCGCTTTAAATCCAAAGTCAGTAGCGATTATCGAGATCGTGTTTGGCCTTCGTGACAAGGAACAAACAAAATGAGAAACAGAAAAACTAGGACTAAAAAGAAAGGGAAAAACACACAAAAAAGAAAGAATGAAGAAAAGAGATGAATGAAAGAAAGAAAGAAAGAAAGAAAGAAACGTGTAATAAAGTTCAATCGAAGTTCCTTTTGAATAACGATGTAGGGTGTATCGCGAAAAGAATGCCTAGACTATTTTCTGCCGCATGTGTCTGTATGGTAGCACGTAAAGAGCGACAATATTATTCACCCGTAGACCCGTCAGTATAGCGATCCCAGAGTGACAGTTCTTCGAGAATAGATGTTTCTCGTGCGATCGTCGTTTTAAACAAACATTGCACGAGCGTATATTTCAGCGGTATATTGAAAATACACTTTTGCAACGGGAGCCTTAAATCGTTCGAGCGTTAGAAATGTTTTACAGATGCGATTCGCCGAGATTATAATTTGTAGCATATATCATTTTTTGTCGAAGCATATCGGCCAATGACGAATTTCGCACTTGTGTTTTCTGTTTCGAACGGTTTGATTTGTACATTTCAAGGCATGCCTTTTCAAGGACGATCTTCTGCTAAAGGAATCCTCGTTAAATATATAGAACGTTAGAAAAATCGGGATTCGATCCGTTAAGGAGGAAACGGTACAATTCTATTTTCCTAGTTTCTTTCGCTCACTTTCTGTCTCTCCCTCTCCCTCTCCCTCTCTGTCTCTCTTTCTCTCTCTTTCTCTCTCTCTCTCTTTCTCTCTTTCTCTCTCTCTCTGACTCCCTTTCTCACTTTGTATTTACGACAGAATATACAATTTATCGCATCATATATATATATGATATTTTTTTAGAAACCTCGTTTAAGTATATTATCGTTTTCCTCCTTTTTTGTTTCCTTTTTTAAATTTTTTATTTTCTTTTTTTTTATGTATATATAAATTAAGTTGTTGACGTCTTAAATGGCTTTTATATAAGCAATGATTGCTGATCGATATCAAATATCACTTAAAAAGGAAATACACGTATAACGTCCATTGTAAATATCGGTGCAATAGTAAGACCTGAAATTAATATTATTTGCCACAAGGTGTGCGTTTAATCGCTATTTTAAAGGGAAGAAAAAGCAAAGCAGAAATGGGGAAACAAAGAAGGGACATGCTGTTTTTAGCGTCGTGCAATCGCATTCAAATCCGTATTGCTTTGCAAAAGCGGGGATGAAAGAAACGAATGGAAATAAGAACGGGGAAGATAAAAGAAAGAAAAAAGAAAAAGGTATATCGATGCGACTATTTTGGGCCGATCGATCGATGATGCCTTGTTGTTGCGCACCTACTTGCGAGACACTTGCGAAAAGCTTGCGTTTAAACTCGTAACAAAAACAAATTGTTCGTTGGCGTCGTGTCTACGCGTAACTAGACGCGAAAAAGAGCGAAAAAAACAAAGTTGCATGTGCGCACGATTTAAACTGTACTACATGAGACGTTTCGACTGGGAAAAGATATGAGTATTCCTGTCCGCTGAAGGCGACAAAAAACAAACAAACAAACAAACAAAAACACTAAGTAAGAAGTAATAGTATAGTAGAGGTATTCTCGATATGATATTTTTCGACGATATAAGACTTAGTTGTGTTGAGAGGACTTATGCAGAGAGGGTACTTGTAAAGTAATCCAGAGGAAAAAATGGTGTAATTTGTGGGAAAAAAAAGCCGGACGCACAGGAAGAACACACAGTGTCATAGAGGAGGGTTAGCGACCAGGAGAGAATTGAAACGAAAAAAAAAAAAAACTGGTACTGTGAAATGTGTACATACAGAAGCGTAGGTTAAATAGAGCGATCGAATGCGTGGAGACGTGAGCACGCAAAGAATATTATATATATATATCTCTTTTTCTCTAGAGGAAATTCTAAAATCGACTGACTATTAATGATAAAGATGATGTTTAAACGATTAACTGCTCCATGAGCATCGGAGAAATAGCGTTATACGTTCGACGAGGATCACTAGTATTTTCCGAAATGAAAACAAGTTGTTTTACGTTTTCTGTTTTTTTTTCTCTTTTTCTTTTTTGTTTTTAGTAAATATATATATATACATTGTATACATATATATATATATATATATATATACATATATTGTATTGTTTAACTCTGTTAGAATCAAGAACAGAGGATAATCTTTCTGATTACTTTACGAGTGCTCTAAACCGACCATTTTACCACGTATAAGTATCAATTTTATACGATAACTTTGCACCGTTCGATATTTTTATTCGTAAACTATGGGACACCGTCGATGATATAGATCTGTTCATCCTCCCATTCATTAATTTAACTCTCCTCGAATTTCATATATCTTTCTAAATCTCTTTTCCAATCCTCTCTATCTCTTTCTTCCTCATCCCCTCCCTTACTCTGTCGTTCATCATTATTATTATTACTATTATTATCATTATTATTATTATTATTATTATTATTATTATTATTATTATTATTATTTGATTATCATCATCATCATCATCGTCGTCGTCATCATCATCATCTTCATCATCATCATCATTATTATTAATATTATTATTAATATTATTATTAATGTTATTATTAATATTATTATTAATATTATTATTATTATTATTATTGTTACTATTTCCTTTTTTAAGTAAAGTAAGACTAAGACATACCAAATGAGAAATGTAAGGACAAGTTTTGTTAGGTTAGTACTATCGCATATCAAGAACGCAAGAATATATGCGCCTGAAGCACTTTGTATTGCCTATGCACGTCCCGGTGAAACATAGCTGGGGTGCACAAGACCATTTTTACTCTAGCAAGAGTATACGACTAGAAGTATTAATATTTAATATTAATAAACAACGCGGATTGTCCAGAATGGATGGTCATGTTTTTGAGGATCAACATCGAGCCATTTTGAACAAAAAGAAACAAACGAATTTAAAAGGAAGTCAAGAAAGATAAAAAAAAAAACTCATCAGACAAAGGAGTTCGATGTTTCTATTTCTTTTTTCTTTTTGTTTGTTTAATTTTCTCAACCGATCGTTGATTTTTTTGTTTCGGTTTCATTTTTGTTTTCTATCGGCCAATTGATCCTTGGAAAAATTACCTACTCTTTTTACCGTCCATACGGACACCAAGTTTAACGTTAGTCTTTTTTTTTTTTCTTTTTTCTTTTTCGCAACGTCTCTTTTCTCTTTTATTCTAATCGAGATGCGATCATGTTCTTTTTAAAAACGAATCTTCTTCGCGAGAGTACAAATTACAATGGGACTTTTGTTAACCCTGTTGGTGCCATGAATGCTTTTGAAAAAAAAGGAAACGTTTCACGCGTTTTGTTCTGCCCGTCTTTGCATCGCGTCTCTTATCCTTCGTTTCTAGGCACCAAGACGGTTAACGATTATCTTCTTACGATTATTATTAGACGAAATCGTCGATTCGTTTAATATATATATATATATATATTTTCTTTATTATCTTCTTTCGTTTAACGAAGAGATCGCGCGTATGCCAAATCGTACGTCTCAAAGACTGATGGCCATTCATTTGGAGGTTCTTGTAATGGTAATCTCACGCCGCGCGACCTTGTAAACCGTCGACAAGATCGCCGGGGTACATCGACATTGTATGAGAAGACAGGACAAGACTAGCCTATTATTGGCGAACGATGCCCGATCGCCGTGCGCATCGTACAATGAGACTAAAAAAATTGATATCATAATTATGTGTCGTTTGATATAAACGAGTAATGAATATAGTATGTATCATCGTTTTATACACAACCTAATTATATCTACGTACACTATGTACATTCCTAGTATACACTATGTCACTGTCACACACATTTGCATTACACGCGCATTAACAAAAAGAAAAAAAAACGCATGGACCTATTGTATACGTGTACGCGCGTGTGCATCCGCACGCACAAAGAGCGTGTACGCGTGCGTATGCACGGACGCGCACGCAGAGACACAATACACATATGAATATATTTATAATAATTATATAGCTATTCCAAAACGGACCACCGCGACATCGACGTACGAAGATCATTAAAAAAAAGAAAAAAAATACAAATACAAACGAGATAGAAGAAATGAAAGGAAAATAAACAAAAAAGAAAAAAAAAGAAAGAAAACCGGGGGAAAAGAAGTATATGAGGAACTCTTAATCGACGATATTTAAATGCGTATTAAAATTAACGATCGTCGGTTAAAATTAACCAGCGTTACGTTTCGTTGTTAAGAGAACAGCATCGCCGTTATCAGTGTCTCATGTATAACAACGCAATCGAGTCTCTGTCAATTTTACAAATACACACGAAAATTCCCGAGTGTATACGTGTATACAAGGAGAATAACGAAGAAGTAAAAAAAAAAAAAAATGAAAAACAAAATGTAATAAAACACGCATGTATAGCAAAAGAGGTTGTTACACTTAAGCACAATAGAGAAGACAAAGTATATGAGTATAGTTTTACACGAAGGCTTCATCGCCCGTTTAGTTTTATACCTGAGACACGAAGAAAAGGCTGAAACGGTTAGACGATAAAAACAGTTCGAAACCCCTCTGTTCTGCGTTCTCGTTCTTTCTCTCTCTGCTGTCCGTAAGAATCGAAAAGTAAAAACAGAAAAAAAAAAAGATACAAAACGAAACGAAATCAGATTTTTGTTTTTCTCTTTTACCGATGGCGAATTATCGTCATATGCCCGACCATCGCGTACACATACAACACGCGCGCGTTACGCGCATGCGCATTCGTAACGCATCCGTTTCGTACAGAAAACTTCCTCTTCCACTGCCCATTTGTCTCCTTTTTCTGTTTTCTCTTTCCTTATCAAAGTTTACATCAATTTGGTTTAATTTAATTAGTACTGTGTATACACAGAAATATTTTGAAAATCATCGGAGAATGCGATGACGGATACCACCGATCGATCGATGGAGCGATATCGCATTCTCGTTTCCACGAAGTATCATTTCTCATTAGCCAAAGTTTAGAATTTGCGTTCGTTATCTGTAATTCTTTTTCTTGCGCGAACCACAGCTTGCTTTATTCCTTCCTTTTTCTCTCCCTGTTCCTTTATCGTTCTACCTATCTCCTTTCCTCTTTTTTACATTCATACACATGGACACAGGACATATATGTTTGACATATTATTATATTTACTATTATTTTAATTATAATTTCCCAGGAGTATATATTATCTTTAATAATCGTGGTAATTTTTAGACTAGAAAAACATTATATTAGCGGATAGAGATTAAAGTATACATAAAAAATAAAGTAAATATATATATATAAATATATATATTATATATATATATATATTGATAAAAAATATTGAGATCGTAATTAGAAATTGGGTCGAGTGCATACAATGCTGAAAGACGATAATGGTATTTACGCGTAAGGATGTTAAAAGGTCGAGCAGATGGATTAAAAGCGGTCTTGGCTAATGTTGGCCAAGCTGCTCGCAGAGAATATTCAATGATTGAACAAAAAAAAGTAAATGTAAATGTTTGTAAACAAATTATGAAACATTATTTGTTCAGTGCCTACATATTTACACAGTAACAATAAAGATGAAGATTAGCGAACATTCTTTTGTCTCTTTTTTCACCAAGAAGAATGATAACGATTTCGATCCAAATCGATCAAACTATAACGTCGTCAAACGATCGTCAAACTATAACGAACCGATCGTTAAAAACTACCGCAATGCGAACGATCGTTTTCTAACAGTATTTTTATATAACTGATATGCATCTTGACATTAAAAATAAATGAGTGAAAAACTGTGTCTTCTTTCGTAGCCTGGAATATAACGTCTGCAGATTTAAACTACAATCTAAAGTTATTGTCATCGCGCGGAGAGATCAAAGATATTCAGATAATGCAAACATATTCTGATACGGCATTCGTTTCATCTCGATTCGTTCTTTTGTCTAAGAATTAAATTTGAAACACTTTCGTTACCAATATCTAATAAAAGCTTAACAAAGCTGTTTCAAAACCCAGAAAATGGTAATTTCAATATTTTTGGTACCAACAGAATGTACTAATTTACGCTTTACGATTTACATTTACAAATTTTTAAGCAATTTATCAATTTTAAGGTCATGTTATATTATTCGATCACTAATTCAAGTATTTTTTCATTGGAAACGCTCAAAATCGATCACTGTATGTTTTATTGGTATCGTATTACGCACTTACCTACATATATTTATGAATACAGGCCCAAGTGTAGAGGCACCATCCCCACCATCGGGCCCTTTGGTAGCGATCGTTGGTCACAGTGACATAGTATGACACCCTAGCTCGTCAGTTGAATTTCGAAACTCGACTGTGCTGGACCGGGACGTTTCGTTCGCTGTTTTCCAAAGTCTTTACATTTTCAGCGTTTTCTTGCGAAAAGTCGTGCACTACCCGTCTTTCTCATTTTCACCTTCTCTCCGTTTATATTCACAATGCATATCTTGTGCCCGCAAACACTTCCGTTGCCAGAGGTATCGAACATGTTTTATCCGTTCAACACTAGTCTCGAAGAGGAAATCAAGAGATTGTTTTCTAATTTCACAATCGAAACTCCAAACTCTTCACTTCCAGATGGTAAGTTGATTTAGCATTGATTATTTTCAAGGATATTTCTATAATTTCGCACGATTTTGAAGATACGGAATTTGCTGGAAGAATCTTTAAGTAATACTAACGTCGAAGATCGATCGAAGCGAGACAGAATGCTTTATCGATTTTATATCGATCTTTAGAGCCGGTGAGATAAAAAGCTATTTTAGCCTGTGTTAAATTTCCAAATTACGTATGTAGATGATGTAACGTAGCATTGTGTAACGTAACGTAATCTTCTGCGTCGTAAACGATATATAGCATCTTCATACTTTTCGTTCCGTAGAAATTTTATTCTTTCTTTCTTTGCTTCTGTTCCCTATCTAAAATGACGTAATTTAATAACACGATGCGTTCTACAGCAAATTCTAATCCCTACGTCATAATATTTTCGTAAATATTTCTTCTTTATTAAATCGTATTAACTAAATAGTAGCGTAAATAATCTTTAGACGTAACCACAATAGTTTTCTCATTATGAATTCCCTATGACTTACGATAAATATGAACTGTCATCGATGACCATTTGTTTCGCTAAAAACAAGAAACGTGTCACACCAATCCACAAGCAACGCGTTTCTTATTTATGTAACACGAAATGATCGGTAGATTGATTACTGATTAAAATTCAGTAAATTAGGTAGTGATTATAGCTTTTAATTTAATGTTTCGATATTGCGTTTCAATTTGAAATTGCGTGTACATATCATGGTTCATAATGCGCGATGAGATCGCGTTCCGATTATCAGATACCTTACATAGTTTGTAAACAAACGAATCGATAAAAGGAATTCTGTATTCTAAAACGTTCTGCGAAATAGCTTGTCCTTCACGATCGCTAGAAACGCATATTCGACCGAGTTCACCGAATCAAGTAAAAAATATCACCTGCTAATTTAATCGCTAAATGCTTATAATTATTTTTTAGTTCGTATTTTACCAATATTTTATGAACATGTAACGACATGTTGACTATTTGTTTCTTCGAAGAGAAAAGACAAAGGAAGAAAAAGAAACGATTCAAGTGATCGTTCTTACCGCGATACAGATATTCGAGATCGAGTAAACATAAACAGAAAATGGCAGGTTTTTTGCTCCACCTTAGGTTAAGGGAGCTGAAAGATGATAATTGCGATGGTAATATTCGTATCTCAACACATCTATTCAAAATGAAAACATAGAAATTTTATTGTTAGAGAATGTGTTTTCAATATTGTTTTCGCAGAGAATGTGTTATCAATATAAATATTGTTTTCACAATCTTTCGATGGTTTTTAAGTCGTGAGAATCATAATAATTGTCAGGAATAATATTTATGTTCGATTACACGACCATGTTGTTTTTCGTTACTCGAAAAATCAGGACGAATCTGTTTACAAACTATGAAACACAAGACTTACGGCCGTTATTTTCTCGACTTACACTTTCTCGCATTAGACCTCGAAAAAGCCCTCGCTCGACAAAAATAAACTAGACGTGATTATCCCCGGAATATTGTATTTCTTTGTAATCGTTCCGTCACCTTCGCAAGCTTTCGATGACTAACGATTGTCTTTAATGCGATCTTTTCACTAATAAGTTTCTCACGTAGAATTACTTTTTATTTATTCGTCATACATTACGTCACTTTAATTGCTTTTCTTTTGTTTTTCTTTTTCCTTTTCCTTTTCCTTTTCTGTGTACTTCGAAACAAAGCAATTCATGTAATTTTACTTGGTTGTTGTAGTCGATGAAGTAATGGAAGATTTCCGTCAAAATGGGCGTGATTTTGAATACTGTCCAGACCTGGACAATTTTACGGTGCCAGAAATACCACGCCGCAAGAAAAATAAGAAACCTTTACCTACAGAATGCGTTTTCTGTAGAAATAATGGCGAAGAAGAGGCTTATTACAGGAAACATTTGTTAAAAGATGCTGAAGGTCGCGTTTCTTGTCCGGTTTTGAGGTAAATCGAACTTTCACTTCTCCCGTCGACATATTTTTTCTATCCCTCTGCAGTCCAAACAAAATTCTATTTCGTTCCAACTTGTTCATGCTCGGTAAGTTACTTTTACGTTCTACTGATAATTTAGACGAATTTACACATTTCATAATTTATAATTCCACATTATAATAACATTAGTGAAACTTTACAAATCATTAATATATATATATATATATGTATATAACTTAAGAACGTAAAAGTAAGTAAATAATCATCATCCTATTTGAAAAGGAACTTTATAAACTGACTCATAACTTGTTGAATCATTGATATTCTGAATTGGTAAATTATTATTATTATTATTATTATTATTATTATTATTATTATTGGTATTATTATTATTGTTATTATTATTATTATTGGTATTATTATTATTATTATTATTATTATTATTATTATTATTATTATTATTATTATTATTATTATTATTAAGCTCCAGAAAAAGTATTAAAAAGAAAAAATTCAAGAGCTATAATTTTCAAATTATATTCACACCATCCTTTCTTTAGGGCCTATACATGTCCAATTTGCGGTGCGTACGGAGACGTGGCTCATACGGTTAAGTATTGCCCGAAGAGCCAGAAACCTGGAACATTAGCGACGGTGAACACGTTCAAGCTATTGAGAAACTCCATGGGCAAACGACGCGTCAAGTAAAACGCACGTGACACTCGAACACTCGTGTCACCATCGTCGTGCCATAAAACATGGAAGAATCTATCTACTTTTCATCGAGGACTTCAAAGAACAGATGCTTCGAACTTTTCAAGCGTTTCGGTATATCATCTGCTGACAGGTAATCTTACCATTGTCGCATCTTTCCAAAACAAGCAACGAAATAAAGTGCCTTACAAGAGTATGCGTTCTAATTTCTAGCAACGATTTGCGCAACAAAGTTGCCATCACGTTGATCTGCTGCGGCGAAAGTTTATTTTGCATTTCTTTCACTCTATTATCTTTGTTCTTCTCTTTCTTACATTGTATTTATTTCTCCCCATTCGTGCAATAGCACGTAGTGTACGTAGTGAAAGGGAGACGTAAAATAAACCTGGAAATTTCTAGAAAAAGCAAAGACCGTTCTTGTAACACGAACCGTCTAGACAATCGAGAGGCTGCATCCAAAGATCTTATTGTTAGTTGTAGGAATTATACGAAACGTGGTGCCATATATTCTCGTCAAACGTGTCGTTTTAGCTCTTCCTTGCAATATTGCGAACAAATATTCATTCGTATATGAATATACCTAGTTTTTCCATTTTTCTCGAGCCAGCACTTGATACTATAAATATATTTTTTAAATTTATATACGTTTATCGCATTTGCGTAACGTCCACGAACACCTATATCCCTTAATGTTAGTCTTCAACCGAATTTTACGCCGATGTAAGAACGAATTGAGTTCGATTTATTGAAACGAATATGTACTGTGATAATGTGAATAAGAAGATTAACAATTTTTATACGACAGTCAGATATATGACATTGTTCAAAATCGTACTGATTCTCTACAAACCGTTTAACAAACGCAAATTACATTTTCCGATCTTAAATGCTTTGAGTCAGGATTTTTTTTATCGAGACACGTCAATGGACAGAGAGAATTATACTTATTTGAGCTGAAATGAAACAAAGCAACTCTTACATGATATTGCGACTTGAAAGCTTTTACGCAGTTTTATTTACCAACATTAAATGTAACATGGAGACTGCGTTTGTACTTTACTAACGGTTAACCAAAATTATAAGAGAAAAGTTCTTCTTTTTAAGGTTAACTTCTCTTAAACGACCGACGAGAGGGACCAATGAAATAAAGTTCCTTTTAAAGTGTATACTTGATCGTTCCATAACAATTAAATAGGTACGTAGAATATATACAAAAGTTTGCAGCTCGTACATTATACTTTTAATTTACCAGACTTCTTTCATGACGCTCGTCATTTTCGAACAATGATCGAAATAATTAAAAAGTGAAATTACGCATAGTCTCTAGATATATTTATGGATGTTTAGTTACTTTGATGAAACCGACGAACTTGCAAAGCCTCTCGTTCCTGTGTCTTGACTGTGAGTCTCGTCGAAGGTCACCGAAACGAGAATACCAGCAATTAGTCGTGATGTTTACATTCTTTTGATCGGTACTTCGATAACTGACGGTCAGATTCGTGGCTCTTTCCAGGCAGTGGCTTTTTTGTTCGCCGCTTCACCGATCTTTCTTAGTGCGCGTATTTCACTTTAGACATCCGTCACAGGTTCGTCGAAGCGTACCAAGTCGAATCAGATAAGTACGTATCGTTCTGTCATATTAACCCTGAATGTATACGAGCGACATTTTACCGCGCTATTTCGCTGCGTTTATATATATATCTGTCTTTATTGTTCTTAATAAGAAAACAAAGAAAGAAGAAACATAAAATATCGCTCTCGTGCATTTAGGATTAACACAGCTGAACGAGCGGGTGAATGCATTGGTTTCTCTGCAGCGAGTTTGCTTTTGTAGTTTTGGAAATATTTTTGAATTAGATTAAGCGATAATGTCGAACCTTTAGTATATTCTTTATACTTTATTTGGTAAATTTATGTATTTTCGAATGATCGAAAATTTTTGTTTTGCGTATTTTCATATCTAGTGACGAGTAGATTTAAGGTTAATTTTCACAGGGGATTTCGAATACAGTTTATCGTTTGGCGATAGCATTTAACGAAACTATTTAAGGAAAGATGAGAAAACAATTGTTTTCCGGAATACTTTATCGATAGATTTTACAATTAGTAATAAAACAGTTGCATAGTTGTATGTAAAGGTATCGGCTCATCATATTGGAGATTATGTCTGAGGAGACGTAACCTATTGGGCGGTTTTGAAATCGTATTAGAATTGTTTCGTGCAATTTAATAGTACTTCAGATTTTCTTGTGACACTTGTTTGTGCACGCAATGAGACAGAAGAGGAAGAACAGTCACTCCTGCTCTCTGTAGTGTTGCATTGCTCAAGTATTTCCTCTATGCAAGATCGAATTCCGTGTTGTAACTTTTAATCGAAATTTCAGGGAGTTGATATGGATAGAACAATGAGCTTATAGATATGTGTACATTAATTAGATTTCTATTACAGAGTCTTTTATGTTCAAGTTCCTATTATATAGTAATTATTGGTATTTACGAGTTAGGATATTATTACCTATAAAATAAGAATGACTATATTACTTCTGGAGATACATTATGATTGCCGAATACTTTTGTACCATAGATTGACTGTATTCAAGGGGAGAGAGACTTAACAACTTCTAAGAACGAGACCAAAACGATGGCTCGTGTATCTTATTGTCTTTTTTTGTTCTCCTAATGGGTAAATTAGAGATCCCAAATCTAGGGAATTACTTTGTTTTGTTACTTTCGTTACATCTCTATACTTTTTGAATTTTTTCCCCTATGTGGAATTTATTAATGTTATAAAGAAATAAGGGTCGATCCATAGACTGCTGTTTCTATATATGCCGTAAGATATGAATTGTTTATAAAATTTATTGTATTTCTAATATTTATATAACTACTAACATAATAACATATACATAAATACTAGTTGTAATTAAGTATTATCTATTGATAATGATGTATAGCAGTCCAAAGAGATAAATAAATGCGAGGAATAATCGAAAAAAATTTTTACTCTGCTGATATATCGTAAATTATAACGTGACCTGCGACTTTCTTTTTATAGTATATATAAAAACAATGCGCAAAATAATTAAAGAAGGAAGCCATGTTGCGTTTACTATGTGCACTGTCGTTGGCGTTATACGTATAGTACGTATAGTAGATGATTCACAATAAAACGCGAGATGACGTTACAGTAATCTGATGCCAGTGTGGTTTACGATTATGAGCGGCAGGTGATAACGTAGTAATAGCAGCTAGAAGAGAGCCCTAAAGAGTACAGAGAAGGTAGAAGCTAATTCCGATGGTTATTACGCTGTAATATTCCTTACTCGTTCCACATTCCGTTCATCCCTGATATATCTCAACACTGTTCCTGATAATCCAAAAAGAATTGTACAAATGTTAATTTCCGCGCGATTATTCTTCGATCGCATGATCCACTCCTTTGTCAAGCATATTATTATATATTATATGGCGAGCGATCGAATGTGGCGAAATTTTTTAGAATCTTCAAGAACACACGAGAGAAAGAAGCGAATGCTAATTTTGTAATTTGATGATGTTCAATAGTATGATGAATGCTTATTTATTTTGAATTTATTTTGATACGAATGAAAAAAGGGACATGTGATATTTTAATTTAGTTTCGATCTTTTCACAACGATGCGCTCGCCATTTCTGCATTGTAATTTTACGGTATATTTTGCGTATTTCCGTCATGATACATTATATATGTTTGCATCTCATCATTTTTCTTATCATTAATGTTATTTGTACTACTATATTATTAATATTATGTTATTGGCGTGACATTATTTAAGTGTACGTAGTCTGATAGTTTGTATCATGATTATCGATGTTTATTAAAGAATACTGCAATTTAAACGAGTGCTTATTTCAAAATATAACCTAACTCAAGAGAAGTAATCGATGTTTAATTGTCCTTTATCAGAAAATCGTGTATAAAAAAAGAAAGGGAAGATGTCACATTTTACAGGCAGAAACCAAACTTTGCGTGACGGTGGATTTCATGGAAACTGTTCACGTTTTATACGACATACGCGTCGCCGAGCACAAATCGTTTCGCACGCTTCCAACCGGTAGAACCAATTACGTCGCTGCGTTTCGATGATTAACCGTCAGGAGGATTTTTGTAGCACTTTTTGCACCGCGACTAAAACGTAATATCTTTTCTTCTTAATCCGACATTCCCTCTCCGTGTTCAAATTTAATTTCAAACATCGACATCAGGAACACCCAAGTTAATTTATCCGACGCTATTTAAACGCAAGTTATTTATTTCGCGCGCAGATTAACTCGTAGCTGGTCATAATATTTTATGCCGATACTTTTGTGATAGCCGATGGTTTACTAGGTAAGTGGGTCACTCTTTGTATTCGTTACGACGAGTTGCTCAAATAATCGCTCCAGTATAAGTGGATATTGTCAATGATTTTATTATAGACAAGCCTAGCGTATCAAAATAGCTCTTCACTAAATATAGAATAACCAAACAGAAAGAAGAGCTCGTAAACATTATTAATTTTTATCTGGCCGCATCTTCGAGCCAGTGGATAAACCATGACGTAGTTGCGCTATTGTTTAGAAAATTGAGAACTTGGTCCATATAATAAAACAACCTATTAGCCTTGTGAATGAAATCTGGATATTCCTAGTATGTCAGGAAACCGACACATCCTGTATACATAAATGACGAGTCGTGTTAAAAATCGTTCAATAGAGAACGAGCCAGCGAATAGAAAACAAGCCATGCTGCGGCCTTTTGTGCTAGTTTATTTTTTCACGATCTTCTTGATGATTACAAAAATAATATCTTCTAACAAATCGAACGAAGAAATGAGAAAAGTGGACAGAACGTTTCACAGTGCCTCGTCACCCTTATTCTTGTTTCATCTACTCAAACTGAAGAAAAAGATCCAGAAGATAGAGAATGTGCCAACCATCCCGCCAACCGCAGACTGCATTTGCGTTCCTTACTACCTATGCGACGCTAACCGTACTATAATTACAGAAAACATTGGAATGATCGACATTCGGTAAATTTTTCTATACCACCGATAAAATTAATTCGTTTGGTTGACTGATGGTCTCTTATGTCAAAACAGATACCGAAGATGCACCGGAGACTTGGAAGTGTGTTGTCATCTACGGAACGCAACAGTCACCACCACTACTATGAAACCTACTACAACTACAACAATGAAACCTACTACTACTACTACTATGAAGACAACTACCACTACGAAGGCAACCACCACTACGAAGGCAACCACCACTACGAAGGCAACTACCACTACGACCACTTCGACTCTTCCGCCGGTGATTTTTCCAACCACAAACCCTCAACCTGACCCAATCTGTGTCTGCGTGCTTGTAACTCAATGTGATGCAAACGGAATCATCGGCTATGGCGGAGAAGGCGTAATCAATCCTCGTCTGCAATATATCGAGTGTCCCAGCAGCAACATGGTGTGTTGCAGACCGACCAGCGTGATCCAGTATCCTGTAGTAACCAATCCTCCGGTTGTCTCTCCACAAATTTGTGTATTATGTGGAAATGCAATCCAGTGCAACAACGGGGTCGTGATTCCAGTAAACGTCGGGATCGTGAATCCTTTGGTGACTTACAATCAACAGACGTGTCCTGTGCCAACGTCTTGCTGTCAGGGGATAAACACAGGCTATGGAAATGGGATTCCAGTGGTAATCGGACCCATTAGAAATCCTGGCACTTCTCAGGCTTGTTATTGCATGAAAAGTTGGTTGTGCACGCCAGGAAACTCTGTCAGTACGGGTGGAGCTGGTGCCATCGATCCAAGGTTCTCCGTGTGTGGAAACACGGACGAAATTTGTTGTCGAGCCTCTTCTACGATCAATATAGCAAGAAATCGCGATTTAGATGGATTAGGAGAGAGTATTATAAATGGTGAAGCGTCCTTCTCGCAACCTGGGTGTGGTATTCAGAATAAAACGTACGCGGCAGGTACATAGATTGTTGTAAATGATTGTTGAGTCTTGTTAAATTAATGGAACGTTAAGTTAATCGAAACTGATGTTTTATTTTCTCACAGCCCAACCTTACCCTGTGGACACTGGAAAAACGTATTTCGCCGAGTTTCCGTGGATGGTAGCTCTGTTAACAATAGAATCAGATGGTAAATATCTATTCCAATGCGGAGGATCTATGATTACCAAGAGCGCTGTCCTTACGGCTGCGCATTGTGTTACCAAGTAAGCAGATTATGCAAATTTTATAACTGAAAATTCAACTTGACTATTGAATACTAAAATTTACGAGAAAAGGATATTAAAATATAGCTTGTTAGTTTAGGAAATGGTAGACCGATAGCGCGTTTTGGTCAATGGGATCTGGAAAATCAAGCCGGCGACCAACCGTTACCCTTTCAAGACGCAAACATAAAAGCCATAATAACCCACCCCCAATTCTATAGTGCTGCTCTATACAACGACATAGCAGTGGTCATTTTAAGTGGACCGGTGAAATTGAATGTCAACGTTGCCCCTATTTGTATGCCGCAGCAGGGATTAACATTTCCTGCTGGTACTAGGTGTATCGGCACAGGTTGGGGAAAAAACTCGTTCGGTAAGATCATTACGATATTTGTACGTTTTTCTATTTATACATAATCGCAACGTCCTCCTATTTATCAAATCGTAATCAAATGTCACAACACAGGTGGAACGTATCAAACTGAGTTAAGGAAAGTAGAACTTCCTCTGGTGGACAGAACTGATTGTCAAAATCGTCTTCGAACGACGAGATTAGGAACGTATTTTCAGCTACATAGCTCCTTTGTTTGTGCTGGAGGAGAAGCAAATAGGGATACGTGTCGTGGAGACGGCGGTGGACCTCTTGTGTGTCCTACAGCCACGGGACAATACTTTCAGGTATCATATTACTTCAAGTATTACGTTCTAGAGGTGCCTATAAATGAGAAAAAAAAGTACAAAAATTATTTTAAACTTCTTTTCTTAGGCTGGTATAGTGTCTTGGGGAATCGGTTGCGGATCATCAAATATTCCCGCCGTTTACACGAATGTAGCGCAATACTCGCAATGGATCGGTCAACAATTGGCAACTTACGGGGCGTGATAGAAAATAAATATAGTTTATAAATTTTTTATCTAGTCTTTTTAATTTATGATGCATATTTTTGTGTCATTTACTGTATAAAATTGTGTACCATAAAAAAATACACAGCGCAAGAAAATATTCGTCTTTGTAAATGTAACGAATGTGATAATTTAGCGGTTTGATAAAATTATTTTTGTCATGCCGGCAATTATTTCTATTTCCTTTCTCCCCTTATTATATCAATTTTCCTCGTAGCCATATTTTATGTTCGACAGCAACAATGAGCTACATAAATCAACTAGAATTACTGAACTCGAAAATACCGAGAATAATAGTCAATGCCCATGGTATGTCAGAAACGAGGATATACGCAAAGATTTAAAAATACCAATTGTCAAAGAAGAAATTGGCAGGTAAGCAGAAAAATACAAAGGAAGAACGGCGACTTATCCAAACCAGCTGGCTGCTGAAGCGAGCAAAACTCTCATAGAAAGAAGACTAAAAGGAAAACACTCGACTGACCTCGCTAAAGAAATAAGATAGTCAAACTGTCTGGTATCCTGCTGGGGATAGCCATCCACATGTTATTTAGCAATTAAGTTAGAAAAATTTAGCAAATGTCCGGTTGGACAAATTGTAAAGTACAAATTAAATAATAAAAAAGAAAAAAAAAATTTCATGTTTGAATAAACGCAACGTGTACCGACTTTTGTTCGAAGCAATAACAAACATAACCTATAAAACTACAAATGTTTCCTCTAAATATTCCATGAAACTAAACTATGTCATTCGGTTAGAAAAATATTGATTACAGTTTTGAGTCACTAGGAGGTGAACAATGCACACTATTATGATATTTTCTCAGATAATAATAATATTCTCCCATCAATTATCTACGATATGCATCGCTAAATATTATAACGTGAATGTTATATCAATTATTGTAAAATCTCACGAGTTGATAAGAACGATTAACGGGACATTGTTGCGACCTATTTTTTACAACGCATCTAAATTGCATCGATATCATCTATCCATTGTCGCGACATCTAGTGTAAAATAAATCAATTATTATACGTCAAATTATTTATTCAAGTAAAGTCTGATACAAACGATTTCTGCGCGCGATGTCACTGTCTATCTTTGTTACTTTTAACTAGGAAAATAGAGAAAAGTATATAATTGTGGTGATATTGTGCGAACAAAAATGATTTGTCTGCATTAGATCTATATGCTCAAAACAACAAAGAAATGACAAAATAACAACAAAGAAATAACTTTAGTATCTTTTTTTTATTTGGAATATGTACGAGTAACTGAAATCAGAATAGTTAAGGAGTTTACTTGACCTTAACATAAAAAAATGGCGAATTCTAAGAACATATTAAATTCCCGACACGTTCTTTAGAAGCAACAGCAGTTGAAATTAAATGGAGATAGATACAAATCTTCGAGAGGTTATCGCTCGATGGATATACGCAAAGTTAGTGACCTGTTAGAATTTTATTTTTACTAATAGAAATACCACTGTTTAAATTCACGAAAACTTGTTTCGGTAACGAATCCAAGAGGAAATCAAGTTCAGTTTTTATTATGAATATCTCGAAAGACAAGCTTCCGAGTTTGGATATCAACAGCCTTTGGAAATTAGCGTTAAGACGTACGTATTGTAGAAAGTTGTACAATTTATAAATAATAGCGTAAAAATTTATAAGTAATAACGAGATTGTTAAAAAAGGGAATCCTACCTATTCCGAAAAGGAAAGAAATTTGCTCGTATAAGTTCCATGGTTGCGCATGGGAAATACCACCTAAGTGGTGGGAGCAAGATCATGTTGATACCGAATGGGTTAAGAGTTCAGAGGAAACATAATACGCGTTATATATGAACGCTGGAATGGAGAATCATGAAATCATGATCACTGGTGGGGGCAACTCTCATAAATGCTCGAAGCTTGGCTGCTATATGTGCAAACGAAGAAATCGTGAGCTCGACATTCTGTTGTGTTGCTCTTCCAGAAGAAAACTCGGCAGCGTATATTTAAGATCGATTTATAGTGAGTACTCCATTGTTTTTGATATACGACGTATTACATGAACGTGATGTATTGTATTGTAGTTATATACTTTTTGGTGTTTAACGAAATTAAATAATTAAAGTAATAGGAATATGATTATAAATTTTAGTTCTTTTCATTTTTGTAAAAAAATCAATTTGTAAATTATGTAAATAAACCTTGTGGAACTATAGAGAAATTCTAGGTACAACATGTGTCACACTGTTTATAAAGATATAAAAGAAGATAAAGGTATGAAGAAATTGTTGGAAGTTTTCTTGGAAGTCCTTGACGGGCAATACTAACACTTGTTTCCTTGAAATGTGATAAATACGTATGTACTTATTACGGTTACAGTAATTTCTGTAAAAGTATCTTTGATGGTTGATTTTATATCTAAGTGACAAGTTCGTTCGGTTAATCAACGTAAAAGAGTGAAAGAATATTTCAGTTCGAGAATGTGGATGTTTCGACTGGATGGTCAACCGGTTCTATATAATAGTGTCAAGTAGATCAGGAGAAAGGTCAGTGTCACGAATACCCGATCTGACACGAATGCGGGGGCAGATGCTTACATAATAATTTCCTATTAATACGATGCTTTGTTAAGTTTTACATTTAGTTCTTGGCATCATTGTTCTGACTGCATGTTTCTACGATTTTCCGCTTTAATGATTTTATTTACATCTCTTTTAAGCTATCGCGATAAATCTTGGAAATTTCGAACAGGAAAACTTTGCTTATTTAGAATTCATGGATTATTTAAAAACATTGCGCAACATGCTGGATAATTAATTGCGTTCAGCCACCCATGACGAAGTTTACAGTCAAATGTTGATTTATATTTGGTTATGCAGTGAAAATAATTATTTTTTCTAGGAAACCTTGAAACGCTTGTCTTAATTTCAATGATTGCGGTTAGATTGCGAAACCAACCAATTATTATTCGTTAGACCGCGAACTTCTCCGGATTTCCACAGCCTCTTCAAGTCGAATATTTTCCTGAATATCAAATGTATTTTTTTATCAAGGTAAACGACAATTACATTTATCAATATAGTTGATAATCTGCCTCGTCGACTAGTGTAATGAAGATAAATTATCTTACGTTGGACGCTAATGTCGACTATGAACGATTACCCCGTGTATATGTTTTGAAAGCGTTAGAAGAAATTAGTATGAAACTACATAAAAGACGAGTAATGGTCATTGTTAATGATTGAACACCTCGAGCTTACCCTACGGTAAATTTTTCGAAATGCTTCCCGTATGTTTGTGTATCTAAAGGGGGAAGAGAGAGGAAGGGAGGGATATCGTCACGTCATACCGGTTTCATCTTCGTGAAGTCATTCTTATTTATATGCAAAATAAAATGAGACTACCGTAGTCAGCCTATAATCTCTTGCGATGCCCGTAGACATTTACCTTGGGGCATCCATTTGAGTATCGATTTTGTCCTTTTGCGGACATTCAGGTATGTGCAAACTATCGATGAACCAACCGCATTTTCTTTTTTTTTTTTTTTTCTTGCGAGACTGGTGTTGTAACTAGATTAACAAGTTTTCTTTATAAAAATATTTTATTGCCTCGAGAGCGGATTATTTTTCTTGCATCAAATCGAATCGAATCTTCATTCGAAAAACATTCATTGACCAATCAAGTAAATTATTCAATCTATCCTCTCGAGACTTGACAAATCACGCCGAGGGTTTATCCCAAACCCGGAAAAGGTCTGGTTAATATCCTCTTATAGTCCCTACTTATACCATCTCAAGAACTCAAGGCCTCAAGAGCCATTGCACCTCATGCTCTTGAGATTGTAAAGATCCACTCTAATCTATGGAATAATTCTGTTTCAGAACTTTCAACACAGCAATGTGGAGAATACTATTGACACTGGCTGTGTCCAGCTTTTCTTTGGTTGTATCAGCCCCCCAAAAGGATGGTGGATTGGATTCCTTGATAGCGAGCCTATCTGGGACAAATTCTTCAACTCAGACCCCTATGACGGACAATGAGTTGAATGCTTTAATATCGAACGTATTTACTCAACCAATCAACCAACCAATCTCCACTACAGCGGCGACTATTTTGGGTACAGATAACAAGACGAAACAACCACAAGAAGACTGTACATGCGTGACGTATTATCTATGTCGAAACGGCACCATTTCAGACGACGGAGAAACAATCATTGATATCAGGTCCGGTTTCAATGATGAGACTAGATATGTGGGGTGAGTTCTAAAGATTGGTCTCAAAATGGCAAGTGTTAGCACTGTTATTGGCACAAGTAATGCACGATTGTCAAGTAATATTGGATTGATTGTATCTACGCTAAGAACATATAGACATATTTATCGAGTGTGAATAAATACACAGCAAAGCTGATTTTGCATGTACGATGATTCGTTGTCTAACAAAATATGTGGATGTCAGGTTTGTTTATTACTTGTTCGTGTGAGCTTTAATTCTCATTGAATCGAATGTGCACGCCGCATGAGACTATCTTTGGATCTACTCCAAATAGATTTTTCGTTTTATGTAATGAAAGCAATATCGTCAACCACTCTAACTAGTATTACAGTTAAAATTCTTTTGATGTGGCTTTTGAAATATGAAGTGAGAAATTTGTGTAGCCAGAAATTTGTACACTTGGATCTTTATAGTGTCATTGTATAAATTATATCTTATTTCTTTGTATCTTCATTATAATATTGATTTATGGAAATATAACCTCAAAAATATACACAATGTTAACGATACAGAGCCTCATGGGGCAAGTGCGCGGACTACATGGAAGTCTGTTGTAAGCCACCAGACAGGACCAACGAAATAATTACGCCCCCGCCAATCGAGAGAAAAGGTTGCGGGCAAAGACATCCCAACGGCGTTGGTTTCAGAATTACCGGCGCCGTCGATAATGAAGCGCAATTTGGCGAGTTCCCGTGGATGGTGGCTATATTGAAGGAAGAAATGATCGGAAATGAGAAAGTGAACCTTTATCAATGCGGAGGTTCCTTGATTCACAAGCTGGCTGTTTTAACAGCCGCCCACTGTGTGCAAGGGTAAATAATCTAGTCCTTCTAAATATTATGATTGACATCGATTCACCTGGCATTTTGTAACTAAACACTCGTAATTTTCCAATAGAAAACAACCATCTGAGTTGAAAATTCGTGCTGGAGAATGGGACACGCAAACTAAGGACGAAATATATCCTCATCAAGATCGTAAAGTAGAAAAAGTAATCGTTCACGAAAATTATAAAGCCGGCACTCTATTTAATGATTTCGCCATTTTGATCTTGTCTGAGCCGGTGAATCTCGTGGACAACGTGGATCTCGTTTGCCTGCCAGAACGAAATGCTGTGTTCGATAATTCTCGATGTTTCGCTAGTGGCTGGGGAAGAGACATTTTTGGTAAAGATCTCCAGGCGAGCGCCTACAGTTTTACGTAGATTTCGAACTACCAGAAAGCGTGCTGATATAAACACAATACAATTACGAAATTCAATTTGAATAGATCTATTCAATCTTATTTTAAAAATTCTCGAACTTCTAATTGGAACGTTTGTTGGTTTATAGGTAAGGAAGGACACTATCAGGTAATCTTGAAGAAAGTAGAATTGCCGATAGTGCCTCGTAAAGAATGTCAGGACAAGCTTCGAGAAACTAGACTAGGAAAATACTTCCGTCTTCACGAAACCTTTATATGCGCTGGTGGAGAGGCTGGGAAAGATACTTGCAAAGTAAATTAATTATTATACATAGATCTTATAATCAGTTGTCAAATCCATTATAGCTTTTTTGTCATGTACTATCATGTATTATCACGTAAATCATATATCATGTATTATAGAATATAAAATTTTCTTTTAGGGTGATGGAGGAGGTCCTCTTGTATGCCCCATGAAGAGTAATCCTGGTACGTATTTACAAGCAGGTATTGTAGCATGGGGAATCGGTTGCGCGGAAGGTGGAACTCCAGGTGTTTATGCCAATGTTGCCTCAGCGCGTGATTGGATCGATGAACAAATGGCTTTTAACAACTTGGATAATACTGTTTACCAACCTCAAGCATAGACTGACTGATTTTTGCAAATCTTTTTATAAGTTTGTATACATAGCAATCAATGTCGTTTTTCCATGGAAAGACTGCTGTATTCTTCGGGTACTATTTTTTTAATAATAATGTGCGCGAGATCCGTTAGTGGATTTTTTTTTCAGAAAAATATTCCCTCGAAACTTAGATACTTTTTTACAATTCTAAATAGCTCTGGCATTACTTTCTTGGTTAGATTTTTCCTCTTTCCCTTTGTATTGTAAAATTAAATGTGCAAAATAAACGTGGAAAATAAACGTGAAAAGTAAACGTAAATATCTAACGGGAAATAACAGTTTCTGTAAAGTTAAAGCTAATGATTGAATATAATTTTTATGTCGAATAACTAATCTGTCAAATATCTCCACAGTTAAAAAGTATGGAGATAAAAAAGAATGTTAAATAATGGTGATCATAAAATTATATTTGGTCGTAGACTTTGTCACGTAAAATTCGTGATAAAAAAGGAAGAGCTGAGCAACAGCTTAACTTGACTGTCCTTTTATATTTTTATATGCTTTTATTCACAAAAGTGGTTAAATACAATATTACAATGAAGTAACCAAGTTACAAACTATTGAAATAGTTGTTCAAATCGCGGTCATGACTGTATCCAAATGCTACCAAATGTCCAAATCGGACAAATTGTGAATGTAAACAACTAAATAAAAAAAAAGAAAAGACTGCACCCAAGACAAGTCTCGTGGTCGAATGCTCGCAGTTTTATATGTTGAGTTTGTCGAAGTTGAAGAGCATGGAGAGGATGAGTGGCCTACGTGATGGGAAAAATTTGGTGTTGGGCCGTATGCAAAGGTAAGGTCAAAATTTAAAGATTCATTGTCAGGTAGCGTGGAATGACGTGAATTTGGATATGGTCGTTGTCACAACTTCTACAAGGTGCACTTAACACGTGTTTGGCAAATGAAATAGCTTATGAGCATATCACTCCATTGATTCTCTTCAGATACGCTATAGAGACAGTCCAATGTATTGTGTTTCCAGACCCTTAAGCATATTTTAGAGAGGTATACCTGCTTTTTAGGAAAAATATCCTGAACAATCTTTCGTTGAGGTTGGTTACACGAGCTAGAAACGTTCACAATTGCTTTTTTTTTTTTATTGAAATGCAATTTTCCAATCAGTGGTTGACATAATAATTCGTTTACACGGCTGTCACGTGACGAGGTCTTAGTTCAAATTTTTTGCATATATACATGGATGTAAACGCGGAAAGTCGCATAAATTTTAAGCGTTTCATTTGTAATACATAGATTGAAATACATTGTGTGTAGTTAATATGAAATTTTATTTTATTTTATTATTTAATTTGTACTTTACAATTTGTCGAGCTGGACATTTGGTAAATTTTTCTAACTTAATTGCTAAATAACATGTGTACGGCTATCCCCAGCAGGATACCAGACAGTTTGACTATCTTATTTCTTTAGTAAGGTCAGGTAGGTGTTTTCCTTTTAGTCCTTTTTCTATGAGAGTTTTGCTCGCTTCAGCAGCCAGCTGGTTTGGATGTTGCCGTTCTTTTCTTGTATTTTTCTGTGTACCTGAGGATCTCTTCCTTGACCGTTGGTATTTTTAAGCTGCATATATCCTCGTTTCTGGCATGCCATGGGGCGTTCACTATTGTTCTCAGTATCTTCGATTATAACAACTATAGTAGTATGAAACAAGCGCTGTTTTTATTAAGCTTTAAAAATTATATTACTTCCATAGTTAAAAGAGACGTATATTTTTTATATAATTAAAAATATCTGTTTCTTTTTAATTTAACGTACCCTACACTTAATTGTACTTGTAATTTATTTATGTGAAAGATTTGTATAATCTTATTTGAATTCTTTGTAATAAGTTTTTGAATTTAATGTCATAAATTTATGAAAGAATCAAAAAAGCTTTCTAAAATTCATGTACTAATTATTTACAGTATAACTGTTAATATAAACACTTATTGTTGGAATTAATTATTCGAATAATTCTGTACTTTCTAATCTTCTTAACTGATAACAGGCATATTCGTAACTTATGGTAACTTGCGTCTGCCTCCTCGTACTTCTAGTTGGTATAAAAATTTAGTAAGTGGGGGTAAATAAGTTGTGTTGTAAGAAAAAAATGGGCACTTAAGGCTTCAAACGGCCCTGAAACGACGAACTTATAATATATATAAATATTCATTGTACTTTTTGACTCTGTAACATCAATTGTCCTAATGTCCGTTTACACACGTAACTTCTAATTTCGATCGGTATATTTATTCAAGTCAGGCACACTAATCCAGAAACAGCAGTCACATTACTACAAGGGCACATCACAAAAATAGAAAAACGGCTACAAGATAAACAAATAAAAGCAAATCCCAGTAAATGCAACCATATTACACTAATCATATTACACCCAATTGAATGGCACTCACATAACATAAACAAGGCAAGTTAAATACCTAGGACTCCACTTAAACACACAACTTACATGGAAACAACATACTAAATCAATTATAGACAAAATACGGATAAAAAGAAGACAGATGTACTGGCTATCAGAATTAAATCAAAATTTAAAAAAAGATAAATATAATGAAAATTACAATTCAGACTGTAACAATAAAAACCTTGTTGAAGAGGGAAATAATGTAATACATACTCCAAATAAGAATTCATAAGAGCAAAGATTTATTAAGTCAAAAATGTAACGGTATTAACTAGAATGGTACTAATAATACTCCCAAAAAAAGAAAGTTAAGTAGACATTGTGTACCATCCAAAGAAAAATGAATCTTATATATTATATATTGTATAATATAATCGTTATATATTAAAAATAGTTAAAAAATTATACGAGTTAAAAGTTTTAACCAATGATATAGCATTCAGTACTATTGAATGGATGAAAATGGATATTCTATCAAAGTGATTACTGATACACTATGAACCATTGTGAATAATAATGACTTTGAATTCATAAATTGAGTTTCAAAAATACTGAAAGAATATATTATGCCCGGTGAATATTGGATTACATTGAAAAATTTATTGCTTAAGATAGGACATCTGAATCCAGAAATTATAGAAATTATTTTACAAGAATGTATAAGCACACAATCACATACTGAGGATGTAAATTTTAATATTATCCATAAACTAAATTGTAAAATAAATTATAATATACTGTCATCCTTTAAACAATTGATTAAGAATAAAAACAAAATTCAAGAAATAAAAGAAGATATATTATCTGAGTATGATCAAGGCATTGGATCACTAGATTCATGTTCTACGGTAAATGAATCAGAGAGATTATTAGAGACAAGTGAACATATAAATATATTTGAGAAGGACACAAGGAGAGAAATGAAAAAGATAACAGTGATAATGTACAAGATGAAAATTATTCTTTAAAATTATATACAATAGGTAAACAAAAAAATAAAATTTCTTGTTTTACATATTTGCTGTTGTCACAAACATAATTTATACAGTGTCCAAAAAAACCATTTAATATTTGTATACACAGCATACTGAATAAACGAGTTTTAGTAAACATGGATTATTATTATGATAAATGACTTAGTACCAGCATAATGCGTCTTATGTATCATATAAATATTGAATGGTCTTTTTTGAACTCCCTGTATAGTTATTCTTGGGTGTTTATTTATATTATTTCTTTTTTATATTTGGGCATACATATATTTCTATGTATACATATTTTATACTTTTAAATTAAGTTTTATACTTATAAACTAAAATAGTGAATATATATATGTATATATATATTTTTTTGTTGTTTAAATCTGACAAAAATAATTAGACAAGTTTTTATCGATTACATAAAATGTTATTAGCTAATTCTCAAGTTGTCGTATAAAATTTATGTGTTATATTATTTTAAATCGTGAATGCTAAATTTGTATGAACTTGTTTACTTCTATCATAATTTACTATAATAAAATAAAGATTTACTTAGTGACTTAAGGATGATTAGAATATAGGAGTAGAAAATAAGAAAAATCTTTGTATTCATTGAGATAAGATCACAATAGGCAAAAACCAATATGTGACTATTATTATTACTATAAATAAAATAAAGATACACAATTAAATGTTAATATTTATTTAAAAATTCTCCTAAATATATTTTATTTTTTATGTACCTTATAGTCCGAACTAGAGTGACTACTGTATGTTACCAAATATTGTTTGATATTGCTAAATATGCTTTGATTAATTTAGTCAAGAAAAATTTGTGGTAATTAGCATATATATTACTTAAAGATATGCACAGTATGGTAAAATCACAAATTTATTTCTGTAAGATTAATGCTACAACTATTATGCTCTTTGCTGAAATATACTTAATAAATCAACAACCTATAGAAGCTTTTTTGTTACTTAGACATGAGTTAAAAGTTTTTTAATACGTTGGAGATGATATTTAAAATAATTAATTATAGTCATTTTCATATAGCTTACTCTTTTCAGAAACTAGTATCATGTATACTGATCTTTGTAAGTGGAAATTACTGTATATTGTAAAAAATTTCTAGTATATGCTTATTTTCTTCTGCAATTTCTAGTTCAGAATCAATATAGCAATTTTGATCCAATAGGTAAGATGAAAAGTATTGGTTATACAAATATGTAACAAGTATGCACTTTACAAGTATAAACAAGTATAAACATAAACTAGTACCAGTGCTTCTGTTAGAAAAAGATGGCCATTTTATTGTGTGTATTGTAAGAATGATTAATCGTTACCACCTTACACTAATCACTGTTACATATCGTGCATTAATTGCTAAGTTATTTGATAGTGATATCGATTTGTCAAAATATTTATATCATACTGCAGTTGGATTAGGAATATATTTTAGAATACAGGTAAAACAAACAGATACGTACTAATGCATTTTTATATTTAAAAAAGTAAAATTAAAATTTATTCATAAGAAATATTTATATCGATACATATATTATCTTCATTATTTTTTGAGATCAGTTGCCTCCAATGGTACATCTTAATATAAATATTAGATTGTCCGAAAAGCTTCTTTCGCTTCATAAGGTAATAATAGATGAACAATTTTTGTTTTATATTATTTTATTGAATTAGGTATGGTCCATTTCGTTATATTTCTATTATTACGCTCGTGCATAATTCAATAAACTAATATAAAACAAAAAATATTGTGCGTCTATTATTTCCTTATAAAATGAAAGAAACTTTCCGAACAACCTAATACCAATTGGACAAAAGAAGAAATGTATCTTGCAATACTGGATTCAATGATACAACTTTTATTGCATGTTTGACATGGATTCGGTAATATTAACCCAAGAGAATTCAATATATATCTTAATTTTGAGGCAAGTTATACCTAATATAAAATTCATTACGGAAATTTACCAACTTCATAAATGAACTTTAATTCTTTACAAAATATCCCTTTAAATAAGAAATTTATTGGTGAAAGAAAAGACCAATCTGGAAGGATTGAAAAAAGCAAAATTTTAATGAAAAATATATTGAAAAGTCAATTTAATCCACCCATTTTAATAACAAAAAGGAGATTAGATAAAATATGTAAATTAACTAAGAAAAGTATCTTAAGTTACTTAAAGGATAAGATAGAAAAGTAATGAAAACAAGATTCTACTCCTTATCAAAGTGGGTAACTCTTTGGATTAATATTTCTTTACATTTTTTCTAAGCTATTTCGCTTATGGAAATTGATTATTGTTTTAATTTTCATTAGAATTGTTTTATATGTAAGTCATTACAAATTAAAAAATGGCTTTGTTATTTTTAAGTTGACTATGTTTTGGTAGATTGTACAATAAAACTGCACAGATCATTGGTATTATGTAATTACACAATGGTAGAATATGTACATGTAAATTTGTGTTCTTTTTGAAAGTATACTACAGTTATACAAAAATAACATGTATTGTAGTTATAATACTGACAATTAAACTTTTGATATCCTGATTAATTGCCATATGTTTTAAAATTAAATTAAATTAAGATTAAATCCAATACTTGCATAAAATGGACACCTAAGTACAACACCAAATTGTACTGTCATATTAACTGTAAATACTTACATATATATTTCAAGAAAAACATATATCTACAATTTATATAAAACAGTTTGATGTAAATTAAATGTTTAATATATTAATGACGATGTTTGACCTTTCAACTAATACTTAGTAAAAAAGTTGTAGTTCATTAATCAAACTCTGGAATATCATCAAATGAATAACCTGGTACCTTTTGATAAGCTAAAATAGCTACCCTCATATGATAAGCACCTGGTATAAACATTAGAATTCCTAAAATAATAACTGGCCACATACGATCTGAATACTGTAAAAGATAAAGTAATTATTAAATACACATTATATACATTTAAATTATAATGAAATTGTCATTATAAATAATACAGCTACAAGTAAAATGAATAGAATATTCTTCTTAGATATGATAAAATGTAATAGTAACTGTATTATATATTTTTGGCTTAAAAATATTTAAAAAAGGTATTTAAAATATCTTACCTTTGAATCAATATGTCCACTTACAATTAGACTACCCATGATGAGCATAATAGTACCTCCAACAAAAAGAAGAGCAGCTAACATAATGGCTTTCCATGGTATTTTCACAGGTGGATTCACAAACTGTTAGAGACAAATGTAATTAATCATTAGTATTTGTCTTTGTATTATTTTTAATTTAATTACATGATATTTTGATCAACTTTAATTAATGTATTTACATTATTATGAAGTAGAAGAATATTTAAAATGTACATAAAGGATGATATCTGACCTGTGAATCAACAAAGCCATTGTCAGTTTCTGTAAGCTGTGTATAATCCACGTTGTTGAATTGTCTGTCACCGTTGCCAGGTTTTCTTCTTGACATACTCACTTTGTTAATATAATCTATAAAAACGGATAAAACACATTGCATTCTTTTTCATGTGTAACTACCTTTTAAAAAATTACGTATTTTTATAATATCCAAATGATTAATGTCTATGTAAACAAAATTAAATTAATTCCTGTATTATAGCATATAGTTGGACACAAATAAATTTATCTTGCGTAGATAAATAGTGTGTTTCAATTATTTCTGGCAATTTAATTTATAACAATGTTTATTAAAAATCTTTTTTTCAAATATGAACCATTAGCATGTAATACTTATAAGTACCATTTATATTACTACCTAGATTATTTATGTATACATATACATACTACGCAAACGTAATACATGAATTGGGCTTAGAGTACCAAACATTTTAACCTCTTTTATATACACATATATTCTATAATTTATCAATAACTCGCTGTACTTACTTAATTCTTAATTAACACATGCCATCAAAAATAATAATAGAAAATTATCAATTTTTCATTCGTTGTATTCATAGAAACAACTAAAAACAAGCTCTTGTAGGTTATGTGTCTATCAATATTTGATAACACGCGTTAAGTTCAAGACGCATGCGCGTCTGTTACAAGAAGGAATGACTAGATATCGAGGGAATATTTAAATACTTGATTTATCTATCACCGAGTATTAATAAATAAAGATGAAGGCTCTGGTTTGAACGATTTATAATAATACTTTAGTATCAAGAACTAAAGAGGAAATCAAGAAATAGAAACTACCTGTGCCAAACCAGCTCGTCCACATATCAATTAACAATTGCACACTTATGCTCGTGTTGAAAATATGTAATTACTTTCTTCTTCGTCCACTTTCCTATCGATAAAGATAAGATTGCACGATCTTCTGAACGAAAAGATCATGCCGCGAGTTCACTTTAGTAAATCTTTTTAACAGCATATTCTAGCAAATGAATTAAATTCTGAAGAGTTCGCTACTTTTTTGACACTCTTTATATTGATATAAAAGATTCTATAGTCTCTTAAAATACTTGGTTAAATTATCCAAGATTCAATAGTTATGCAAATGAATGGATAAAATTGTATATGACCATTGTTGCCCGCTCTTTCACAAGTTAAGAGGGCTAGATTGGTATTTTCCATACAAATTTTTATGAAACAACATTGCCGATTCGTTATAAAAAACACACTTGTGAAGAAATTTGTCACATGAAACTTAAGTAATTTACGTCTAGACTTTCCTTACGCACACCACTGGCATAGGCAACTTTAACCTCGAGATTTTCGATTACGTTTGTCAGTCGGTCGGATCGATCTGCGAAAATGAAGAGAAGTGGAAGCTGTGCTTTTCTGCGCCACGACGTTTGACGCAGTGCCGTACAGTGGCGAGGGTTCATCACAAACGCAATAATGCTTAAAATTTTCCAAACAAATATTCCACTGCAATATTTCTTATTTACATTCATATCACTATTGTACATAAGACTGAAATTAATAAGAATGAAAAATAATGGAGTATCGGAAATAAATATATGTATATGTTTTCGTCATAAGAATTAATAAACTGTCAATAAAGAAGTAAACACGAATACTTCGATTGACCTATGCTCATTCATTTCATAAATGTTTCTCCAGTTCGTAATATCGTGTAACATAAAGCGATTACGTGTTTAAAGACCTGAGCGTATTGCATCAGTAATCTCGAGTAAAGCGCAGTGCTCAAAGGGTTATAAGCTTTATATATACGTATATATATATATATATATATGAAGGATCGAAGAGACAATTTCTCTAAGTATAATAAGAAAATACAGCTTGAGAAACATAACTACATATCGATGATATCTTTGCAAAAATATCGATTTCCACGTACAAGGCATATCTCACTCCTTTCTATGTTCATTATGGTACATTACAATTGTCACGCTTGCACAAAATAAACTAATATTTATGATTGTAACGTTTACCTAGAATAACGCTATATTTATGTATACTCAATAAAAAATAATTCTCTTCTCGTCATCCAATATGATATTCAATGTAATAGAATATTTTTATATATTCTGTTGTAGTCACAACTACTACATCGATTACATTTTTCTAAACCAGATAATTTACAAAAATTCGATTAAGAATCCCTGAAGTAGATTGAATCAGAAATTGCGCAGTGCTGGGTACCGAGAGGGAGTGATACGTCTTTGAAATGAAAGAGCGCCTGCGCTAGGAGCAGCACGGCGGTGGTCGGTGCAAGGAGGGTAACGGTGACCCAGGGGCGGCAGTGCGGGTTCAGGGGGCGGCGAGGGCAGGTGCCTCCGTTGGAACTACCCCTTGACAACAGCCCGCAGCCATTCTCACCTCCGGCCGATCTTACGTCGCGTAATTCTCCTTTCTTTCGACAATCGAACATCCGTCGATCGCGGTGATTCTCCTTCGTCTTGCTGGAACAAGGCTCACGCGATTCATTCAGGTAAATCGAACGAATCTAATGATAGTGTTTTTTTTTTTTTATAATAATTACGTAAACGCGATAAATTGGTATTATTGCGAATGACACCTACAAACGATCTTTTGGCGGTAGTGCGCCTCTGGGAGCTTATTTGTTGCGCGTTAAGCGGCTCCGATTACATAGTGCTTCCTGTTGTGGCATTATCGTGACACCGGTGTAATTCTCCGCAGAGAAGAACCTGCAAATAGGCACGTATATAATCGTTGATTACTTACCAGTAAGTGAAGACTCATCGTAAGCAGCTTGGGATGCTGTGAACGTGCCACGTCTCGATGTTTCTTCTCCATTTATCATTTTCTTTGTCATTCTTATTTCTGTGGTTGATTAAAAATGTTCCTTCGATCGATTTCAAAATACAGTGCCGTCGAATCAACTAGATTTGGACGATGTCTGTTCTATTTTACTGTGAAAAATAGGCAAGCAATTACGCAGACACGCGGCAAGGGGTAAGTTACGATAATAAATTGGCAAGAAAATGTCTGATGAAATATCCAAACAAAAATATTCCCTCTTTGGAGGAAACGAGAAATAAAATAGGTGGGCGAGTTCAAAAGAATTATTCTTTTCAGTGCTCTCGGGATTTTATGGGTCATGAGGGACAATCCTATTACATCTTGCTGGATTTCCCTGTGTCTATACTTACTTCTCTCAGTGAGATTACTTTCCTCACACGTATCGTTATCCTATGCTGAAAAACTCGTTTAATTGCGCCATTTAATTAAATCATCGTACCGTTAAAAGTATGTTTGATATAATGTTGCAAAATAAATATTCCTATTAATTCTAATGGCGTCCATGATACTAAAAGATACGCAGTTTTACGCTTTAACCGATTTATTCAAGGACAAAGGCCTTACCCAGTAAGATGAATCTATTCCGAAAGTAATTTATTGATAACAACGAGTTTCTCTGTATAAGACATAAACTCAATAAAAATTCAATGTTTTCGTTCAATTTTCCGATATACTACCTTATGTTTATACATGCGGCTAATCGATATTGTCCATATGTGTTTTCGGTCCATCGATTACAGCAATTAATCTTTCACGATAAAGGCTACATCGCGGTCAGCAAGTTTAATAGTTTGCTTTTAATAAATTCAGTGTACTTTGATATCCTGTGTAAAGTATTTTTACGGTACAATTAATTTGTCAACAACAGTTAATTTATCTACTGACAAAAGTAAGTTAAAATACTAAACGTTCATTTTGTTAACGCTAAATTTGATGGCTTTTGTAATTTCTCGCTGATAAAATAAATCGCTTGCAAGAAAATTAAAGCGATAGATCGCTTATCTTAATTCCGATTAACGTTATTTCCTTGTTATAGTGCTATAATGTATTGCATTGTTAAAATGGCATTGGAGATCCCTCTAATTCTCAGCTAACGACGAAGGGCACAGAAATTATATTTTATTCATCGACGACTTTGTTGATAGTACAGGGTTAGGTAAGAGTGTTACAAACGCACGCTATCGATATTTGAAAGATAATGTGCTTTAGCTTCATCCACTATGTATATAGGCAAAAGATTAAGTCATCCTAAGTTGCTTTATATTCTACGTAATTCTTTAACCTTTGAAATCACAAGTTCTCGAGCACTGAATATCTTGAATTTTGATCTCTAGTTCTTAAAAATATTAAATTCTTATCTTTTTGAAATTGTTTTGCAATTCTTAGAAGCTAAATCGGTATCATCCAGAAAATCTTTTAGGAATCCGTTTCCTAAACCTCGACTTTTTTTTTAAATGTCCTAAATATGTATTTAACTCAAAAATATCTATTACTTTCGAGCCTGAGTCTTTGACAAATTCTGTGCTCTACAAAAGTCTATAAAAATGTATAAAACCCTTAAAAGGAATGTGCTGGTCTTCATAGCGTGTTCGTCATCTTTGTAATTATCCAATTAAATTTTCATTTATAATTTTCTATCTATCTTCCTCTCCCTCCCCCCCTCTCTCTCTCTCTTTCTCTCTCTCGTGCGAAACAAGGTTGGAAGGTTGAAACAATTAGCGCGGGCGATGATGGATGTGTGTAACACGTGGACACATTCTGCTTGCCACGATAAACCAAAGTTAGACCTTGACTATGCACAGAAAGTGTTGGCTCTCTAACATTTGAAAGTTCAAAAGTACCTGTAATTATGTAATCATCGTGCATCGATAAACATCTGTATACGAGCATGGAAATAAGATCTCGTGCTTTTAATGCTCGCTAATCGCACGTCAATTTATGTATTTCTTTTTCATCTTTACGATGTTTCCATGTTTCTTCGATTATTATTCCTGAAAAATGAAAACGTTCGATCAACTGTCCAGTCATTGTTGCAAACGAGTAATTGGAGACCGATCGTTGCAAATTATACGATTCATCGGGAATAAGACTGCAACTAATAATGTTTGACGTTTCTCGTCATTTTTTTAATTATTCAGCATTGGAATCAATGTCGTGTCTTAAACGAAGGTCGTTCATTGCTAAGGTCGTGTTAATGTCAAATCATGCGAAGTCGCGGTTTTGAAGATTATCTGCAGTCACACGGAAGTTATTTTAGAGATCGTCAAAGGTCGCTTTACAGTTGTATAGGGTCGTTCCGAAGACACTCTATCTCACAGTTTTCGTTCATACGACATAAAGATCGGGATAAACAGTTGAGTATAAAAAGGGAAATTTACAGAATAAATCATCGCAAGAAAGTTTTTAGAAATTCAATGAAAGAAGAAGCAATATCATTGAACATATTATGAACAGGGACATAGAGTCACGTGTTTTACGGCCGGCGGAGACCGACTGAGGTTCGAAAGTTCGTGCCACTTACACAATCATCTCTTGGTAATTAGTTTCAGCATGGAGTGCCCCGAAGCGATGGAACGAGGCCGGAACTTTCGTCTGCTCACCGAGGAAGAGCTGCCTCGACTCTTGGACTTCCTTGCTGGCTACCTGCCCGAATCCTTAAAGGTGCGTGCAATTTCCCTTTGAATTTGCTCGGCTCAGGTTTACGCACAAGAAATTCAGGAAATCCTGGCAGGACCACCGGAGTTTGTAATTTGTCTTGCCCTTAGAGTTTCTATTATGGATTACTGAAATTACCTATTTCAAATACTACCGTGCTCCATTTGAATATCATGGCTACTATTTCATTTTCTTCGTACCATATTTATTTATCTTCGTTCAATTTCGGATATTTAACCGTTATTTCGCAACAGTCTGTATATGACAATTTTGCTCAGAAGATAAAAGACACGAGACATTTCGAATGTATGTTAAAAAATGAAGAAATGCCAGATAGATAGAACATGTAAACTCTGAAGAGAATGGAACAGAGTTTTACGGTTGAAAACTGTATAAGTTACATTTCTTCGTAATTAATGGTACCTTTTTTAATGCAAAAACCAATGAATCAGAAATTACGTGCCCTACGGAAAAACTTAATTCGTTTTGTTACACGTGCAAATTAGGTTTCCCCTGCTTGAAAATATTCCCCGTTGCTCTCGGATGTCGTGTTTTCGACTAATAATAATTCCAGCGATCGATCTCGAGCGCGTTTACATTTCGAAAAACAAAATAACCGGTTCCGAATGAATTATTCCAACGCTCGCATAATTACAGTGGTTCTCTGGAAATTACTATATTTTTTTGCGGCATTAATGCGAATACGTGAAAGGCGGCTGATTTACGAGATTCGCGGGCCAATTTTTGCGGACGAAAATTTAATTAAGAGCTTCGTGGCATCTTCTGCTCGAAAACGCGATTCTAAATCACGCTATGAGAGCCAGACGAGACCTTGAATTTGGTTAGAAATGCAGGCTAGGTGAACACATAGATCTGCGCTGCTGTAGAAAAGGTGACACGTAAATCTACGCGCGCAGAATGCACGACACGATTAATATCGCAAGGTTAAGGTCCTTGGAATTCACTGCGACGCGATAAAACAACCCACAAGGAATTTAGTGCGAACGAAGGCCAATACCTGCACGCGCTTGCCACCTTTAAATTATCGCTCCGCAGCCTGAAGTCCTTGGAAGACGTTCACGTTAGCTTTCTATCCTAAACTTGGAACACGATCGGCTCGAAGACGTTCCAAAATAGACCTCAAGTTGATCTAACCTTCGTCACTTTTTATGACTTTAACTTTCATGACTATACATACATTCGCATCTTCCGTGAACAAGCTGCATCCTTTCCACCCAGGCCTAATTTTTCTTCCCTATTTATTATACAAGCTCTTAACGATTTGTATTTATTATTATAAAAAGTTCACTATATCGCTTCAAGTCTAGAATAAATTTTTAACTTAATTAAACGTGGAACTAAACGGATGGTACATTTGAGAATTGAAATAAGAAATCCTTATGATCTTGACTTACACCAGCGCGATCCTTAGCCCGTCGATTATTATTCGATGTTACATGTCCCTAGTGTCCGAGATTTATGATAATTGGACAAATAGATCCTCGCAGGACCCAAGAATTAAAAGGTTCTTCGGAAAAGAGAAAAATTCGCTTTAAAGAAGTGCACGAATAAAACGTCGCACCTCGGGTCGCGTAAACGATCTCATGGAGGATTAAGATAAACTTAAAAAACGATCAAAGAAAGGACGAGTGAAAGAAAGAAAGAATATTTGAGATAAATGTACAGTAAGAAGAGGAAATAGGGATACAGAATCTGTCGTGGAGTTGGGAGAAAATTGGCCGGGCGATAGGGGGAGGATATCCGCAGGACTCCCGAGGGAAGAGGGGGCGAGGATCGACAGGATGAGATTACCGGTGTAAAGGAAGAGATCCTTGCGTAGTATTTCCGCCGTAACCCGGTATAAGTGGTCGGCCGTTGTGCTAGGTTAGTGTCAAGGTCGTAACCGTGTACAGGTCGCCTTGTGCAACGGCGATATTCTCGCCGGGATATTTGCACGCAGGGTCGTAAAGTGGCGCGAGCAACGCGGCGTGATATTTTTTCTAAGTGGTACATAGAAAGCTAGGCACGTATTAATGTATGATACCAAACCGAGGCTGAAATCTCTTTGCTGACGACACGTTTCGATAGATCAATCGCGTGTGCACCGATTACGCGATGGTAAAACGTGTCCTCGTGTTCATCACCATCGCCGTACGTTCGCCACGTTCGGCCATGTGTATGAAGCTGATATTTCTTGAACGGCTGTACCATAGTTCATTTTAATATCGCCATAAGAAGTTCACTACGCACAGCCACTCAAAAGTTTCAGGACATCTGCTATTTTTAATAAATTTCGATATCTAATGTAGATTATAAATTTCAAATCACTTGACGTTGTACTTATCGATGAAGTACTTCTGTGAAACAGATTGCGTCCCCATGCATACATTAGTATCTCATGAATGCTAATCTCCTACACAGTCAGGGAAGTGTATTCGATATCCATTTGGTCGATGACAAAGAAACGTGTGAAAAGCGATGGAGAAAAAAAGTTACTTTTTAAAATTATAAAAATATTTTTAACGATAATATCGATCACCGTTATCGGTCATTTATGATGCTATCTCGAATTATGAATTGCCTTCTACGCAGCAACGTTCGCCGCATGTAGTGGCCTGACAAATCGGCAGGTTATGCACCGTATACCGAATCTCGGGTGTCGGAAGTCTTGAAGCCGATCTTCACCGAATTCATTCGGCTGACGTCGTTATGACGTCACAACCACGATCGATATACACGGCGAACTGGAGAGACCACCTTCAGTGATACCAGTATCATCTGTATTATCAGTCTTATCGTTCAAGCGTAATCAGCATCTTAGTTTATCTTCATGATTTTGGTGTTTTCTTTCCGTTCATTCTCCTCGAGTATCTCACGTTCCGTTCCTTATTGTTACGCTGCGTCGTTATACGTACAGTTTGTTTTCATTAAGTTTACTGGTGCCGCTTCGTTCCTTTTCTTCATTATAGTGTGTTCGCGTTAAACATTTCATCTCAAGCATCGATTATAAGATCTTCCTCCTCTTTCTTTTTTGTAGCATGTTATACGCATATCTGTAAAATATCAATGGAAATAAGAAAGTACTATACGTAATTTTAAAGTTTCTTTCTAGAAAAGATACTACATAGTATGTATCTCGATCGAATAGTATACGTTATACGTATAACACAGTACATATCTATACTAAATGTCTCGTATCCATTTATTACGACCTCGACTATTCTCTTCGCACGTACTGCTGCAGTAATGGGTATTGATAGACGTTAAAAACACTCGAGTACCTATAATGGGAATAAGCAACAGTCTGTATACTATTTTCTGAACACCTGAGCACATAGATCGAAGTAATTTAAGATATCGTAATAAAGGCGTAATTGAAATTTGTAATCAAGACTGAATTGTGCATTATATAGTAAATCTGAAGAATTTCGTGTCAGCAATTTCCAAATATTTAAAGCTGAAAACGGCGGGGCAACGAATTTACAAAGAGACTCCGCCGGCATCGATCCATCTTTTTCTCTTTCGCCTTTCACTCTCGAGCCAGTGAGTTATCGATCTAAAAAGAGCTTTGTTTGTTGCTCGTCGACGGCTGGCGGGACTACCGGTGTTACGACTGCTGGCCACGCCACCTCAATTCCGGTACCGATGTGCAAGGTGTAGCGGAGTCAAGGCCAAGGTTGCGTTTCCATGATCAACGCACGGCGTTGATCTCGTAATCTCACTGCGATATCGACAGAGATTCGTTCTTGCGACACTCCATTGGAATTCGATGTTGTAAGCGTTTAACGTTATCGAGAAAGTCGTCGATTGCTTATCTGCGATCATAAGCTCTTACGTCTCGCATAACGTTCGTAATTTACCATTTGTATTATGCCAGGCATAAGCGATACACAATCCTCTCGCGTTTAGGCTTTCTTTGAAAAAGATGATCGAACGGTAGTTTTATTGCATTTTATTATTTTGCAAGCCTTATAGCGTACTTCACGATATCTTTCGAAAACTAACTAACAAAGATACAAAAATTTCGTAACTGGACACAAACGTACCGTCTTTAATTCCTTGAATGCAAAATTCCAAAAGATGGTTCTGTTCAGATCGCAAGCAATGGTTCTCCGGAGTTATTTTTTCATCTTTTCTGCGATCCCGCTTCGCATTAGCAGTTCGCGCGATTCGGAAGAATTAACGATGACCATTGGTACTCGCGTTGTGTGTTATAATGCTTGGCCAGCATGAAACGATGGCGCATGCCGGCTACGTCATTTATCCTCGAATAAAGCTGTGCCAACCAACGAAAAGGCAAGGTCAAGGTTGTGTCCGGACGTGCACACGCGATGCTGTACGGCTTTTTCGAATCCGCATTTGAATCGATGCTCCTTGCACGCTTACAACGCGTCATGATGATCCTTAACGAGCAACGACAGCCTGTCTCGAAGAGGTTCGATAATGAGTAGCTTCGCCGGACCACTTTTTGAATCGCCTCTTTCTTCTTTTGTTTCCGTGACAAGTGGATGAAGCGAGAGAAACTCGAAGCCCAACATACATCATCTTTTCTTCCTTACATTAGCTGTTCGGCTTAGGGGAGATTGTCTACAGCGGTAGCAAGTGGCGATGAGGTAAGATAACTATAGTACACTACTAACAGCAGTGTACATAATGACACCATTTCGTTTCCTTTCTTTCATATAAATAGGTACAGTTAGTACGACCTGAAGAAATATCAATCAACTGTTCATAAAATAACGAAGTATTTCTGTTACGGTAATATTCTGCTTTTTGTTAAAACAGAATGTGTGATACGAAGCGTGAAACACGTATACGTTGGTTGCAAGTATATTCATTAAGGAAAAAGGAAAAATACGGTTATATATTAAAAATAATAAAGCTGCCAGGTCTCGTTTATTCGCCACGTTAACGCACGTTACGTGTTACTCTATTATTATCTCTAAACCGGGTAAATTAGCTTGCATGACTTTTATCTCGCTAGCAATTTGAAGTTTCTCCAATAACGTTGGTTTTTTTAAGGTCATGATAAGGTAAATAAACTTCTTTAGTTTCACTTTTGCCAGTGTATAATAAAAATGAAATTTTAAAGAGAGAAAGAGGAACTTTATCAGTGGATTTATTTTTAAGATTAATTGACATAAGGAATTAGATAAGAAGAGGCTGCTGAAACAAATTTACGTGTTAATATTTTACTGGATATGAAGATTCAATTTCTCAAAATTAATTTTATGTATACGCGGTGCGACACGTCGAGCGCGAAGAGAAGCATTTTCGCTCGAAAGACACCAAACGAATCGGGACAATTCCTGCAACTTTCTTATTTGCATCATCTCTCTCGGCTCTTTTCACGATCGAGCCAGTGATATGTAAATTTACGCCGGTCATACTTCACGCGATGCATGTGAAACATTTTATTATACGACATCTGTGCTCACAAAAATATTTCAAGTAAAAATGAGCACGCTTACGTTCCTTTTTCAGAAAACGAGATGCGGGGAATTTGCCTGTCTTTCATGCGGTCGAGGAAGCTAAAATTCCACACGCTTGACGAAAAAATAAAATGTAAAAAATAAAAATAATAGAAGAGATATCGGCAGTAACGGGCAAAACACTCGCGACTACGTGACGCTATTGGGTCGTATTCAAATTCCAAATTAAATTGACGTGTGAAATCGCTAGAACGTTCGCAGTGTATCGTGCATGATATTCGTCCATTCTGCCTGATGCAACGGTTATATAAAATCTAGGACAGACTACGACGTTCCGCAATACTGTCGATTATTTACTTACTTTCAACCGAGAGGTTGTTACAGAGCTGGTAGCTCGCATGATGCATCTGCATTCAATATGTATATTCTGCAATCGATACAGATATCACTAGAATTTTAAATGGTCGTCTGTTACAGTTATTGGCAACCATAGTCTTTTGTAGCAATATGATTCGATTTCGATGTCTGTTGGTGGCAAAAGTGGTCGAACGAATGGAACTCATCGTGACTATTTTCCCCCCTGCAAAATTGAAAATCATTACAATATTTGAGGAAGAAAAAGGGAATGCTTTAGACACGAACGTATCAGAGATAGCACGTGTTTTATTTTAAGAGCCGACGTCTGGAGCGTCGCCCTTGGCTAGATTACTCTTTATCTTGCAGCTTCCCTGTAAATATCCACCTTTTCATCTCAGACGTTGCCTTTAGTCAATGCTCACCACGGGAAAGAAATCCACCCCTTAACTACCCCAAGAGCTTGTACTCTTCTAATTCTTCCACGAGATGAAAAGATTTCCAACTGTTTCTTCGCGGATCCACAGCTTTGTAACTGCTACAGTGCAAAAAGATTACTTGTCATTTTGTCCGTTTACTTGGCAAGGTGGTTATTCAGCTGGGAAACTACTGGTTTGAAACAGAGTACAAACTCTTCGTCGATTGTTTGCAGCTTTTAACGTAACTGTCTTCTTTGTTTTACAGTTCCATCAGACTTTGTTGACCTACATGCATGACAGAGTATGGGATTTTAATTTCTACGTAGCTAATAACTGGCCCGAGGACGCGATCTGCTTACATTTCCCCGGAATGACATTATCTGTGAGTATAAAATAAATCTCCATTCGTTTCAAATTATACTTTAACCGCGACTGATCCTATCTCGCGACAGTCCACTTATACTACGTTTATTTCCCTCGAGTATATCAGGGAAAAAGATATCGAACATTGTCCGTGTAATTTATCTTCTTTCATAAATTTAAAAGATAAAATATTTTTAAATCGCTCCTGTGAAACAAAGTACTCGATGATTCAATTAAATACTCAGGCGGATAAAAAATATAAAGTTGAAAAAGGAATGTGTACCTATCTCACGAGCCTTTGGCAAATTCATCTTGTTTCCGAACGTATAGCGTAGAGGTGCAGAAAAGTTGGCCCAGATACTTGCTTGGCTTTCGGCCAATCTTTTGTCTCACAGCCTTGCCAGTTCATTACCTGACCTCAGTCGTGACTCTTCTAATCTACATCCTATCTCTCTCGATGTTCTTTACTTAATTAACGTGTCCGCAATCTTGTGCGTTCGATAACTTGTTATCGTTAAATTCTCTTGTCCTTTCCTGAAATTTGCCAATTCGTAAATCAAAAGGCGTAAACCCTGATACTTTCCATTGTATTCATTTGTTTGATCGCATTGAAACCAAGGTGCCTAAATTCCCCAAAGGGACAAAGTTAAATTTCAAATGGGATTTTACGACTTTAAAAGTCGGGACAGAGTAAATCTGAACGTTCGGCGACAAAACCCAATGATAAATAATTCATGCGCCCGAGGACAAGGCCTTTCACAACTTCCCTTAGTTTTAGCGCCGGTAGAAGACCAATCTCTTCTTTAACGTAATCACTTCATCGATTTTCAGCCTCATGGTTTGCTGTTCGAGAGCGTGGGCGTCTTTTGTCCTAACGACCGACTGGAACTACTCACATTATTGAGGAACGAAGATGTTTTGATCGATTGGTCGAAGCCTTTGTACATTAACTTCATACACTATGCCTTAGCGGAAAAGTTGACACATCTTTACGAGGGGATAGGAACTATAGAGAGGGTGGCTGGAGATGTCTACATGTGCGCGGACCCGAACAACCTAAACTGCGTGGAGGAAGCAGACGAGGACGCAGATCCTGACATACAAGTTCAACCGCTGAAAGCAGAACACGCCGAAGGAATTTATGAACTGTATCCTGCTAACGATATGGAGTGTCATGAAGTCTTCCTGCGGCTAATCAGAATCCTTCCAGCAGCAGGAGTCTTTGTTAAGGGAAGTTTAGCAGCGTGGATGGTCCAGTCTTACTATGGAGCCATGTTCTCCATGCAGACCAAGCCAGAATACAGACGGAAGGGCTACGGTACAAAATTAGCAAGGTAGACGAATCTTATCTTCTATTGTTATATTTGTATATCTTCGTGATATAATCGGATCATTGCTTGATGAACGAGTTTAACACTTTCACTGCTACCGACTTGATTGTTTGTTTCAAAAAAATTTGAGAAACTAACAAAATGGTGAACACCCTACTCAGAAAAAGATCATTAGTATAATAATAAAGGCATTCCTGATAAAAATAGAATGCATTTTCAGAGGTAGATCGTCATATTCTAGTAGCAGCGAATGTGTTACGGTAAATAATCTGGAAAAAGTCTTACACCAACGATACTTCTCCATTCATAATAGTAAAATCGTAGGTACTTGACCAAAAAAGTCGTCGACAAGGGGTACCAGCCGTTCGTTGTGATACGTCCTGAAAATGACGCGAGTCAGAGTTTGTACAAGAAATTAGGATTTAAGAGGCTGTACCAAACCGTACGGATGTCGTTCATGCCATCAACGTGGCAGGACGAAGAAACGAAGATGAACCGAGTCTTACGAGAGAACTTGGAGAACGCCGTCAGACAGCTAACCATCGAGCAGAAAGTTGCGGACGCGTTCAGAAATGAAGAAATGATTTCCATTACGGAAGAAACCATAGAAGGCAAGGAACAGATGTCGGAATGTCTGAACGAAACAGGGAATTTGTTGGTGGAGGAACCCGAGGAAGGATCCGAAGAGGACGAAAATCCTTTGGGAGAGGAGACAGAAGAAAGAATAATAGTGACCGAACTTTCGGTCGAAGGAAACGTCGAAGTAGAATCTGCTGATAATACCGCAGAAACTGCGAATGGTAGCAATCAAGACGATGGGGGAACAAATACTGGGGACGCGGAGTAATTAAGTACTTACATGTTCGATTATTCGATAAAAGGTCCATGATTTACGTCGAGTTGCTCGCTCGAGTGTACGCTTCTCCTTTCAAGGCTAACGGAGGAAAGAGAGCGATTGGTATACTAGCGAATTTTCCAGCCAAAAATTCTAACATTCAATTTATACATATAAAAAGCTGACTTGGAAATGCACTTTAAATAAGCTACAGTTCTTTAACAAAATTTTTCTTAATGCTTTTGCAAGCAAACCGAATCAAAGCAGCAACAATTGAAAGTATTAGTTGTGATATGCTTTTAGACTATTTATTCATTGATAGGTATGTTCTAAAGCGGTAGCCTTTTGTGAGGGAGAGCTCTCGAGCGACATGACACTAGGAAAGAGAAAAGAAATTATTTTAAGAAATTTAACGATTTTACGGCACCGCGTTCGTGCGAGGCTTCAATTCGAGTACGAAAGTGCGTAGATACGAGATTTACGTACGGGTTCCTCATATCAGACTGCTTGAAGTATGTCGTAAAGATCTCAGGAAACAGTTAGATGTATCCTTTGAATCGCCAAGTTTAGATTGTTTCAAAGTCTATCTGTACCTGTTGTATTTGGTGGATTCATTGTTTCAGATGTTTGGCGTTAAATATTTTAACAATTTGTGAGTACATCTGTGTGGAGTGTATTTGGAAGTTTACCTGAAATTAATCGTTCGTTTAATCGTCTTTTCAGGCCAATGGCAATTACAACTGATAATTCTTGACGAAATAATGCTTACGTGTTCTTATCGAATAGTCTGTGAGTTATATAATAATTAATTAAACATAATTAACATGAATATTTAATGAGTATCGAAAGAGGAAAACTGAATGCGATCGACAAGCAAAGACACGAAGAACCTTTAGCGACCAAAAACTATGATAGACTTTGAATTATGAATTGCATATATACCTATCTAAACGATGAATCCTATAAATGGACAAAAAGAAACGAACGCGATGAATCGTCGTGGAACGCGCGACCGCTTAGAAATTTACGCGCTAAATCAATCTGTGATTATAATTTCCCTATATAAAGTAGCGTTTCGAACAAAAATTCAGAAGCCTCGTGCGACCTCGACACGCTTTCCTTAATACAAGTAGAAGCCAATTACTGTACCGGTGCGCTCGACCGTATTAAATTTCAGGTACGTTGAATTATGGGATAACAACATTGACTCGACAAGATTGAAACCAGGTAGTGAAAGATATTTCGTTCGAAAACTTATCTACGAGCTTCTAACGCAGCCTGCATGCGACGCTATGGCGTCATTTCGAAAGAGTAACTAATGCCTAATCTTAAGGCTCTGTTTCACAATCTGAAGAAATTATTATAATATTTTTTTATTCAATACAGAATAAATTCTATAAATACAAGAAGTAAATTCGAAGTAAGACCTGTGAGTATAGTGCACCGGCACAGCGATCGGTTTAGCGTGCGAGCCAATGATAATAATAATAATAAAAATAGTTAATAGCGATCATACAATTAATATTACTATTAGTTACAGAATATACATGTATAATATGAATATACGCGCAAAAAGGAAGCCCGATCAGCCCGGTTCGCTTACTGAGAAAATCCTTTTTTAGAATTTAGATCGTTACTATTTGTATCATTTTTTCTATATTTTACAGATACGTTTTATCAATGATACTCGACGTGGCAAACACGTGTGAAAGAACAGGTATAAGAAGGTCGGTGCTGGGACGACCGGGCAGTTCCTCGAAGGCCCTCAATGTCCCTCCTTTATTTTGGATTTTCGACGTTTCCGGGGGCCAGCTGTGATATTTTCCTCACTCCACTTATGCTCTGGTTACAGTACCGACAAATTTAGATTTAGACAATTGATTGTTAATGGAACATGCTGGGACTCCTTCAATTCCATTGATATTTTGTCACCGACGTGCTTAAAATAGCGAATAAATTTGTTATTTCGTATTGTTTCAGTTATTGACTCTTAGAGGACCAAGAAAACCAATATATTGGCAACAGTGGCGTAAAACGTAACTCTCAAAATTATAGTGTCTTCAAATTCACCTAAAAATTATTATAACGTATGAAAAATTAGTGTCCTCTGAGTGTAAAACATTTTACAACAAAAATATGTCACGTACGTTACCTTGACCACGTTAAGAAAAAAGATAATATAATTCATATCCTAACTCCAGTTTAGATAATTACGAGCATAAAACTGGATATAAAATTGATAAATGATTGGTCGTTTAAACGTACGCGATAATGTACATGTTTAATATCTGGAAAGAATTCTGTGTACCTCCCTATATTGCTTAAACAGCAAAGCTTGTCAAGTTCGTTTTGCCAGTTTGAGTTGCAACGTTAATCATAACCTGATCCACAAACGGTCGCAATTTCGAATACTTTCTTACACTATGCACAAGCTCGAATAAAATTCGTAAATACGATTAAAGATGTGTAGAACGGTTATTACGAGAGATATGAATTTTCGAATCGAATAACACAGAACGAAAAGGGCACTGAATTTTGAAGTTCAATTAGTCCAAGATAATCTCAACTTCGAAAGATTTGCATACGTGATTTTGGGCACAAGAGAAAAATCATCGTAGTTCCTACATCTATAACTAGATAGCGAAGGTGGTTAGTGGCGCTATCGTCAGAACAGTTTTCCCTCCAATTTTAAGTTTGGCTGCGCAGTGCAATTTTCGATTCGGTTCGTTGACCGCGCCATGTCAATTATAATTCCGAGTGTGATAAAAGTGCTATTTCTTCCGTCATACGATCACTAATTAGTGCTAGAACATCGATAAGATTCTGTTCTTTCTCAAAGACATATTTAAAGAAGCGTGATAACGTATAAATATTGGATAGATGTATGATCATACAATTTTTATAGACAGAGAACCCATCTCGATTCGAAACCCGGTTAACGGATGAATTAGCGGATCTATTTCTCAGCTCCATCGTATTGCCATTTGTTCAGTCATATCAAACAATGTTTATAAATTAAAGTAAAAATTCACGTAATATAGTTTTGATAGTCATTGATCGGCCTGGCGGAAAAGGATTTCCAGCAATTAATGACGTGTGTATAATTCGCACAAACTGATTTCTCGTAATGGCCGTACGCCATGTAATTCCGTTGCACAAGTTTCAACCAATTAATTGCAAATCATTATTTCCAAATACTTGCTAAAACAAGTAAGAAATAATAACAAATAAATTTTGGAAACTAATTTTTTAGACTAATAAAAAATGCATTTGACTTTGTATTTAAATTTTTTATCTTTTTTTATCTAGTCAAAACATTTGATTTCGTAGCTCCATGCATTATTGATTACAGTTCCGAACACATTTCTTTTTGTTTGTATTTTTTGCTATAATTTAAGAAAATAATTCATTCTCATTTACATTCATTTAATCTATCTTTAAATGATGTCACGTTTTTATGAAACAATTGCGACGGAAGGACATGAAAGATGTCTGAATAGAAAATTAGAAAAGAAAAGAGCAACAACGAAATAATCACTGTAATTAAATCTATACACGCCTGTACCTATTAGTTTGCTAATCGTAGCACCGTGCAAATCAATGTTTCGCGAAATAGGCCTAAAATCCGTCTATCGACATCTAAACATGTTTCTTCAACATATATTGTAAGTATATACATATACATATATATACATTAATATATGCATATATATCTGTATGTGTATATACATATATACATATATATGTATATATGTGTATGTATATATATTATGTATAGGAATATATATGACATATATATTCTTATATATTTCCTCGTGCACGTTGCCTTCCGCTACAACAAAATCTTTATCTGGAGCAACCACTTAAATTTCTGTCATATAATATATGAAAGTTATACAAAAACTGTTAAATAAATAAAAAGGGAATTATATCGCGAATGCAAAATTATCGGGTCTATTCATTATACGGAACGAGAAAACGAAGTTAACCTATAAAGCGTAATGCAGGGGAATGTAGCATGTCTATCACAAAGGCAGACATTGATTTTTGTAATTTGTGTGTTCGATAAAGGCAAGTATTTTCAACGCGTGAGATTTTTTATGAAAATTGGACATTGGAAATGAGCTTTGGATAATAAATGGAATAAATAAATATGATTTTCCAACGGTGGTGTGATTTATTATGCACTTTTATCGACACACTTGTCCATCTATATCGACCATGTTCGTTAAATTCGGAATTGATAGTTATTTTACGTATAGTAATTTATAAAACAGTAAATTCTTACAATATTTTATTTGTTGCCCGATTTCGACCACTTGAATATCATTACTGTTTATTTGTATTAATCTTTCACACATTTTTATGCTTCTCAAAATACATTCAACTTTTTTAACGTCATTCTTTATAGATTCCTTTAAATTCTAACACTTGGTTTTTACAATAAGTAATTAAATGTAACCGCACTTACATTAAACGTAATGATTAAAATTTACAAAGCACAATCGATGTCTATTACAATTTTATCAATATCGTATTTTATCTTCGTAGACACATTGTTTTATGATAATGATCAACTAATTATGAAAGATTCATCTTTTGACAAACAGCACTCTTACACTATCAGCTGATTCATAACAGAGATCGTAAATATGCGTCACGAGTTAAACGTCAAACTTTCAATTACTCTTGGCAAAAGTTTGACATTTTGAAATCTAATCGATCACGGCATATTAATTTTCAACGTAGATACACGAACATGAACGGTTTCTTGAGTCCGTAGTTCGAACATGAAGCAACATATCACCAGGAGCACAAATTCTTACATCGGGTTCAGGTTAGAGAGCACAAAAATCGGCCATGTAGTTTTATCTGCACGACGCGACGCTTGGGAGTGTCTGTTGGAAATCGAAGATGTCTTATCAATTAGTGGTAGAATAAGATTGTGACGATAGAAAAATACGTAACCGCGAATACTAGAGTTCGAGATGAGAAAGAGGTGCACGGTGTATAAAATTGGTAGCGTTTCACGATGTACTGCACTAAGCGATCTACAAGAAGGAGAAGAGACGACAGGTGACTGGTGGCTTCGCCATGCGCGTTGCTCGCTCGACCTCGGCGTCGCTCGAGCACGCTCGTCATAGCTCGGGCGCCTCCGGCGGCGAATGGTGGGGCGAGCAGTGTATCCGTGACGTCACATAATTAGAGTAAATACAAAGTAGTCTTGATGGGACAGCGGCGTGCGCCGCACCGTGAGTCGCTGGTCCGCGCGCGTCAAACTTATATCGTTTCGATACACGCACACCGCGTTTGTGTAGCTCGTGATATATCGCGCTATGTGCCGTCAGTGTGTGTGTGCCAAAGGATCCTAGATGACTGTGGGAATAGTAAGTGACAGTCGTGCAGCAAAGAAATGGAAAAGATAGAGGTGAGCCGATAGTAATTTGAAAAAAATTTTGTAATTAAAAAGTTGGCTTGCGCTGGCTTAAATACAGATTCCGCGCGCCTGCGATCTTTCTCTTCCCTCCGCTCGTTGTGTCGAATTCACTCGATGTGTTCTCGCTCGTCCGTAATGCAGAAGTGACAGCGTGGTGATGAGTGGGGGAAGGGGTAGTCAATGGAGGGGAGACGGTCGTGTACTTAGACATCTGGCAACGAATGCAATTGTGTGTATCTTCAATGTGCCACACTATTAGAAGGACTGATTAACTCTCTCCCTCCTCCATCGTTATCAGCGCGTCGTCTTTCTCTGTTTCATTTTCATTTCTCTGTGTCAACTTTGTGATTCTGCGTTTATCTCTCTCGCACGTTTCTTAGCCTTCCACCGCCACCTCCTCCCCCCTTTCTCTCCCCCTCTCCACCCTTATTCCACCCCCACTCTATTCGTTCTTTCTCTTGCTTATTCGTACGCTTGCTTACTATTTCTCTCTGTTCTTCTACGTTTACATGTCTCGCTCTCTCCCTCTTCCTCTTTCTTTATCTCTTGTATTCTTTCTTTCTTTCTTTCTCACGCTTCCACCAATACACTTTGTGCTTCTTTCTCTCTCCCTCTCTTTTTCATGTTCTCTCACTCGCAGTTAGTGAGGTATTTATAGATGTGCCTTAACCCGATTTAACACAGCCACCTCGACTCGCATTGTCCTAACAACGATTTAATGAGAAATTACATTTTTCCCCGAATTGTTTAGCTGTTTTTTTTTTCGCGCTTTCTCTTTCCTTTTTCCAAAAAAAAAACATCATCGAGATTAAATGGAATCGTGTGAAAGAAAAGGGTCGTAAGAGAAAACACAACAACATTATTCGTGCACACGTCCAAAAGTCGAATCGATAAGTACGTCCGTTATTATTAGGACGAAATATTATGGTACAACGGGTAGATAAATAGAGCGTCGTCTGTTTAAAGGAAATTTTAAGAGTGTATGTTTGGCTGCCGTGAGAAAAATATATTTAGAAGTGTTTCGTGGAAAGGATGTACAGTCGAATGAGAAGTTTTACAACAACTTTTATTATCGACAAGTTTCTACTCTCTCTCGCTCTATCTTTTATTTATGATAACGAAAGCGATTAAATTGGTGTTATTTACCACTTGAAATATAGCAACCATTGATCCGTAATTATTGATTTGTTGGCAATACTTTTTCATTATTTTTAACGTAACTCGTGTATCTTTTTTTTCAGTTTTCTTCTTTTTTTTTTGTCATCTCCCCTTCTATTCCCGTGCTCCCTCCTTCTTGCACGCTTACTGACTCACTCACTCACTCGTTCGCTCGCTCGCTCTTGCTGTCTTTATTATTAGTGGACGAATTGAAAGTATACATTTGAGAATTAAATCGATAATGCGGGGTCGCGAGTCACGGTTGTACTTATTATATCAGGGCCTAAGCGGTGAGCGTCATTTTTGTTATCGTAATTCAACTGAGTATCTAATACACGTAAAGCAGTCTATTGTCTTTTTCTCGCAATAAGGAGACAACAAACTTCTACAGTTTTTCGTCGCCTTTGTTCACCGTATAACGACTTAAAATATTCTCTCTGGCCTTTCGAATAAAGTATACTTTCCTGGCGAGCTATTTAGCGTCCATAGAAATTTTTGTTCCTTTTTGTCTGTTACTTTCTTCTTCTTCTTCGTTTTTCTTGTCCCGTTGTTGCTGAAATGGGAAATACAAATTGTAAAAAATGCTACTGGCAGATGCAATAATAATCAGTGCGCCAGCGAAAATTCCCATCCCCCTGCGACCTATACTCGAGCGTCTATGACGTAATAAAATTATATATTTATACGACGCGAAGCTATTTGGAGTATGATAAGTGAGGCACGGTGAAATGATGTTATTATGCAACATTGAATACTTATCGTATAAACTAAGTAATGTTTTGAAATGTTAATATTTCACGGAGTTTATATAAATCAGTGAATATTTTAATATGATAATATTAATAATAAATTTTTTAAATTTTAATCTCGCATTTGCCGGCTACAAATTATATTTGAACAATATACGGACAATTAGATATTCAAATTTGGTAATTCAATTTAAATAAACAATCGATGGAAAACAATTTAATAATCCAATTAAATTTAACAGAAAGCATGTATTTCAAACTGAATTTAATAACTGGTAAAAGCAAACTTTATAAACAAATATATTGTCGCTTCTATTTATTAATTCCGTGCGTTGCAGTTGGTTTAAATAATACGTGAATCGCGATTAAAATAATGCTCCGTCCTTGCGGCAAACAAACAAACATACATATACGTATGTATTCCTGGTTTTTCTGTACGCGATTCAAGAGTCGTAAAAAATAACAAAATATTTATTTTAACGTTGGCTGTAATTTCCACGAGATACGTTTTGTATCGAACGTCCTTCAATTCATGCATCAAATATAAACACGTTATCTTTCTACAATTTTTCGCACAGCAAGCACAACTGTATATTTGCTCGGTGTTATATTAAAATTGTTTCGAACGAATGGTCTATTTTTGCATCGTGAAAATTACGTCATGCCCTGACATGGCACTATTTACGTTTAAGGATTTCAATATTACACGAACGTACGACATCTCTAAAAAGATTAAATTCAAAATTTATTTCGCTCGCCCGTAATTCACGTCGTCGATAACTTTGCTGCCTTTGTTCAGGCCTTTATAACAAAAACTATTTCTCACGCCAATCATTTTCTCTCGGGATTTATGTAATATAATATTAACTTCTCTCGTTATTCTTTATTCTCTATTCGCGAACGTGTTATGAATCTATCGCAAATATAGCAACGATAAAAATATTGGCTATGCTTGTGAGATAATTATCTCGTGACTCACCCACTGACTGTTATATTTTTCTTCTTCTTGCAGATCGTTAATAAATTTTATAGTCAGTTACGAAGCCATTTTATCTCTTTCTATCCTTCTCTCTCATTTATTCCTCTTTTGCTTCTTTATATTAGAATTATATTCGAATTCGTCATGCGTGTTGCGTTCTTCCTAGTTCACTCTATAATTTTACCTCTCACGGAAAATTGCGAATTCCTGTTTTATATTTGTAATTCTAATACGATAACATTAAGGAATCATTCGCGAATCACAAGCACGTCTAATTTCTTATCTTATTATTTCACGTATATATTCGGTAATCGGCGGTGCATACATGTGGTCGCATACTCGTATTGTTTACATGGCTCTCTTTCTCTTCTGATTCGTGTATCCTCGTACGAGCTCGTGTTGGTACGCGTGACACGATGCGCGCGCACTTACACACGTATAGCACGAGCCAAATTCAACGAACCGAGCGGGACAGGTGCTTCACTAACAATAGTGGTACACGCCTTTGAAAATGTACTTCAAATAATGATCGCGACGCTAAGCGCACTTTCAGTTATCGCGTAAAGCTACCGCGTACAACGCGTACCGCAAAAACCAGTCGCCAGATAAATTTTACGATCTTTCACCAGCAAAGGAAATTAGCCGATAATTCATTCGCGTTGACGCGCGCGCACGCGGCCCACAGAACTGCACGATCTTGTTTCCTAGAATTCAATTGACGATTCATAATTAAAATTTGTGTACACGCGACCGGGCATATTTATTCGCGCTCGCACGCGCGTGCCGAGTGCGTGTATCGATCTTTGCCCGTTCAGCCGAGCCAAATATTTATAATCCGTGAAAAATAAATATAGGTTAGCCTACCCCATTTTCACTTAATACGATGTAATAAGAGCGTAGTTAATTCATTAATCATTCGAGCTTATCCTTTTTAGATAGGTTGAAGTTCTTCCAAAGGTTAACAAAACATAATTTCTTTTGTTATTTTTTCTTCTTCTTTTGCTCGGAGGTATTTTTCTTTTATTTATTTTTTTTTCTTTTTTAAAGAAAACATATGTATGAAAATATTGAATTAAGCGTTGCTTGTTGATTCGGTATGATTCGTTCTTGCTTCTACCCTTATACGGCCCCCCAGAATCTTCCCCACCAGCAGTCGTTCACGCTCTTTCCTGCTAACAACATTAAAGGAAAGTACTCCGTTGCTGCTTTAATGGAATTTACTTTTGTAGCTTCGCAGAGCTCACCATATTTTACAAAGTAAATTGCACCGCGGGGGCGGATCTCGAAAAACAAGTGTTTCGATTTGACACGAACAATAGGAACGCTCTTTGTCACATTATTTCGTTAGCAGCGACTCAAAGAATATTTATATGTATTTCTAGAAAATTCTAATTTCCCCGAAACATCTCTAATCATGCAGGTTTTTTTTTCCATTTTGGTAAATTATAAAATTGGTTGTCGCATTTAGGTTTGTTTGATCGCGTGCTCACCGAAATGAGATCCGATAAGAAACTCTTGTACGATCGAGATAACACTTAAAGAATCGTTAAATGCAATGATAAAGCGTTGTAGTTTATTTTAAAAAAAATGCTACCGGCGATAAGAAAACATTTTTATCTATCGTGGAAAATTGTCGGAGTCGAAATAAGTTTGTTCGTTTCGCTTTGTGTTTGTCGTGAATACGTCATATTTCAGGAGAAAGTTGTTTTCGATACTTGATTTACATGTGTTAAGCGTGCGGCTTAAACTGGTAATAATTACAAGATAATGCGTGTACACTGGGATTGTCAAGTGAAAGAATGCGCGCGAAGGAAAAGCGGCGAAGTTTTTACCACGGAGTGTACATCATGCTAAAATTCTAATCGGCAAAATTAGTCGGGAGGGGGTACAGTCGCGCCAGAAAGTCTGGCTGACCGCGTTTCCAAGTAGAAAAGTTATGAAATCAATTCAATGTAGGATTGGCCTCCTCTCTGTATAGTGTGCTGTTGGCTCTGTTATTTTTCTTTTTTTTCCCCCCCTAAGCATAATCCGCCGTTTACGCTCGTTACACACGAGCAAATGTCTTAATAAGGTCTTCGTTTTCTCTTCCCTTTTACGCTTTAATCAATTTCCTTATTAAATTCTCTAGATTAATTTCCGAGGTCATCGCGGAGAAAGATCGATAATTAATATTGTGGAAGTTTCAAGCTATCGTAAACAAGGGGAATCGAATCAAATCAAACGACCTCGTTCTCTGGTGTTAATCAACACAACACGAACGCGTAATTACGTTTACCTCATTAGTAATGGTAATCGTATGCTATGTTTTAAAGAGGCAAGAAATCTCATGGATTAAGCCTTTCAGTTAAAAACCGAATACATACGTATATACGTGCTAACAATGTAACGTATATGTATGTTTGCTTGGCTGTGAATGTTGGAACAATCGTGGAAGATAAACCGTTATCAATATAATACTAATAATCCGTTATCATGCATAAGTAATAGAACTATGTATTTGCCATAAAGAATATCTTGAAAGAGTGCGAAATATTTAACGACTGTTTTAATATTTACTTACAATAATTTTCTGTCTTAAATATTACCGTTCGAATATTTTACAATTACATAAAGATCTACTTTATCCAGACAAATAAAGAAGAGTCGTTGAAATATTTGACCTCGTTTAAAACGTTATAAAGTTGCCTGATTCAATTCGGGTCGTGATATTGATTTTGAAGGATACGCAAAAGTAAATAGGAGAACGATATAGAAATACAGTGATAAAATATTTATTTGAATAATTCTTTTCGAAATGCGCTACATATATAGCGTATAAATTAAATTAAGATTCAAATGGGATAACATTCTTTCAAAATACTCTTCCATTTTCTACATTGCTTTTTACTAACGAAAGTTAAAACGGGAATATTCGTTTCACTTTGGAATCGCTTATTAGTTTTTCTATGTCGTCTATCTTTTATTTTCCCCTATGTATTTTAATGGACTTTCGACGTGCATTTAGCATCGCGGATGTAGCGCGTAATACCAACATTTGCGGCGGTAGTTATCACGACTATGGTTAGGAGCATAATATTACGAATTTCACTGTACTAGTATCACGACAATGAAAGGAAGGACGACGATAAGCGATAGATAATTTTCTTCGAACTCTTCGAATATTTTATCAATAAAATTAATTCTCTAAAATTAGTTCAACATTTTTAATCAGTTCTAATTTTAATTTGTTTATTTTATTTTTGTATTTTCTTTTTAGAAATTTTTCCTCAGATCGATTTACGCATAAATATTTGTTTCTGTTGTCTCGTTTATCGTTATTATGTATTTAGCGCGAGGAAACGAGTATCATAAAATAATCAGTGTTTTCTCTATTTTCATACGAAATTTTTATACTCTATATTTACAATAATTGCAACGTTCTTTAGTTGTTTTGCGTTGCAACGCATCTCGTTAAATCTCTTTGCGTTCTACTCTTTACCATTTAACGTTTTGCTCTCTTTTTTTCCTCCGATTCGTTTGCCACATATTTACGATAACGTTATGCAGCCATTAATTTCGGTGCATCGCGAATACCGCTTTCGATATATCGAATGAATAATTTATTTGCATATTCGAGAAACATTAATATGAAATGAGTCGTAAATAAAAATGAAGAAAATAGCGAAGTAACATATAATACAATCATGCTCGTGGCTCGTGACACAACTACAAAGATACATAGTTTGAGTCAGCGAAATTCTGGAAACTCGATGTAAATACAGTTTCTTACGAAAGTATTTGAATATTATAAGGAACATTTAGACAAAATATTTTCAAATTTTATTGAGAAAATATTTGAATATTTATAGAAACATTTATGCAAAACATTTTGGAATTTCATTAACGCTCTAACGAGATATAGCTATCATGATTGTATGTATTAATAAAATTTCAAACCAATCTGAAAATGTATATACAGATTACAAGATTCATTACATTATTCAATACATTTATTCATTAGATTAATTAGGTATTTCTTGGCATGTTTGTACTATCACTTCTGTAATTTTCTTTCAACCGATATAATAATCATCATACCTCTGTTTTATCACACTGCTAATGAAACTTCAAAATGTTTTATATAACACGTATATGCACTTGATGATTCGATTTTTTCTAAATCTGACCTTCGTAGCATTAATCTATTTTAATAAGCTGTATTGATCATGCAAAAGTAGGGGAATCCTTCTATTCTCAATCAAATAGATTAATACAATGTAATATATGGAAATTAGTTATTCTACCGAATATTTTTTGCTTACATTTATTTTACACAGCCAGTTGCTCAATTTATTCGATATCTCGTACAAATTTTCAAAATGAGTGTTTATATTTTAACATAAATTTAAATTTAACTTCAACTTAATTTTAATTTTAAATACCTTCATGATCCGCTGTAACATAACACGATGCGTATTATGCAATTGTATAACATTTTTATAGTCTTCGAACATCGATACACGCTACTCATCTTTAAAAGTAGACATCGAACGTTCTTGCTCCATTTATTCGAAACTTTGGAGGTTAAAACGTGGCAATGCGTTAACATATATCGGAGAGTCAACGCATCGATGTGTGGTGCCTTGGGTTTGTTGTAACGAATACTCGTTAAATCAACGGTAATTTAATTGAATTCCTACGCAGCAACGCAATTTAAATGTGATTCGGCGCGGGTTCGAGTTCACTTTCCGCGCCGACTGTACACACGGGTTGCACATAGACGCGTTCACGCGATTAAGTACATTGCTTCTTTCATCTGCTGCTGAAAACGAAAAAGTTGAAAAACGAAAGTCTCGCCGTGGGGAGAGAACCAGATGTATATCTATATATCTACGTGTATATTCGCGATATTTATACGTGTCTAAAAGAAAAGCAAGCAACTTTTAACTCGATTCCGCTTTATCTTTGTGAGTTATAACCGAGCCACCGCTTATCTGCGACTCTTCTTAAATACATTATTGAGTGAACAACAAATAACTCTGCAAAATCTAACTCGCACGACTACGTGTCTCCGATTCTAATTTCCACGAAAACATTTCCACGTTTATGGAAAATGATATTGCTATGAATTAATAACATACAGAAGAGAAAGATTATCCATTTCTGTATTTTTCTGACGATAATGAAAACTTGATTAAAATTATTTTAATTTATCTGTCGAACGAAAGCTACGTTAATTGATTTTGTTGAAATATTCGCGATATTTGGAAATTCTAATTTGGAATATATTTACTCTAGATGGATTAACAATGTAACGATATTTGTACGTGGAAATAGTAATACGCTTCCACGATAATAAATTGATAATAACAATGGCGAGTGCTATTATATTAATCACGCGCTAAAAACAACACGCGAACTCGTTCTCCCGATGATAAATTTACTTCGTACATAATTGTGTAATTTAAATAACTCTGCTGGCAAGTTATCAAACTACATGAACACATACCATTTGAAGCGAAACTGTAAATCATGATTTTAAAAATATAGTCCCTCTTTTTTCACTCTATGCTAACATTGGATGAAAGTTCAACTCGTAAAACTACGAGTATATTACATTAAACATTCCTTCCACTCTTGTAATCCTACAGTTCCATTTTCACGCTATCTTTTTAATTTTAGAAATATAATACGTATTACGTACATGTAAAATATTCAGCATTATAATTCGTAGAAAGCCGCAATAGAACTCTAACAGAGTTTCATAACGTTACATACCGCGATATAAACTTTTAGATTAATTGTTGTTTGGTCTGAAGTCTGAAATAATCAAATGTACAAACTTTGCACATCCTTGACACAAATTGTTCGTCCATAATGAAAGGAAGTATTTAAACTTGCACCTTAGCATCGTTTAGAATGATGGTTATCCACCCATCCCTTATAAATATTCTACTCACAGATCTTTCATTATTTCGCGTAATTCGTCCTCAACGTTGAGCGCACCAAAGTTTATCCATCCTTGACACAAATTGTCGAACTGTAATCAAATGTACGCTACGAAACGATGGCCAGACAGTCATAATTGCTTTTTCGTTTTATATAAATTTTCGGTTTTTATGTTATTGGAGTAAAAAAATGCTAAAGGGGAACGATAGGATATAGTAAAGAAAAAGAACGAGAGAGAGAGAGAGAGAGAGAGAGAGAGAGAGAGAGAGAGATGGAGCAGAAATGGCATTGAGTTTTAATAAATGATACAAATGGTAATTATACGGATGAACAGTCCATTAATAACAATGGCGCATTTTGTTGCGTCGATGAATAATCGACAGGCGAGATTTGTTAAATTACAAGTTTTGTTCTCGCGAAATAATGTATAGCGAAACGAATCCATCGTGGATGAATAATGGCAGCGAAGTTTCGGATCGATAGGAATTTACGCGTGGCTTAAATAAATAAATAGGAATTTCCGCGGATAGCCGGGCGTACAAACAGCCAAACGCAATTTGTAGACGATCATGAAATTCAATCCATTTTCTTACTTTAATTGAAACCCGATGTTCCTTTGATATCGAACGGGATAGGATTAACGAATCGTTCGACTAATTAAACCAAATTTTACTAATATTTTCAAACACGGGCCGAATAACGTTCGGCTATTACATAATCTGTAGAGAGCTATAGAGAGTAACGAGTTAACGCATACGAGCGTATCATGAATCGTATAACACAGCGATAAATCCATCAGCATCGATTACGATTCATCGATATAACATGATATGTTAATACACGAGGATTCCGCGTTTCCCATTGGTAATGTGCCAAGATACTGAATACCTTCTTCTAGTGGCTCGAATGTAGAGTGAGTTGTGAAAGCGTTCAAATGTTTGCAATTAAGATCTCGCGATCGTTCGTTCGTTGGGTTCTTTCATTCATCCGGACGAAAGAAGGCCACGACCTGGACCTGACTCAAACTTTACAACTCGCTCAATGTAAATAAGACGTACAGTTAACCCGCGAAAGTATTTGAGCACCAACCTCAGAAGACTTTTATGTATGTATTGCACGCGTTATATAAAACATTTTGCGACATGGCTGTTAGGATTATAATATTTAATGACGTATGTAGAAGTTACAAGATATTTTCTGCAGGCATGTATCTAGTAATAAATTAGAATACTGTATGAAACGCGTGATTAGTGCTAAATATATAAATTCTAGCTTCTACCAAATAGATTATGGAACATATAAAAATATATAAAATATCTAAATTATAGTGCTCGTTATAAGACGTATTGAATGGAATAAACTTCTTCCTAGATTCTATTTCTTTAATTGCGTTCATAAAAATATGAATTTGCATAAACATAGGTAACGTCTAATAATAAGTAATTGACTATTCAAAGGCTGAATATATTTTGATCTTTGAATAAATACATATTCCATAACTGCTCTATACATTTTCAGATTAATTTTAAATCTTACGATCGAGTATCCTTAAAGTGCTAATGAAGTTTTAAAACATGCCGTGTAACACGGATAAAATATTTATAAAAATATCTAATTAATAATCAGTTCTGCTTTTAATCACATAATTATTTATATTTAACACACTGTAGAATAGCTTGCATCATTAACTCGGAACGCATTTGTATCTTTCGTGAAGCGTATATTCATGTTAAAACTGTCATAAATATCGCGCACCTTATCAGATTCTTTTCAAGGCTCGGCTGTACGATCTTGATATCCGCCATAGTTATAATATTTCTTTGATAACTCGTCTCTGACATGCATATTCCATGTATTAATCATCGTAATCGGTTGGAACACTTTCGTCATCGAGCCGGGTTCTTGGCGTGGTTAGTTTGCGTCTCTTACCTTTCTGTCGTTCTTTCGGTTGCCTCGCCTTCTTTCGCTAGCCTCCTCTGGTTTCTCACCCCTCGACCACCCTCTCCTTTCCTCGTCAGCAGGTTTTAGTCGACCAGGTAGATGCGGGAGAATATAGCAAGCATATGTGAGAGGCAAAAAGTAATTGGCAGTAAATTTTCTTGGGTCTGGACTCAGTGTATCTCGTTGACGCTTCCATGATCCACGCTGGGAAATACTTAGTTCTTAACCCTTCGCGGTCGTAATTCCTCTCCAGCCAACTATTGTGTACCGCTGACGGACCATGAGAATTGATAAATTTCGTTTCCACGATTTATTACTATCTTTCGTCGGGAACTTTCCAAATTAGAAGCGAAATATCTTCCACGTGACATAAGCTGTTTTTTTATTTCTCCTTTTTTTATTTCTTATTCTTTTTCTTTTTTTCATTTTTATACCCCATTACCTAAAAGAATTCTTCGCACGATTGCATTCAATGGAAACATCTTGAACAAGCAAACATCGTATTTAATGAAAAGGAAAGGTTCGACGTGATGAAGAAGAAACGCAAGTCATTTCTTAAATCAGTCTGCAAACATTGGTTGATCGATGAAAAAAATCCAGTGGAAATGCAAGGAAGGGGTGAATACGTATTCAAACATAATAGATGTGACCGGACTTCGAAAAGAGATACAATGTTTTTCATTGTGACGGGACGCGGTTCGATTATATAAGCAATCGATGGGAGAGTGTGTCATTGTCGATTGTACTTTATTGGCACTGTATCATCGGCCTGTTCCGGCGATTACGGCTTATTAGAATTTTTATCTTTTCCATTAAACGGAAATCTGGATGAGAATGCATTATTACAGAGCTATTATAATAGGAACTCAAATGTTCGAATATTTGGATGGATACGAGTGAGGATAGCTGAGATAGCTGCTTGAATGCGGAATACAAACGTCAGGGTATTCTTTGTCAAAAGTAAATGTTTGTCTTTTTATTCTGCTCTATAAACGTGTTTATGAATATTTAGGTACAATGATAAGTCGACGCCGGTAAATTGTAATTCTCCATCTTTTCATAGTACGTAGAAGTCAGTCGTAAAAATGTATAGTTACTTTAATTGTAATTATAATTCACTTACTTACGCGTAATGTACAGTGTATCGTAAAATAATCTTTTCAAATCATCTTAATAAAAATAAAGTTGAATACATAAAATTACACGAGTATATGTAGACTTTTATGGCTGACTGTATTTATGAGATAAAAGATCAGAGCTACAGGAAGACACTTATCGATCCAATTATATCTAATTAATTACGATCGTTTTAACCTGTTTCCGTTGACCAACCAACAAGAAAACAAATCACGAGAGCATTCAGAGGTGATGAGAAATATATATGTATATATATAAAGCGGTATATCGTCTGTAAGCGTAGGAATCACGGTTGAATATTCCAAAGATAGAGTCAGGGTTCGAAATAGTTGTTGCACGCGTTTGTCCAGAAGCAGAAGCACGTTGCGAATGCGTAAAGAGCGATGCCAAGTTGCTTCCTAACCGGGTCAAGCAGAAAATGCTACGACTAACAATAAGTTTCGTTTACCAGCGGACAACAGAGATCCGGTCTCTCCTCTCGAAAACTTCCTGGATCATCAAGCAGCCTCTATATGGTCACGCGAGCACTATCTAACTGCTTTCTTAGCTCGATAAATTTGCTAACTTCCCTGAGATTTGCTGTCGTTCAGCGAGATATATCCGCGGAAATTCGATTATACCAGCCTCGGGTTTAGACACATTGTTTTGTCTGAGGTTTGCTGAATGAAAATACATAACAGTTGTGTGTGTTGCTTCAGCTCCACCAGGTTCCCATTGTTCTCTCGATTAAATTATCTCGTGTCATCTGCTTTTACTTTTCTTTTTACTTGTCTAATTATTTTACATTAATCTTGTGCAATCGAGAGTCGTTAATTGTATTTTTTATCGTAATGCGCAATTGTGTATTTTTAGCTTGGTATCTAGCTCGTTTATTGGTGTTTACGATGATTTTTTATCGGCTCTATACATCAGAATGCATAGGATGAATGACGAACATTATTTCTAAAAATGTTTTATTTATGCCGTCTTACGATGTTTGCGATAAATAAATCTAGGAGAATAAGATTTTAGTAGAGAAATATATATGAAATGTTCGAAGTGTATGAAATATCCATTACTTATTAATAATAAATTTCTCACCAGATTTCATTTTTTAATTATGCTTGTGAAAACATGAATTTGCATAAATATCTACGGTCTGATTATTAATTTGACGATTAAATTAGTCAGTTTTTCAAAAGTTTCTGTCGGATAATTTGTGGATTTTATCGAGGCTGAATAAAATTTGAATAGTTCTCCATAGGAGTAATATCTAAAGTCCCGTTCTGCGGAGATTCGTCTCATGTTTTGTTAGAAAGAAGCTATATCTCCGATGATGCAACTTTGATGCTAAAGCTCGTTACTTTCTAACCGGTTCTCTTTTTTCTACTTGTCAACTTTTAACTCGAAAACGGGAATTAAACGAACTTTGCGTTTATATTTTAACTGGCTCCCTCGATAAATAAACTTTATAGCCATTATGGCGTGTAAATTCATTGGAAACAGAGAAAAGTGGCCAGATGCGTGAAGGATTTTAACTATTCTTTACTCTGCGATATTTCGCTTGCGTTTTTAGTGGAAAGTTTTTACGAAAGTTTTCTTACAACCTTCGGTGGAAAAGTTTTCCCTACGTTCCGTGAATTCCACGCTCTTTCAGTTGCTGTACTCTTAATTTTCGGAAACGCGAGGTAAACAATATGGAGAATGAGATAGCCGACGAAATTTGTTTTCGCAAATTGAAAGCTCCGAATATGTAGTATGTTTTAGTTTCCCTTAATTGGTATTTGTCGTACAATTCATTCGAAATTTCCGGAGCCGTGGCTGGAAAGTGAATGAACATTTTTCGTCCGGTTAGTTTCCTATTTTCTCTCTCGTTAAATAAAGAACGAACATTATTTATAACGTGACGTTACGTTTGAATGGAAAATTTGCTTTCTGTTTAAACAGTTGCCTCTGTGCATTATGTTTATATTAGAGATAAAAGAGTCGAAACGACGTCAAAAGTATTTTCGTTTTCCTTCCTTGTTTGTTACACATCTATCGTAAATTAGATAAAAAATGAAAAAATAATATATTATAAATGAATTAAGAGCGAGTAAGTTTTAGGAAAATTTAATTTGAAGACTGGAAGCTAAGCACACCGTTCCTATTATGCCATCAACGATCAAATATTTACCTTAGAATTTAAATTTAATGTTCCCTCATGTTTGAGATATCTAAAAGTTAGTTTGACCTCGTTTTTTATCGCGTTTCGTGCAGCCTGTGAATTCAGCTACTTGAACTTTTTATATAAAACCATTTTCTTTGTATTTTATTTAAGTACGTGAATGTTTCTAATAGGTCCTCGTATTTTCAGTCCCTCTCTCTCCCCTTTTTCTTCTTTCTTTTTTTTTTTTTAATTTTTACAATATATGAAATAATTTTAACCTACGGTCGTTCAATAATTTCACCGGTCTCTCTAGGTATAACTGAAATCGCAATTGAAAAACCAATTTGTATTGTAATTCTGTTGCAGCGACAGCTGTTGCACGGGAAATCGTTTCGGACAATCATAATTCCGTGCATGAAGTAAAACATCATAAATTTATATTAAAATATACGACGTTGTGTTCTCGTTTTTAGCTTCGCATTGATACCGGAATTTTTTTTCTTTTTACTAAAGTAGCAACCGTGTTTCGTTCTGAATCTTGTAAGAAACCTCGCGTGAACGATGTATATCGTTATATGTGTATTTACATCGTTGTTAATCGTTAGTGAATCGTAACAAATTACGTTACGATCGAATAGATGAATATCAAATTCAAATTTCCTCCCTCCTAAGATTTTATCTTTTATCTGAATTGGTTAATAAACGATTCCAAATTGCCTTAAAATTACCTCTTTCCCAGATCTCGCAGACTAAAAACTGGCTAAATACATACACGCAACAAATCTAAACGCAAAGTGTCAATCGAGCACGCGACAAATCGGCAGCCGTGCAGAACGAAAGATTACGGCCCCTGTCGAGTGAATCGAACGGTTTTTCTTCTCTCTTTTTTTTCATCACGGTCAGCCCCTGGAGCCCATTATCGATCCCTCAACGAAGGGTTTACAACTATGAGTGGTAGTGGGTCTTTTTTTATCGCGGGTCTCTATTCACTGTGGATCAAATTCAACGTGTACTCATCTATACGAATCAATTTAATGCTCAACTGTTATTCCTCGAAATTTGGATATGTTTATAAGCGATCATTGCATACGGAGTTTAACAACGTTTTTCATTTTCAATGCCATTGAAATTATTCGTATCCTGGTATTCTCTTTTTTAGCTATTTTCGAAATTTCGATACATTTAGATACGTACAATTTTACTAACTCGAATTTCAATTTTTCTTTTTGCTTTATCGTCTTAAAAATTAAATTGCTTAGCTACTCTGACTCGAGCTCTTTATAATATACAGCGAGTGAACTCAATTTTTGTTTAAATTCTACCACCTTAGTTACACTTACAAGAACGTGAATTTACACGAACATCCATAATCCATTAACAGTGATCGCATATAGTGTTCGCGAGTTAGCACCAAACAGCAGATATTTTTATTTCAAGTACAATTGAGATCATTATATAGGTGGTGGGCCACGGGAGGAAATTTGTCAAAAATGTGTACAGAGGAAATTTTTGCTCGTGTGTTGAAATGTGTAGGGGTTCGATTTGCAGTCCCGTGTGTAGGGTGGTGGAAAGTGGAAAGCTAGTGGGGGGTTTCAAACCCGATAGAGAGGTCCGACGTAATTACTGCTGGGAATTGGACAAATGGAAAATGCATTCTATTATTGTGGCAACTTCCTGCAAAAGGGGAACAGTTGCCTAGTAGAGCTGCTGTGTGTACGTGTGCGTGTATGCACCTGCATGCAATATTTTTTTTATGTTACTACCTTGTGCTTTTGTCGCGTTTCGAATATCAACCAACTTCAATAGAGGGAATATAAATTTTCCATTATATGGGATCGTGTGTACCGAAGGACAGCTTGTTTTTCATTAACCATTCCTGTTTAAGATTCTTGTTCGTCTAGCACGTGACCCATAATTTATTGAAATGAATTTTGAGACATTAAGTAATAGAAAAATTATCGTAATATCATTTATAAATTATTATTAATTACGTTATATTTATCATATTATTGTTAGGCCGTAGACGTTTATGTAAATTCATACCTTTTTTTTAATTAGTTGGAAAACGTGAAACTTAAATAGGTATTTTTTTCAGTAAATAATATGATTATAAAACATAATAGCGTGAAGTACATGGTACGTTTGTTCATATACATATACGCATTTAAATTAAATTCTTATATTTTGAAATTTTCCGTAAATACATAAACATCAAGTGCAGTTTAATTATCATAATAATTCCATACTTATTCTAGAAGTTGTTTTATCATTTGGAAAGCGATTTTAATTGTTTCCTTGTTTGTTCCGGGACTCATAAAGTGAATCATTAGTAAATTGAGACGGAACGTCCTCGTCCGTAGAAATCGATGAAAATCTCGCTAGTAAAATTAATATTAATGAGTTGTTAATGATCATTGTTGCCTATTGACTAGTTTTTATTCTTGTTCGTTTGTAACGTACTTACTTTCTATTAAACTTACTGAACAAGAATTTCCGAACGACAAGAAACTTTTAATTAACTCGCATTCTATAATTGTGATTTCTTGCTTTAATATTTCAATGTCGTTTTCTTCAACGCATCGATGCTCAGAGCTTTTCTAATTACGCGCAGCTATTTATTAGGTCAAATTGAATACCAAACAGCTCAGAGCTTATTTACGACTGAAACTTAATTAAATTGTTATTTCAATTTTGTCAGCCAATACCCACGTAACATTATAATACTTGAATAAACGTGTGTTGGAAAATTCACTATTGCTATTCAACTATTATTAAACCAATTCAACGTTTTTAAAAATAGCAATTAAGCGTTGTACTTAATGTCCTGCCGGTTAATCGAAAATAAGAAGTTTGCAAGAAGTTTTACAATTTGAGAAATATATTGCTAGATTGTTAAAAGCATCTAACTCGATATAGAAGAAAATAATGAAGAAATATGTAGTTGTTTTGTTGCTATATTGGTCGCTAAAGCGTTCGTTTATCGTTGAACGGCCTGGGGAATTTCTAATTAATCGAACAAACAAGACTTCCCAAGAAAACGTCTGAATAGATGCGTAATAACCATTATTGAAATTTTCTTTTCGGTTGTAGCTTAGTGGAAACCGGTTTCTCGGCAGCTAACATACACCAACGATCTCCAGGTGTCTCGCGATTATGCTAGAGGTCGAGACACACGCTCTATCCAGATACAGGCTCTTTAAATAATACTCTCCTCCCCATAGTCGATCGCGATTGCTCGCAACCCAAGCCACAGGCAGGTGAATCGTTCCCGATCGATCCCAATAATCGGTGATCTAACGCCAAGAAAACTCGTAGCCATCCCTGTCGTTAAATCCTGCTGCAGGATTATGTATTTGCAGGTGGACGTTTATTATTAAGATGATGCTACAGTACCGTTCAAAAGTCTCGGATCGTCGATAAAATGTCGATGTTCCGAGATGGAAACGTAATTGAGTGAAATAATTGGCGATTGTGCACGATAGGAAGCGTATTCAAATTGCAATTAAACATATCCGTTGTTATGGAATTTGAAAATCTAATATTTAAGATTTGAATATTTGAATTAGAATTAAACTTTTAATTCCAGACCTTTCAAATTAAATGTTCTTCGATGAGATTCGAAAGTTATTTATAAATATGAGCATTTTTATATAACTTCTAAATTACAGGAAAACAATGGAATTATTTTTCCCATATTAGAGAAGGAAACAGCTTTGGGAACGATGGTATCGAATTGTTAATTTTTCTGGCGCAGTTGGCGTAGTTCAACGGAAAACAAAACTAAAAACTAATTTCATATTATGTGAGTTTCGAGCTCGTTAAAAGTACAATCTGTTTTTCAATGTTGTTGCCACTATTTTCATTTCGTATCGCTGCAATCATTTTCACCTCGAACGTTGGCGTACGTGTTTCGATTCATTCGGCCGAAAGTTTGTTAATTTCTGGACATCTTGCGCGAAACAAAAGTCGAGCTATTGTTTAAGAACGTAATTTTTATTTGCTCGTAAATTCTATTTCTACGAGCCGAGGCAGGTTCACTTTAGTTCACTGAAATTTTTAGCGTACTACGAAATAACCTATAACTTTTAGATTTAGGTCAACCGTGTCTGGCCGTGTATTCTTGAAAGTTTGAACAAAATGAAAACGAGCCACGTCCAAATATTACTTACTCTCAACTTTTAATTACATTTTACAGACCATCGATAATTTATCTTAAGTTATAAACTTCCAGCTACAGGAACTTTGCTAAAAATCCAATAACCTATAACTATAATATTACGTCGGATCGATGTGTCGTAGTAACTTGTTTCGTATTACAAAACTTCTTCACAACTCTCGAAAATCTATCGAACGGGGCAAATCCTTTTCCTTTGTACACATTCCAACGATTCTATCCTTCTATTCAGAAATCGATATCGCTGCAATTTCGAACGAGTTTGTGGCAATAAGTTGCTCGCATGCGAAGCAAAACACGTTGCGAGTTTGCTCGCAAGGTTTTGGAATGATCTTCGATCAATCCAGCCAGCGTAACGGCGCCGCACCAGGGTTTTCCCTTGGACAAAAACGCTTCATTGGCATTCATTTCGATAACGATGATTTACATTCCGCGGGACCGTCGAATTAATTACCGCATCGCAACGAGAGCCTGCTTGAAACAATCATGCACACCGACGATATCATGTTGCACACCGACGACTTTCCAGTTCGCACGGTCATTCGAATACGCGTCCCAACACACGAAATGCTGTTCGTTTCTCTTGTCCCCTTCGTTGTGTTTTCATTATTTGCTTTGCGCCGGATCAACTGCTGACACGAGTTATTAGGGACAATCCTGTTCGTTACGTTAGCCAAGTTAGCATAAATTGTATACTTTGATAGAATCTAGTCGGCCGGAGAAAGTTTAGCTCTCTGTTCCATGTATTGTCTCCGTGTTGTAAAGATTATTATTCATTCGTGGCGAGATCAAGTTTAACACGTTCACTACCTACCATGCGGATTCCAGTCTTTAAGATTGTACGTACGAGCCATTCGAAAGCCACATTGATCAACTCCGTAAATAGAAAGGCAAAAAATGCGACGATGTTGCAAATATTATTTTTTTTATTCACCTTGGACTTTGTTATTACTCGTGTAATTTTCTGACAATTAGTGAACACGTGGAAATAATTCGTTTCTTCAGAGTCGAACGTTAATCGCGTACGTACGCTGGTTCATAAATATAAAACATTTTGACATTTTATCGGTAATGTATCAAGACACGATTGTCACGATTCTATCGATTAGATTCGAAATCAATCTGAGGATGTATATAGAAATTACAAGATATTCATCGCAGAAGTTGCGCTCGTTTTGTTAATTAAACGTAACTATACGCCGAGGATTCTCTCGAAACGTTAGAAATTCTGTTCTCGGTTGGAAAAAAATGTTCTATTCGATGAACCAGCGAATAGAGAAGAAAAAAAGTGCCAATTATATTCGTTGAAGTCCTAATTAATAATTATACATCAATCGAGCTTCATTAACGATTGAAAATGTTTCGCCAGCTCAGCGTCGTTTCCGCAAAAACAAATAAGTAAGAAAGAATCATAATTTCCAGTCGTAATCATCGTCAAAGATGGAATTCGTTTGTCTGTATACGTACGAGTGAATCGAGTTACCAGCGATAACTTATCTTCGCCATATGCTTATGACAGATGTGATTACCATCGTGCATGTCTATGCTGACACGTATTAAAAGTAATTGCCTTTTTCCAACCGGTGAAATATCGAAATTTATATTGACTGGTTGAAATAAAAGGAAAAGAAGAAAAGCCAGAGGAAAAAGGAAAACAGCAATCTCTCGTCTCTGTCTAGCATTCCATCGATTATGCAGCGCGCGCCCCACAAGCAACAAATACATATAATGCATCGATCAGTGCATTCACAAATGCACTTACATAATCGTTACTTTACTGCTTTCTCGATACATCTATTCGATGAGTGCTGGTAAATAGAAAAATAAATAAAATTATCAGAACGAGCTTTGTTATTGACGATTACGTTTCGACTTTCGAATGTTGCTCGCTATTCACTAGGCGTATACAGCTTCAATTTTTGATCGCTTTCAATTAACTTTCAATGGTCGATCAAACGAATTCTGCTATTTTAAACGTAACGTTGAATTAATAAGTTTAATTAATTCTAGGTAGAAGAGTAGTACCGAAGGGATTCTGAAAACATGAAGTCAGTCTTTAGCAACTTTGGAAGGAAGAGGCGTATCGATACAACACTGACTTTATGTCTGTTAGTGGTCTTTTGAGTCTGTTAGTGGAGATTACGAAGTCGAAGAAAATATTATCTCTTTTTCGTTTGGATCGGAAGAAATTTTGTTTTTTATCTCGACAATCGAAAAATTTCTTTCGACAAAATAACGCCGGGGGGAAAGATCGAAGATCACGAATGCGCATTGATCACGTTGTTTCTTCGGTTCTGGAGAAAATTAGGTGTGGAACGCGCCGCGACTCTGTGCTTTATCGACACTTTCGCCTCCATGAATAAAATATCACGTTATCGGAGGAATTAATAATACTTTATGAAAGATACCGGCTATTTGTTGGCTTTATAGTTTGCTGTCAGAAGTATCTACGAGTATTATTTATATTATTTATACGATGCTTGGTTTTCGTTTACGTTCCACTTTGCGTCTTACCGAAATTATCCTTTTCCTTTAACTTTGGTTGTTACGTACGAAACTTGGTGAAACTATATTTTTTGTTTTTTACCATTATACATTTATATGTAGTGTGGTTTCCTTTTTACGACAGTAGAAACACCGGGAGTTATTTTTATAGGTATTCGCAAGCTGGGTTTTCCTTTTTTTTTTTTTTGAGTATAATTCACGATTGAGTTAATTGGAAAACAATTTTTTTCACGAATTCGTTGAACTTCTCGTAGCGTGCGTGGAATTGAAAGAGAAACGAGGGGTAGCCCGAATCGATGTCGACGACAAGCCATAATTTAGTTTTTTCCTTCGTTCGAATATTTCTTGCCGTTGCTGGAGAACTTAATCCGCATAAATTTCTGGAACGTCAAATTACAGATAACTTTCTGACGAGCACACGTACACACGAACAACGATTGTACGTAGGGTAGATAAAGTATTAACGTTAGAGATACCGGAAATACCATGGAAAAAAAAAGATCTAAAACTCTAGCTACTTTTTAGTTTACAAAAGGTTAATAAAAATTGTTTGAAAACTGCAAAATAAAGGGGGAAAGAGGGAAGAGGAAGAAAGCCAATAAAGCACGAAAATATCTGTAAAATGAAAAATGAAAAATGAAAAATGAAAAAAAGAGGAGGGAAAGAGATGGAAAAATTGATTTCATCTCGGTTGGTTGGTATTTGGTAAAACGCGAAATCCTTCGATGGTGGATGGTAGAGGCGCGATTAATTTCTTGAAACCGCGGGTCTAAAGTTATTACAAAAGCGCTCGAAGGGATTTGTGATTTCGCGCGACTCCCTTCGAACTGTCAGCCGCCCACTTTTTGAGTGTCAGCTTATTTAACAGGCTGTCCCAAGTGTGTACACACGTACGCGTGCACACACAGCCCCTTTTTGTCTCTCTGTATGTCTCTGTTTCACTCACTGCCGCTCGACACTCTCTCCCTTCATTCCCACCCTCTCATATTTTTTCCCTTTTTCATCCACTGTTTTCTTGTTCCCGCGGCAGCTTGCTTTTGATGTTTTCGGAGCTGTTGGAAAATCTTTGCCCGATGCTTTGCCGTATATACATACGTATCTACATATATTTGAACTATCCGACTATAAGCTTCGCTGAATATTCGTAATTCGATTGAATTTGGAAAAAATGCACGGCGTTAATAAATACTAGAATTTTTCCACTTACACAGTGATGAAAAATTGCCCGTATTTGGATTTGAGAAGTTAACATTTCATCGTCGTGCGAAAATTACTGCTACAAAATTATATACAATCTATTATCTAATTATTTAACGTGTAAATGTTGTAATAAATACAGTAACCTGCGAATAACTTTCTGTAGCCATTCTACGTAATTCTAACAGCGTGTTGGATTTGAGGTTTTTTAACGATTGCATGGAAAATGACTCGGAGGAAGAAATTTTGTCTACTTAGCGTTATTGATACAGCAATAGCGATTAGTTGTTTACGCTATAGCTACGATATGTTATGCATTGCGTATTCCTGTGTTTCGTTATGTTATAATTATTTCTGATAAAATATAATTTTTCATATAACTTTAACAGTATGTGAATCATCGATGATGTTCGCTGATGTAAAAACTTTTATTCAAAGGGAGACTAGTAGCGTGAGCGTGCGCATATCCGGCCTTAAAGATAGCCGGACATGAAAAAAGTCTGAAACCCATGGTCCGATCAATCCGGTGCACACTCCCGAGGGGAGTCTAGTTATGTACTTTCACTTATAAAGCAGTTTCTCAAACGTGTTTCACGACCGTGGATTAGCTTCTATGTATTTGGAAAATAAGTCGAAAGAGGGGAACGCATATATTCGAAACGTGAAATTAGAACGAGCAATAACAGTAATCGGATAAATTATTCGATTGAAAGTTTAATTCGTCGAGCGGTTATAAGAGGGGCATAAAACACGACCGATTAATAATTGGATGCTCGTTTATTTAAGTGTACAAAGAAGTGAATATAATTGTTTCGTTAGCCTGGAGCACGATTTCAGCCGAGTAACGAAGTATAAATGTAATTTTGAGCGAGCCTTGTGTGTGGGAAAATTACTTTGCTATTACGGTTCGACGATTCGTCCTGAGCAAAAAGAACAAGGCAAAAGCGTACATTGTATACGTTCGTATAAAACTCAAATGAAAATTGAATGGATATGGTGTCCATAAAAATATCTTGCAGTCTGGTATGGCAATAATGAGCATGATATTGTCTTAATAATAAGTAAACGGCAGTTCGTTCAGTTTGAATCCTTTCAGGACCGAATTTCTTTTTAGCATGTGAGGAAAATTGCTTTTCCATAAGTTTTGGTATTAATAGCGGATACGACGCGATACGCTAAAATATAAAACCAGTTTTACCGAAAGTAAATTTATCTCAGTTCGGTTAATTTTTATTATTCTATTCAATTTCGGCTGCACAGCCCGGGGTTCAGCTTGCTTTTATAAAGTTCCGTTAATTAACAACTTATTAGAACATAACCGTTAATTAACAACTTATTAAAATGTAACGTTGAAGCGTGTAAAACGGGAGATTCGAAAAATTCAAATTGAATGGAACTTGAAAGGGGACATTTAAGGTTCGCGATATCCCAAACATTCCCCAGAGTGTCGGGAAAGAGATTCTAGAGGCAGAACGCTAAATAAAACGCCGTTGTCCCTTTAACCCTTCAACAGAGGCGCGTGAGAGGCACTATTTGTTATTTATAAAATGTGTGCATGCCTTTTTATATTTTTTACTCTGAATATTTTCGGATTGAAGTTGTTACAGACAACACCGTAACAGTTTGAATCCTATTTTTAACACAAAAGCTCGTAACCAAACAGAGCGTAGATACGGGTGGACGGTGAAAAATTGTACACGACTATAATAAAAATACTCTACGATGGTATCAGATTTATCTTCCTTTTTCAAGAATCACTTTTTTTTTCTTTTTAATTAATTTGTATCGTCGTATGCAGGTAGGAAAAATAATGCAGAAGGTTAAACGAAAGATTCATTGGTATTCGACTGGCGCAATTTAAAATGAGCTCACCTGGAGCACACGCTGTTTAGAGAGAACGTTGAAAATAATGATGAACAGAGTTCTGAAAGAGAAACGTATTGAATGCGATACGTGGGTGGTGAGAGAGAAGGGGTTAGAGAGATTAATCTGTGCGTCGAGAAAGGAGAAAAAGAAAAGAGAAAGAAAATAAAAAATAACAGATGATTATATAAATTAAGCTCGACAACGGATGAAGGGATTGAAATGGTCGAATGAAATCATCGTCGATTGTGAAATAATAGGCGAGCGTTGCCTACAGGAAGCTGAATTCATGCGATTCAAACAATCTCGCGGGACAGTTCTCGTGTAATTCGAATACAAAGTAATACCATGCCATGAATAACATACTGTAATCGGTAAATCCGTGACTCTATCGTTTCGAGGTATTTAATAAATAGCTCTGTCTACGAGAGACGAGTGTGTTAGAACATAAAGAAACTTCTTTCAAAGAAAAAAGAAGATATACATACGTATATTATGCTCGATGATATACGTTTCTGAACCTGAATCCTATTAAACGGCCGATTCTTTTCGTATTCAGAAATTACAACGCGAACATTCAATTCGCCGGGAATTAATTATCGAATGATATTATTGTAAACTTCAGAGCAATAAGCTGCGTTGTTATAAAATAATTGAATTCATCTGATGAACAATCTCCGATTGATGCTGAATCGCATTACCGTAATCATTCGATATCGCAATAATATTTTAGAACATATACATTTTAGATCTTTCACGTTTCACGAATTGATGTTGATATTTATATGCAGGATGACTCATAAAAATATTTGAACACGTATATGTAGAAACATTTTCTCGATATATCATTAAGTGGAGGGATTCCCTTTTACACGCACATACACACATTTAGGAGCAGGATAAGTTTCCTGTAAATTGTACGCAAAAGAGATCCAAAAGAGAAATAAATAACTAATCAAGTAAATTATTATTTGTGTTATACAAAAAATGTTCATTTTGTATGATACAGCGCATGATCACGTTGGTAAAGCGAAAAAATGAGAAAAAATAAATTGAAATGAAAATATATAAGTTGCAACATATTTCTTGCAAGTATGCGCTGCACAAAGGTCACGAAATTGTTTACATTGTAAATTGACTACGGAGAAAAATGTAAATTACTGTTATTATCGTTTTATCAATAAGTTATTTATAACAGACCACCTTTAACACTAATTATACGTTTCAGTCAACTATTCAACTATACTGTTATCGAGTATATGATCGCAGTAAACATCTCGTAACATTTCTACTATACTTTTAAGTTGGTTTTACGTTTTATTATTACAATCACGATAGCCGTGACTTAGTATACGCGCTAATGTTTCGCATAATACAAGTTCAACTGAGCTTTTTTTCATAGCATTGTAGAAAATATGGAGATTGTTTATAAGCATAACGAATGAATTTCTGACGCGTTTCTTTCTTTTTTTTTTTTTCTTCTTTTTCAGCTGACATGATTTTTATTTTTAGCGCAGCAAAATGGGAACGTAATCAGGTGCTCGATTATACGCGGTCGAAAAATCGGCAAAAATGTCGAAAATACTTATAAATAAACGAAGTAGATGCATTAAAGTTGCGCGTCACGGAATAACCTAGATTCTTCCATACGTTCACCGGTTGTGTGTATATTTCTTTCGTTCGTGATTTAATAATAACCAAATAGAAATAGAGAAACAGGGAGCAAAAGAGACGATCAGAATTTCAATTTACGTTGAAAAGTGGCCTATCTAGCCTATCGAGAGTCGACAACATTGTTACAATCAGCGGATACGTACGTGCTTGTATAATGTTGCAACGCGACAGAAAAAAAAGTCGAGAATCGCGTGTAATGTCGCGATACAATGTAATGTTTTATTACAAAATGCTCGTTACTTTATACATATTTATTTCTCCCAGGCTTCACGACCTCGTACTATTTCTATTTATTGCTTGCATTTTCTTTTCGCGATATTTTCGAACATGAAGCGCATAAAAGAAACACGAGAATGTAGGCGAGTAAAGAATTCTGATAATTAAGTCTACACAGAGCTGTAATTAAACGAGTTTAATGACTCGAGTTCTTTGCTTGATCGTAGTCTTTAAATTAACTTCGCGTTTTATAGCCTAACTTTGCCTCTTTATGCAAAATCAATAGTAAAAATAACGGCGAGTTTAACAAGAAAAGAATCGTAAAGGGCGAAAGAGGGAATTTCAAAATATGATCATTTTATTTCATTTGTTTCGAACGTTAATCGTCGATTGTTATGATCAAACGAATGAAACACGAGCGCTTTGAGTCTACGACGAGAATTTAATTTATTGTTGCAACGTCGTAAATAAACAAGATAACTTTGTTTATGAATCAATAAAAAGGAGGAAAATTATCGACGAACATTTGCGGTATCGCGTAACAAAGTAATTAAACGGGAACAGCGTAATCTTATAGCTCCTATCTTCGTTATTTAGCAAAATATTATAACTAGAAGAATGATAATAAGTTAAAAAAAGGAAGGGAAAAAAGAGAAATATTGCTGATAAGCAAAGTGAATAAATTAAAATCGTACGTTACGAAATAACCTGGATTCTTTCGACCGTTCAGCAATATATTTCTTGCGCCAGGATTTAATAATAATATGATATCGGATCTATAAACGCGAATACACTGTTTGTCGGTGTTGGCGCGCATGCGCCGTTGCTTTGTACACCCCACTCTCTTCGCAAAACCACTGATTGCGCGCGATTGAGAAACAGAAACTCGCGTTGCGTTATCTATGCGAAACTACATGTACGTAGGTACAGAAACAATTTTCCCGATGTGGTTCAAACGTGGATTAACTAATTCCAAAGAAACATTTCATACATATAAAACTCGCAAAGATCTAAGTTTAAATTCAAAAAGTTTCTTATTTTAAATTTTCCACGTGGAAAATATGAATTTCAAATTTAAATTTCCAATAATTTCCAATAGTCGTTATATTTGTCTAGAATTCAGTAACACTATGGCGAATAATATTATCAATTGTTTTATTGTCATATATCCATACAATGGTAAACGTAATTGTTGTTTCGTGTTCGTATTTGCAATGCGTTACGTTGCCGCATGAGTATTTCCATGGAGTATTACTACCTGTACAATTGCATCATTAAGATACTATTTAACCGGCTTCGCGGTGGAAAGTTTCATTTAGAAGAGGGAAAAAAAAAAGTGGAACTCGTTCTCGACATTCTTCTATATATTCCATATCGATTCTCCAGCGATTCGAGTGTATTGTGTTTGTTTGTACTTTTGAATAATTCATTTTAGGGTGCTGCTAACAATAATAGATATTACGATTAATTGCAAAACAGTTTCACAGTGTTTCTAATCTGGGCGATACGATCTGGTTCGACCGATAATCCTTTATCAGACTAGCAGTGTCGGAGAGTTATCGGCAATTACTTTTAAAAATAAAACAGATTTTCTTGGCTCGTGATAAACTTTGTAACGCATATTATTGACTTCTTTTTCTTTTCGATGATGCTTTTATCATGATATAATTTGAATCGCCTCTTTCGAATCTTTGAATGTCTCTTATCGAAAGTGTTACGACAAACTATTTGGATAGAAAACAAATTGAAGCAGTGTTTTCGATTGGACTAATCCTTGATTAAAGTTCTAGCGGACTTTAAAGAATTTTATATCGCGTCGTTGTAATCGAAATGCCATTTGATTTGTTCGTTTGCCAGCCCACTTACTTACGTTCGTTTCCAGGTTCATGTTTATCGAATATCGCAGCGTCTGTTTTTACAGCGTCCGCACGTTTTCCAAATTCACTGGATTTTTTGCCCTTTTGTCGTCCAATCGTTCCGCCTGTCCAAATCCATTCGTTATTTTTCAATTGCCATTTGATTTCCACGACTTTATCATACCTATTACCGATGCTCGATCGAAGGGAATCAAAATTCAACATTTTTGTCCTCTTTTTTTTTCCAATTTTCTCTTCTTCTGATTATCGGAACATTTTTATTGCTGTTACGCCAGAGTATTTATCAATACTAGCTAGTTGGCAAATTGCGATTTGTACGATTTCACTAATAATAATAATTGAATTGTGTCAAAAGACCCAGGTAATAACTAACGATTCTTCCTTCTGTAAAAAGAGGAAACGAGTGGTTTTTGTAGTTAAATAAAGAGCGAAGAGGTTTCAGTATATGTTTCAGGTTTCTTTCTTTCAACTTACAAATGAGAGAGAAAAGAGAATTCCATCAACGATGAAATTTGGATATTAAGAGCGTACAACATAGTGAGCTTCTAAATGAAAAAATATGAGGCATGAAAAGTCTCTAATTAAAACATAGAACTCCGTGTTTCTCGCAGTTTATAACATTAATAGAAATTACGACAGACAGTTTTTACGAGCGAGACATCAAAAGGACTTATTAAAGAGGAGTTTCAATCCGACTGGTAGCTCCACGTTTTACAGATTCCCAGTGAAAGGGGAAAAACAGAAAACGCTGTTGCTTATTATTCGATAGAAATAATTCGACTAGGAAGTTTTTGATTCATAATAGTAATTAACCAGGCGTAATAAAAAAAGAAAAAGGAGAAAGAGAGAGACGAATCGTTGCATCTATTAACGAAGCACGTGTAAATTATCCGAAATTAGTTTGAAACGTAATCAGTTCCGTGCCATAGCCGTGCAAGATGCTACGATAAACTTTCATAAAGATAACAACTTACGATCTGCAAAGTCGCCCAGTTATTGTGAGCAACCTTCTTCGTTACATTTTCCTCGAAATCTAGCGAAACGAGTGTCGTAACTTTGTTCGAAATTAATTATAAATTTGCATTTCTCTAATGTTCTTTCATCGTCGAAATTAATAAAACATGATTCCAAAAGTTTAACTAAACCGTTGTAACAACGTTCGTTCCCATTCTTTTTTGTTCTTTTCATTTCGTTAAGTTCGAGGAGACTTAAATGAAAAACTTTCGAAAATTGTCCACGGTTTTCTCAAATTTTGCGGCCAGCTCATTTTAAATTCAAATCGAATTCGTTTTAAAGTCAAAATTTAGTCGCGATATACATACCTTCTCGACTTTTATCTCAGTCAGTTTCAGACAAAATTGCTCGTCAGGGTGGCTCTTGCTCGAGAAATGTTTCCCCTTTCGTAAAGTCGAGGGATTTCGTTTCCGTTTCTTAGCGATTGTACCTAAATAAAGGTATCTCGCCCTTCCTTTCAATGGATTTCATCCTTTGGATTAGAGAAAACCCGCGATTGATTTACATCCTTGGTCAAAGGGCCTGTCTCGTTAAAAGAAGAATACAATTAGCTTTTATTCTATTTTGTTTCGTTTGACGCAGAAACCCTCGAATGACGGATAAAATTGAAGAAAATTATAGAAACCAAACAAAATGAAATACTCGATACCCGATATGGTAAAAGGATTAAACATCCGGGAGTGAAAAATGTCGAATGCGATATTTCGAAATTTTTTCAAAAGAAATTATTTTTCAGTCTGCACTATGATTTCGTCGAAACATACGCGTTTCGAAAAATATTTTCTCCGTGTTCGTATATTCGCTATACGTAAATATACGTGTATATATATATATATATATTATTGGGATATTTACTTACGGATATCGTCGAATAAAATACGGAATGTGAAAGTGTATGGGATGGAAATAAAGGTATGTTTTTACAGGATATTTGACGTTATATCATCTCTCTTTTACTCTCTTCTTCTTTCCTGTTGAGTGGAGTCTACGGCGTATTCGTCGTATATCTTGATTACCATTCATTCTATAGCCTGTACAATTTTCTCTATACTGAAAGAATTTCCTGTTCCGAAACTGAATATTTAAGTCACCTTTATTACGTTGAGAATTTAATCCATTAAAGACCAAGCAGAGAAATAAGGTATAAAAGTTGCGTAAATGCAAAAGTTCTTCATAAAATTGTAAGTACCTGGAGAAGAGGAAATAAATGAAATATATCCATAGAAGAAATGGTAACGAGAAAAGATATTGAGCAAATTCTTGGAATTCCTTTTCGCTGTAGCACAGAACATGATTTCACAATGTGATTTCGATAGAATTAAATAACGTAATTGAACCAAAATTGCAGATGAAATCGTTGTTGGCCTGCAACGAGTTAATTTCGGCTTACGAGATATCTTTGGATATTTTCGTTTTTCGCAGTGTTTTATTCAGAAACGCGATACACAAAAAAGAAAAAAAAAATAGTAAAGTTATATTAAACATTGAAAACAAATATTTAGAAACTATTTATGTTTTAAAAATAACTATTTCTGGAGTTATATAGACACGAGAATGATAGCGTTAAATATAAATCACGCGTATCTTTGCATATGCAGCGAGAGGATAGAAACGAATAAAAATTGTTTTCTAGCTAAAAACCGGGCAACAATTTCTCCGTAAAGAGGAACAAAAGGTCGGCTTGAATGGGCTGACACCCAGCTCGCGCTAAACGGCGAAATAAACGTTGATTATTCTCAAAGAGGGCCAGTCAAAGCGGGACCCAATTATATGAGCTGGGAACCGGTTCCATTTTCGGAGCCATCTCCAAGGTGACTTCTGATCTGGCGTGTAGGGCCTTAGCTCGACTTTTGTCGACAGCTCGGAGGGAGAATCACGTATCAGTCGCTCCCGAATATCTTTTATTACTTATAAACTTTCGTTGTCTTGTATGGAGTCACTTTTCAAACCAATAATAATAATTATGACAAGAGAACAAGATCTCACGGGGAGACCGAGCTAAAAGCAAACAAGACAGGAAGAGTAAGAATGAAGAAGAGGAGGGAGAACAGAGAAAATGGAAGGGTGATACGCGAGAATGCGAATAAAGAAGAGGAGAGAAAAGAAAAGGAGGAGGGAGGATGTTGGGGATGTCACTTTTGCCTTGATGCGGTCGATTCTACGAGGACAAAACATCGAAAAGATATATTTGACCGGCGAGAATCGTGTGCCTGCATCGAACCGCATTCATCTCGTTTGTCCTTTTTTATTTTCTTCTTCGGTTAAATTTTTAATCCACCAACAATTTAAACAACTTTTCAATCTAGCGGTTCTTTGTAAATGTATCGGGAATACATAGTACGATACTGTGCGCGAGTCTTGGGTCATAAATATGTTAGAAGTAGTGAAAAGAATGGTAAATTGATTACACGCGAGACACATATAAAACGATTTAGAAGAAGAATACTGTGAAATATGAATAAATTATTTGAAATACCATCAATGACGGTGAGAAACAAGCTTAATCGAAAAATAATTTGATCGTGAAAAATAAGCTTACACGAAATATTAATTACTTCGGATTAATCAATATATCGTTATCAAATTAGCAATAATTGTCGAGTTAAATACTTTTTTTTTTAGAAGTGACAATAGATATAAAATAATATCAAGCATTTTTATATGTATTTATTTATCTGTTCTAAAAAAAAAACAAAGTATTTCTTACGAATTTTTGCGGAGTGTTGTATGTTTGGTAGTTATGCTGTCTTGAAATTCCGCACGATCTGGTAGTTAATAAATTTTCGCAAAGGCTGGACTCGAAGTCGAAACCCTCGTTACTACGATAAAATGTTGTTAAAAGTAACGCACGCTCGTTCGAAACACGTAATTGCCTTCTCCGCTCGGCAAAAATGTTTCCGCGTATTATACACATTCCCGCGGACTGTATGAATTACTTTCCGAACTGTATGGATCTCGCGGTGAATTGCAGCGAAATTCGTTCCACTCGTTTTAATTGAAATGGATGACCCTCGAGAAAAATTTAGCCCCGCTCGATGGGACGAGAAAGCTCGGTAAATAATGCGTACAATTAACAGAGTGATTCGATCGAGAATAGCGAGAACTGATTACACTCGTGAATCCATCGAGCGATATTTCGTTTAAAAATAAATGACCGTCACCCAAACAATTTTACACCCGGAGAACCGACAAAGGTTCATTTACTACGTTTGTTCATTCTCATTTCCTTGCTAATTACTAAGTTGGCAATTTTTATGCAAATTCATATTTTCATGAAAGCAATTAAAGAAACAGGAGATACCTAAATGGAGATTTAATTTATCGTTTAAATACGAAGACCGTGATAAGCGATTTTTAAATTCGATAATCAATTTCATGTTATCAAAGCTCTTTTCATTTTATCGAATTAAAATTATTTCTTGTATTTTTCAATCATTATAATTGCACTGCGTATGTTCCTGCATATTCAATCTCTTTTTCTAGACATTTTTTTTATGATTAAAAAAATACAATCTAGATAGGAGATTTGTTTCATCTAGTAAACATTACGACATGCACTTTATTTTGGATATTTTATATACTTTTTATGTTACGTACGTTCTGCAGAATTTTACATTTCTAAATATTCCGTAAATCCACAACTTCCATAAATTATAATAATCTTCATTTCGCTGTATTCTGAACTCTGTTTCTAATATAATTCTACTCTTTAAAATAGAATTGCTTACGATTCATGGAATTTTAACTGAAATATTTCTTCGACCATTGATGCAAATTGTTCGAAATAAGAAAAATACCAGCAACCGCAAAGGGTTAAATGCCTCTGTAAATGTTGCGTGAGGTGATGCGCTGACGAGTCAAGTGTGCCTATTCGTTGATTCGTATTACAGAGGAAGGCGTGTGCGTGTAACGTATATACCTGAGTCAAATTCCTCGTATATCGTGAATCGAGTGTGCATACACGTGCTCTGTTCGTGTGTGTCTTCCCCTGTGTCGATTCACTCCTGTATACAGGCGTTACTTTACTGCGGCATACGTGAGTCCATTGATAGCGATGGCTTTGAGCCGTTTCCGATCAGGTCAAACACTGTTCAACAAACTTTCCATTTTATCAACAACACACACCCCTATTACTTCTCGAATTTACATTTCATTACGATCATACTACACTATGGTTAACAATCTAATCGTACTAATCCAATCGCACAATCTAATAGATTTAAACAAAAAATGTTTAGGTACAGCAAATTAAAGTCATAAACGATTACAATGATTTGAAGAATTTTCAACTTTTTGTCCAAAGTAGATTAAGTATATTATCCATGTTTCTATTACGTTTCACAAATTTATTATAATAATGACAATAATAATAATAATACACGTGCAATAAGCTTTAATACAATTTTTTATTTAATTTCGAATTAAAGTTACGAGTGATTACAGTCGTTCGAAGAACTTTCATTACTAACTCGAAAGATTGTCTAATAAGGATATTTATATTATACGTATAAAATTGCAGGAAATATCGTTAATACGAGAAAAATATGCGCCCATCGCTATCGAGATATGTGTGCGAGCGTAGCCTAAAGGCTGTCTCACAAACAGCTCTCGACGTGTAATGGGGATCTAAATCCAAGTGAAAATAGGAACACGTGTGTGAACGTTGTGTATCGATTTCAATGTATGTAATATGCTGGGACGGTATGAATAAATTTTGTAGCAGACTGTACGACGAATATAGAGGATATAAAAGCGAACGTTATTTCCTTTGATATCTTCGGGCGTTTTTAATACGAATGATATATGTATATCTATAGATTTATCGTTTTATACTTAAACAGATATGTTTAACCTCTCGAGTAGGTAGTATTAGAAACTTTCCACGTGCATATTCTTTACATTTATTAGAATGATTCGACAAAATGTTGTAAAGGTTAAATAGTTTCTGTCGAGTGTTTAACTTGCAACAATTAGTAATCAACGAAAGCTCATTCTAGATGCACTTTAAGGTTGGTATCGATTGCCGAAGTAGAATAAATCATTCTAGTAGCGGTATATTTGCTCGGGAAACTATGTCTGCCTATGTAATAAACCCATCAAGAACTTCCCCTAACAGATTGTATACTATGTACTCTGAGCGAACCTAATATTTAAATTTCAATGCGAATACCAAGTACGTAGGGTAAATAGTTTTTAAGCGTTGGGTCGGCTAAATTCCATTTATAATCTTAATAAAGTTATCCGAATAAAAATCATCGTTTCTCTTTCGGGAAAATTCTTTTAATCTTGTTGTTCCACTCGCTTCTTTCTTACATTTTCATGTATTCATGTATCTTCTTTCCTTGGGATATTTTATTCATAAAATTCGTGGAACACAAAGTTAGTAAAATTACATTGAATATTACAAACTAAATATTTCAAGACTATCTATATTTTAATAATATCTATTGAAATATAACAATCATTTTAAATCGTACAGACTCAAGGATAATAGAAGAATTTAATTAGTTAGAAAATCCATCGCGATATCGATATTTTATATTAAAAGAATATCTTATATTAAAAGAATTTATATTAAAACAATCTCTCTGTTTGCCTTACGTTAATTTCATAACGTCGATTCGGCTTCTTCCCGCCCCCCCCCCCTTTCGCTCCCTCCGACTAAAAAATAAACGCAGCAAATAACTTTCAAAGGAACAAGAAATATACATATGTACATATATCCGAGCGACGAATAGAAAGTTTCCTGCCCGTATATTCATTCTCGATGTATTCGTTTGTGAATCGTCGCTTAATGTTTTGAGGTGACTCACTGATTGTGACGGGCGCTTAAAGCGCTTAGTAAAATTCATTGTAGAGGGAGACAGACACTGTTTGAGACCTCGATGCGCGCGAGAGAGATAGAACTATAGCTTCTTTTAGAGCGAAGTGTCATCAGGAAAGAGAGACAGATAAACATGGACACAGATATTATATGTACACAAAAGGTAAGAAGAGAGAGAGAGAGAGAGAGAGAGAGAAAGAGGGAGAGAGAGAAACTGAAGGAATGAAATTACCAGAAAGACTATACTGTTTTGGAGGGTCTTTGGACAGCTTGGTATATGCGTGTATGTATATATAAGTATATATGCTCGTGGCAAACATATACACTGTAGTAGAGGTAAAAAGAGAGGGAGCCACTGCTCCATATCTTATCCTTATTTTCTTTTCTTTTCTGAGAGCCACATTTAGATTAGATTTAGACCACATTAGAGAATTGTTTAATTGTAATTGCTTGCAAATATTATCTGTTACGCGAACGATATTAACGTTTCTTGTTAAAATTTTGAGCTTGTATTATCAGAAGTTTTATTATTGACTAACTGCAACTTTTGCTTTTATTTGAGTAGGTGATTGGTATTTGAACTTTTCAAAGAACAAACGATTTACTTTTGTACAATACAATACACATAATACAAGAACTAAGAAGCTTTCTGGGGAAAGAATCTATATGAGTTATATATTATGAAATTTTTATTTATATTATTATTACGATAAGATCTTTCATCGCATATATCTTTCAACCGTAGATTCCAAGATGAACTTGAAGAAACAAGGTCTGCCTGTAACACGATCGTTTTTCTTTATTTCTCGATTTATAATGTCTACAATATTGATTGATGCGATGCTATTGAAATTCACGATAGGATAATATTTTAAATCCTCCTTGTTTTTCTTGCATTCTGCTGTTATCGCGTGGGATAAAGATTTACAGGAAATCGAAACGCTTTGATCTTTAATTGATAGAACACACTTTCCCTAAGCTCTTACAGGGACTTAAAACGAAATCCGTAACGGTTTGTTCCTTGTTTTCTTTTTTCTCCCGTTTTTAATCTTCCGGTTCTTACCGTCGATAACGAACAAACAAGTTCATTAATTATGTAACAGATCGATTGTTGCAATTAAGTGTTACCGGCAGTTCGCTTTTTCCCCCGACTGTAAACGAAAATGTTAACATTTCGCTTTCTTACGTAAACCAAGCGTTGAATAAGCGTAGAAATTACTTAACGACGTCTCTTTTTATATTCCTTTTAGCGATTACAGGACGAGAATTAAGTTAATTCGTCGTTTTATTGGTGGCCAATTATATAATGTATCTCATTGTGTTCACGATTAAATGAGAAGAATTCCTCGTTTTTTTTTTTTTTTTATATGCTTTTTATGCGATAATCATGAAACATTGTTCAGGAGGATCCTGTTTCGTATGCATTATTTATATTAATATATTGCCCTTGTTAATATGTATGAGTGGATAAAACTTCCTGTGTTTAGAATCTGCGTTCTGTTGCTTAATACAATCATTGCGTTGCGATATCTCCTCGTCATTTTTTCTTCTCAACCATTTTTTTAACGCATTCTTAACTCGAAATATGTAAAGCACGTAAATGCATTATACACGCTATACTTAAGAATGAAAACCGTACTTTTACGGGTAGAGAAACATAAAATTAACGATATTCGAAATATTCAATGGAACTCGGTATCCTCGTATAATTTCGGGTTATGAACTATAATTTTAAACTCGGTACTACCGTGTAATTTTAATCGCGTGCATTTCTTTTCTACTATCTGTCTACTATTTTATAATATAATGCCACCGTAATTTTTATTTCGTTTTGCTGTAATTAATTGATAAGCAAAGTAAACGATCTGTGTCTGTTTATATTTATATTCATCGTCGGCTCGAGTAAAGAATATCAGTGAACTCGTACTCGTATCTCATGACTATCAAATACTTTTCCATCGCGTATTTTTATTCGTCATGTCGATTTGAATGTTAGATTTACTTGTAACGGGCATCGCGATTAATCACGAAAAAAAATGTACGATACACGCATACAAGTTGGTAGAACCCATGTTAGAGAGGCCAGACAAATCGATATCTTTGTTTCTGTGGCCGGCCAGAAAACATCTGGATGATAATGACCGTAGTAGAATATTAAGTTGCAACTAAAGTGTGCTGGCTTGTTTCTTAAACACTTTATACTCGTGACTCACATCCTGTCCGATCTATTCTAATGTAATAAACTCAACGTTTCAATTTCTCAGAATTACCGCATAACGAAAACAATTCAGTTTGAAAATGGTTACGATATTGGGATTTCAAATATTTATTGTTTGAGTCATGTCGGCAATTAAACGAGATAAAGCGTAGAATTTGTGGACGTGAGAAACTGCTTGTCATTTTTATTCTTAGAATCGCACAACACGTCTTTTTACGGGATTTTGACAAATATTTGTATCTTTTATCGTTTATTATCTTTCATTTATTACGAGACTTAGCTTCGATGTAATTTTTAAATTGACCAGTAAAATTTGAGAAACAGACGAGCGAAGCTTCGACGTTTTTCAAGGCTTATTTCGTTTTATAACAAAACGTTAAATCTATTCTATACCCATCTAGGAATATTTATTCAAAGTGAAAGGAGTTAATTAGCATAGGACTATTTGAAAAGGTCGTTCTCATCCTTTTCTATTCTCATGGAATATCAACTAAGAGTTATGAATCCGTAATTGTTTAATGCTGAAGTACGAAGCACACTCGTAATCTCGTATTATGAAAACGTGCTACACATCATATTTCTCTGCGTGGCCTTAAAACGCTACGCGCAGGATTCTTTTTCTCGTTCCTTTTTCTTTCTTGTCTCATCCAGTGTTGGCTCTGGTTGCCAGAGGAAAACCAGGCAACGGCTATTACATAAAACCCGAAGAAGCACAACAAACTGAATATTACGGTGTTTGGTTGAAAAAATAAGATTAAATGAGATAAAAACGAAATTGAAATCATAATACATATTGTCCATAAAAAATGATTGAAGGGCTGTCTCGAACAAGGGCCTATAGAGGAAATAAAACCAAGTATAATAAAATTGATAATAACGCGAAAAGAAAGATAAGTTATCATTCGTATCTCGTACTCGATTAGTGTATTTGTTAGACGAATAGATGAGGTATTATTAAATTTTTGTTTATTATGTAAACACAAAGAAAACAAACTTCTTTAGTAGTAGAAAACTAAAACTTCCAACGCGATTTACGTAATTCACTGTTTTGTCTTATCAACCTTTCTTCCAGAAAGCTTCTCAATTATACAGGATAGTTGGTAACTGGTGCTATAAGCAAAAAGGGGGTGATTCGACACGAAAAAACAAGTCGAAAATATAGAATAAAAATGAAAAAAAAAAAAATTTTTTTTTTTTTAATTTTTCCATCGAGACAACGATCTACAGTGAGATCCGTTATAACGAGACGTGATAAAGTGCACGCGTACCGATCGAAAATTCAATGTCGATTTTCTCGAAAACAAAGCCTGAAACGAAAAATTTTTATTCTATATTTTCGATTTCTTTTTTCGCGTAGAATCACCCCCTTTCCGCTTGTACCACCAGTTACCAACCATCCTGTATAAAATGTTTTCGATACGAAAAATAAACGAAATTCATTATGTTTCCTTCTCTGTTTCATTCGCTTGTTAAATTAGAGAGACACGAATATTATTAATGATAGGCAAACATCGATCGAAAGAATATTCTTCCGATGTAAATCTACTCGTAACTCACCAAACGAAGAATATTATTTAGTCGTGTTTAGCGAGAAAATCCCATCGTATCGCGCCTTTTGCCCGGATGTAATTATTCACAGTTAAAGGATTAACACTTTTCAGTAGTACACGGTCTGTAGCGGCTATTCACTGATGCATTCGCTTCTTCATGCGATTAGCGTGATGCTGCTCTCGGAAACCAGTTCCCCTTAAGAGCAATTACAGAAATGAGACGATATTCCATTTGTAGTTAGTATTTCTACACGGAATAATCATTTTGTCTTCCTCGCCGTACCTTTTCTCTTTGCCACCCTCTTACATTTCCTTCGTTCTTTTGTTCGCTAGTTCCAGTTGCATGACTTTTAAAGATTTTCTAGCTTTCCAGAAGAAGAAAGCGGTTCTCAAGGCAAAAAGATATCCAGGGTGTTTCGTACCATTTCAAAAAGCTTGCCCAAGTTTTTGCAAAGAAAGAGAGGAAGAGGGAGAGGCAGAGAGTAGATCGTTCTTCTGCTCATTAAGTTCATAAAGTCATTTGCTTGACCTATTTTCCATCGAAAAGCAGCACTCGTACCACTACCAACACGACGAATCGATTAGTAATCAATTAAGCTCTCGTTTTACAAATTATCCCTCTATAAAATGTTATATCGAGAGAGTTTTCGAAAGAAAAGCAGATTCTTTATATTCTTATAGAATTTAACTTTATATATCGATCGTTGGAAGCATAGTAGCAAGTTTGCAGCGGGCGGTATTAAGACGTATCGACTAATAAATTTGTTAACGCCACGTCTGTTTATATTGGATTTAATTAATATCCTCTAAAGGTACTCGAATTAATTAATGGCTACGAGAAAGGTTTTGAACAAAATTATTATTTCACCGGCCGTGTATACGTATAATATTCCAGTGTAAAATGAATAAAAGAAATCTCGATTTGCATTTCACAAGTTTGAAACAGCGAATGTAATTATTAATTATTCGCGAGGAAAGGAGCCCTGCAATTCTGGTAATTTAATACATTTATAATACGCGAGCAAAACATTCTGCTATATTTCAAATTTAATACGTGTGTATATTCGTTAAATTTCAATATTATTATTAATTAAAAATCTTCCACGATAAGTGTTCAAATATTTTTCCCATCGTATATATGTATGCGTGTGCGTGTGTGTATGTGTCAAAAGTAAACTGTGGAATATGTGTACATAATCTTTTAAAATAACAATCTCCGCTCTTTGAAACTACTATCTTTGGATTCCACCGAGAAACTATCGTACGTTATAAAAAAGAAAGTTCAGAAATTCGACGTCTACGAAAACAAAGTCCAGCCAATTTTTCTCTCTCTCTCTCTCTCTCTCTTTTTCTCTCTCTTTCTCTAAGGTCCTAGAAAATTAACACGTTGAGCGCCACTGGTCATGACTGACAACGAGCATAAATAATAAACCGATCGTAACGTTCCGTGTGTGTACACGGATAAAATGTGCTTGAACGAGGCATCGACAACGCACGCTGAATAATACATGCGCTGTCGTTCTCGATTCCGCGGAGAAATATTTGGCAGGGCCGGTACGCGCGATGGTAATTGGAGTGTGTGTGCGGGTAAATAATGAAGGCAGAAACGCGCCACGAAAATCCATGCACAGCAACCAAGTGACTACGCGGCACGCGGACACGTACAACTTTTCGGAGGGGATGGTAAAAACGTAAGAGGGAGGAGAAATGGGAGGGAGGAGGAAGAGGAGGAAGAGTAGAAAGAGAAAGAGAGAGAAAAGAGGGAAAAGAAGGAAAAAAAAGAAGGGCCGGTAGATGCAATTGCGATATCAATGGCGTTGGGGGTTCGCAGGCGATGCAGCTGTAGCGGAGAAACGAGATTAACGCTATAAATACCATTGGTGGCCAAGCCAGGCTTGTGTCTTGACCGACGAGAAACTCTTGTCCGCGACTGTACCCTTAAAACATTGGAAATAGTTATGGCAGTGGCGCTCATCCAATGGCTATCGTTCCGCATTTATTGATTCAATTATGTAACCGAGCACTCGATTGACAGCGGGAATATGGCCCTCGTATCGTGCCTGATCGTTTTTATTTCCTGTAATTGATTGGCTTCGATGCACTTTTTTCCCACCCCGTTCTGCATTCGTCTCTCTGTAGGTTTTTCCAATCGTTGATATTATTGTTGCTTGTTGCGATGATTTTTAGCATTTGTATTTTGATGAATATTGAATAAATAAGAAATGGTTGAACAACTGCTAGGTTTTGTACGAGCGATTGTTATTGATAATTGGATTGTTGAATTTGTAATACGATTTGAAATGTTGGATTATTGGATTATAATATGATACGAAATGTATGGTTTTTAACGATTCATGAATCGCTGAATATTAACAACCGCCTGTCTATGTACGTAAATGTTTGCAGGATAAAAATTGTTCACGTCGAAAATGCGCAGATAAAAATGTTGATTGGAAAACAAGAAACCGTTTGCGTCGACACACAGCAATGATATAACGCAATTGAACATTTCGTACGTCGTAACCTAATAATTCGATTGTTACCAATATTATATGAAATCATTCAGTTATTCTATACGTATATTTAGAATAGCAAGAAAACATGTTTGATTCGATGGAATAGAATATATCAGAAGAATAGATTGTTATTAGGTTGACTTAACGGGCAATTAAGCCCGATGCAATCGCGGTAGGAAATAGCTGTGCTATTGAAGTATCAGAGTTAACGAAGTAATTGTGTGTTTTTACACAACACAACCTCTAACATTACCGTATACGTATATCCTGAATCGGAATTAAATAACGAGACGATTATTTTCTTCTGTTCTATATCTAGACGAGTATGTACAATAATTACATATATTTTCTTAAAAATTCTAGTTTATAATAACGGGAACAAACGCGCCCTTCATATGTACGGTGGATCGGGAAACGTAGAAATGGCAGAGAGATATAAATTGACAATTCTGCTATGTCGATTTTACACTGAAATCCGTTCGATTTGAAATTGAGCGTGTAAGTAAAGCAAAAGAAGCAACGGACAAACTCCGGCTGCAAAGTCGACGCGCGTCTATAGAGACCGAAGTTAAGCAAAGAAAGACAGCGCAACGCATTTTTCTTTTTCACTTGGTTGCTATTGGATATTCTGAATTACGATGGCAATCTTTCTCATTGCCGTGAAAGCTCGGGACATCGCATTTGCAATTCGATACGCGGTGATGCTTCAGTTCGTATTAACTAACGGCTGCATAGAAAAGGTGAATATTTTGCTTCGTTATAAAAATTGAACGTCTGTTGAGGAGCAGTTATATCGAATTCATCCCTCTTTCAACTTTTGATGAGCAGCTTGTAGAAAATTATTCATGCCAGATTACTTAGCTTGACTCGAGTATGTACTATTAATTCATATACATACTGCCAAGTCGAATAAGTATACGACTACTATGTGGTACGGTACAAACGATTCTACCTTACTCTATATTTCAGTCGATATTCTATATATAAAATCATGCCTAATTATATAATAATTCATCTCCTTTACCAGCATTTCTTCATATATCAAACTTTCCTGCTAACTTCTTTATGATGGACATGGACGTGAAACGATAAAAAATTTAATCCACCCCCCCTCCGATTCGTCTTTCAGTCAGGCAACTGAAAGCTTTTACGGGAATGGTCTTTTTGAAAAATCGAGGAAAGCAAGAGGGCTGACTCTATATTTGCAGCGAGTCGGGGCGGGGCTGTAGTTTTCTTAAATTTGATATTTCATTTGGCTAAGTACGCTGCCTTGCTCGTAACGCCACGCTTCAATTACGTTTAATTAAATTATGTTATATAATTATTAGCATCGTTTAATCAAATTGTGCAGAAATTTTAGTATTCCGTTCACGTGTGACGAGGGGAATATAGCGAAGCGTGCGAAACTTGGTTAAAAAGTTCCGGGTCTAAGGTGCATCTCTAAAATAAGTCTCTGAGAAAATTAAATCGCAACATGGCAATATATCGGATAAGATTAGATGTGTTTACTTTATAATAGCTACATCTACACAATACGTACGTACATATATGTGTATAAAGCGGTTTCAAAGTACCAAAGCATCCTTTTGCATTAACGGCATTTGTATTGCGGATGCTGTGCGTAACTCTTTGATCGATATCACGATAATATGAAAATCATTTCAACTGGCAAAAACCTAGCGAAAGAACTTCCCGTCCCGTTTTTCGCTGAATTCTTTTACATTTCCCTGTTATATGCTTTTTCACACGTTAACGGAATCATTGAACGAGGAGCGTACGTTGTTACTATTATTTAATATCTATTTATCGACTACGATCGTATCAAGATTATCCAATATAACGTCTGACGAAAATACTTGTGGAAACATTTGTACGAAACATTTCGAAACTATATTAGCACCGCGGCGAAACACGACTATCCTGATTATGCTAAGCAAAAATTTGAAACTCGATACGACCGTGTCTCGTTACTACGATGCTAATTAAATTTTAAAGTAAAAGTTGTCCATAGTAAGTGTTGTTCGAGTACTGTAATAGTGAAAGTAATATACCCGATAACATACGTGATTACCGGTTAGTTTTAGTTAATCACCTTGAAATGGTAGATATGTATGGTGGTGCGAAAAATTCGGCTTCGGCACCGATTCCGCGTAATTGATGCGCGTGATGCACTCGTGCATTCGGAATTGCACAGAACCGCATCGCTGCCCTCGCGTGCTTCGTTAATCACGCACGTTGACGGTTGAATCTTGGCAAAAAGAAAAGGGGAGAAGGAAAGAAGTGAACGCATTCGTGAGAGAGTAAAAGAGAGAGAAAGAGAGAGAGAGAGAGAGTGGAAGGGAGAAGGTATAAAAGACATGAATGCGAGTCGTTGCTCGCTTTGCTGTTCGTACAGGAAGCTCATCGAGAGTTATGCGCAGGACTGTACTTACGTGCACCGTGCACTCTTCGTTTATCGAATTTCTTCTTTGTCTTTTTCTTTGCTCCCCGTAAAATAATAAACGCTCTTTTTTTTTCGTCCTTTAATAACACCGGTGATTTTTTACAGGATAAATGAAAACCTCGGATTATATCTTAGGTCGTTCGTTTATTTAACATTATAAATTAAGATAAAATTAAATAACAAGCATCGAAACTCGTAATTATAAACGCAATTATTTTATTATTCGATTTAATTTAATTTCATTTAATTTATATGCATTCTATTTATATGTATGTAATAATAACGATAATATGATGATGATAATAATAATTGTTAAACTGAGATGAAGAGAGTTTGAAGTATTGAGGATTATAATTAGAATTAGAAAAATTGTAGATAGTATTAGTACAGAAATGATTAATTCCAGTGAATTAGAAAGGGAATCTATTTCATCGTGTCAATAAGATTAGATAAAGTAGAGTAGAATAATAAATAAATATTACGTCATTCTTAAAACGGACAAATTTTTCCTCATTTCGATCGCTACGAAATTTTATTAAAGGACAAAATAATAATAATAATAATAATCAGAATGGTTTAAAAGATAAAATATCTAATTGTACGTAAGAGCATTGACCGAATATTTTTCGTGAAAATTCTAGCAATTACTGAGAAATATTGAAAAATTTCCAAAATGATGGAATACATGTAGTTTCAGAAAATAACAGATAATAAATGCGGGAAAATTTTATCTAAAGGAATTAAAACTTTATAGAATAATCTAACATTATTATCATTTTTAAAACTTTAGATAAGAGATAACGTGGAGGTTAGTGTATACATACTCATTGAAATTACTTGTTATATTTTAGTTGACATGTGTTTGCGATTCGCTCGATAAAGTAATCAGTTCTTATCTGAGTATGACTTTTTTTTTTTTAGAAGCTCATTTTTAAATGTCACATGTATAAATAACTGACACGACGAACGGTTGTATTGATAATCTATATTCCTCCAAAAGTAACGTAAAATATATACGTATAAAAGATTATAACGGGTATATTTTAGGAAGATTGTTTTAGAAACTATGTTATTTTCTTAGCGAGCGAACAAAGTGTAGGGAGAGAACCGATATTCCCGTCACGGACTGTACGAGAAGCCATTTTGAATCTTCCTCGGAAAATTTATTACTTTACCTTCATTAGTTTCCACGTTATCCGAGTTTAAACACGCTGTATCGTTTTCTATTCAGTCTCGTAAATGAGCTCACGGTTTATTAATGAACGTCAACCGATTATAGTAAAATTGTATAATTGTGGATCGTAATTGAAGCGTCTTGAATTTATTGAAAGGAAAGACGTTCATATCGATCGACTAGAAATCCTATCGATCGTTAAAGAAGTGAAAATAATTTTCGTTTTCTTGGAACGATAAGTTGCTGATATTCGTTTACCAGGAAAGAGAGATGTTTTTTTTTTTTAAAGCATGTGCTTTTTGAAGGAGCACATTGTTACAAATGAGGGCCTCTGGCGTGGGATATGAGTCATCTAACGACTTGTTTCACTTGACGAACATCCATAAAACTGAACTGACGGCTTACAAATAAGCATACTCGACACCAGCCTTAAAACTACTCCGATGTTTCGCTTACTACCAACCTTATTTTTGCATGCTGCACGATTTCACAGAAAATTAAAAAGCGCTAATTAATTTTACTCGAGTAATCAATTTAATTAAGTTCAATTTAAAGATAACTTTACTCGTTAAATATATTTTTATACATTTTATACATTTTTTCCTATTACGCGTATTTCTCTACCACGCAAATTTCTAACAAAATACGTAAATAAACGCATAAATACCTATACTCTACTTATTATAGAATTTTCTATAATTCAAGTATCGAAACTTCTCATTTAAAACACAAATCTTGTAGGTAGATTGCCCGTTTGTAAATTTCAAACACATCGAACACATATCTAAACGCGATCAGTTTATAAACACAAAGGCTCGTCAACGTTCGAAACGAAGGTTGCCGAAATTACGCGTCCGAAAGGAAATCTCTCAGTCGTTCGCGTACCGTGCTAGGTACCAGCAGCAGTTCTTAATAAGCAAATAAGGTTTGTCGAAACGAACGAAGCCTATGTAAATTGCGTACAATTTTCTCGCTACGCACACGCTTCGTTTTCTAATATAAAATTGATTTCTGTTGCAGTTGTTGGGCGGTGCTTGCTTCAGCCACGGTCCGTACACGTTCTATAAAGCAGTTCGAATAGGAAACGGTCGTGTACTTCGTCTTGGAAGCTTCTTCCTCACGAAATTGTGGAGCGATGCAGATCTCGTCAGCATCGGGGAACTTCAATTGCTGTGGATGGACAGCAGGGGACCGAATCAACCTCTGGCATCTTTACGGCTGTACTTTTTACCGGAGAACACCCCGGATGGCCGAAGGGACACGCACGGAGAGGTGAGTGATTTTCGCCTTTTTATCCATCTACTTGTTTCTCTTTGTCGAGTCTCCAAATGAAACTATCACTCGACACGAATACTTTGATTTCGCAGTAGATTGGGAGTATCGGAGACCATAGAAGAAATTCGTGATAAATCAGATATTTTTGTTTTGTGTTTCAATTGCATATGAATAATTATTGTTAGCCAATTAAGCGTTAGGAGAACTGTCTTTTTATTGATTTTCACGAAACCTTATATATGGTTCGATCGAACAGATTGTTTCTCTTTAACTAATACGTTAGACGAAATTCTATTGTTTTAACCAGCGAATAAGATAAGGCCGGGAAATCAATGGGATCGTACTTAGTATATTTTTCTCCGGTAATATTCGTTTGTTTCTATTTTATTCGATCGTACGTTGTTTTAACTACGGAAGGTAGAAAGTAACGTTTTCGAGCAATGAATCAGTCGAATTGCCTATTCAGTCGCTCTCGTTGTGAAAATAATGAATTAGAGAAGCAATCTTGGTTCACGGGCGATAGCAGCACGTAAATAGTTATGCGCTGGAAAATAGAAAGTAATATTTAAACCGATAAATCAGCTGGGATTGCTACATTGTGACTTTATTGCGAAAGTAACGGAGAGATGTATAAGATACAGATAGTAAGATACGTAAGTATAATTCAAAGTAAAATGGTAAAATAGTAAATCTCACGGCAAAAATACGTAGAAAAGATAATCTCGTTTCGCGATAGAACCGAGCGAATTACTCGAGTGTAATCTTTTATTCGAGTTAATTGCCCCAGATAAGATAATAAGCAATCTTTTTCCTTTTAACTTTAAAATATAAAGTACAGCATTAATTGAACATACATATAATCAGGCTGAAACGACGTTTAAGAAGCAGAGCGAAATATAATACAGCGTTGAAATTTTTCGTACAAAGAAACAGTAAAGGAGAAGGACATTTTACATCCACGAGTCTAATAATAATCATAAAATACGTGAGACCGATTTCACGCGTTTTCACATCACAATAGGTCGATGTAATTTTATTTTAGGTCGATTAATTTCCAGATATTTCATTCTCCGGTGGCGTTTTTCAATTCGTGTGAAATATACGTAGAATACGAATTAAGATAAAAAGTATGTGTCTTCCAAAATTAAATGATTTCATAGAAACTGTTGAAATCGTTGAAACCAGAAGTCATCTATAACTTGTTCACATGACGTTCTATATGAGTCATAAATCTTTTCGACCAGCGAACAATGCAATTTAATTGGCCTCTCTTCGAAGACATAGTAATCATGGTTACGCCGCGATATATAGTGGTAGAACAACAACGATCGCGTTCCGATCGGAATGATTTAAAAGATCGTCGAACGATTAGGAGTGTCGTAATGCCAGAATTTTTCTGAATTCTCTGCCGGCTAATTTTAGCGATGCGATGCAACCTTGATCTAATTCATTGGTCGACCACGTTGCTCGAAACAATTCTATATTCCTGCGCTGAATGCGCAACAAAAAACCTCAACTCGAAACGTGATTCTTACGAAATCAGAATGTGCACATGTATTTCTGATCCTTTTTTTTTTTTTTACTTTACATAATACTTCACACAGACGTGTTCTACGATACGTTTAAACGTCAACTCTGTAATTACCAATGGGTTCTTGTTTTTTCTGTTTATCTTCCTTTGATGAACATTATTTTTCACACGCATTATATAAAAAGGAAAAAAAAAACACTTGAAATCGGTTTCCACCGAATAAATAACGTACAAGTAACATCCTCTTATCTAAAGTTTATCCCGGTCGAAAAGTTGCAAAGCGAATAATTGTAATTTAGCTGGTAATCGCTGGCAAACACTCGAACGCGTCGTTCCACAACGAGGAAATGCTCTTTCGACGTCGTAAACCGGTTTACGTTCTGTTTTTTCCACGTTGCTCGAACATTTCATCGGCAAAAATCACTCGGAGCACGCTTTGGGTAAATCGCGTTTTTTTTCGCGTGACGACTAACCATTAACCTCTCATTAAATTCTATGGTACCGCAAAAATTTCTGTCTTTTTTCCTTTCGATCGTCTCTTTTCTTCTTTCTTTTCTCTTTCCTTTTGACAAAATTAATTTAATATGGTGTACAAACGGTGTATTCGTTTTTGCGTTGGGTTCGTGTATCGTATGGGATTGCAGGCCATTTCTACCGGCCCAAAGCTATAGTTTAACTAAAATTAATCTGTCTTATAATAACGCGATTATCGCTGCCACGGTAGTGTTCAGGGCACATTCGTGTACTCGGAATCAAATTCACCTTGTATTATGCTAACGACATGCTAATGGCCCCTTCTTTAACGACCGTTTCCTTTTGTGAGTTCGCTTTTGATTCCTCGAGTTCTTCTTGTCGGCCGTAGCTTCCCATCTGGCGATATTAATTACGAAATATCGTATCCGCCAGGCGTTTTGTATGCAGAAACAAAAGTAAAAAGAAAAAAGAAAAGGAAGAAACGATAGAGAAGAGGAATATGCCTCAACTTCATCGTCAATAAACTTTCGCTTGTTTCCAATACTAAATTGCATTATGTCATTCCACCGCGGGTCAATAAATATTCAGAAGCTGCATTGATCGATTATAACGTGAATCGACGCGTATATGTAACTCGGCGTAAAGTGATTAATAATTGCGAGTTTATATTTATTAATGCGAAACGACAATGCGCACGAGAAGCGAAGAGAATCAATTGGGTCGAAGTGGGATAACAATAAAAAAAAAAAAAACGAAGGAGAGAAAGAGAGAGAAAAAAATATGAAACGAATTGGCGGAGTTGAAAAATTTATGGAATTCCGAGGCACGCTCGTGAAACGAAATATAGATTTATTTCCCCCTGCTAATAGAGGAACGCGAAAAACGAGTAATCGGTGTTATCGAATTTTGTTCGCCGGGAAAACGCAATGTGTACTCGATAATTTAATTGAGACTCGATAATTTTCTTGAACGAACAGTGCGTTCGTATACACGCATACTTTGGATTCACGCGTCGCATTTGCATAAATCTATTAAAATTCATAGCCTCCTAATCAAGTAATTCTCGACGCTTGTCATAATGAAAAAAAAAAAAAAAGAAAGAAAGAAAGGAAGGACGTAGAAGGGGAAAACGTTGGAATGAAATCGTTTTTATCGTTGGAAAAATACGCGATAAAATCAGGAAGACTCGAGATGTACGATAAAATTGCAACGTTGTAAGATACGCTCGTTGAAAAAGTCCAAAATGAGAACGTGATTGGCAACTGAATATGGTGGGATATTAGGAAAAAAAAAAAAGAAAAATAAATAGTTGCTGCGAGAGATGGATAGTGGAAGAGAGATTTACGAGCCTGGGCTTTGAAAGTATCGCGGTGTGGAATTTTTTGTTATTATAGAAGTATTACGCTTACATCGTTTACACAAGGAACGCTTAACGCAATTTTTTAGAAAAGGAAAGAAGAGAAAAAAGAAAGAGGGAGGCAGTAGATGCAGATCTGTATGTTGCTCCTGCGGCTTTCATACTTGCCGGATTTTATTCAAAACCATATTTGCATTCTCATTATTTTTTTGCCCCTCCCTCGTTTGAGCTTCTCTGAAATTCCACGGAGTTCCATACTTATAATTCATTTCCCGTCTTCTCTAAGCATTAAATTCGTTTCTTTTCTACGTTCTAAAGGTGCGAGTAATGTAATATAATATATCTAACGCCAGAACGTTAATTTAGAACGTACTGGATATCACATTGTGTTTTCATTAACGACTTTTGCCATTATTTCCCGCGATAAATCACGACATAAATTCAAATTTATGGATTGCGAGAGCGAAAATTTTAAAGAATACGCTGATCGATCTGACTATTTTGCTAATAATTTGTTAAAGCTATATATTACCGATTTAAACGAATATATTTAGTAGAAATGACACGGGAATTACAGCCAAACGTCTAACGTTGAAATTTATTGCGCAAATGTAACACGAACGTTGCATAACATTATTATAACAGAAAGTATAAATTATGCTTGAGTGGCGTTTATCGAGTAATTTATCTAACAGAAGTGCAACGAATCTAGTAAATATCATTATTATCGTTAAATATTAACAAATAATAATTATACGAATTGTACCCTGTTAAATCCTGCTGAATCTCTGGCACAGTTTGCAAAATTTCAACAGAAGTAAAGCAGAGATATGCAAAAAAAAGGTTAGATTTAAAGGATAGAAGAGGTTAATAGAGGCAAAAGCGTAAAGTACAGAGTGGCAGATGTAAAAATGCTGCGGAAGGGTCTACAGAACACAAGCAAAATCCCTCGTTGGATGGTTAGGGTGGATTTTGGGGTTGGCCTGTTCTACTATCGAGACATTGTCAATTAAGCGCAGCCCTTCTCTCGTCATTTTCACTGTTTACAGGCTGGTTAGCTTGAAAGCATCGTATACTACAGTCTAGAAATGGATTTTGTTTCTCTCGTGGCATGCAGAAATTCAATTTGACATTTTTCTCAAATTCATCTTCAGTCATTTTTATTTCGTCATTTTTATTTAGCAATTTTCAAAGGATGAATTTCCCGAATTAAATCTGCCCGGTAAATACAGAGAAATATATAGTTGTTTAAAATAATGTAAGATAAAACAGAACATGGATAAATCGATGTACACGCGGTAAAATCGAATACATATTTCTCGATCGTAAATCTTTTCTCGCCAATTCGACTTTTAATTGGCGAACCGACGAAAAGGAACGTTAAAATATTTCTCGAGTGAAGTGGTTTATATCGAGCTCGTCGCGATATCTTAGAAAAATGGTTTTATCGATTTACGATTAAAACGATATATGGCGTGTACCGAAATACGGGTAGAAGAGAAGTAAGTAACGTTATTCGCTTTTACTCTAACAACAAAGTTCCATTCGCATTTACTAATTGGCAGAGTCACGAACAGTCAAAACAGCATTTAGTTAGTCGAATTGTCGAGCTAATTAAATATGCACCGAGTACGGAATGTTGTGTGACTCGACGCAACTTCTTTCCATGGAATATAAATAATTCCATCGTATCAAACTTGCAACGAGGAATTCGCGATAAAAAAAAAAAAAAAAATAATAATATAATTCCTCGAACATGGTTCTATAAACGAGCGTTATGAATTATTTAAATAACCTACTTGGACGGAAAATTGCTTTTTCAATAATACATTTTCTCCGTCGTAATCTTACTTATCGAAACGTCTAGTTTGTCTTATCAGTATGTATTACTTCTTAATGAACGTACTTTATATTCTACTTTTATTATCCTACTTTTCCAACTTTTAATTTTTATTTCAATCGTTATCGTTGATTTTACGATAAATATTACTTAGATTCTTCTGAAAGGCTCAAGCTTAATTATAATGCTGGAATATCGTTTTTTATCATCCTTTTTTATTTCTTTTTTTTTTTTATTTCTTTGCGTTTCCACGCGTTTCCTCGTTTCTTTCTCGCTCGAAATCTTGAAACAGACGTCAGTAGCGTTCTAGAAATCCACTCTCGGAACTTTTCATTTGTAATCTCAACTTTTGAATTTTTACGAATAACCATGTTGATCCTGTTTGTTGGAAATATTATAGAAATTGTTTTTAGATCTAAAAGTACCGTTTATATACGTGTATGCACGATAATGGCGGGGACATAATGGGTACTTTGGTAAATGGAAAAACACATAGCGTTCGTTATTATTTTAAATCGATAAACGTCTGTGCACGCGAGAGCCACTGTTAAATCGCATCACCGTGCTCACAATCACGACCGTATTATTGCACACGGCATCGAGTAAGAACAACAAATTGGATGCAGCCTTGGAAATATTATTTTAAATGACTTTTGAAACCGGATAGCTGCAAACACTACGCTCCCAGTAAAATGACATTCTTTTACTTCAATTATCATTTTCGTTCCAGCTAATACCAATTGGACTAAAATCAATTTGCTCTTGTGTTTAAAAAATTTAGTAGAGGGACAATCTTTGACCGTGGCCTATCGCTAGTAATTTAACAATTGTTAAAGCTACAATAGAGAGGCAAAGCCTGAGTAAAAGCAGTTATGATTCTCTATTCTCCTCTCTTTTCTTTTTTCTTTTTTTTTTTTCAAAAAGTAAAAAATTTCTGCGGCCAGAAAAAATTGTATTTTGTGTTTGTAAAAAAATTTCGTCAGAGAAGAAACTACCACGAAAAATTGAAAATTTCCTTTCCTTGAAAAAAAAACAAGAAAAAAAAAGAAAGGAAGGAAAACAGTTTTGATTTGTAGTTTATTTATTGGTTATCCCGAAAGGTTGAAAATTTGAAGTAGAAAAAAAAATGCGAATAGGATAAAAGATGGAGTTATCGAATTGAACGAAATGTTGGAAAACGATGGAAACATTTCTGTATTATGTAGACTTTTTTTAAAGCATTATGCCGTTACGCTGCAAATATGTAGAAATAAGTATCTCTGCGAGCTCGACAAGGTTACGTTCTAATACTGTCCGCAGAAATGACGTAATGAATAATGCATTCTCTGGTTTAAATGTTAGTTTTATGAAACGCAACACACGCACACGCCTCGTGCAGATCAACGTTAATTCGTTCTCGATGGTGTTTGATGCACATTCCATGACAACGTAGGTGAATTCACGTAAATAAAAAAATGTCGTTCAATTACATTCAAAGGTTGGAAAAATATCATAAATATTTAGATTACTTTTTACGACGTATGTGCATGATTTTTCGAGCTTTGTTTTATTACGTTAGTCCGTTGTCTTTCAATTTCAATTGAGTGTTTCAAAGATCGATAAATCTTTCGCTTTAATTCTCGCTTCGATTGCGACTCTCCAACTTAGAGACCGATTGCTCTCAAACCATTGACGAACTTGACGTAATTGTTTCCACGTAATCGAAAAACTTGCAAGATTTAAAAATAGATTCTATGGAATTAGAGAACCGTTACGACTGTTAGACCGCGGATTTTCACGAACGCGATTAAACCAGTGAAACAGAGATTTCTACCACTGAATGTTATAACGAGTAGTTATGCTTCTGATATTGTTCATATTTTAACATATTATCGAACATGAACATGACAAAAGCCTATCTTTTTCAATCTCTTTATTTCGAACAATCGAAAATAACGATTAAAGGATAGCTTTGGTAATACGACACTGACTATTGAATCTTTAAACTGCACATTATGTTTTTTCTCCGTGGTCTTCAATTTTCCGTTGTGTAGATTTCTGAATAAATGTAAATTTCACGTAAATTAATACAAATCCGTGTTCTAGTAACTGGATACGTATAGAATTTCATTTAATTCTCGATTTGACGGCAAGATAACGGAAATAAGAATTCACGAAGCTTGGATTTTGATTTCGAAACTGTTGTAAAGACAATTGAGAGAATTGATCAAGAAGCGAGTAGCCAGCTCATGACCCTATCTTAGTAAATTAGAAGCAGAAACGCCCTGCAGCTGTTGATGGATAAACATCGCTGTTCGATAGTCAAGATAAATCGAACCTTTTAATTCGCTCGTGTTCATCGATCATGTCAATTATACGCGACACAGTCGGTTCGCGATAAATCGTTGGCATAATATTTTCACACTTTCCGGCTTCGTACTGGGATTAGTCGATTGTAATAGTTCTACGTACAATGACTCACAGAAAGTATGCGAAACGTGTACGCTTACGGTAGAAAACTTTTGTGTACATATATTACATGTTTTGTAGAAAACATTTTGAAATTTTATCAGCACTGCGTTGCGCGTATGTTTGTACAAGTGTTGGAGTACCATGGCGAATCCATGTATAACTACAGTCACAACTAATTAGAAAAAATGTTGACGATTATTTTTCAAAGAAAAGCGAAAAAGGGAAAAAAATGAAAGATGAAAGCAGATACTTTCCGCTTTTCGACTTTGTTCCGGCTGTTTTCTCTCTTTCTGATTCTTCAAAGTCCCCGTGATGACCCTTGAAAAGAATCAAAGAGCGCGAAGAGACAGCGAGGAATGGACTGTGTAGAAAACGATGTGTCACTATAAACGACCAGAAAACGCGTTACCGAAGAGATTTGGCGAGATTTCGCGCCCTTTCATCTCCTTCTCGCCTTCTCGCTGCAGATTTCATTTCATCCATCCAGCTTTGATTTCATTTTATTTTCTTACGGCAACTTCTAAACGAAAACGGCAATTACGGGTAATTTCTTGACTTGTTCGCGTCTCTAAACGTCGTTGAAAATAAGATTGAAAATAGGATGGCGAGAAAGGGCGCAAAATGCAGGATAAATATATCCGAAAGATGGCTCTCTCTTCTTTCCTGCGGACTCGTGTTTTCACGTTTCTCGTTGATTTCGCCTCAATTTCCACGCTCTTCGCTAACGCCATTGTAAATTCGGCTTAATGAAGAAATTCTTATTCGTGCGACGTCGTTACAAGCTCTGCCGGCCGAATAAAAAGTATGCTGATTCGGAAGGAATAAACAACGCCGATAACTTGATATCTTAAGAGGCTGATTATTTTGACAAATGTATTAAAAAGTTTTCTTCGTTTTGTGTTTGCAATCCGACGCTTTTCTTTTCCACCGTTTCTTTTTTCCTCGTTCGTTCGATACGTTGAAGATTTCGTTATCCACGGGAAACGTTTGGACTCTCAGAGAATTTCCATGAGAACTTCGAAGATCCTCTCTGTTTTTACGAAAAAATTCTTTTACCATTTTCTTTTCTTTTACCACCTTTTTTCGCCTTCTTTTTTTTTTATGCGAAGTAATTTAAGAGGATATGAACTTTTCTACCTCCGTTTCAAAGGTTGCTTTTATTTTTCTTCTTTTTTCCCCTTCCTTCGTCCGGCTGTAGAACTTTTCATGAAGTTTTTCCAGTGTAATTCTAGATAAATACGCGCATTAATTTTTAGTAGCGTTGTTGAATTTCTATTTTCGCGAAATTTTATTCTACTTCGTCTCTTTAATTTAATTACTGCATTCGATGTTGGAATGCGTGATATAATGAGGAAAATAAATGTAAATATTATTTCGCCGATGAAACTGCGACCGTGTACGGAACGGAGGCCACGAGTTCAAAAACCAGTTCCCCCGAAGCCTAATTAATAAATGTAGCTTTCGCGTTATTAGTTTTTGTTGTAACAAGCCCTTGTTCGGATATGATATCCGTACACAGGCGAAAATGATGATATTAATATGGAGATAAACTAGAGCGAGGAATAATTTCTGAAATAACTCGACCGGAGTTGAAAAATTTTCTCTGTTGGCTCGTAGGGGAAAGAAAAGAGAAATAGCGGTCTGGCGCGGGCATTTAATTCGCAAAATGTCGCCCTCCCGTTTTATTTTCGATTTCATTGTTGCGTCGATATCGAGTCGCACCGATTGATGCACAATATTTACGAATCGAAACCCTTGCTGATCGAGGGATGAATTTTTGAGCGAATGAAGAGAGAAATAGTGGAGGTTACAAAACGAAGGGAGAAAAATATATACAAGTCGTCGTGGTATTGTTGAGCAGCATAAATACAGACGGCAAAGAGAATAACAAGAGCGAACAAAGTGTTGTTTTGCATGCATTCCATCGCGATCGAACATAGACGCTGCGAATATTTCATTGCACTCCGTCGGAAAATACTTTACGCTCGTTTATTTCCTCCCCGCGAGAAAAAGTTTGTTCCGGGAGCGATGAAATTTATTTGCACTCGTTTCTTCGTGGCTTAATATTTCCTTCTTCTTCTTTTTTTTTCTCTCCTTCTTTTCAACTTTTCCTTTTTTTTTTCTCGTTTTATCGTTCCCCTCGTTTCTGTTTTACGCGTGTGTACTCAGCGAGAGAGAACCTTGACGTCCTATTTCCGTGTCGCTCCAAGTGTCTTTCGGGCAATTCGATTTTATAATTTCGAGAACGCCTAGAAAAAAGATTAATCAGTCTCAAGCAGCCTACGACGAAATTCGAGCGAATACGAGTCTCTCTGTCGAGAAACTTCGAAGTTGATTGTTCGAACGATCGCCCGGGAAATTGCATACTTTGGGAGATATCATTCTTTTTAAATGGAAGATAGAAACGTATAAATTGACCCAGATTGACTTAATCGTAACCAACGAGAAATCGTAAATTGTTTAGTCACTGTAGAGGATCATTCGTATTTTCCAATAAACCTATCGATCGACATTTCGATTAAAAAATATGAATTTTTGAAATTCTCGAACAAATAACCACGACATCGTGATCTCTTGCTATTATCGTCGATCTAATTGATAGACTGAGAAACGAGAACGAGTCCATTTCATTTCACGAGGCTATTGTTTATGAATCGAGAGATTATCAACGAGCGATAGCCTGTATAAAGCACATATGTACATACATACTTGCCGCTCTACTTATCGTTATTTAATTATCGAAACAACTTTCTATCCATTACTTGGTAAAAATTAGGTTTCCTAGAATTTCCTCAGTTTCTTCCACGGATCAAATAGATTTCTCACATGCGATTATCACGTTCCTTCCATTCGTTATTATAATTTATCGTACCCTCAGCTTCGTTCTGTTCTATCGAATCCATGGAGTTACACGAACCTGACGTGATGCACACACTTCATTTGATACTCGCGGGGAGTCCACGCTGGCCTGCATAATTTATTAGAAAATTGCGAACGAGTTTCCTCGTCTCCTCTCTATTCTTCTATCCGTCTTTCTCTGCTCTTCTTATAGACGTCTTCACGCGCACGCATGCAGTCTCCACGTTAGAATAATTCAATGTTCTAAATAAAACTCGTGGAATTCGCGTGCACGCGGTTGTTGTTAGGCCAGTGTTGAGGACGATGGGGAATCCGCGATCGGGTGAACGTACCCTTAAGCCCTGCACATACAACGCGATTAACCCGTCTGCATCGTTTTCTTCCATTAGACGCTGATCCTAAATCGTACGAATCGTTTTTTTTTTATCGCTGCATATTCGAATGTTGTCACTTCTCGCACCTTTTATTCTTCGCGTTACATCGTTCAATTTTTTTGCCCGAGGTCTTGACAAACGTATCAGGGATGCGACTGTTCAAGAAGTCGCAGCATAATCGCAACACTCGGAAATATCGATTCTTTTTGCTCTGCTCGCGTGATGCGTCCGCGATTGGGAAAAAGAATACCAAAATAGCTTCTTGAAGGGCTTTAAGTTTAATTAGAAGCTTTAGAATAGTGGAGTTTACGACGACGAATCGATTGGCAGACACCGCAGCGCCGCTTTTAGTCAAACATTTTGAGAATAAATCGCTCGGTCCGACGCTCAAAATTGTTGCCGATGTAGTTTGAGCACCTCCCGTTGGAATTGTTATCGAATTTCAAGAGGAATGCCTTGAAAGCGACGGAAGCTGAATCGGGAACTTTGAGAAAAATTTCGCGAATCCCGGGAACGATATAATTCTGTAGAGAAATGAAGAGCGAAGAGCTGTTCGTTCGAGGGTCTGATCGATTTAAGAAACTGCCGTAGCTTGTATTACAAATAGAAAACAGAGCCGAGGAGAACAAAATCTTCTTTAATGCTCCGAATGGTCTGCTTTGAAATCTTCTTTAATTTAACAGGGAAGAATGGAAAACACAGTTGCTGTACACGTATTACATTTTTAACAATCCCATTACATTTTGAATGCAAATATTACTTTGCAGAGAAACATTCAAGATAGAAATATATGGAATTAACGTTTACCGCGCAGCGAAAAGAGAATAAGAACGGAGGAAGGAAATTTCATTTAAGTAGCGTTGTAGCCGTGACATAAAACCTCTACTATATTCTTGAAAAATATTTTTTTACAAAATTTCATTATAATGGAAATACACTAGCTCGCGAAAGTATTTCAATATTTGTAGAAATCTCTTACGTGTACGTGTATTATATATAAAAATTTTCTATGGTAATGCGTTCGAATACTTTTGCCGGCCCGTGTATCTGTTTCCACAACGTGGAGCATCATCGTGCAAAGAGAAAAGGAAAAATCGTTTTCTTTTATTAAAACGTAACATTATATTGGAAAACCCGTGGCCGTAGAATATCGTCAAAGTTTTCGATACGAATAACAGAACTGACGTAAATGCACGAATATAATTATTCGTTGCATTTAAATACAGATTGATTTATTTTCATACATGGCGCGTGTCGGAGATAAATTATTTGCGAAAATCAACGGGAAATTGATATACACGAGGCGTACAACATGGCGGATATCTAATATCACTTTGTATGTTCGAAGTCGGAGATTGCACGTGTACGCACAAAAATCAATGCAGTGTTTGTAAAGGCTCTTATTCAGAAGCGTGACTTACATAATACATCAGTACAGTGCGCTGGCAATGCTTCGTACAGATATAACTCATAAAATCGTACAGACTGGCAGAATCGATTTGTTTACGTTGATTCATTTCTTACCGTACTAGATAAATCTTTTTTCTTTCCTATTTCTTTCTTTTTTTTACGCGCGTCTGTCGGTTTTTTTATTCGTCGCGCTAATTCTTTCGCGCGAAGATCGCAGCAGGAAAACATAGTAACAAGTACGTCTTGCTCATATTCCGAATCAATTCGTCTTTGGAAAATTTGCAAAAGAATGAGAAAAAACAAACACGCGTTTAGCTGCCACACTAAATATAGAAACATAGTCTGAATCTTAAAAAAAAGCTATCTGTGTGTTGGCTACGAAAATTATTACACCAATGTATTTCTTATAACGCTTTCATACTGTTTAATTAAGTTCGTTATCTAGCGGTACTTTCGTACGACTGTAAACATCTGATACTACGAAAATGAAATGTATACAACCCCTGTAAAAAGATGTTTCGTTCGAAAATAAAGATATACACGTGTCAATACTTTTTTCAGTTACCGTAAAACACAGAAAATGTGAATTATCTATCGTATTGTTCTCCTTCATATATTTTCCTCGGTCCAAAGGTTATTCATATTGAATTTAATTATCATTCGATTCGCATAATGCTAAGTTATACAAAATACGCGATTGAACCGTAAATTGAAGTAATTAGCAAAATATTTAATTAAATTGTTAGCCTGGCCATTAAACGGAGGAATTCATTAAACGGTCGTATCGTGTTTTATTTGCAACTGTAATACATGAACCGTGTGTATTAATTAAATTTGATTTGGCCCGTCCGCTGTTACAACTGCACGACATGATCTACCGTTGTGCACGCTATCTTGTAAACTATGACGTAATCGATAACAGAGTCGAGCGAGGGGAAAAAAGAAATTATGATTCAGTTCGTGTAACGCGCGCGGGTTTACCGAATCCGGTATTTCAAGAATAGAAGTCCCCACTTTTTCTCTCTTTCTCTCTCTCTCTCTCTTTGCCTCTCTCTCTCTCACTCTCTGCCTCTCTTTCTCACTGTACTCAATCAACAACCGATTTTCCGTAAAATTTTCAACTCGATTTCACGGCGAACAAGTACATCGCAATCACGCGTTCCGTGAAATGAATGTTCACAGTCGACTGGTATTAAATTCATCTACGTATAAACGTTCTTCGTATGAATCAAGAAAATAAAGTTGTTTCTTTCTTTTTGACGTCCGTTTAATATTAATCGAGCGGCTAAAAAACGTTTTTATGACAAATATGTATACAGGTGTCCGATGTAGCTACTTTCAAATGAAAGAATTATTGAGAAAGTGTACAGTGTCCGAAATTTACATAAAGCCACTATACACGTTTTTTTTTGGTAAAATCATGTAGTTATTCCATTCTAATAACAAGTTTGCGTATAATACCATTTTGGGAGAACTAGGACAGAAACGTACATGTAACAATGATTTTTTAATATCATCCACGGAAAGAATAGAAGAAAGTAATTTTATTTATCAACAACGACAACGTTCCGGTTCATACATCGAAACACATGAAACAGTGGCTGCGCCAAAAGATATCAATGTTTCAACATGGCCAGCATGTTTACTGGAATGGAAACTCATAAGAAAATCTTTGGAGAATAATTGCAAGAGAAGTTTGTACCAATTGCAGACAGTATAATTCCATTAGTGGAATTTATCAAACGCTGCAAACGAAGCGTGCACGTCTATCGATAAAAAGATGGTACAAAATTTAACTTCGTTGAAAAGATGGCAATTATACGTTGATATGGAAACAGCGAAGAAATTATCGTTAATTCTAATTTTACAGTTGAAATTTATTCGTTTAAAGCGCACGTGAATTCGTAGAAATTCATTTCGTTTTCTCTTAAATTATATTTCTACGTTTTTTAAAATAATCTTCTGTTGTTGAAATCGAAGTGTATGTCTGTTCTTTGATTTTTTAATTTTAATTCTACAAATTAATTTTATTCGTTTAAAGCGCACGTGAATTCGTAGAGATTCATTTCGTTTTCTCTTAAATTATATTTCTACGTTTTTTAAAAATAATCTTCTGTTGTTGAAATCGAAGTGTATGTCTGTTCTTTGATTTTTTAATTTTAATTCTACAATTTAATTTTATTCGTTTAAAGCGCACGTGAATTCGTAAAAATTCATTTTGTTTTCTCTTAAATTATATTTCTACGTTTTTTTAAAATAATCTTCTGTTGTTGAAATCGAAGTGTATGTCTGTTCTTTGATTTTTTAATTTTAATTCTACAATTTAATTTTATTCGTTTAAAGCGCACGTGAATTCGTAAAAATTCATTTCGTTTTCTCTTAAATTATATTTCTACGTTTTTTAAAATAATCTTCTGTTGTTGAAATCGAAGTGTATGTCTGTTCTTTGATTTTTTAATTTTAATTCTACAAATTAATTTTATTCGTTTAAAGCGCACGTGAATTCGTAAAAATTCATTTTGTTTTCTCTTAAATTATATTTCTACGTTTTTTAAAATAATCTTCTGTTGTTGAAATCGAAGTGTATGTCTGTTCTTTGATTTTTTAATTTTAATTCTACAATTTAATTTTATTCGTTTAAGGCGCACGTGAATTCGTAGAAATTCATTTCGTTTTCTCTTAAATTATATTTCTACGTTTTTTAAAATAATCTTCTGTTGTTGAAATCGAAGTGTATATCTGTTCTTTGATTTTTTAATTTTAATTCTACAATTTAATTTTATTCGTTTAAAGCGCACGTGAATTCGTAAAAATTCATTTAGTTTTTTTTCTTAAATTATATTTCTACGTTTTTTTAAAATAATCTTCTGTTGTTAAAATCGAAGTTCTCTAAAATCTGTTCTCTAATTTTTCCAAAATGGTATCATGCACAAACCTGTCGTTAGAATGGAATAATCAATTAGAATAAACGTGTCTGTCGTACTTTACATCTCCTCTCTCTCTCTTTTTTTTTTTGTTTTGCTTTGACACTCGTAAAAGCATTGTTTCGTTGAATAAAGATATAGTATCGACGTAAATCCATTAACACTTGAAATTGACTCGATTTCATGTTGGATCCACTTTAATGCGAAAACGATAGAATGGCGTCGGTATCATCAATCAATAGGGAAGTATCGATCTTGAGTTTTGACATCGGTTTCATCCCGGGGACGATCCAAAATTTCTATGTACAGGGTGACACCGTTGTTATGATAGGTAGCGTTTACCTGTATATTCTAGATGCAGTTAATTAATTAGACGTAACGCGCGTGCAATGAACGAAAGCACCTCGTGCCAAGTAAATTCGCCAGATTGTCCAAATAAAACGTAAATTCTGTCCCTCAATCGGCATCTAGCTCCGTGCATTACGCGTTCCACCAGATTTATGTGAATTTAGTTCGGCATGTAGTACTCACTATGGATATATTAGAACACTGTCACGTAGAAATGGAATCGAGTCGAGAACTGTTTGTGAACTGCAACTGACCCGAACGCTTGATTCACTCGCTCGAATACAGACGGAAGTGGGACGAGTGTAATTCTCTGATTGATTATTGTTGCCTCTACTTTCGCCTGAAAAATACACCTTTTCCAATAGGCACGTGTTTTTCCATATTTTGCCCGATATAAAGGCAAATCGAATCGGACTGTCAGTTTTTTTTCTTTTTTAGGAAAATTGTCTCTACACTCGTGATCTGTTGTAACTCATCAACGATATTTTCTCCCGATCATCTTCGTTACGTTCGACTTGATCTTAGAGTATCGTTCATTTAAAAAACGTTATCTTTTTCATTCACCTCGATGCAATTTGTCCTGATAAAAGTATCGATCTTTTAAGGAATCGTTCGTTCATTCGTAACGTACAATTCGATAAAAAGAATTCAGATAATTTATAATAATTCAATTCGATGAAATCGTATTTTTCTGAAATAAATATTTCCTTGCAATCTATTAATTCGCCAACAATGAACTTCCTCTACGATCTGGATTTTCTACTGATTAGAGGAACAGTCGACGAAAGGTTCTCCGAGGCTTGTAACATTTCCAACATAACACGTATGGACGCCATTCGAGTCAGGTTTATTCCCATCTCTAGTAGTACGGTGTTGGTACGTTGTTGGTGCAGCGTGGTTCGCATGGTTGCCGGGGATCTCGGGGTTAGGGAGGAATCGAGAACGACGGGGGTGGACCAAGGGGGTGCCAAATGGAAGCTATAGCAGGGTATAGAGCTACTCTGTATGGGTAAGTGGAGAGAGCCAGTGTTATTGGTTTTTGTTGCGCATGCCTACTGCCGGCGCCAATCTGGCGAATTATTAGCCAAGTTTAACTGGCCAGAGGTGAGATAGATTATGACAGGAGTTGGTAATTTAATGGCCTCACTCCACTCTTGCGTATTAATCGATTAATATTTTTCTTTTAACCTAGTCAGAATTATCGATTCGAAAAAATCAGTTCAATCGTTTCATCCTCGAGCTGATTCATTCGATATCAATCGTTGAAATTTATCGGTTAATAATTGATCATCGTGATTACGCTGCTCGTTGATAACGAATACGAATAGACTGCAGGAATTTTATTGCGAGATCAAATCGTTAACGACCTCTATTATTTTATGTAAGATGCGTTTAAATCGTTTGCACTTTTCCTCTTAGCGTATCGAAGATGTTTTACGAAAATTCATATCTTTATGCGTAGGAGTAAAATATAAGACACGTGCACTTTGAGCATTTTGCTAATCAAATTCAATTTAGTTAGATTCTTTTCTATCTTTTTTTTTTCCTTTTATCCTTCCCCTCGTTATAAGATAAAGGATAGAAATTGGCGAAGTAATCGATCACGATGACCATCGATTCCCCCCCGCCTTACATATCGTTTTATTGTCAGGTTACCGGGAAACCCACTCGATGGCATAAAATGAATTTTCATGGGCAATCAAAGGGAACGACTCGAGGGTTCGTAGAAACCAAGTTGGAAAATTTATGAACAGAGCCAAAGATTCCAACTCTCTTATTTAGACCTATACATGTCCTATCGAAAAGGAAGAAAGTGTGTCTTCTAACAGTCGCCGTAAAAGGATAGCCCGTTCATGTCCCTTATCGTACACGGCGTTTCATTTTTTCTTTCGAATCGTGCCACCCCACTCGAGATCCTGAAAAGCCAATTTCACCGATAAGCGAGCAGCTGCAACTCCCCGCGCGGCGATCGCGTTTAAACGAAATTAGTCCGCGCGCGCGGTGTGCATAAGGTTGTAAACGCTATGAAAAAAACGAGCTAGTGTCCGAGGGATGGACGAAAGTGAAAGTTTCGAATAGAAATTCCAGGGAAAATTCGATTAAAATTACAGAGTTCGAACGACCTAATAGAATACCGATTTTCTATCGCTAGGAATCACAGTTTCATATTTGTTCCACCCCTGTAAAAGATAACCTACAGAATTTTAATCGAACGTCGTAACCGGTAAAAATTTCCAAACAAACCTTTTCTAAAAATCATCAAATCCGATTTACCGTTCATCCATAACACTGTCAACAGAGTTGCTAATAATAATCGTAATGATCGACATGAATGACAGTGCGCAATTTATTAAAGAGAAAAAAGTAAGGAAACAAAAAGAAAGCCAAAAAAAAAAAAAAAAAAAAGAAAGAAACAAACGTACTGTGTCCAATGGAAATTAGCAGAGGAATCGGCGATAGTATCGACGATGATAATGACGAGAAAGTTATCGGTCCTTGGAGCGACATTAACCTTTAAATTGCTACAGGTAGTAGCCGAGACATGTGTATAGCTGGTCGAATGAACTCGACAGGTTCAAAACCGTTTGTATTTGCGTTCATACATTTTCGTGGGCAACGGTATGTGTCCGGCCGATAGCCACGGCAGATGCTTAAGGCGCGTTCACACGGCCGTGATCGGTGTGTGCGTATTTACCTGCTCACTATCACCGCCGTATTGCGGATACGTTCGTGTGGGATTTGTGGGTTGGACAGTGGCGGCGACGCTTTCGTTCTTGGTTTACTTAGGCGAATACAGAGTGCCCTTATGAACGCTACAATGCCAACCGAGTAAAAAGGGGTTACTTTGGTCAAGTTTCTTTTTTATCTCCTTCGTCCCATTCATGCCCGCCTCGAATCGGTTTTCCCCGGCCCCCTTTTTGTCGCTCGTCGCGTGCAATTTCTGCGATTCATGCCACCCTCTTGTTATCGATCAATTAATATACGAAGATCACACAGGCAAAATACGATAAGTCTATCTTTGTTGATTTTCCCACTTTTATGTCATTTAGTTCATTTAGAAAATTGAAAGTTGAAGAAAGGGAACATTCTGATAGATTCGAAGACGTAAACCTTTTGAAAATACGTGGCAGATAAATACTCGATGTTCCGTAAAAGTCGAACGATGTGTAATCGTTTGTTATTATATTTAATTGTAGAACCGGATGCGAAAATAATTTTTACACGAAATCGGTTGACAACATATTGAATTTTAAAATCGCAGTCCCTCGTAAAAGACGGGAAATTCAACTCTCGTCGTGTTTTTTACCTTTTTGCCCCTTTCATATTGATCAAAAATCTGTCTCCTCTTTTCGTCTCTTCTCTTTTTTTCCCCCTCTCCTTTTTAATAAAATTTTTTCGGAAATAAAATTATCAGTGATTAATCATATAAAATCGTAGAAAATGGTAATAAAATTTGGTCGGTGAGAGAGAGAGCTTAAATGAAAGTCAGGAGAGAATGGCGTAAAAGGTCGACTTCCCCGGGATGGAATACACAGATAATTCTTCTTGAAATATTTCCCTTTGGTAAAACGATTTTATATTATGTCAAGTCGCCTATTCAGCTCGTTGGCCAATGCCGAGTAGTTACAGCCATCTTTCTTCAAGGTCCTCTTCCTTTATGGCCTCGTCCACGTTCATTCGCGTTGCTTTTACATCGCTGCTGCGCGGTAATTGAATATTTGACGAGCAGGAAAAGTATCTGACACGATGGAATCGGTGTTAAAAGAGGTCTGACCCGGCGACGTTCGATCTACTGGCAAACAAAACCGAACATCGTGCCGGCTCTGTGTGTGCCAATAATTATTATACTAATTTCATTAGCACCCGTTGCTTGTTTAAAATTTCAATTTATAGTCCACACGGCTGCCGGCCGATCGATGCAGCATTAAATTACTTCTACTTCGGTCCGGGATAAAATTTCAAATTCGTACACGTTCAATGGCTGTTCAAAGAAGCAAAAATACACGTGCGTAGACTACGGCAGGGACACACGATACACGTTCGTCAATTGTCTGATAATGTGATCAATGAAACGTATTTTATAACTTTTAGGTTATTATAACATGACATAGTAGAGGATGAATAGAACCTGTTAAAAATAGCTTTTAACTTGACAAAATTTCGTCGTAAGCGATATTCTTAAAATTGCGAAATGGATGGGGCAACGGACGTTGTTCGAATTCAAAGCCAGATAATTGAATTTAAAAGTTGCTTTCCCGTGACAAATAAAAATGCGATTTATCGTATTTTTCTGCCGTGGTCTTTATATAAAGAGAGAAATGGAAAAGGAAGGAAGGGAGAAAGTAAAAAGAAATAGAACGCTATAAAAATTGCGTTATTTGAAATTCCCCGTGTTTTTTTCTTTTTTCTTTTTTTTTTTTTTCGAACTTCCAGAGGTTCACGGAATTTTACGAAATCATCTCTGCTTTATTATTATTGTCCCCTTTTCCTTCTTGGGGAGAAATTTTTATCTGAATTTTAATCAGTTGTGTTACGGACGCGCGAACGAACGATACAGGGAGCCGAAAGAGTTTCAACGAGGAAAGTAATTTTGCCCGCTACTGTACATTACGTGTTTAGCTTGTATAGCCTGGGTGGGATTGGATAATTCTAAACACAGTTGCACACGTTGCCTGTGTAGTAACCTTTGACCAACTTCGTAACTGTGTATGGAAGTACGGACTCTCCCTAACTGAGAATGGAAGGGATTCTCCTTTCTCTTCTACTCTCTTCTCTTCGTCCTCTCGCTTCTACTTAGTGAAACACGCCATCCTTGTCCGTTCCTCGCAATTGATCCTCATCTCTCTCAATTTCTCTCGCTTTTCCCATTCTGATAACATTAGCTATTCTCAACTTCTTCTCCCTTTCTCTCGCTCTCTTTCTTCTTCCGTCGTCTTTCTTGTAAAAGTTTTTCAGGCAATTTAATCATATTACCGCTTCGAACGTATCAAAGAACCTGTTTCAATTGTTTCTAAGTCACGAAACATCAGGCAGTAATTGGTCATAACAGTTATATATGTATATAAATTGTTGTGAATTTCATAAAATTGTAAATTGCACCGTGGAAGAAATAACAATGACGAAATATCGTGTTTCCCTTTCATAGGATTTTACAAAGAACGCTATTTTAAAATGCAGAAATCGATAATGCAGGTTGATAGAATATAATTGCAAATAAAATTGCGTCAATGCAACGTTGACCTCGATGGTTTGTGAAGCACGGGAAACACGTTTATCTAGTTTTTTTTTTTTTTTGCCTTTTCCTTGTTTTAAAGATGTTCGATTTATTTGAGAAATTCGAGTAATTTTTTAAGGCTTCGGAAAAACAAAGAGAAAAACCTAAGCTATAAATGTTCTCATCGTAAACTGACCTAAGATGCACTTTAGACTTGTAGGTAATCTGGAGCAGTGGTTGTCGAATGGCCAGTTTTAGCATTCTGAGCATCGCAAGCCTCTTGTACTCCAAGCAAAAATATACGTATTTCCGCGAACAGTAGGAACAAGCTGGTGAATGGAGGATTCTTAAATTAAATCGTTAATCTTGGCGCAGAAGTCGTGCCTTTTCGTCGCTCGTAACGAGACCGGGAGAAAAATGAACTTGCCCGTTGAACACTTTGCGTGCTTTCGTTTCGTTTGAGCACCACCAACTTGTCGAGCCTTTAGAAATTGTTTCACTGACACTCGTCTCGGAAAACGTATTCAATTCTCGTCAGAAGAGTAGCGAGCTTCCTTTTTCAACGTTTATATCTGCTGGTTCGGCTTAGCTACATATTGCCGTATAATTATGTCAGAGATTATTGGCCGCTATTTAAAAGTACTTATTATCATATGTACGTTGAACATAAGGATTCGTTGTATTTTTATTTTTCGATTGGTCAGTTTATAGCTGAATGGTTATTAACAATTCAGTTGTAATTATGGACTAACGATTTTAGAATTTTATTTTGTCTATTTGATAATCGAATGGAAATTCCTCGATAGAATATGTAATAGGATGAGAAAAAATAGGAACAGCGTGAAATTTTTCAACGAATTTCTGAATGCATTTATTTATTTAGTTTATTCTACATTCGAAACAACTTTTAGTTTATTTAAGTTACGAATGGATATCAGCCGATTCCATTGGAAATAGATTTTAGCAGTCGAGAATTCGATTTTATTTACATTTGTATTTTCGCCCTCCGCCCGGCGAGATTTCAATTTCCCGAAAAACATCATTTTTGAATTGTGACAGTATTCTTCGTCCCGATGGACGTTTTGAAAAACAGCTACAAATCACTTGCATATTCATGAATTCTCTTTTAATTAAAAATATCTCGATCGTTAAAGACGCGGTGTGAAAAATATATCCTTTTTTTTTTTTGTTTTTAATATTTCATAAAAATTCAGTGTTTCAATATCAGTAGAGTACTGTGATGGATTTAGGGAAAAAAGAAAGAAAATACAGCAATGTTAGTACAAAGAAGAAAAATAAGAGTAGTTACGTACTAAAAATAAACCATAAACAATTTTCTCAATCTTTTTTAAATATCCAATGAAATCTAAAATTTGCAACGATAAAAATACTTCTATCCTCGTTTGTTCTTTAGCCAGTTTCCAACATTGATGTATTAAATTAAACAGTGCAACGTGGCTAGAGCAGCAATTTGTCTGATGGCGAGGAGAGGCCTTTTTATTCATTCCGTTTCGCGTATCCACGAATATAAAAGTGCGTACCAGTTATTTTTGAACGATATTTTTATTTCTGTTAAAGCGCTTGATACTTCTGTATGATAAAGCGATTGCTTGCATCGCAGCGTGGGCGGTGCGATAACAAATTCCGATGTTTTGCACCGACACGTACGTACGTCGCCCCACTTTTCTTCGACACTAAGACGATTTACTTAACGTATTATCTCTTACCTTACATGTTTATGGACTTTAACCATTCCACTATGAAATACATCTACACCGCAATCGTATTTCTACTTTAAAACGATATTTATTTTCTCAGAGATAATAATATACGTATACTCTGGTCGGTCTTATATAAAAGAATTTTAAAATCTGCCGATTCGACGAGCTAGCGAAACTTTCACTGCTATAAAAAGAAAGAACTTATGAAATTGCATGTGATTATACAAAAAATTGAATATGAAATCTAGAAGATTTATCGACTAAATTGTACGAACTTTACACAGCCTATGAAACGAACATATTTATTGCACGATATTGCAAACTTTACGAATCGTGGAATCGAATGTGACTAGAAAGAAGAAATTTACAGGATAGCTGGTTACGGAAGAATAAATTTGTTGAACTTTAATTCGGAATACATCCAGGAAATTTGATATTCGAATAAAACGACGCAATCCAATTGATGTTAATTCATTTCGCTCGTTCCGAACTTGTTCCATCCTCGTTTTCCTATTGAACCATTCGAACTCTACCAAACGTGTTTCAAATTGTATTTTCGATAATCGCCGAACGAATGAAAAGCACGTTCGGTGTATAGTATACCTATCTGCCATTCATTTATATCGTATTGTTCACTAATGAGAAATCCAGCAAATGCAGCGAAATTACAAATGTAAATCGAATGTTTAACATATCGGCCGACATGTAGTCGAAAGAACGATCTCGACAACTGAAACTCTTCCTTTCAACATTAATTATTAGTAGATTAACTTCTTTTTAATTTACTCGTCTGACAAACGATTACAATCTTCTAATGCACTTTTCAAACGGGATTGACGTGGATCATTAAGAAATTATTAACATTCAACATCTCGGTTTTCCCTTTACCAAAGAAAAGAGAAAAAGGAGTAGAAAAGGATCCACGATTATACAGGGTGGTTGGTAATTGGTGATACAAGCGGAAAGGGGATGATTCTACGCGAAAAAAGAAGTCGAAAATATAGAATAAAAATTAAAAAAAAATTTTTTTTTTATTTTTCCATCGAGACAACGATCTACAGTGAGATCCGTTATAACGTTACGTGATAAAGTGCACGCGTACCGAGCGAAAATTCAAAGTCGATTTTCTCGAAAACAAAGCCTCGAACGAAAAATTTTTATTCTATATTTTCGACTTCTTTTTTCGCGTAGAATCACCTCCTTTCCGCTTGTACCACCAGTTACCAACCACCCTGTATATTTCTATCGAGAAATTCTACACCGTCCAATGACATAACGACTCGATCGGTATTTACAATATACGTATATATATATATCATCACATTTCGGTATACGAAATTAACGTTAATCATTGTAAATTAATGAAATTCGTCAGCTCATTTTTATTCATTAAAAGAAAAAAGAAAAATATAATATCGTATATTTACGCGGCAGAATTTTACGCCATCGTATGGAATAATGCGAATGACAAATGAAATAACATGAATAACATTCGTGTCAAACGTTAAAACGTAGTAGAGAGAATGTATCGATTAATAAACCGCTAAATGTCAGTAACAGAACCCCTCCTGCGCCCCGCTTCACCACCCCTTCCCATCGCTCCTCGTTTCCCGTCTTCCCCTCTCTCGTGACTAATAATATTGCTGTTCATACGGCACAACACTATTTTGAAACGCGAGGCAATACAGGAAATACGGTAACGGAGTTCGTGTAATAATGCCATGTTGCATTATTCAATTACACGGGAGAGTTCGGCTACGGGAAGATCGATAACGGACTGAAAGTAACAAACGCCGCCTCCTCGGGCTCATATTTTTATCGTTTACACGGAATAGAGCGATATTGGAAGGAAGGAGGCGGCGGAGTTCTGGTGTCACAATTCACGCGGCACTCGGATGTTACGTTACACGAAAACGAGACTGATCGAGAACATCCAGACAGAGAAAGAATCGATATCGTCGAATGCAACAATGGAAAAGAAATAATAGTAGCGTGCTCATTGTTTGCTCTTCGAGGAATATATCAGTCGGATGTGAATAATTGTTGAAACATCACGTTACACTGTAGCATTTGGGACAGTGTGTCACGTTGTACGATTATGCATGATTTGAAGACCGCCATCGATAATTGACTGGACGAGGGTCGTGTTTAACCCCTTGCCGTGTTAACGAGTCTGACTCGTGATGAAGATTTTGGCCCAAACACGAATACCACGAGCCAGGCTCGCGAACAGAAAGTCGGCGGCCAAACATAAATATCGTAATACAACGATCGTAATTGAATGTTAGTTCCTATCAGTACGCCACGAGACGCCTACCGCTTGGGCCCGAGTTTCGTCGAGCTAAATGGCACGGGAAGGGGTTAAGATATAATATCATTGTTGTATAAATCAAATTAATGTTATTATCAATTACGTACTGGAACCTATCCAGCGCCTCTTGCTTCATTGAAAAAAAAGGAGGAAGCGAACATTTTGATTCCTACCAGTTTTGGTAGATTATTTTCTCTATAAACACGTAGTCACGTTTCGTGTTTTGAAATAAGAGAAGAAAAGGTGGGAGAAAACGATCGGATCGGAAGCAACGGAATGTTTTTCTTATAGAGTCCCGATGTAGATGGAATATTAGACCCTGAACAGGAGTACAATCGCGGTTTACGCCTATGGGGCTCGCCCTGTCGTCCATTAAAAGTCGTCGGCCCTTGTCTCCCTCCGTGAGGAGCACAAAAACCAGAAAACGTAAAAGGCATGGCACTCGTTCGAAACCAGTTCACGCTCCGGGGGAAGCTCCGCATGCCAAGAAAAATAGATCGTTAACGAATAAAAGAGAAAAAAAAAAGGAAAAAAAATGAGCTTCGGTAAAGGGTGGCTGGGCGGTGAGGGGCAGGGGTGTAATAAAATTAACCTGTCGCGTAACAATGAACGTGATAATGATGCCGCGTGTGTCGTCCATGAAATTATCGGTGATGATAACCGTGTCACGTGTGTGTCTGCCAAGTTGGAAGCGGCAAGCTAAATGGAAAAATCCTCGATTCGAAATCGTAATAAAAATCTCAAGATACGTGTGTGCTCCTGCATCCGGGGATCCTAACCTCCGTCTGACGAGTTTTCAATAGAGCATTCTCCGGTTATATTGCTTGTTTTCTTCCTCGTCGAGCTGCGCGGGATCGATATATATAGTATACAGCCTGTGCATTCAACGGATTCGAATATTATCGAAACATTTACGATATATTAACGTTGGCCGAGGAACGGCGATGAGGTGGAGAGGGACAGGTAAATATTTGCGGTCGAGTATCGAGTTAAACTCAGTTAGCGTTATCGATTCGTAATTATTATGGAACGATTAATAATTATTAATTATCGATCGGGTGGGCCAGGAAAATTCTCGACAATTGTTCGTCGTATACAGGGAATGGAAAAAATCGTTGATGATATTATCATCGCGGGAGATCCTCGATTCCTTTAAGTTAATCTGTAAGTTAAAAATAAGAAAAAAGAAAAGACAAAAAAGAGAAAGGAGGAAGAAAAAAGGAAATAGAAAAACGGAAGTACACGAGACACTTTGTATATTACCATGAAGTTTCTCGTGAAATCTCGGCTTCTGTTTTGTGCGCGACAGCTTGACATGTTTTCGTTATGAATATAAACGGGGCTTTCGCAATAAAAGTAAAAAGCCACGTTTTGCTCGCATAGTCGTGTACAACTCCTTCTAGTTTCCGGTGATTAATTTTCACGGATGTTTTCAACTACGTATACGATTTCTCTAAATTTTAATATTTGTCCGCTTTTGCTTACAGTTTTCCATTTCTGGAATTTGTTCTTTCCTTTCATTTCCTTAATATCAACACAGTAGATATCGATACATAGAAAATACGTAGAGTTGTGTTCTTTGTAATACGGTAGATATATAATAGAAGACATAAACCGGTTTCATAATCTATTTGAATTACGTAAGGCGATTATTATTCAAATCATGCATATGTATATGTATATGTGTGTTTCGTACGAAGACGGGGAGCGAGTTTTCCACGTGATCACTTGAAAACCTGCTTTATTGGAATTCTATTTCTGTTGGCACCACTCTACGCCAATGTGCCCTCCCGGACTCCAGCTCGTTCATGGAGCGGGGGAACACAGTATTTCTAAAGTATCTCTAAGGCCTCATTGACCCATGAATCGTTCATCTTTGCATACCTTGTTCCTGATTTTCGCCTTTGACAGTGCAAATAAAGAGTCAATCGGTTTTATCTAAATTTATGCGACCGTATTCGAACGCGATCAATTACTCGTATGTTTATTTATGCATACATTTTTTTACTCAGATATCCTACGAATACATAATTATTTTGTCGTGAGTGTATGTACCTACATATGTAGTTTGGTGAAATAACAGTTTTGAAAGCGTTATATTATCTGCCATGTTCATCGAACGAACACGGAATTAAAAAAAGTGGAATTGAGAATTTTCTACCCGCGGGTTTCTACTCGATCATTTCCCTGTGCATATTTTGTTGGAGAGAAAAAATGATTTCACAAATGAGATTTTATAAAAAATCATATATCTCTCTCTCCTCCCTGCCGTTGAATTATTCCAGGTTCCCTTCCTTTTCTGATAAACATTGTTTTTAATTTTCAAATTGTGGCTACGTTATTTTCGATAGATATAATTTTCCCGCTAGCTAAAATTTAAAATGTGTTCATCCATGTTCTCGCGAATTTCATTTTGAAACATTACAAAATTGAAATTAATTAAAAACGGCAATACTTTTTTTTTTCGTGCTACGTAAATGCCAATAAACTTTATCAAGCCAGCGGGCGTATTGTTAAAGCTATTTCGCGAAAAATAAAATATAGGAGAAAAATGAAATAAAACAAAACAGCAAAAAAAAAAAAAAAAAACAAATCGAACGTAGTACGCGTGCGAAGGGTCCTATATTGTTAACAGGCGGCCAAATCAATCGTCGGAATATACTCGTGAAAGAACTCTACTGCTCTCGTAAGAACCGGGATAGCCATCGAATATTAATTTTAAAAGTTATAGAAATTCAGCTTTCAAGATACACTGCACTGCGACGTGTAGAAAGCGAAAGAAAGAAAGAGAGAGAGAGAGAGAGAGAGGAAGAGAGAAAAAAGAGGAAATCGACTTACAAATTACGGCTCTTCTCGTACGAGTATCTTGTATATGTGCCGTATAATACTATAATGTATGTATCTAATGTAGGTATGTAAACACATATATACCTGTATATCCTATCTGAGCTGGTTGGGAGTACGACGCGTTTCCATGGTAACCCATCCCTCCTATCAAATTTTCCCCCACCCTCGTCCGCTCTTCTTTCCCCTACTCCCCGAATTACCATCTTTCTCTCTCCAACGCTTTTCAACTCCATGTTGCCTTCTTGCTCTTTAACTCCGTCGCCCTCCTACTGGTTCCCCCTCCCTTCACTCTATGTTTCTCTTTCGGTTACCCCCACCATCCACCAGTCTGTCTTTCCATGTGTCTTTATCTCTCTATATTTCTGTTTTCCCCTCTACCGGTGCTCCTGTCTCACTCGAGGCTATTCGCTCGAGCCACATGGTTTCTCTCTTCCTCTCCCTCTCGTTCTGACTCGAGTACGCGCACCTCTCTCGCTCGCTTCACTCGTCTTTCTCTCTCGGTTAGTTCCCCCGCCACGCAGCCAGTCTTTTGCCACGGAAGAAAACTATTCATTGTCAATACTCGAGACCCCGACTCCCGACCATGAAACCAACTTTTTTCACAGGGGTGAATTCCCATTACCGGCATATATACGTATCCTTTTTTTGCTTTTTTCAAGGGACGATAATGACTTCGGGGATGATCTTTTGAGGCTAAGGGGGGAAAGGGCGAGCGTCCGTCAGGGGTGTATTAATAAGACGATTTGATCTACGTTCGTGATTACATCGGAATACGTTTTATATTTCGGATAAACAGGAACCGTATTTCTTTTTCCCTCCCATTATAACCGATTGTGCGACCGTTACTCTTCCTTTTTTTTCTCCCGCTCACCGAGAGAGGGTGTTCAAAGTGAATTCTTAGTAGCTGTTTAAGCGTTTGCTAAACACGTTTAAGCAACTCGAGATCTTTCCCACTAGATGGCAAACAACGTAATTATCGCAACCAGGCTGGTGTTATAAGTCGTTGGAGGAAATGTTCATTAACGGTAAAATCATTTTTCAAAGATATACGAACGAAGATGATATCAGAATGTTCGATATACGTTTTATAGGCATGAGAATTAAAATTGAAAGAATAGCGGTAATATTTTAAATGCAGGTAAAATAATTGAAATACGTGCACCTGATCCATGGCCCCGTTATCAATCTACGTAAGAGAATCGAATAAATTGGAAACAATTATGGCAACGTGACCGCTGTTAATCGTGATTAATCCGCTCGCGCCGCAATTTCCTGTCGCCGATGAATCATAAATCGCACTGTCGAGCCAGTCAAGAGATTTTCCAAGCTCGCTCGTCCTATTTTGTTGGTATGCATATCAGACTGAATTACTAGTTGATACAAGGCGTGAGATATTTTTTCAGAAATATATGGACGTAGAAAAGAGATTTTACTCGACGAATATTACATTTTGCTCATCTTTATTCTACTCTTTTGATAGAAGTTTATAAAGAATATACTATTTTATCAGATTTCACAGGGATTTTGAATCTAGATTATTCCCTCTCTATATAAAAACGTTAGAGCAATTAATTTTACAATTTTCTTTAATAACGTTTCCACAGGAGGAAATCCTTCATTTTCTGTTTCTCTTTTGTTGCTTTTATGAAAGAGCGGAAATTTTAGATTTCACGAGAGAAGATCGACTTATGTTTGAATAAGCGAATGTTGAAATTACGTTTTAATACTGTACGGTATAACTAAAGTTTAATTGAATGAATGTTGTAATTTGTGCTGCGAGTTTCTCTTTCGGGAGGAAGTCAGGCAAACAGAATAACTTTGCATGAAATCGATGAAGGAAGGAACAGTCCAACTCCTCCCTTTCGTATTAAAAATTTCAACCAACTTGTAGAGATGAGATCTACGAGGAAATAAGTTTGCCTTCTTAAAAAATACCGGCATCACCCCGAAAGGACAGTCGCGCGGTTTTATCTCAATTTCTCAGTAACTTCTCAATTCCTAGCATTTTCGCTTTATAAAACGTAGATTCCAAAGAATCACCGACGTTTCAGTCGTAGTCACGCGAGAAGATATGCTTGTACGTATGAATTTTTGTTGTCCATTTTAGTCTTCGCCATAGTATTTCGAATCTAACAAGCTCGTATATATTTCGATGATGATCAATTTAAAATCGTTCTAATTCATCATCGCGTACCGCAATACAATGCTAATTAAACCGCAACTGTTTTACATCGGTGAGCGTTTGATCCTATCGCGACTGTCAAGCGCACACGGTCATTGCAACGGATTATGCTGACACGGAAGAAGCAAGAAAAAGAGGCGCGGGGATATTTTATTAACCTTCCGGTTAATTGTATGAAAACCATTGCGAGCGATATAAAGGCAGACGATAATTGTCGTTCAGTCGGAACGAAATTTCGAAAATTTCGACAGAGAAGAGATGCAAAGGGAAATGAAATTTAAACGAAAGAGAGATAATGTTATACGAAAGTCGTGTAGGATTTCAGAGTCTGGGTAAATCGTTTTAAATAAGACTAGAAATCGCATTTAAAAAGGAAGAGAAAGAGGAGAAGGGTGTATATGCGTACTCGCCACGTCTGGACCACCACAAATTAATTACGAGTCGCGCGAGAGAGTATCAAGAGAGGAGGACAAAGATAGAGAGGGTGAGCATCTACATGAGAAGAAGAAAGAGGACACTGAGAAGGGTGGCGGAGAGACGGAGACAAAGTACGGTCTCGAATTCCATGTACCCACGTAATTCACGTTAATTGGTATTCAGAGGGGTTACGTAGCGAGTGTGTCTTTTGAAAACAAGCTGGATCCGACCCGTCCAATGGCAAAAGCTCTTAAAACCCAGTTCCTTTTCCTTCGGTTGCTCGCTACACTTTCATCTTCTTTCTCGCTCTCTCCCACTCTTTCCTGTTGCTTTCTTTCTTCTTTTTTTTCCCATATACATAGCCAGAAATCTTTAGGCTCGACAAGCGTAATTCATCCGGATGATTTAACTTGTCCAGTGTATAAAGCAAGAAATAATATTAATCTTGCCTTCGGCCAAGATTCCTAAGACGATTAATCAATGTTGTAAATTGTCTTAGGCGAGAGAGACGTGCATTTGATCGCTTGGTCCTGCGTCACCGGTTCGAAACAAAAACGTCCGAGCGCAGAGCCGAGCAGTTCCAACTTTTCAGAGCATACTAATTCCTTTCCGAAGCGATTTAATATGACACTTGAAGTTCGCGCGATAAATGCCTCACGATATCTGTATATTATCATTATCAGAGCGTGGCGCGTTGCTGACGCTCGCATTACCAACTACAAATTTATCGCGATAATTTAGCGTATGTACTCCATTAAGTAAAAAGATCGTGACTCGAAAGCCAATGGAACCGGCCGAAAGCAGGTTAATAGGAGGTAGACCACGGATTTTTATGCACATTCGTATTTTTAAGAATACGTATAATTAAAAGAAGTAGAACCTCGGTAGAAAATTGTTTCGCCTAGCAAGTACTTATCATAGAAAGCATTATGTTTTTCGATTTATTACGCATTTTTATTATTTCTTTTAAATTGTTTTCAATTTTCCTGTAAATGCGTGAAAACTCGTAGTCTTATATTTGTTACGTAACAATTAACGAATGGATTATTTCATGTGTCGGGAAAACACTGAAACTCGATGATTGTCATTCTATATTCTTATTCATTTATGATTAGTCATAACGCTCCTCGATGATTCGATATATATCTTTTTTCTTTTTCATCTTTTTATTTCGCTCCTACGATCTTGATTATCCTTATTTGCCAAGGTGCTTGTTTATCTTTTTTTTCCTCTCAGGTATCTTGTATCTTTTCTCGAAGGTCTTATCGTTCGAGAAGATCATTTATTCCTTTTATTTTGCGATTAATCTTCGAAGTGTGAATTGCCGCAAGAATTGCAGGGCTGGAAATTATAGTGCTATATATATATATATATCTTTATAGGAGTATAAAATTCTCTTAATTTTGAGATTACAAAAAGCAGAGCTGGATCGGTTTGGCTTTTAAGGGACTCGATTATCTTCGATTTACGAACGTTAAATGCGCTATTGCCTGAGTTTAAAATATCCTTGAGAACGTTTCACGATAGTGTTAATTGTCATAGCGCCTTAAAACTTGTTCAAGTATTGGCTTAACGGTACAATTAATTCGCGAGCGTGGCGATGATCTTGAAAACGGCGAGGTGGCAGGCTTTGTTTTAGGCCAGCCGGTAGTTAGCATATTTAAAAAGCAACAGAAATGTAAAGCGGGTTAAATGGCATTTCGTTTTCTCTTAGTTCTGCGCTTAATCAAACGGAGGCACAAGAAACTCTTTGGCCGATATGCCGTTTCGAAAGAGCTTAAAGCAGAAGGGTGGAAAAGATAGACAGAAGGGAGGAGTCGGAAAAAGGAGAAGAAAGATGGAAATTCGAGTTAATACGGGGCCCTCGTCGTCGAGGGAAAACAAAGGCAGCGTTATTTGGGAATTCAGCTCCGGGGCCTCGGTCGATAATAATCTCGCGCAACCGTACATCCAGCAAAAGTATAACGCGGAGCTTTCTTTTGCTCGCGAGTACCTTTTATCATCGAAACGCTTTCGACGTTCGAATCGATTCACCAGCCGGTACGAGTTGCGTAAATCGATGACGAATCGTGTCAAGAAACCAGTCGAAAAGATATTTGTAATACCAGTGGAAAAATCACCATTTATTAGTGTTAATACCGTATCTGTCTATGTTTGCTCATTTTTTTTTATACGATTTAATTCAATTACGCAAGGCGATTATGCATTTTAGTAAGTTCTTCACGAGCAAGAATGAAACAAAAGTTATTTACCCTAAACACTATCTACTCGATCGTTTTTCCTAATTTAATTTAATTTAACTTTAACTTTAATATTTAAATATACACTTTGCATCGACATTGACATTGTATAATTCTTACAAATCGGTTAAAACGTTGGGATATTTATACACGCGGTAGTGTAAGTAGGGCTCAGAATACTAGAAAAATGAAGAGATTAGAAGAATTAACGGCGGACAAGAAACGTCGGGTATTAATGGCGACTGGAATGAATTAAAATAACTTGCGTGTTTCGTTCGGACTCTCATGCGATTTAATGAATTCTAAGTTGCCAATTAAAATGAAATTACATCAGCTTATTTTTTTCAACTATCTAGTCAAAAGGATAGCTCGTCGGTCCCACGTTTAATTGTGTTCATTTGTTTCAATTAATTTGCCGTTCGTTGAAATTCGATTTAACGGGTACAAAGTTTCTATTAAATATTTGTATTTCGTTCGAAATCACTCGAAATACCTCGAGAAATATCCCGAATGATAATTATTAATCGCACACGAACACGAGTTTATAATTAATGTTTCCCACGTATGTGAAAGTTTGAAATTCAGATATACTGTTTATGATACATATAACGTGAAACATTTCGTTTTATCTCTGGTGGGGGGAAAAATATCGTCGTATTGTTTTAATAAAAATTGGAAAGTCGGTAGCGTTTCTGTAGCATGAAATCTTTTTTTCTCCATGGCCTTCGTACTTACTTGTGAAAATTTCCAAGGACCTCGATTTTATAATAGCAATTTTTAAGAGACAAGAAACAACTCGGCGAGCTAGTTTGTGCTTCTTTACGGCGCAGGTTTTCTTTCACTTCAGGAAATTCAGCTTGAAGCTTGAACAGCGTTTATTTAATAAAAAGAGGAAGGAAAACATACGAGATATTTTTTAATTAAATCGTTTTCGGAGCTTTGAAGAAAAAAAAAAAAGATCAAAGCGTCGCGTCGCCGGTATGGATTACATTTTACATTTAATAACCTCAACTCTTTGACAGCCATGAAATTCTATTAAACTCTTTAAAAAGCTAATGACTTAATTAAATATTTTTCATTTTAAACGACGCAAGAACTGACTGCGCAGCGCGCTTCGAGATCGACGATCAACAGTTTCATAGAGATTTTTCAAGACAAATATAATCAGCCGTTTATTATTCCGTACAACCGATCGTATTTCTTCGATAGAAATTTCATTTATCAAAGGAACTCTGTCATTGCAGAGAGAACGGAAACTCTAAAGTAGAAATAAACGTTCGATTATGTCGTTGTTTCTCCTTCTTTGTTGAAACGATTAACGTAAGATATTACCTCGACTAAACTTTCAATACGTTCTTGTCGCGTGTCCGATAAACCAGCAAATTACGATCGAGATTCGGCTAAAAATAACTTTCAAGAACGTGCGTGATACCTACACTTTTTCAGCGAACCGAAGCGCGTCCGTTTAATTTCCTTGATGCCAGTCATTCAAAATTTTACTGAAAAAGTAAAAGGTTACAGATATATCTCGGCGTGGCCGGAGAATGGATCGCAAGAAAATTTGCCAGTGTGTCCAGAAGGAAATTAGTTGATTGCTCGAACGGACTAGAATTATGAGAAAAGGAAAAAGAGGGAGAAAGCTTACGTTGGTAAAAGTTAAAAGAACGTGTTCACGAAAAGTGGAAAAAGGAAACATCGTCAGAGATGGTTTTGTAAATTTAAATAAAAGTAAGAGGAACGACGTTTTAGCGGGGAAAACGCTTAGGTTAGCGAAATATATGTATAAAAATGTCGGGCAATTAGTAGGAGGGAAACTGGTCCCGTCTCGCGATGGGATAGGTTTCGAAAAACTGGGACACAGTTGACGGTGCAGAAGCGGTTGGAAAAGAACCGGAATAAATCTGAAGCGGAGGACTGAAAGGCGTTCTTTAATTCGTGGCTACGGCACCATCCTCTTCAGATACGAATCTTCCCTCTCTGACACTGTGTGGTAGACGTCATTTCGAAAATCATAGCCAATCACACGAAGCTGTGGAGACTCGTTAACGCGCCATTCGGACCTGCGAAAGGTTATTTGTCTACGGTCGATTATTCGTGCGAACTAGCTCACCCTAATTACTACTCGCTCTCTACGATGGACTTCAAAGACTGTTTCCCGCGCGATGAACTCGTGAAACGTCGTTAACCCTCGGACCCGGGTGCGCTGCCCTTTTTCGGCGCTTTGCTTTCCATTCCTTTCCTCTTTTGTTTTTCACCAGACAAGAAGATAAAGTTTGTTGACCCTTTTAGAGGAGCTGTAATGGCCTTGAACAGAAGTTACCAACTGCCGCTAGGGGTCGACTAATTTATCCAACTGTCGATGAATTATTAGGATCGTAAATAGCGGTATTAATCTCTCTACTCGAGCATCGTGTGTCTCTGCGAACCTGTGTACGTTTTTTAATAACTCGTTTCGTTATTGATTGTCGTTACGTTCGCTATTATTGGAACGAATTTGTAGCCGCGAGTAATTAATCGTAAGAGGAGAGGAACTTGACGCTCGAAGGAATTTCTTGTCGCGTTTTCCGTGCGCGATTGCGAAATTCTCAAGTTAGATTCTAAAAAAATTGAATTCTAACCGAAAGAAAGTTTCAACGGATGGATAGAGTAGAAGAGGTAGGTTGTTGATAAACGTTTGTCAGAGAAAAATCACGATTGTTGTGCAACATGTTAGGCTGAGAAAGAAAAATAGAAGAAAAAGAAGGGAAAAAGAATAAGAAGCAACGGAAGGAAAATAAGAAGAAACGTATAAAATCTCCTTTCAAATAAATTTCTCTTCAGCGGCTCCCGAGAGCTTGATGATCTTCCTTTCTTTGTAAACGAGATTGAATTCCATAGCGGACGTGAATTTTACGAATAATGCAGGCTGGTCGTTGAAAATAATTCGTTAAATAATACCGGCAACTGAATAATAATAAGAATGTTGAATTTGCTGTTTAAGGAAAAATTTTAATTAATTCGTTCGTTTATTTTAAAAAATAGAACGTCCGGTTTGGCTCGGTTCATTTGTTCGAAGGATATTTTAATGAAATACAGCGTTACTCTGGTCGCGTACTTTCGTTTAAGCAAATGTTTATACATTTTTGTAAAACTTACCTGAATAACTTTATCACCGGCGCGTTGAATTAAAACAGGCAACGTCGAGTGTACAAGGCTTTAGTATTCACGTAATATACACAACACATACGTACCGTGCATTTCTCTTTATGAGTTCTGCATAGTCGTGAACTTAACGATTTTCCAGCGCGAAAGAGATTCCAACTAGAAATTCATAAAATTTCTACGGGCGAGCTGTTTGCCGTGTTTTTCAAAATTAATCTACTTCAATTTCATTATTACCGTTTTCAGTTTAATCTGCATTTTCCAACTATAATCCTTTTAATTTCAATTATTTAAACTTCATTTTCATATAAATATTTCAAACGTTCTTTCTTCCCATCATAAAGACGAACGTAAATTTAAGCGTAATTCAACGTCGATGTAGAATTAGATTTTCATTCAAATTCAATATCGATTTACGACGGACGTCTTTCAGTCGGAGCGAAATTAAAGGAGAGTACAATTTTGAATAGGCTACTAATAAAACCGTTGAACGGTTAGATAATCATGATACAGTTGCTCTTTAATTACGTTGTTAACTTATTTCCTTCGAAAATCATTCGATCAGCCAGATAACGTATTACGTTGACAAACAGAGCGGCGATTAGTGGGACGTTATACGCCAATGGTGATACAGGCAAGCCTGCAGTCTGTTTAAACCCATTGGCGTAGTGAACTGTTTCAGTTCAGTGCCTATATGTAAATCGTAAAATCGTGGTCGGTACGATTTATGATTTACGAGTTGACAAATCGCTTCTGGCAACCGACCTACGCGAAATGCCTTGCTCCTTTTTTTTTCTCTCTCTCTCTCTCTCTCTCTCTCTCTCATTTGCACCGCAGATATCATTTTCATTACGTAAACCTTTTGTTCAGTCACACAGCATCATAATTAATTCCTCGATTTTGCTCGTTGTCTGAAATTTAACAAGATTACAAAAGCCGTGAATCTAAATAGAAACCGAGAACAGTTTCTCTTGAATAATAATTATTCTCAGAGGGGATTACGATTGTTAAAAGACATTGTTTATAATAAGTACGTTGAAGCTCTTATTTATTTAAGAACGGTGGATTTATCGTTCGAAATGATTGCTCCGTGAAATTTATTTTCATCCTTGCTTTCCAATAGGAAATGAGATAAAAATATTATACCTTTATCGTGTAACTAATAAATCGAGAGACCATTATATTTCTTTATTTCGATTGTACGGTTCTTCCTGCGCGTTCTATTGAATTCAGTTACATCACACGAGAGGTTGGCGGAAGAAAAAATATTGTCTGGATATAATATCTTTGGAAATTTTGCCGACAGTGTGAAATTTACAAAAGGAACGGCCACGGTGGATTAATCGAATTAAAAATCAGGCACAGCTATATTTTCGTCCTTCGACATTTTTATCTGCAAATCTGTTGCTTTTATCTGTTTCTTGTACCGTATAGCGAAAACGGAGAAAGGTATAGAGAATGCAGCCACCGATGCAGCCGCCTATGTACCGTCCTTGGCAGTTTGCCGCGCTGTAGAGATATTGTCACTGGACGCTTGGTCTCGCGCTTCCTTTTGCAGACAATATTTCTGCAGTGTGCTCAGAGAGGGTTTCACAATAATAGGAAAAAAGGTGACCCTCGCTATTCAGGCCCAAAGCGGTTATTTCTCACTATAATTTAATAACGGCTTGTATTTTGATAACGTTATTATTTCATGCGATTTCAAAGAGATGAACTTTTTCCCTTCGACGATTTATACATATTCGAATACATATGTATATAGTTCCTCGGGAATATCTATTGTAATTATTTAAATTAATCAACTGCGCGATTGTATTCTCATTACGAGAAATGTTTTAAATAAAATGTAATAACATACACAGCTACGACAAAAAAAAAAGTGAAAAATATTTTACCTATAAAATTTGATCAAGCTGAAAATTTAATTAAATCGAATGAAATATAGTGAAATTGAGTAATCTATTCACGCGAGATATTTTATCCGTGTTTGTTGTTCATTTAGGAGTAATTGAATACGAGCGAATTTATTAAATCAGAGTTAGAAATACATCGGGGATTACCAGTAGAATCACGAACGTGCATTCGTACGCAAATACGAACTTATTGCGCGCTTAATGAATGCTTAGACGCCTTGGAGCGTCTTAGTTCAGAAGCGCTGCCCATTCGACCAGTAATTTGTCGTGAATTTTCGGTCGAAGTACTGTGCTTTCCAAGTAGCTGGAATATTAGTATAGCCGGGGAATGACGAATATCGAAACGATCTCGCGCTCTGGAAAATTAGTTAATTTAATCGGACGTATTATAGTCTAGAAGGAATGGATAAAAACGTCGGGACGCTTTCGACCTTCCAACAATCTCGTCACATGGGTGGTCGCGCTCGCGCTCACACACGCTCTTGTGCGCGCGCGCTCGTTCACTCGCTTCTCTTCTCTCGACGTGTGTTCGTGTTTACTCGAACGTTATAAATTTAAACTCCAAGCTTGCTGTAAATATTTATGAACCTACAAGTCATAAGCGGTAATAGGATGTAAGGTGGAACATGATTAAGGTACAATAATCGTTTACAATTATCGTTAAACTGAAATTATGTTCTTGCATAGTTATTGATATGTGTTTCACGTTTCGCTTCTTTTTTTTTCCGGTCTGATCTATCGCATAAAGATAGTACGTTTTATCGCGGGTAACTGTCCCGGCTAATCCTACGAAAAATAATGGAGCAGATATTTTTGCGTTAACGTTTGAAAAATATGGCCGCCTGTGTGTAAAGTATCAAAGAGAAGAATTTTACCTCGCTGAACTTAATAATAACGTAGCACGTTGAAAAAGAAAAATGTGCTGCAGTTTTGTTTCGAGCGAGACAGGTGTCTATTATATTTTGATGCAGTTGCCATACCCAATCAATAAATTTTTAGCAGTTGTATGAAAATATTTATCAAAAGGGGAGGGGAGGGGGATGGAAGCAAAAGCGTTTAGAGGTGGATACACCGGTTTATAACTGACAGCTGTGAAGTGTTCACGCGTTGTTTGCAGATGTAACTGACATGACGTTCGCAAATGTTTGTTTCTCTATTTCTTTTTGTGCATGTTTTATTTGCTTTCTGGTTTTTTTGTTTCCCGTCGGAGTAAAATAACAACATATCGTTCTGCAACGCGACAGTAATTTTGTCTTATACCTGGTGATATATTGTGATTGTAGCTCACTTTTAGTTCCAAGCCTTCCCTCCCTCCCTCTCTCTCTCTCTCTCTCTCTCTCTCTTTCTCTTTCCTTCCATGGATTTATTTCGTCATTAAAACTAGGTAAAGTAGGATATACGTAATATCGTGGACAGAAAAAAAAGAGGCGGAAGGAAGATTTGAAATAACGATTAGTTTAAATTACAAGGATAGGCTGAAGGAAAGACGACTAGGGTTCCAAGGTCCTTTAACAGTTTTTGAACCTTCGACAGATTTTATTCAGATATATGCGGAATATTCCATTGTATATTTTATACTACTCGAGTCGCTGTATTCCCATTACTGAGTCATAACATGGTTGGCTGTAAAAAAAAATTCAATATTCCAGCAGAATGGCGTAGTAGTAAGAAAAAGAAGAGGCAAGTAAGATTCAACTTCTAAAATATATTCTGCGTGGGAATAAAGAATGGTGGTTGTATGGTACTTCAACGATAATAAATAATTTCGCGACTACGGCGAAGTTTTATTACGGTTAATATATTTTGAAACTCTTTCGTTCCACCGACCGTACTATATTGCTTACGCGCTATTATTAACCTCGCATCTATTAATATAATTACTCATTAAATAAACATTAATGGCAGGAATATTAAATAAATCTAGAGAGCACTGCTTTCGTGCAGTTAAAGTAATTATGGTCGGTTGTTCTCCGAGCATCAAATCAATCTCGCGTTATCATTGAGGCAACACGGTTCCTCATAATCTTTGGTATATTACGTTTAAAATGCCTTGAATCTTTTTATATCCATTACCATTCAACGATGTATGTATACAAGTGTCGCGGTCTTCCTTACCCACTCAGTTGCTCACTAACACGCATGTAATTACACGCGACAATGACGAAACGACAGTGATGCGTTTGTGCACGCTATATGTGTAGTATGCGTACTGTGCATCGTATAATCAAGTATAATGTATCGCGTTTGATATCCTTACGTGCTTCAGATAAAGAAGACACGAATATATGTATAGGAACACGTGTGGAGAAAGTCTAAATAAATTTAATGCGAGATATGCAATTAAATAACCGTAAATAAAAGAGAAATTTGTTTGCGAGAATTATGGGAAGGAATAACGTGTAGTAATTATTCTTTATTTATAGTGGGTGTAAATTAATCAAAATTTCATAGAAAGCTATTGAAATTTATTTCAACGCGTAACGTAACGTACTGTAATCTAGGGGGAACGTTTAATTTATAAAGAAACAGGCCAGTAGCCCTTTATTATCCGCAGGAAAATAATTAATTAGCGATGCGCTTTCGTGTCGGTTGTACAGCTGGTGCAATCATTCTTTGGCTGACTCAGCTGCTACGTAGCTGAAAGCGTTGCGAAGAAAAACATCAGCCGTATTAAAGATAGGAAAAAAAGACTCCAGGCAAATGGTTGTTGTTTGGTATCAATCTGAAAGAATTTCTCTCTTAATTTTGCTTCTTGCTGTAGTTGCCCATTTCGATGTTCGCCAGAGGCGCTCCGTCAGGCTTCCACGTAATATATCACCGGTCATTTCGAAAATTGGCAGCCCCTTTCTCGATTTTTAAACTCTCGATACTCATAATCTTCGAATTTCTGAATTTTCAACTTTGTATGTACTCGAATTTTCAAGTTTTCGAAACTTCAAAATTTCAGCAGTCCAAAACTTGGACCCTTGAAGATTAAACAATTTCAAAATTAATTTATTTTTCTTTTTCTTTTTTTTTTTTAATTTGAACTATTTGATTTCCAAGCTTTCCAACGTTTAAGGTTAAAAATGTTAGAATTTTTTGAGCGTTAAAGCATCCACTGCTAAGCAAGTGTACTAAACAAATATTAAACACGTTACATCAGAATCTCAAGTATTTAAAGCCGCTTAAGCTCTGATTCCGCTAAACTAATATACGTTGAGTGTTCTCCTGAAATTCAGAGCGTAGATTTCGAGCAATCTCGCGTTGTTTCGTACGGTGACGCATAGACTTGTAATTAATTACGGTGCATGACGTTCACGCGTGATAAAATATCGTCGCATATATACCGTAGGATAATTGAAAGCGTGACAAAAAGGCCACAGCAAATATAATAAAACGGAAACGTGCAACGAAAGTGTATCTGATATCGTACGCCCTTTTGTCGTTAATAATCCCGCGGACCTTTGCTCTTTCCTTTTTTTTTTTTTTTTGCCAAAGAAACCTTGCAAAGATATTTCGTCCCGCGATACGCACGGATAATATGCATAAAACATGATACGATCACGCACATATCACTTGAAATTCCACGAGCGTCGGCAATGAGAGAATTTCGTCAACTTTTTGACGATACTGTACTACCGGGCACAGAGCTTCTTCGAGTTCAAATACGCGCGCGCATACACACACCACGCTACAAGTATTTACATATGTATGTACAGGGTGCACTGCACACGCATACATACGTGTACACTGTCTGTTCCTTAAAGCGGAAAAGATTAACAAGCAAGAACAACCGGTGAGCGTATTGAATTGGACACATCGATGTTGAGTGAGCGTAAAACTCCACCAACACATTAATAACCTAACCGAGCAAACAGAAACAAATAGAGCCTCCGTGAATCGAAGAATTTCATTATCTGTGTGGGGTTATCTCGGGTCAACGGAATAGCCTATCGTCGTTCATTCAGAGATCCATTTAATTACCAGAATTCCATTCAGTTTATGCATCACTTTACTTGCCGATTTAGCCGTCGTTATATCGTTTATATACATGCGTGTATCACGCGGTTGTTGAGGCGAAAACATCGGGTGAAAGAGAGGACGGGAGAACGATGAGACGAGGATAGAGACAGCTTGCCGAGGGGTGGGTTGGTGGAGAGGGGAAATGCCGTGGGATCGGAATTTCTCGAGAACATTATTATCATTTGAAATTACGCGAGTGATTCGATTCGCTGTAATGCAGTCGCATAATTCCCTCCGTGTACAGCTGTGCGTTATGTATAATACTTAACCGTGACGCGTACTGTATCCGGACATAAATAAAAGCTGCGAAGATTTCCCGAAGCAAGTATAACACGACGTTTTCCAAAGGGAGGATCGTACAGAAACACGCAAATCGTATGTAATATCCTTATCGGTGTTTACAGTTTCATGTCAGATTTGAAATATCCGATTGAGCTGAGAGATAGCTAATAGTGATTTAGATGTAATTCGATTACAAGTGACCGTATGCTTTTGCCATAAAACTGGCCTAGGAATTTTTACGATATTTTAAGCTAACGGTGTACGAACCTTGAATTTTTTGTCAATCTCTGTCCCTTCTCTAATGATTCCTGTTAACGGCCCACTAGATCGTTTTAAACCTATACATATAAATTTGTACAATACATATGTGTATATATATATGGAATATGTACGTAACGAAGGTATTTCAATATCTTATAGGTAGGTATCTCCCTTTACGTGTATAATATATTATAGGAAATATTTTGAAATTTCATTGTAACGAGACTCGGCTATCACGATCATACTGATAAAGTTTGGAACGAATCTGAAAATGTATATGGAATGATGACAATTGTGCATTATGTTAATAACTCTGAATATTCAGTGGGGCCATCCTTAATACTTATTATATGCTTAAAATTGCTATTCATTGTGTATACGAATTTTCTACTAAATATATGTCCACGGTAAATCAGCAAATATCTTGTAGCTTTCATATACATTTTCGTGGTAGTCGTGTTTCATTACAGTATTTTAATGAAATTTCAAAATATCTTATATAACGTACACATAAAAATTGTTTATGACTGGCGCTCAAATACTTGCACGAGCCACTGTAAATATATAAAATATGTATGTAAGCATGTACATACTTTCATAGCGAATTCGTAATTTGTTGAAGCATGGACTACGCAGACTATGTTGTGTGCAATTTCAAGTGGATACACATCACGATATTGAAAGTTATTTATAATGCGCGGTTGGTCGTGGCCGAGGCTCAGACGCGAATTGTATATGATGGAATCGTGTGTATGATAGCTACCACTCGGCGAGTACAGTGCAGTACAAAAGTTATTCGATTAGTTTGTCCCTAAGATCTTGTCTTTCCTTCGTGTCCTCGTTACACGGCCACTATTATTATTGACGTTACTAATTCCCTCTCCTTCCTCCTCTCTTCCTCTATATATAGCTCTCTGTCGTTAACCTCATCGTATTCATCATTTTATTACCGTATTCGAGCGTTGTTATTTCATGTCTGCTAATTGCACTAATGAGACGTAATCTTAGTTGCATTACATCGTGTATTTCTTCGACGTTATCGCGTTTCGTGGCGTATCTCGAATGCAAATGAGAATATGTATCGAATGTTCTGCAAACGCGTTCGTTTCTTTATTTCGAAGGTTTTTCGTAACGCTTGGCAATGAAATTTCTGATCGGTGTGTATGTGAGTCGGGACGAGTAGCATGTAAAGAGGTCTGGTGTAATGTTTTCGAAATCGGAGAGACATATTAATCGAACGACAACAAAGAAATATTTTTAATATCCATCGTCATAGAAAATTTATATATATATATATTTTTTTTTTTTTTAATTAGAGAGAAACAAATATTTTCACATTTTTCACATTTTTATACTTCATGTTTTATATTAATGGATTTTTATTGCGATTTTTTGTTACCTTAAAATCATAATCTGCGAACATTTGCATTTATGAAATTTTACATGTGGACGGGAACGCAACGGAAATATTTTACCATCGTTATTTCAAATAGTCTCGTAATATTTCATCATCACTCGTAAAATATATGTGTAACATATTTCTTCATTTTTAAACATGGATATATATTTAACGGTTAAATAGATTTTACGAGTTCAGGATGCGCGATAATGGTCCGTTATTATTACAGCGTTGTTACCTAGAACAATGGTTTCTCCGCTCACTTGTTCGTGCGCTCTTGATTAAAGAAACTCACTAATTTCAGAAACGTTCGGCAAAGAACACGAAATAGCATTAAAATTTATCATTAACGTAACAACATATCGTAAAACTTCATGAATCTGTTATCTTCTGATAAAAGTATCTTGTAGCATTGAATCGAATAGGTTGTTCCCCTTTTTAATTACGTTACATTAAAATCACATCTTTTCAATTGCCGAATAACATCGATGTAAGAAAACCAACAAAACTGTGCTTATCGTATTTTTCTCGCTTATTCGCCGTTTTATTCACTTAACAAACAAAATTCCATTTAATTTCATTTCACCTAATCTTTGTTTAATATTTCGATAGTTCCATCGTTCACCAGCGTTTTGTTCGCTTCTTCTCGGTTATTGCGACTACAAACGCGAAATCCCAATTTGCGAAAATAGAGACGGCTTATCATTGTGTCGCGTATGCAGGCATTCGGTTGATCGTCACATTGATTGCGCGTTGCTGAGAGCAATGCCAACGAACCAAATGTCGAATCGATGGTCAATTTCTATTACGAAGCACGAATATATATATATATATGAATATATATATATATATATATGAATGACCCGTTGCACCTTGCAACGAGGTTAAAGGACAGTCATCGGGTCAAATCGATAATCCGTTTAATCCTTACTCCCCCTCCCCCTTACCATTCATCTTCAAAAAGGGAGTGGGGGTTGAAAAAAAAGGGGAAGAAGGGAGATATGTACAGGTTTCTTCGAGCCTTATCTGATAAACCGTACTTAAAATTCCGCGATTCTGACGGTTACGTTTTCGTCTGTTAAATATTTATGGAACTTATAAAGTTTCCTCTCTTTCCTCTATAAGGAAAGATCAAGCACTTTCGACGCGGTGTATAATATAACGTTCTTTGGGAATGAACTCGATTTAGGGAGGAGGTAGAAAGGCAGCCAGAGATCGATGTAACTAGACAGTTTGATGTTCATATTATTATCTTAATCCTGTATAATATTATGGAACGTTATACCATCGCGATACATTAATGTCTTGTGCGTGTACGTAGGTTTGGCGGAACGAATATAACGCCGGGGAAAATATGGAAACGTTTTATCGTTTATTTAAAAATATTCCCTCGCTGCGATATTTCCTCACCTGCTATCGTAAAATTTACGGTAAGTGAAATGTATTATAAATTTGCAACGACTCCGGGAAATTTAATATTTTCATTCGTACATTGTTGAACAACGTAAATAACGAATAAATGAAAAATAAATTTACGACGTGTTGTTTGTTTCATTATAGTTTCATTAAGAATCACGGTTCGTGGCGATATATTAAATAAATTTGATATTAGCTGTGAAAGGAAGTTTGTTACGTAGCCGATAGTTGCAGATTGTAGGCCACTTTAGACGTCGCGAGACTATTTTGTTGCGAATAAGATCAAAGGTTAATCGGATTGCTGCATGAGATTAGATTTTACAAAGAAGATTTACGTCCGTGCACCTTTATTTGCTCGTCCACCTGCAAGCTTTATTAAATCGCTGCATTCTCTTTATCTTTGTATTCCCTGCCGAACCCAACTCGAGATCGATGAAAGAATAAACGTCTGCAAAGTTTCCAAACAAACTTTGCTTTATTAAATGTCGTAATTTCATTTCGTTAGCTACCTTTTAGAAAATCGAGCAAATAGAACGCCAATCGATTCTACGAAGAAATTATCTGTTGTAAAAATAGATCACATACACAGCGGCTACCTTGTGCATGTTCGTGCGAAAATTCATATTTTCATAATGAAAATTAAGTAGAATTAAAAAAAGAAATTAAGTTTAAAGAGAATTTTCATCCGCTAAATATTATAATTCACACATTTTTCAGCATCCTGTACGTTCTAAATATTTTTACACGTTTCAATATCCCGTAAAAATGCATAAATATCCGTAGTCTAATAATAACAATAGAAAATTGTTAAAAATTAAAAGTTACATCTGAATACGTGCAAGGTTTCAATGGCTTCGTAAAAGCACAATTCGTATTGTTCGACTAGGCTAAGATCCAGTTCTTTTCTGCTGTATATCGGTCAGTACGTTTCCTTAACGAGCTTGTCCGCTAATCCTGTTTTTCCGGGGTGGGGGGCAAGAAAAAAAAAAAAGAATAAAACATTAGACGAAGTAACAAAAGTATGCAAATGTTTATTCACGTTGATCGAACGATAGACTATGTTGGCAACGTTTGCTCGGCCGTTTTGCAAATTACAATCTCGTTGTGCTAAAAATAAAAAACGGGAGGGAAGAGTTATTAAACCCTTGGTACGATCGATCGATCAGCCTAGCTAGGTATTACGTTGCGCGAAAGAAAGAAAATAACCGAGACTATTTAATATTAAAGCTTACAGTAAGGTGATATTCGGAAAATTAAATCCGGACTTTGTAATGAGTCACCTTGAAGCGAGCCAGTCCCGGAGAGATCGATATCCCCAGGAACGTTTTTATCATGGAGCCCATCTCCGCAATAAAATATATTTGCTCCCTCCTTTAATGTAACCAAACAAGAATTGGAGGGGAAAGAATGAATAACCTTCATAAAGAAATCTGAATCCTCTTGCCGATGAAAATACGCTCTGATCATACGACTTCATACTTCTTTCGTTTTATTTACTTCACTTTTTCTGATTGACTACCCTTCAATAATAAATTATGCTAATTGCTTTTTATTATATTCATCATTCTTATCCTTGGATTATTTTGCCGATCGATATTCGTATACGGGTATATGCGATACAATAGGCGAAATATTTTGACCGAACGTTGATTAAAAAGTTTCCTATCGTAAATCGTAACGAAACAGAAAAATGTAAAATTTCTACGTATGCGAGTCTTTGCTCGGTGGTGGGAAACAGGTCAGACGACTTTGCATAAAGTTGATAAATCGCGAAACCTAACTCCTTGCCGCGTTAAAAACAGGAAGAAAATTTCAGTGAACTCGGACGGACCAGATAGAATTCACGGTGGAAATAAGGCCGTGTTCTGGAATAATAATAAATCTGCCTTAATAAAACACTTTCGTGATTCAAGTCCAACTTTGCTGAAAAGAAACAAAAAAGAAAAGGAAACCGAGTTAAAGAACTCGAAGACCTTCTTCCCTCTTTGTTCGCAGAGAGTTTTCCATAAAATCTTCTCCCCGAGAAATATTAAAGCAAAGAAAAAGAGGATGTAACTTTATGCGCCGGACGATCTATTAATTAAGTATCACAGAATGTTAAGAGTGGCGCGAAAGGCAAGAGTTCGTTATAAGGGAGTGAATTTGCCGATTGACTTACAACCAGTTGCCAGACAATAACGCCAATTTGTTCCGTGTTCATTACTTAACGTTCGACGAAATAATACAATCGAACAAGCGATGAGTCATAAAATTCTGATTCGATTACGCTTTGTGACTTTCTCCTGGTTGGTAGCTGCTCGCGCTCGTAACGCCACATAAAGGATTTATTAAATTGTCATTGAGCTGGATATCGAACGGGAAAAGGCAGGCGATTTTATCACTGCCCCGAAGTTTAACCTTTCAAGAGTATTAAAATCGGATTAGTACCGGCGATATTCATTGTTCACAGTTGTAACGTTCTATGTGCCATGTCTACTATCGAAATTTTCCCCCAATTTCACATTCTCATCACTTTTGCTCTGCAATTTTTACATATTTCTCGAAAATTCTTCCTATCGTTCTCCTAGGCGAATATTTCATCCTTTCAAAAGTATAATACAATCGAATTAACATCGACGACGTCCACTATGGGAACTTTCCCTGAATTTCATATTTTCATCATTTTTCTTCTATAATTGTTTACATCTTTCCATCTTTCGACGTTATTTCGATATATTACTAATATTTTACCGTTTCAAAAGTACGATGATCGAATTAACATCGACGATATTCGTTGTTCGTAGCTTTTTTATACCATACGTTCTCTTCGGAAGCTTCCTCTAAATTAAAGCATTTTTATCCCTTTTGTCTAACGATTCTTAGATATTGCCTTTTCATAATATTCGTTGAATGTTTTCCTCGATGAATGTTTTATCGTTTCGACATTTTAATCCTCTTTCGCGAAGATATTCGGGTCGTGGTAAGTAGACTTGTTATTCGCTGCACGTTCAATGGGACACTTAACCCTTTTATATTCAAATTACTTTGCTTGTACGGGTCGGAGAATGGTTTTTCTTGTACACGTTGACGTGATATGTAAAAGAGAATACAAACTCCTCTTTTTTTTTTCCTTTTTCTTACGTGTCGCGCGACTTTGTTCAAAAGATATTCTACCTATTCGTCTCCCTTTCATTTATTATTGCTTTGATTATCCTTTGTTAGGGCTATAGACTTGATCGATGAAAATATTATGCAAATTCGTAACATTAATTTCGAAGACAAAAACATTTCGAAGATCTTTGAATCTCTCGTATTCCGTTATTAATTTTTTTATTTAATCGGACTCTCACCAGTGGTAGAATTTAAGGATTAATGAACATGATTTATCGTTTCGTTTCTTTTTTTTTTTTTTAAGAAGAAAGAAAAACGAAGGAAAGAAAATAACGATAAGAAAAATAAAAGCATCGTTGCATCCTTTATCACGCCAACTAAAAACAGCTGACAGTGAATTGATCGTGTTATCTTCATTGAATATGACATCACGCGCGGTAGGCACTCGGAAATTTTATTTGCACATCGAGCAGAAATTGGAATAAACCGGCCGCGTTGGCAGTGGCGTTATTAAACAAGGGATTAACGAATGTATGGTAATAAAATGGGACGAATTTTACGGAAGCGCCACAGCAAAGCTTCTGTCGTATAAAAGTGTTGGCCGTTGTTGGCTCCAATTTAATTACCGATCGATACGGCAATAAAACAGGAAATTAACTGTCACGGAAAAGGAGGGATATAGTTGTGTGCGGCATAATTTATAGTCGATTGGATTGCATTTTTAGAATTTAATTGGTTATGAATAATTATAGAAACAATCAACGTATCTGTCACGTCGTGCCTTGTTTCACGAGCCGTTTGCCGCGTAATTCTCCTTTTAATGCTCGTACTATTTTCATACAGCATAAAACATAGTGTGTTCATCGTTTAAAAATGCAGAAATAGTTCGCTATGAAAAGTAGTATCTAACGATTGAATTTTTTTTTTATCGAGTGCTTATTTTAATGCTATTTAACGTCCATGTCGTTAAACTGTGAACGTTTATGCGTTTAGAGGAAATTCAGAGGCGCAAATATGCACAGAATGATATGACGTATACGAAAAAGGATCACGGGAGTGACATTAAAATGTATAAAAAAAAATCAGCAGAAAGCTCTTTTCCATTCGGTGGTCTTCGTACAACGCGCGAAAGCATATAAAGTGTATAAAGTATAGGACTCGACGTGAATTTAATAAGCGAAACAAATGTCTGGGTATATTTGTCCTAGCAGCGGTTAAATTATAAATTTGCATAAATACTCGCAGTCTAGTTATTTGAATGAATTTCAACCGTTACAAGTCCTAGAAACGTTTCGTCAATTTCTACGGGACAGATCTTTCCATTTTATTTTTATCCAGCCGGTTCGTTCGCTCGGTTGGTTGCAACAAATTGCCGAATCTAGCTAAATTGTTTTGACTGGATTTTTCGTGTACGAAATAGCGGAAGCAATTGTCCATTTGTCACGATGCACGAAAACAGAATCGCAGTTTTGCAAACAGAGATACGAGCCGGCCCGGTGCACAATAATAGCGTTGATTAGATAATCAAGTATTTATTACAACGATGAAAATAACATACGGTCGGTCAGAGGCTGGCATTAACGCACCTGGAAATGCGCGATTCGTGTCGAGGGAATGGGAAAAAATCTTGAACGCGAATGGACAATGATTTATCGCGTCTCCATTTCTGGCGTTTATCTGTGTACGTCGGTGTACGAACAATACACAGACCCATAAAAGTATTCGAACGCCCGTAGACATCTTTTATGAATATATTACGTGCCTTATACGAAACATTTTGAAACTTCATTAGCGCTGTTACGTGACTCGTCTACCGTGATTAATACTAGTAAAGTTTGAAACAATTTTCAAAACGTACAGTGTACGTACATAAAGGACAGAAAATATTCGGCGCGCAAACTCGTATTTCACGGAGATCGCAATGATATTTAAACGGTAAGTCATCGTTGTACCGACGAGCCTCGATATCGATAACGAGCCTCTAACACTCTTTACGTGTTTAAGATGCTTACTCATACCGTATATTAATTTCTCGGAAAATATGTTTATAATAAATATCTCGTAGCTTCTGTACACATTTTCGGGTTGTTAGTCGTTTCATGGGGCAAGGAGATTAAATTCTTCTACGGTCAGCGTACTTACAAATACTTAGAAACACGCGCGTGCAACGCGTCATCGCCACGTAACGCCTATGTACATTTATACAAACGAGTTCTCAAATGAGCCGTAAAGGCGAGCGTGTACAAGATACCTGTTTTCGCTATTATAAACTGCTAATTATGCGAGAGAGTTACGGTGACAGCCAGTTTCGATGGAATCGTATCGGATAAGGACGGCAAAAAAAATGCTTAACCTGACGTTTAATGAAGAAAAGGAAAGAAAAACGGCAACGTGGAAATCTCGCGAAAGAAGCTGCAACGTGCTGCAAAGAAACTCCTAAGGGTACAAGCCGAGAAACGAGCAAAGGGGTTAAGGATAGATAGAAGAAATGTACAAGGGGAGAATGGGTGAAAAAAAGGGAAAGAACATTCTGTGAGAAATGCGGGCATAATGGACATTCTTGCAAATCGAAATCTTTCACACAGCAACTTTATTATCCCTCTGTTCTTGATGATACTTTTGCTTTACGGCATTATACGCAATGTTTTAGAATACAGAGACAAGGATTGGAAATTATTTTCACGCATACAAAATGCAATCTACAGCGAACGTACGTATAAATAATAAACGACAATTCCTATGCGAAAACTAAATCGAGAAACTGAGGGAACGTGTCATTTAGCACTTGTAGTTAGTACCTCGGTTTGTTGCTAATAGGTTTGAATTAGCTGTCCTTATCTTGCTTCTTCTTTGCTAAACAGCTTCGTTTGTGAGGACAGCTGCGAGATTCTCGAGTCGTTAATAACCTTGATTATGTTAGTAGATTAATTTGCAATCTGGAAAACGTTGCGTATCGAGAGCAAACGGCCTGTAATATCGGTTAGCAAGTACGTTTCATCTCTAATACTTTCCTTCGTGCTGTCCATTGTTACTTTGTACGAGCACTCGTCGTTGGACTTTGAAATATACGTCGTTGCTCGAGTACGCGTTCCTCTAGAGTTTCGCTGTACGAAAGATATCGAGAACTAGTCTCGTTAAACAAGATGCACTGTGTCACGTTCATTGAATTGTATGAAACACAGAGATTGTCCCGATCGAGGCTGTATTTTGTATCTGGAAAGGTTTGTAAAAATAAGCCTCGAGTCGCTTTTTCAAGTATGGAAATGGTGTAAGAAGCTCGAGAAAAGGCAAATTCTTGGTTGACACCGCATTAGTGTGTCAACCGGAGTCCGATGAGGCAAACTACAATTGCGACACGTCTCGACGAGATTTTCTGGATTCCTCGAAGCAGATCTCTCTCAAACATCTTTAAAACCGGTAACAATGAAACAGGTCTGGATATATTTTGCTCGATGACAAGAAACAGTTATATCTTAGATATATAGAATTATTTGTTCGAAGAACTCGGAGTATGAAAGAAGGAATAATATGAAAATTCTAGAGGAAGAACAGGACAAGTTCGTTGTTTTATTTCTTCTGGTAAAGTAACTTTGAAATTTGCTACGCTGTAAACCATAGAAATATATATTTGCATTTGCTTGCGGAGTTAATTACGTTGTTTGTTTCTTTCATTCTGTGGAAAATTTTCGAAATGTGTAATAATTGCTCGTCGTAAAATAGTATCGAAATAAAATATAATTAACAGAAATGACTTATCGTGTTTTTCTTCATACGTGATGTTTGTACGCGATAATGAATGTACGGGCGCGTTAATGAAAAATAATCGTTAAGGTCGATATGTACATTTAGTGGCGCATAGGATAACGTTTAATTATCTGAACGAAACGATGAATCCCGTGGTGTGGTGAAAGCAAATCGAATCTCGATGTCACGATTCACGATCAATTTAATCGTGGCAGACTGTGTTTCAGTGATAAAATTTGCGCGTCGCGATAAGAACACCGGCCAGTAAACTCGTCGAATTTCATTGTTCCCCGATTGACGATGGTAAGGGGTGAATAAATCCTTTTGCTGGCGGCGAACCGATTGAACAAAAAAAAGAAAAAAAAGAAAAGGAGGAAGCAATTAACTGGGACTGCGAAATTCCACGTTGCGCTAATCCACGATGGCGGTCTGCCGCTTTTATCGCGTTAAAAAAAAAAAAAAAAAAAGGAAAGAATTCTCTCTTTTTATTTTCGTCGAACGCTGTGATGAACAAAGGATGCAAATGTTTCTCGTGAGACTTTTCCGAGAAACGAAGGCTGACCGATGGAGATTGGCAGATGCTTGAGATATCAAATTGGAAATATATTTCCAATTTTTCCATTATTTTCCACTGCAATTTTTTAGAATAATTTCCCCCCCCCCCTTTTTTTTTAATCTACAGAGAAAAGGACAAATAATTACGGCTTTACGTTCGTATAATTCCGTTATAAAACAAATTTCAATCTGTTATAAATGAATAAATGAACGAAACGGATCGATCGGTTTGAAAGGCGTGCTTCAAATGTAGCTTTTAAATGCATCCACGATATTCGCAATTATACGCAAACACACGTACAACACAGAGATTAATAGTGGCCACGTAGATATCCGTGCGTCCGGCCAATAAAGTTGTTCGATAACTATAATCTAGCTATTCGAAATAACCGAGCATCCAAACCAAACTATTCCTGCTATTCTAGGTTCGCCGGCGTTCACGTAATTGAAGAAAGAACATTCACGGCAAATAATAACGGGTATTGCGTGTTGCCTCGCGAGCTGGCCACCATGAAGCAACAAACGTTCAAAATAATTTCTAGCTTATTGGAATATACGTGACGTCCCGTAGTTGAAGCTGCTACGATCGAGAAAGAAACGAACGAATTACTTTATTATTACGATCCAAAGAATTATATAGGTTCGATGAACGAAATGAAAGATGGAAAATGTGTCGCGAATCAATTTGCGCTCGGTAATCAAGTACGTTTGCTTGAGAACAGGAAATCGGTCTTACAGAGGAACACGCATACACAAAGTTGTTACTAGAAAATTACATCGAATTAATCGGATGGCGTGGATCTCGCGCGTTAACAACAACGCTGGCAAAAGAAGTAATTCACGTACGCGACCCATTAACGGATACCAAAACGTTGTTGATCGATCGATGTTAGTTTGGTATGTACGTGTCACGTTGTATTGATTCAACTCCCGACCAATCGAAATGCGTACAAGTAATTGAAATTAATATGACCCGATATGATATCAATATACAGTGGATGTTTGTGCAAGTTAATATATAAATACAATTAAGAGAGTAAGACGCAGGAAATTTGTTTCATTTATACAGCAAATATTATACAACGAGTGTTTCAAATACTTTGAATGTTTCATATATTCTTCGATATTACGTGTATTTTCTATATTTCTCTTCTTTTGAACGTCTCAAATACATACGAATTTACGACCCACGTAACATAACGTTGCGCCTGATGTGCAATGATTTCCTACAACTATGTAAACATCCGCGTCATCCAATGAAGAATTTGCCCTATTACATGCAATTGTCGTACTCTTCCCTATTCGTTCACGAGGCGAACAGAAAGCTTCCATATAATTAGGTTGATTTTAAACCGGTTAGACAGAGAATTAACAAAATGTTGGTGATAACATCTGCGCTTTCACGCGCAACGAGTAGGTAGCACAATTTGCTTGAAAGCGTATATTTTTCAATTACCCTCCTTTTCTTAATGGATTAATTCCTCTGGCTGTTTGAGCCTCGCTAATCTCTGCAAGTTACACTCTTTTTTTCCTCTCCCACTGTCCCTTTTTATTGAACAGCTTTTTTAGTTGCACAATCGCTTCTATGCCATTCTCCGGCATTTTGCTCCTGTTTCTTTTTTTCTCATCTTTTTTTGACACAGATATATTTCATTGCCGGTAACAGATGGTGTCTTTTTCCCTCACCGCGTTTCCGTCTTGCTCTCGTGCCATTGCTGCTTTTTCATTTTGCTTCTCTCTCTCTCTCTCTCTCTCTCACTCTCTCTCCTTCTCTTTCTCTCTCTCTCTCTCGTTTTTTTCCCTTCCATTTTTTTTCGTGCTCTTTTTATTTTCTCCGTGGTGCAACAATACGCACGTATATATACACGTATATACGCATTCACGTTCGTCTGGCCCTTTTATGTCTGCACACTAATCTTTACATGTCGTGGACGGTCGGCAAAAAAACAGTGTTGGTAAAACGCGGCGGATGCCGAATGAAAAAAAAGGATCGAACACCTAAATTGTACTAAAAGCAAACGCTCAATTATACTTAGCTATCAAGTGTTTCAAAATAAGGTGCCAGTGGCCATTTTTTCAGCCCTATAATTAAACAACGAGCTTATTTTCCAATAAAACCTTTGGTTTTCTCTATCAGGCTCAACATATCGTATTTCTAATATCAAATTTTCGAAATTTCGACCGATTAATAATTACGCGAATATTGTGATAAATACCTTTGTGATAAGTACTTTTTATAGCCGCTGTATATTCTCGTTTAAACCTGTCTGTGCTGTTACGTGCATAATTGTATTCATTGTTGAAAGAAAAATTCCTCTGGAAAGGATTGAATGGAAAGTGGAAAATACCAAAGAACAGCTAACTCATCGAACAAATCGCTCTCAATGAATCGAAATTGACGCAATCATTAATCAAGCTTAACCTAATTTCGCGAGTCACTGGAATTATTTTCGGTTAATTAAAATATCCGAACCTCGTCGAATCGCCGATAAATCCCCTCTCCTACGATTTCACTTTGCAACGCGAACGAGAAGCAAGTGGAGAACGACGAAATCCTGCACGATTTTAATGACCTGTTCCCCATGTCCCGCTCTGTATTTCCCACTGGTCGTCGTATTCGCGGTCTCTAAAATCGGATCTCGCTCCGGCAATGTAAACGAAAAAATTTGACAAGTCTTGACAAATTGAAGGGGCTCGAACCGAATGTTGCGAGGATACAAACATCGCCCGGGCTCACGGACGAAAGTTTCACTGTACGAGAATAGTGATTCCATCGTCGTTGCACAGGTACCAAAGGGCCTCGTCACTGCCAAACAATTGACTGAACCTGGCCTGGTCAATGTGGAACGATCCGAACACACGCTCGCATGAATATATGCATACATTGCCACGGTGAACTGAAATTAAGCCGGTTCAGCAGTGTCAGTTTGACAAAAATATAGACGAGATTGGAGGTAGGGTATGTCCCATGTGTTATTACGGGGCTGGTTATTATCGCATTTTTCCATGAGTCAGCGATTAAATAGCGTGGAATTTATTATGCAACTTTAGGTGGATAAAAATGGAAAAACCATAGCGAAGAATTAGCGAATACGTTCCGATGGATTTTCAGTGGGTTTGTTTCGAATTGGGATTATTCTATGTAGCATCAATTTGAGTTCGATATTTTAAGAATCGAAGGTACCTAACTGCGCTCGAAATAAGAATCCTACGTATTCTCGAAGCCTGGTTCTTTGCCTTGGTAAACCTGAGAATAAATACGCCCAAATTAGCTACCCATTGGAAATCAATTTAACGACAAACTTAACCCTTTTAATCCCCTTTTTACACTCAACTCTAGCATTAGATTTAATTATCAATGCTCTTTGCGTGTTCCAGGTAAGAAGCGTGTTTATTTCTATTTTACCGTTTGCTGGTTTATGTCTGGACAATTGGGTAAGGTTATTTTATTATCACGTTTAAATAGAAACTCGTTACCGGCCATAGAAACTTTAATGCGGATCATTTTAACGTTTGTAAAACATTTGAAATGAATTTCCCGTGTACAAATCGTAATAGCGGCAAGGACGTTTGCAAAACTGCGAATTGAAATGTCTATCGGAACTTGAACATAAAATATGAGATCAATCGAAATATAATATAAAATGTCAGAAAAATATTTGACAGTAGTAACGGTTTAAGTGACAGTCTGGTATAATTGAAGCTGTTAGAGGTATTAAGAAGATGAAATATAGTAGCCGACCAACCGAGTATATTAATCCTCTGACACCGGATTCATCCACTCGCTTGAATACATAACTATAAGCTATTCTTGATTCCACATAAACCAGCTCTATTCAACTGGTGTAAAGCGCGCGTATAAACAGCTATCTACAGGCGGCACATCAACGAAATTAGTTTTAACGATTCGTTAGAAGCCCGAGGCTTCTGTACGTGCACCCTATTGATTGGTTATCGGAATAATGGCCGGCCGGTGTGGGTAATTCGCGTAGCCAGTGTTGGTAATTCGTGGTTGTAGCGTTGGTAATTCGGTAGTATCAACGTATCGGTGCTTGCAGCGACAAGCCGCGGGAGAGAACACGCTCGTGAAAGCATCGTTAATACAGCATAAATTCCTGCAGACATTTTTACAACGTCGAAAATCTCAAACTCGAGGAGCTTGCTGATTTTTTCGTTGCTCGTGTTGCGGCCGTGTTACGAGATGAATGTTTAAATTTGCCCAGCCGTACTTTTATACCGGCTATAAATTAAAAAAAGAAGAGAACTCGTCAAACTTCTGTAACCGTTTCGCACGTATTTCAGCCATGTGTCACCGCGACTATCGAAGAATTATTTATTTTGATCGGTCGCTACGACTACGACTTGCAAGTCTGGGCTGAAGGTTCGGAAAAAGAAAAGTTGTATCTTTGATTTCAGTTGTCCTCTGATCTTTCGATCGGATAATACATTATTTCAAGTTCTTTTATAAGTGCACGCGATACGCGTGATTTAACGTGTATTGTATTTGATGCGATCAATCATCGTTGATCCAGCAAACGACACATTTAATCGAGAGATAAATCGCGTGGATTGAGAATTAAAAAAAAGAAGAAAACGGTGGAATATAGGCTCGTAAAAGTCATTCACCGATTTTTCCATAGACGTGTACTTGACACATGTATAGGTGCGTGTCATCGTTCGCCGATACACACGCGGTTATAGGGAATTGCACACGTGCACTCTCGTTCGGGGCCACTACAATACAAATTCGTTCGGACAGCCGATAAAACAAATAATAATCCGTCCCGTACATGCGATACTTGCCCGATCACGAACACGCTCCGGGATAGTGTCCCTTCATTGGAACAATTACCATTCATTTACGCGACGTTTAAATCGCATTTCGACTTATAGTTTCGTCTCTGTCCCTCCTGTCCACGATTGCTGAGTGCACTTTGATGTTATCGTTTGCCGAATGACGAATACATAATTATCTTTGCATCATCCTTTCACTCTGTGTCCTATTGCATCGTGCAACCCTCGCGTCCTGTCCTGGATTTTCTATGGATTTTCTACTTGTGTGTAATTAAACGTAATGTAACTTGGTCGACACAGTGGAATTAAGTGCATAGAAATTTGCCTTGGGATGGAGATGTTTTAACAACGGTTTCAATATAGCGGTCGTAGATGACTAACGTAGATTGAAATTGCGAGAAACGCGTGATTATTTGATATTTAACACGAAGAAAATACACAGAGTATATACCGCTCATAATTATTTGAGAGATACCATCTTTTATACTCTACTTCGCCTCTAATTAGAAAAGCTAAACGAGATTGCCCTGTTATTAAGACATATGGTTGTTTATTGTAAAAACGAAGTTTTGACCGAGTTCGCTTTCAAACGTGTTAGAGTTGTCTCATAAATATTAATATTAAACAGGGACAGAAACATTTCAGTCGAAACGCAACAATTTCTCTCTTAGTCCGGTTCTCCGTTATTTCTCCCATCTTTCTTGCCGACGTAATATCCGTAAATTTTCCATTTACTCGGTTTCTATCAATTTTTCACTGTACTGGTAGACCGCTGACCTTTATGCAAATTAAATCATACAAAAAATTATACGAACGTTATCCATCATCTTCAAACTCATTCAAATATTTATAAGCAGTTGTGCATATTTGCTTAGAAGACAAAGTCTTTCTGTTTGAAATATCCAAAGACCACGAATACAAATATAGATTGTATTAGGAGGTAAAAAAGTATATTGTAAACTGTTATCAAAAGGAGCGATGGAAATTTGAGTCAGCATAGAAAGTGCAGGTTTAATGGGCAAAGAACATAAAAGACAGGAAGATGTTTTAATGACAGTTGGAAATCTGGTCGGTGGATGTCCGCGGGAGCCACGATAACATCGTCGATATTCCCAATGCCTACAGTGAACTCGATAAACAGGTTTGCGCACGACGATGCAGATCGTTAAGGTACCATTGAAATCTATATCTCATTGTTACTCACCGTATACGTATCCCTTCCTCTGATCTACGTGGTCTGAATTTGATCGCGGATCTTATTCAATCAGATATATTAACGATGCGTCGTAGCGAGGAAATTTTTTCTCTAGAATTATCTTATCTGCAGTGAATCAGAATGGTCTTCTTCCTCGATTGAACTGCCAACTATATAAGCAACGTTGCGACTAATCTACCGATACGATCTATATTTCATGTCGTGGTTAACCGTACTAACTAATATTTTTTTCATATGATACGAGATCGATAAACCTAGCCCTTAAACTATGATCGTACAGGATGACCGTAATTACGGATGTAATTTAATGTTAATAACGTTATAAGGGATGTTCATCGCGCCAAATATGATTTTTCAACGCGTTACGCTATTTTTCAAACCGAGAGTCGACCGATACAGCCGAGGGTATATAATAGCAGAACTAAGTGAAAATTTTCGAACGACTCACCGACGTTCGTATCGTTTGGCAAAAGTTGCCAAAGTTCGATATTAGCGTGGAAAATGCAAATGGCGCGCAGCTTGATTCGCGTTTACGATAATTATTTTGCGTTGTATGCATAATAACGACGGTGCGTGCATGCGTGCGCTCGAAAAGTTGCCTGAGTGGAACGTACACCGAGTGACACGCTACAACCGAATGCATGATTCATGTGCCAATTATCGTTCACACAGTTAAGCAAGTTTTACTGCCTCGTACACAGACGAGCACCCGCGCATACGTTCGTTCCTGATCAACCTCTTCTTTCTCCTTCTCTCTCTCCGTTCATTCTTCTCTATCCTTAATTCGTCTTCTTACCCTATGGTTGTCTTACTTCGCCCCACTTTGTCCGGATTCGCGTCTACTCGTCTTTTTTCACTCCTTTGATCCGTTCTTCGCTATCCATGGCGTCACTTGCCTTCTCTCTTGTTCCGTCATTCGCTCCATCTGTTCCTTTATCTCCCTTTACCTGTTATTTTCCTATCAGGCCCTCTCTATTTGCCCTTACCGCCTTTCCTACGTTTGTCCCTCTCTTTTTTCTCTCTGTTCTCTTCCGTTAGGCCACCACTCGCTCACACTCATCGTCTTCCTTTTAATCCATCGTGCTCTCTCCTTCCATCATCTGTCTTCGTCTTACTCGCTGTTTCGAACGTCCGCCTTCGTCGTTCCTTCGATCTATCCGTTTCTTTCGCTCTTTAATTTATCCTCTAGCGTTGTCTTTCTCTATCTGCTTGGTTACCTTCTGTTCTTGTCCCTTCAACGTCCATATACTGGCTCGGTTTCTCGCTCGGCTAGGATAGCATGTGTGCTCGTGTGCGATACACTGGCAACAACAGAACTCGCGCAGACACGACGACAGAGCGTACACACTCGGTGAACGAGTTGCACAAAAAGCTGTGTAAACGGCGTTGCGTGCGCAGGAATATTGGAATCTTTCGTTGTCGATGGTATCTCCTTTAAGGTGGTGACGGAAGGTGGGGTGAATTCGCTGGAGAAAATTACTTCGGGATCTCTGTTGATACTCTCTCGCTTCAAGTACAGAACTATGGGTTTTATGGGGAGGATGAACTATTATAGAGGCTCGTTGGTTTATTGTTTGTACAATAATTGATTTCACCGATGAGCTTTCCTCCTGTTGTTTATCTTTCATCTTAAGCGAACGCCCATTCTTTAATTTGCTAGAATATTACTTGTACATCGTTTCATTACTGCTCAACATAAATTCATATTTATATTATAATTGCAAATTTGAAATTCCGCTGGATGACATTTTTTGAAATTAAGATCGATTAAAACTGAGTATTTAAAATCGAATTATCTTAAATACGATTTCGAATTAAAACGTGATACGGCTAACAGATCAACGTTGTCGGTACCGTTAACTTATCTAGTATTGCGTCGAAAGTGGATTTTTAATATTCTACGAAATAGGGAACGACGTTCAAAATGCTAGTAATATTATCATAATCCTATGGAAGGTTTGAAAGGTATAGAAAAAGAAGATGAGCAAACTATTTGAAAGACTTTCAGGTCGTTGGAAGCGACGTAATTTGAATATCGAGGATCGAAGATGCGGCGTTCAATAAATTACGGGCCACCATGGTACAAGCCCGATTGACGATTGTTGATTTATCACGACGATAACTTACATGACACACCCTTGTGTTACTGGAGAAAGGAATAGTAAATCGCTTTATTATATTTTCGGGGAATATGCCGATTTATATTACAAGCCAAAGTCAATAGACCTTCCCGATGAATAGAATATTTTTTCAAAATCCGTTTCAACCACGATTATCGAAGTTTTGCTGAAAGTCCCGCGTTTTTATGCGACTAATTTATTTTATTTATTACTAATCGGTCGGTCTTCTGAAAACTTTCGATTTATAGGAGAAATCTACATGGTCGATCGTTTCGGTTACTTTCTTAAATTACATTTCTTAAATGTAAAATTGGTAATCAATGTTTCATTTGTCTGGCAAATATATGTTTTATTCGTTTTATAAATTCGATATGTCTGAACAATGTTAATTGATTTGAACAGGCATTGTGTGCTATTTTCATTCTCTTCGGAGTTTTATCAAGTTTTATTTTGGTATAAAATACAATAGAAACCGTCGTATTTTCAAACGAGCAACACATAATGTATTCATTTTCTACGCACAGTGCATTCCCTGAATATAAAGTTGGTGATTTATTTTCACGTGACGTATGATCCTGATATTCGAAGACTGGTCGTATCGTCGGAAAATACGAGTCCAGGGGCAATTGTTTGCATTTCTATTTACCTCTCTCTTGTATCTAACGCTCTGTCGGTAACGGATGTATCTGATTTACCTTTATACCGACCATGGATAGAATCAATGTAATTTTCATCGTTGAAAATATGTATATACATACGTACATACATACACACATATATAATAAATGTATATCTAGGAAAATCAATTTTTCATTTTGTACATCGGTGCAGTGCATTCGGTTCGACGTTTTATTTAAAATGGTTCCGACATATCTGTATATCGTCACGGATAAAATTAGAACGTAGTGAATTTATTAATTTATTTTTCTCTATTTTTAATAAAAATACAGATAATCAATTTTAATCTATAATTTCATTTGTTTTGCATTTCTTTGATCGTATTGAATCCAGGAAAAAATGTATATTTTCATTCGATATGTGCCGAATAGATCATAACAAAGTTCATTTACACGTACGTAGCTCTCGTAAATTTACGGGGAAGTCACACGATCTTAACGGACGGTCTTAAGCTTTAATTAAAAGCCACATCGTCTGGCTCTAATTTGGTGTACTATCTACGTTCACGATTTCTTGTAAGGACTAACCTGAAATATCATCTATCTACTAGGAATGCAAACGTTCATCGTCGCATTTTTCGAACTTTTAAAATTCTATCGACAATACATTCATTGTCGATTTATAGTCGCCATCGATCATTCGATCCGATTCAATTTCAAGGAGAAAGCGATTTTATGGCGCGCTCATAATTTCCAAACGTTCTCCTTCTTTCTTTTTTTTTTTTTTCTTTTTCATTAAATTGGCTGGGTTATTAGCGAGATTTCGTTGGATCTGTTGATCCATTTAAAAATAGTTTGAGGTGTGCACATTAAATATTGGAATTCCACCGCTATATGTTTTAGTCGGAATAACATTGTGAGTGACATTAAACGCCAGGCAGATCAATATCTGCATTACGGTCTCTACAGAGAGCGGGGTCGTAAAATAAATCTCCGGCTGAAATGTTATTATTACTCACTCGAAGATAGAAATTACACAGTTAATACTAGTAATCCTTGTGCTAACTTTAATCTACCGGCATGCTAATTATAAATAACCATTCTAAATTGAAATATGTCATTAAATCACGGAATATATTTGCATTTTATACCGGCTACGCGATACGTAGTGAAAAACTTACGTAAGCGACAATTACACGTTCGATCGATACTTACGTTTCCTATTATTAAATATATTATTTCTACGACGTATCGTTATTCGATAATTACTGTTTGCTTCTCTTTTATTCTCGCGAATATTTCTTTGATAAATGTCACGATAAAAATTCGATTTGTCACGTCCCACACCAGTGCAGAGACGTTTGGGAATCAGAACGGGTTTATTTACGAAGCCAACGCGGTATTACGATATTTTTCAATTCGAATAATATACGAACTGATTCGGCCTTTGCATGACTAAATTGCTTGAAAACTCGTAACAGAAAGAGAGAACGAGTCTGTCCATCGGATGTACGTATAACTATATACCCTGTATAATGCATTCTCTCCCAACGTCGTTGGTAAGAGTGCGAGAGGGGCAACGACGACGTGGGGCATCTGTTTTGTATGTGCAGCGTGAATTTGAACACGTGTTTCATTTAAATATTTGTACCTGAAACTCGAATGTTGCCAATTTACACAAAATGCCCTGTGCGAGGAGTCGCTCGCAATCGCGTTTAAAAATTTCATCTCGTGTAGTTACTATATACAATCTATGCACCCGGAGGGAATGAACATTCTTCTCCACAAGATTTGACTCTCTTCAAATTTTCAAATACCAACGTATTTTTGTCTTTTTTTTCTTTTTTTTTATTCGCCGGTTAAATTCTATTTTAGTCGATGTTTATCGTTCGACAAGTACATACATGGCAGACGATCGTTGTATTTAAATTGAAATCGGCGTGGTTGTGAAAATGACGTAAGAGTTGTGCGTGGGGATTTAATTAAAATTCATAAAAATAGCAGGAAAAATAGTAGGTTGAATCGCTAGCCATTTAATTAAAGCCTTAATTAAATATGTTAAAAATATCCGCGGATGCGACCGTCGGGATAATGAAAACCGCGGAAAATGATTTTTGCCTTTCGGGGCAATGTTTACACGAGTCGAGAAATCATATAATCCGAGCGGACAGATTTTAATTTCGAGAGATTAATTACAGAAATATTATTTAACGCGCGTGCTCGCGAACGATTTTTACCGAAATCCAAGCAGCTAATGGAAAATTTGTGTATTCAACGCAATATTCCGGTTTTAATGTAGTAGTGCATCCGAAATACGCTACAACTTCATTATGCAGCCCTCTGTCCTCAATTATGCAGCTTTATTACAAATTTACAGACGCCCAGGCCGCGGACTTGAATTTTAATTGTACATTAAAATCCATTGCCCCTTATCAAAAATAAAATTGTTTCGCTCGCTAATTGAGCCTGATTACGTAGCTCGCCATCATTGTTTATTCAGTCAAATATGGCCTGGTTGGAACAGTTCTAAACAAGGCCGGTCTTCATTAAACTAGAAACATGTTATATTAAACCGTAATGTATATAGAAATCAATCATGCAATCGTGTCGAATGCATTACCTAATCTGTACGGTCTATCGCGTGACTGTATTTAGCTTGGGTTTAAAATTGTGACGTATTGTCGCAAATCACCACTACCATTTCTATCGAAACGTAAGAATCGTAAAAGGAAACGTGGAAGAAATTGTACAATTTATTCATTTATCGTAGAAAACTTTTATATGTGTGAATTGCATATATATTACGCGTGTATTATGAATGTGTGTATCAAATATCTTGTACATTCTACGTACGATTTCGTATTCGTTTTAAATTAGTCTAACGAAATTTTAAAATGTCTCGTATAACACGCGTAATATGTTAATAAATAATTTCTACAAGCGTTCGAATACTTTCGTCAGCTGCTATATATGTAGAGACTAATTATAACGTTATAGCTATATCGGTTGTAGAGAAACTTTTGGCAATCACTTTAACCATCTTCTATGCCGGTAGTGGAACATTGTTGCGGCTTGTGACATTTATTTTCAACGAAATTAATTCCGCGTCCGCGATGCCTCCCAATATTATTCTGCGACTGATAGATAAGAGTGAATTGGAGTCGCGCCAGCTGCCGAGTTCTGTATTCGTTCCATCGAATAAAATGGGAATGAATGAGTGATGAATTTAAAGAGCGCTCAGCCGGCATGAAAAGTGAGAAACTGATAGAGAGGAGGAAAATAATCGTGCTGCCATCGTTGCTCGCGTTTTCGAAACAATTTGATCGCCGATCCCGCGGATCAAAGTAAAAACTTGTTAATTAGTTTTACCGACGCAAGGAATGGCGAGAGAGAGAGAGAGAGAGAGAGAGAGAGAGGATGGGAAGAGTTATTACGTACACTTTCTTAATACTTTCGAAATTAAAGTTTTTATTCGACTACGTTTCCCGTTTTCCATTTATTCCTTTCCTTTTTTCTTTATTCGAACTTTTAATTTAATAATTTTACGCTTTCTTTTCAGTCGCATATGAAAAAGGTTCACTATTTCAATGCGCGCTCTTTAGCTGCTCCTCTTTGAGAAATAGGCCAAGCAAATAACTTTGCATAAAATCGATGAGTAGCGAAACAACCTAACTCTACTTCAGAGGGAAAAATTTCGCGTACCGCTCGTTGCAATGGGATTTACAATAGGAAAGAGGTCGTACTTTTAAATAATGGCAGATATTCCTTTTTGCATATAAAGCGGGCAGCGATATCGAACGTCGTGCAAATAAACTTTCATTGGGATAATACTTCAATGGCGATCCTTGGAACACAGTATATTATTCCATAAATTCAGTATATCTGAAACTAATTCACCCTCCTATACAATTTATCCCCTCGTAATTTTCGCTAAAGCTGAACTTTGTTATTACTTAACTCACCCTCTTCCATTATTCTTATTATTATAACAGCTCCTCGCATAAAAAGGAGTTCATAAAACACGAGCTTTTCAGAAGTAAGTAATATCACGAAAAAAAAGTGTGTCTACGAACTGTGACGTACATCAAAAAAAAAAAAAAGAAAAAGAAAAATCTGTAAAAAAGGCAAGAAATAAGGATAGAGTCTCGATAAGAGAGATTAAAAGTCATGAGTTCGATATCTGTGCCATGCAGAAGACATCAAATGCCAGTGATCGTGTACATTCGTTTTGGTATTTTATCAAGCCACGCGTGATCGGTTAAATATCTGCCCAACCTGATCAGACATTACAAATTCCCTCCCTTTCAACTGGTTATTTTTGTCAATTTATTGTCTCCGTCAGTATGACAACTGGCCCTAAATAATAACTGCCTTGGGTTTTTCGTGCTCGTTGCCCCTCTTGTTCTTGCATACTTAGGACTATGAGCGCGCGCAAGCGAGACAGAACGATCGAGGGGAAGCCAAGAGAAGGATGACCATACGCGCGAAAGAAATAGAACGATAGGTGGACAGGATGGAGCGAGAGAAAGAGAGAGAGAGAGAGAGAGGGGGGAAAGGGAGAAAGAGACAGAGGACAGCCGAGCGAGCGTATCCGGTCGTTGCCACGTCTAGAGCTCGTTCACTTGTTTTGTCTCTCCCCACTCGCTATACCCACGTGTTAGGATGCATTCACACGGAAAGCCACTAGTCGTAAAACCTGCTTTTCAGTTCTGTTCGCATTTGTCATGGGGTTAATTGATGTTAAGCGTTATGTGCGCGCAGATCTGAGCGTGTTTCATAAAATTCGTCGAACTATATAGATTATCGGTCGAATCGAAAATTCATCGTTCATCAGAATTTCGAACTTTTACACCGAGTACATATATTTTTGAAACATTTTAGACGGTTAGTAATGGTGGAAGTCGTGTTTGCGTAGCATATTCGTGCCTACTCTGTTTATACATATTACATTCGATTATGGTTATATTGTATGCTGTTTATGTTCTATGCGCATATTGGTTGGTTGGCGTATCAATAATTAATTGATTATTAATTGTATTGTATCGTTATTGTAGCTGCGTATTCGCCTGTGTAATTTTACTTAAACGTTAATCGGTTGCAGGTAAATCGAATTTAATAATATCGAAGAATCAAATTAATTAGTTACTACGTATATTATAATGTAATATACATATGTATTAATATATGTACGTTTTATTTGTTCTCGTTTAATTGAAAAAGTTACTTTAAAATATTAATAATTACGTTTGTACAAGAATATTATGGTGGATATAAACGTTAAGAGAAGGAGCGAAAATTATTCCACTTTGATGTCATGTCGCGTTTAATATTTCACCGGTCGGTAAGTGGCGAGAATATGATGTGCTCTACCCGTCATATACTTTCTTTACCAGAGAAGAAACTGAAAATACACATTTCACACGAGTTGTACCTCTTAAAATCATGATCGTTTCAAATAGGAAGAAAAGGATTTGTCGTCGAACGTGACTGGAATATCCTGCTGTTTGTTCGAACGAAAAATTCTTGCCCCATCAATTTCTAGATGCGAGCTCGTGTATAGCAAAATGGCCGCTTAGGTTTATGAGATAATGAAACAGATATTAAATGTATGAAAAAAGGCAATATTACACGATGCGGATCGTACGTGATGGCGTTCTCGTAGTTAAAATTTGTTCCCCTATTTTTTTCCTATTTTCATTTTTTAAATTGCTCATTACTGAAATTATTTTTACGCTGAAAAAATATAGATATAAATAATATCGAATCACAAATTTTTCTACTATTTTCTGAAGCTTATATGTGTATATAATGCGTATTGATTTAGCTTTCCACGTGCCGGATGTTGGAGGGAACGTTTTTAAACGAGGCAGTAAAATTTTATCTCTGACATCGTACATTATTAAAATCACATTAATAAACTATAATAAGATAATTGAAATATAGAATTGATAATTAATTCTTAATTCAATCGTTAATTATTAATGCGCTAATTTTTATGACATTTTATTTTTCAAATACCATCTGTTAAATTACTTATTTAGAATTAATGAATTATTTATTACTTTACATTGTCTTTTAATAAACCACATTATGCGTTGAAACGGAACACGGAGTAATTTCTTTTTATGACGCCACATCGTGGAACCGGAGATAGCGCCACGTTGCATTTCATAACCCGTAATTATCTCGGAATCGATTTATTTTTGTAAAACGAAATAACCAGCGATCTTCATTAAGTCGAAGATTTACTTGTCGTTTCGGTGGTAGCTCGTGATAAACATACAAAACGGCCCGACGTAAAATAACTTGGCAAGTCTAATGCCGTTGTAAGGCTTAATTTCCGTTTTCAGGGTGCCTCGTGTAACGTTGCCTTACGAGTAATTTCACTATTTTCCCTGTGACCCGAGGTTTCCACTTAAATACCTTAGTTTAACGAAACGGTTTAACTATTGTCCGCCGGCCGTGGAACGTGCGCATTCCGGCCAAGAAATGAATTCGCGAAATATTATTAGAGCATATTGTTCTAGTATATTGTTTGAATAGACATTCAATTTCCATCAACGAGGTCACAACTAAATATAATAAAGTTACACAATCGTGTCATCTGGGATATCGTTGACGTTTAATCGTCGTTCGTTACGAACATAAAATGAATCGACGATTGCTAAAATAAAAAGAAAACGAAACAAATAAAAAGTCGTATGTTAAAATTAACTTATTACAATCCGCAAAATTTTCTATTATGCCACTCGTGTATTTAGACAAGGCGTATTCTATAGCCGTATAAATACTTCACCTAACTTCTTCCTTCTTCTATGAAACTCTCTGGCCTGCCACTGTTTTTTTTCTTGCCTCTCCTTTTTTCTCGCGTATCCTCTTTCGCTCTTCTTTCTCACCCTCCTGTTTCCATTTCTCCTTCAGCTCCTGCTTCTCTTCTTCCTCCTTCTCCTCTACCTCCATCTCTACCCCACCCCCGCTCTGCTCTTTTCATTCTGTTTTTCTGTTTTGCTTCATCCTTCCCTTTTCTTCTCCTCCACCTTTGCTTTTCCCATCTCTTCGTCGCAGTCCCCAGACAATATTTTACCGGCTTCCGCGTTGCTATAGTAACCACTCGCGACTTCCAAGTTCTCGAAAGCTCGTGTGCTTCTCTTTTCATCTACAAACCTATATCCCTTCGCGATTTCTTTTGACCATTATGCAACGATTTGTCCGCGTTCTCCAGCCCCATATCTCCTCTCGTGCTGGTTTTGTCACAAAAATTTTTATAACGGTAGTACAAAATTGTTGGCATTTTTCTATCGTAGTTTCTCTCTCTCTCTCTCTCTCTCTATTCTCTATATCTATCTTTCTATTTTTCCCTCTTTACCGACAAATGAATATTTGGTCGTGTAACGGGGCCATGATTTTAGTTCTCGGTTTCCACGCAAGGTGAAATCAACGATAAATTCATAATACATCGAAATATGGATTCTAATATATATCGTGCCTTAAGATATTGGATATTGAAAGGTTTCCCGGGATATGTTTGAAGACGTTGAAGAATCGGAATTTTGGCCGGCGTGTATTTACGTGTGTGCGTGTGTGTATCGAGACATTCGCGAAAAATACGAGACTAAAATATTATTCTTTTTTTCTTTCTCGCTCGCCCGTAAGGCAAAAGTGTTCCTTGCCTTTTTATTACTTCCTCGAGCTGAATCGAGAATGATGTTTGAATTGAAATATCGTCTTTCGGAAGTTATTCAATACCATGCAACCGTATGGACTGTGTATTCGCGGAATAACTTGTTCGGAAATCGTCGGGGATCGATAGAATTAAAATTCACACGTTAACGAAATAAAGGAGAATTTTAAAAAGAATAAATCTAAGTAGGCTGCCGTATCATTTATTCGTACGAGATACGAATTTTCATTTGAAAATATTCATCGACGTTAATTTCCGAAAAAATTGATTTTAACTGTCTTTCATGTTCTTTTTATCGTGTATGAAATTAATCGAAAGATTTTGGATTGTCGGGAATTTAATCGGACTAAAGGTTGTAACGTGGAAAATAGAACGCGTAAAACAAACTTCAGTTGGAAATGCAATTAATGCAAATTACTATCGTTGCTGTATGCCATTTAATTTAGGGAGATTTATTTTCACTTTAACATGGAGTTTGTGATGCTTTTTAAATCGCCGGCCCGATTCATCCTATTTCGAGAGGCAGGGAATAATTTCGAAAATACACACGTGCCAAAAGAATGCTGAATTCGATGGTGGCTGCGGAACCAACGAAATAAAAGCAGTTTTTCATAAAGAAAAAACGAGAGAGGATCAGAACAATAAACAATTTTTTTTTTTTTGCTAGTACAAAGCGCACCTTTTCTGGCACAGTTATTCTTTTAATTGAGATTGTGATATTTGTATTTTTAATGATCTCCGACCTCGGCGGGGAAACCTTTTAATCGCGTAATTAAATACACTTCATCGAATTAATAATTAAATTTTCAGACGTTCGTTTTCGGTGGTGCGCGAGCATAAGCGAACGAGAAAGAGGATTAATTATCTTAATTAAAATTGCGACATGGCGGCATTTAATAAACGTTACTGTAAATGTTAATGAATTATATCAGACGCTAAGATACTCGCGATATTAACAAAATCATATCGATAATGCATCGAATACATTTGAAGATCATGCTTGAATCATATTATGATAAATCGGTTTTATGTTTTATGCATCGAATACGTGTGAAGATCGTACGAAAGGAAAGAATTATGTTACGTCCATTTTACCTCATTTTGTGACTAAAAAGAGATATTTTAACACGAAATACGTAGTATATACATAGCCATTGCTATTGATATTTTTGAAATGTTGGAGAGAATGGTAGAAGCACGCGTTTAATCCCAAAATCAAATGGAAAAGTAATTTTGATTCGGAATTGGGAACTCGACAACATATTGAATTTTAGCAATTGCTCTTGCGTTATGAATAAATATAAGTTATATCTATACGAACTATAAATTATACATATTTGTAAATTACTCTCGTAAACTAAACATAAAACGTAAACATGAAAATACTCGTGTGACTTGTGTTATGCTTTTGATGTGCGGTTTTGCATTTGTGAAATATATATATATATATATATATATTTACAATTAATTAAATCGGACAGTTATTTGAAGAGGAAATATATATCGAAATTAAAATCGGTCAGATATCTTGGTGTTTACGCGGAAAACGGAGGAATGCCTACAAAATCCGTGCTCGGTGATCGCGTGTCCAGCGAAATTACTGTGACGGTTATCGCATTGAAAATTTTATATCGCACGAAGCGCGTGTCCCATTGCTCATCCTCGTTCCACTGTTGTTTAATATAAAACTCTTTACTTGAAATATAGGATCCAGTCTAACTACGTACGGCCGTTTAAAAGATTGTTAGGTAGAAAATTTTGTTTATAAATTTCTCGAAACGTTTCCCCGTTTCTTGGAGAAACTTTTATACGCCTGGATCGTAGAAACGAGCAAACTAACTTCTTAATGAATTAAAAAGAATCAAAGATAGACATCGTCGTCATTATCAGTACTATTAAACCTGGAATAAAATATATTATTAAAAAGTATAGTTAAAATTCTACTGTTAAACTTATTTTATTACTAATTTTTAATTTTGAATTCTTGTAATTTTTTTTTTTTTTTTTTTTGTAACCTCGTTGAATTATATCGTTTGGCCTTCCAGTTTTCTCGTTAAAGTGTATAAAACCAAAGACCGAACAACGACTGTTGCGACAATGACTGTATTAATCGAAAAAATAGATACGTATTTGATTATTCCTGTATTCTATGCGAGAGAGATTGACGTATAAAGGGACGCAAGTTACTCTCATCAAAAGTGAGTACATCCCTTTTACCCTTGGGCACGAACGTGCGTGTGCTCGCCAATCCTGTTTCAGCTTTGATAAATCGGGCCGCGCATGTTTATGCAATAACCGTGTGAGTTCTATTTAGATTACAGAGTCGTAGTTCTTATTTTGCGACGCACGTATATACGAGAAGAAGAAGGATGGATACGAACCTTGAAGCTTAAGGAAAATTCTTAGATAAAAATAACTGTCAATGAAAATAACATAACGAACTATTGTAGCAGTATCACTGTAATTTCGAGAGTGATTTCTGAGAATTTACTACCATAAAATATGTTACACAAGCGTTTCGGAAAATAGTTTTCAATTCTTATGGTAGTGTAGAATGTTTGCGTGAAATGTTTGAATGCAACTGCAACGAATTGAATCGATGGTCCTGATTCTCCAATATCGGTTGACGAGAAATCAGCGTTTCTACGATTTTTTTTTTTTTTTTCGGAAAATAAAAAAAAAAAAATAAGCGATTTTTGAAATGAAACGAAATATGCATATAAAAGAAGGAAAATAAATTGTCCAAATGAAAAATGCAATGAATCGTCTCGTGTACATTTTAAGAACGTGGCCATATATGTAATACATACATACATACATACATAATGGCTCACGAAAATAATTCGTATGTACTTTTAAGTAACATTGACTTGGATCGAGTTAGTCAATTACCCATTATACTAATGAGCCTGAATATTCAATAGGACCCCATCTCTAACATTTATATATTCAAGATGACTATTCATGCTGTATACTAGGTTTCGACTAAAGTAAATTCATATATATATATTTGCAGTGAGTAGCTGGTATATACGTTTTTAGATCGCTTTCAAATTTTACGAATATAACGACGACAATCGTGTCTCGTTATATAGTGTTAATAAAATTTCGAAATATTCAGTACAATACGCGCATAAATTTTCCTGTGGTAAGTGTTGAAATACTTTCGTGATACACTGTATGTAATTCCGTTGAAATCGTATAAAATCCCATGAATCATATAGGAGTGGCAGTTACACGAACGAATAGCGTGCAATTCCCACAATTTTGTCGAATAGTTGAAACGAAGAACATAATAACGGGCAATTGAAATCGAGCGGGCGTGGGGGAAAAGAGAAACAGCATTTCCATCGATCGATTGAAAGCGTTGAGAGGTGGTTAAAATACGTTTGTTCATTGGGCCAATGCGCTGTCTCCCTCTATTCAGATAGCGACGAGTGCATTTCTGTATCTTATAGAACATGGAACAGGCACATTCGGCAGAAACCGCAGTGCCCTCTGGCCCTGTCCGACGTTACTTTATACAGCTTGAATCAAATTAAATCGGAATGTGCAGCCTCGTAACGAGGGACGTTCTGCTAATCCTCTTGCAATCAGATTTGCTATTGTGCGCCCAACGAAAAGAACTTTCCCTCTCTTTATTCTTGCTTTCTTCATTCTCTCTGTATTCCTTTCCTCTCTTTCTTCGTTCTTGGCCGTCGGTGCCGGCTAGTAATAAATTTGATTTTCCACAGGGTGATTACCGGTCGATTAATGGCAGCGACGTCTTACTTTTCGTTCGTGTCAATTTTTTCCCATTCATCCCGAATGGTTTTACGAATTTTCGTTTTTTTTTTTTTACCTCATGTGCTTTCTTTTCTTCCTTCTTTTTCTTCTTTTGCCATTTAATTAATTTTGCTGATTGATCGGAAGATTGGAAAGGTTTTTCGACTGGATTCATTGAATATACACTAAACGAGAGTATACGTACGTACATATATAAAATTTAATATTCATCGCTCGAAAGGTATTGATTTTAATATAGGTCTAATAAAATTACGATATAATAACAGATATGGGAGTAATGCACCTGATTCCATAGCGAGCCTGAATTAGAATTGAACAGTTTCGAGTGTATTATGCAAATTGTAATTAACTGATATTTGCTCGTAGTCTGTGGCCACCGCGGACAACTACGTCAGTGAACATTTATTACTGCAATTTATGAAATTGAAATTGGACTGTAATGCTGGCTGTGATCAAATTGAAATATTTGAGATGTAACTGTTCTTTAAATTAAATTGAAAGCTCTCTCGCTCGTGCTCGGTAACCGCATTTCAGTGCTCGTCCCGTGAATCGCGTATGAATTAGAGGAGAGATTATTATTATTATAATTCGCGAATGGTCGTGGTCGTTTTTAGAGATTTTCTTTCAATCAGACGGCTTGAAACAGTTACGTACTTCACCGTGATTTTCCTACAGTTTTACGAAAATAAAATGTGCAACGGAATGAAAACATCGAAAAAGTGTCATCGTTGTTAAAAGCAGAAAAAAAACACAGAGAGAAAAAATGTGGTTCTCTTTAAAAAGGAAGAGAACATAGGTAAAAAAAAAAAAAAAAGAAAAAAGGAAAAGGTAGGAACGGAAGGTTTACAGAAGTAGAGTATCCGTGTCTCAAAAGAGGTACTCGGAGCGTCAATAAACTTGTATAGGGACGCTCGTAAAATTTTTTTCTCGAAAACGAAGCAACATTCAAGTATGAAAGACCTTTTGAACTCGCCTTAAGTTTGCCCGTATTTACGAGATTTCAGCTTAGACGTCACGCGGAATGAAAGATTAAGGGGGCAAACAAAGTAAAAGGGAAATACACGGTAAGGGTTAATAGTAATAGTGGGGGAAAACAGATTCGAAGTGAAAAGGGGGAGGGCGCGCGCGCGCGCGCGTGGAAACTACCAGGACCAGAAGGGAGAGAACACAGAAGGAGGTAGAAAGAGAAGCCCGCTCAAAGTTTTGGCCAATTGATCCTACGTTTAATCGAATTAATAAAGGACGCAAACGAAACTTTGTTGACGAATACCCGATACGCTTGAAAATGTCTGGTTTCCTGGGAAATATATTTACTTTGCTTCCCCTCGCGTTAATTCGATTTATTAGTGCCACCAAAGTGACATTGTTCTGAAAAGTTGGAACTGTTAGATCGATTGTCCTTTTTCTACGTTGAAATACAATTTAGAAAAGCATTTTTCACTTCGTTTCGGTTATGAATTCGTATATGGAGATTAGAAAACGAAATGCGATTACCAAGGTCTCTCGTGTTCGTTTGCAGTCCTTGGTTTCATACATACTACTTTCTCGTTATTAGGTATAAAAAGTTTGCTCGTGTTATTATTTGAAATTGTGAAACGTGGGACCGTGCAAGAGTTAGGTTATAAACGTACAGTTGGTAGCAAAAGTTTTCGGCCGGTGGTAGCAGCGGGCAAGAGCACGAAAATATTCGATTGAAATTTATATCGCGATCAATGTTCCCGTGGATTTTTAGAGCAGTTGAAAACTTGGGGGAAAAGTATAAAAAGTATTTCGCAGAGGTGGAGTTTAATTTACTTTCGCAATAAAGTGCACGATTTTATTTTCTCATAAGGGAATAACGTAATGTAACTAACCTGTACGATGCCAAGTACCGAACACATCGAGCGCGCGCGCGCGCGCGCGTGCTTGTGTATTATTTCATTTAATGTAGTAAGAAGAAGTTGGCAATTGAAATAGTAAAAGCGTGGGCGTGTTGAGTTATATAAAAGCGCTCGTAAAACGCGAACGCTCTTGTTTTTCCTCTTCTTTTTTTTATATATGTATATGTATATATATATATATACATATATGTATAAAAACAGGTTGAAATAGAATGAAACGTTGGTTTGTGTTCATAATGTAGGAGTGATCAATATTTAAAGATTCTGAAAGTAGGTAAATGCAGCGAATAAAAAGAAAGCAGGATAAAAAGGTTGATGATGTTTTTAACTAGATGTTCTTTTATCATTAAAGGAAAGATTTCTGGTTTTTGCGGTATTTACTTATGCTTATAGCGGTGGCTTGATACAATTAAGTCGTTTTCTGATGGACGTCCGTTTGATTTAGTATTCGCGGTAATTTAATGGGCGAAGGTAAAGGGGAATGACGCATGAATAATTTATTTAGGAAACTGCAAAAAACCTTCGACTACACGCAACTCGTTCGAGATCATTTTATCCAAACGGTTAACAAGCTACGCTATGAATGTAAAATTGCTCTTACTGTTTCATATAATTCGTCAACAAATTTGCTTTTGCTTGATTTGCAACGAAGAGATGAACGGTTTATCCGTTACGAAAGTTTCCTAGGAGAAAGATAAACATTTCTGTGCAACTTTTAGCAAAGGAGGAACATACCTGGACGTTCAAGGATTCAGTTCAAGATTATATTGGCAAAGAAGTCCGTAGAAAAGCCAGGAAGTTTAGCGTTTGTAATCTTCGACAAACGTATAATTTAATATCGCGATCTTTAAAACGTTAACGAGCTCTTCAGAGAATTTCTAAGTGACTACGAATGTACTTTAATATTCAAATAAACGAAGACTATTACACCGATATAAATACGTTTTGAAACTTAAGGAAACACTATGTCCAAGTGCAAAACAGATTTAAGGCTTTAGCCGGACAGCTAAAGATACAAATTCGACCAAATTCAAAATTTAGAATGCGGAAATTAAAATTATTCGTCGATACGTTCGAATTTCGAGCTTTTGAACTTCAAAAGATTTTCGAGAAAAAGAGATGCGGAACTTCTGCGGGCGGATCTTTGGGGTAGGCACGTGCCGAACGCATTGTTCCTTTTTTGCCGAACACGAAACAGAAAAGAGCGGCTTTTCTTCGACGTGTAAACGGGACTTTATGCGCTGGTTATTCATGCCATTCGCGTGTACGTACGAGCTTTCGCACATTTACGCTACTCATTCATACAGGGAAAGAGATATAAATACGCGTGCGCGTTTGCGAACACGTGCGCATACACCCACGATGCGTAACGACCGTGTAAAGTCCCCTACTCTTTTCCGAATCTCCGCCACTCTACGATTTCCCCACTCCTTCCATTGCCATCTCCTCGTCATCCCCGTTATTACTCGAAAACCTTTTGTTTATTTATGAAATACATTTCAAGATTCAATTTTGCCCACGTAAATACATACTCACCTCGCTTATATCCGTCGTTTGTTTGTCTTTTGTTTGTCCGTTTTGCTTTATACTTTTCACGTCTCTGATTCTTTCCTTCTTTTCTCCTTGTTTCTTATTTCTTTCTCTGGCTGTTTTATGTGTTCGAGCGCAAAGCATACACATTGCTCCGTCAATGAATTCTGATCGCGCGAAGCCCTGTACCGACGGTCGGTAAAAAGTTACTCTTGCAGAAGTTTGTAAAGTGAGAACACGTTCACCTAGTTGCAATTATGTACTCGGTTTAATTCTGTTCTTGACACTGTGTGTCGTTTGATCGCAAACCGTTTTCACATCCACGACCAGCCGTTGTGGCAAACGTGGTACACGCATGTTTATTTGCATCCGTGAATATTAAGAGTGGTAAGTTTGATTATCTTCCTTGGAAACTCGCCACAAAATCGATCAGTCGAGTGTTTCGTTTCATTTAAAGCATTGCCCGAGTTTCGGCACTCCGAAAACGGGGACTATTTCGCAAACAGCGAGGACCAAAGTTTCCGACTTGAAAGAAGTTTGGTCAACGATTAGCTTCTGATTAAAACAAGAAGATCGATATTGTAACGGAAGAGGTATTCAAAGCAAACTAGTGTCAATCAAAGAAACTGTATTAAATTACGTTATGCTAACGCAACGAATATAATTTGCATATTACTTGCAAGTACATGCAAATCCAAGGAATTACTCGGCATCTATGTTTTACCTGGAAAAGAGTGCGCCACCGTATACGTAACTGGGAATAAACGTGGTTATTATTAGAAGAAATTGTATGCGGATATAACTAATAATGACGTGTAATAGTATTTTCGTCTCATGGTGGAAACTGAAGGCTTGGAAATTCGGTAGCCGCATACATAAGCGGCAGAAGCACGATTAAACTTTAAAATGCAATTATCTCAAAATAACTGTGCTCGGCAGTTAGCAAGTCTGCGCTCAGTAGGGCAACGTAACCCTTATAATTGCTCTGAATTAATACATCAAACAGCTATGTTATCTAACATGCACTGTACTATGGTACGAATGATACTATCTGTAATTGCATATTCTGTTTAGAATTACGCTTTCAGAATTGGTTTATGCACATCATCTAAATATCTCAATGTTCGAAATATATTTTTTTTCCTCTATCCTTTTCTATCGTATATTTATTTAACGCCATAAATTTATTGAATAATTTATTTAATAGATATATTATTAAGAAAACCTGTTTGGAAACACTCGTTGGAGTATTTTGGTCGACCCAACTTTTACCTAAATTATAAACACCATATAGAGAGTTTTCGAAAGCAGCCTTTCAACTCCAATAGAATTATTCTTTCTACAAGCTTTTCTCTTTTCCCGCTTTATCCTTTGTTACTCTTTCAAAGAATTCCTTTTATCCTGCTTGCGAAATTTGTTAAATTCTTCCTGAAAAATACTAACAATATTACATTTTCATGTGCAAAAGTTAAAATCGACGTAACTAAAATTGTTTGGCTTCTTTATGCCGTGAATTTTCCAATCTATTGTAAAAATTTCTAGCTAAATGATGGGTCGGTTAACAGGTTGAAAACTTTGTTTGTTGAACAATATTTCAAGCATTCGATGCTCTCGTAATATTTCCATCGTTCATTATAAAAATAAAGCGAAACTAAAGCACAACTTTTAATGCAATTAGAAATTCGCTCTTTTCGCGCGGTCGTGTCGGAAGAAAAATTGAAGTTGAGTTAATTAATAAAGTTGGAGATTGAAGGCAGATGCTTGGGAGAATTCGCAGAATGCGAAAAATTTACGACGGAACTATTCGATCGCCAAGTTCGTCAAATTGTCCTGCTGTGATCGTTTAAAATATCAAACGCTGTATGTTTGTAGGATCGCGTAATTATTGTAATTTATTAGATTTTCGTGAGCAATGCGACGAGCAATATCGTTGGGAATTCTGTAAACGTCGGGAAACATTAGGAAGAAAGGAAGGAAGGAAGGGAAAATGTTGGTGAATCGTGGATGGTTATTCTCACCAAATGCCGTGTTGCGAAAATCGAGATGAACGAAACTTCCATTTCGCTATTGCTCATTCCACCTCTTCAGCGACTATGTCAAGATGAAATTCTCGAAATAGACGGCTTCGCGATGGAGAGAAACGTACAACGGAGACACTAAAGAACCAAAGAATCAGAGTGAAAATGAAAATTCGGTTAAGACTCTTTTAATCCGATCTAAATCGTTGTTGCACAATTTTATTCGATGTTGCTCATGTATTTAACGAGTAGATCAACGAATCGCCAAACCGTTCTTCATGATTTCCAATATTATTGTCACGGCCCTTTTGTACGATAGTTCACCAACTAATAATATTGGTAAATCGATTTCACGATTTTATAATATCTGTCGAACAGGATAATCAAATCAAAACTTTCATTTCATGTCTTGTTGTAACGTTTTCTACCATTGTACGTTGATGTTTAACAGATTTAGAAATTGTACAGTTTTGCTAGATATATTAGTTAAGATTGACTAATTAATATTTTAAGAAATGTTTTAATATAGTCAACAAATCTTTCGTACTTTTCCGATTATTAGAAAATTGTTTAATCATAGAAGAGCATGATCCGATTCTAAACTATTGAATTAACGTGACAATTAAATGGTTAATGACATTTGGCGGTTACCTCGATAGGTTCTCGAATATCTTAAATTTTAATAAGGAAAGCCAATTTCATCGTGGTAAGAAGTTGGATGCGCAATGCGAACTGGCTACGTAATTAAACTCCCTTTTTCCGTGGCTCGAATGTCCTTTAATATGTAAAACGAGTCAATTAGAATATCAAACGTGACCTCAAACGAGAACACGCACTGCTGTACTAAAATAGCGTGGATACACCACTTTACCAGCCGCCCCTTTTCCCAAGAATCGTTTCACCTTCCGCAATCGTAGCTTCTTTTGCAATCATTTTCGGATCTCCTGCACTCGGGATCTCCTTCGCTCGTGAAACATCAACCAAATTGTTTTCCTTCTCCGCAATTCTCAAAGTTGTTCGATAAGAATAACAGCGAATGCAAACAAAAATAAGATATTCAAATAATAATTTTACAAATAAAATTCGATAATCTTCTGCTATATTTATGAATCAATTTTAACCGTATTTAATTAACATTGTCCATTTATTTTCTGTTTCAGGTACTAACTTGTTGTTTATTTTCTGATTTGTTTATGGATGGCATAAAGGAGGACTCATTTAGGTGAGATGTTTCATCTACATATGAGAATAAGGAAAAGCGTTTTAGAGCGATCGAGCAAGATTGCCAAAAGGATTAACGATGCTTCAGACGAGCGTTGCAAAATTGGCAAATGGTTATTTGAATTGTTGTAATAAACCACAATACGATGCCAGCCAGAACCGGACGTAAATCGAACAAGGTCGTTGCGCGCCTATTGAATCAGGCTTTATGCGTTTTGACATTGAGCTTGCAATCTGAAAACGATGTTGTTTTCGTTCTTAGCCTTATAGCAGATTTGATGCACGAGAGAATGAACAGTGACGAATGTTTACGCTTCTTCGTGGACACGTTGACGATATTTCTCCTCGGCTGCCAACCGGACGTATAAATTTATTAATCCTATCAAAACTGAAAAGATTATTTTTTCCATGCCCCACCGTAGAGCCATTAGAAAATAAAAAAAAAAGAATAAAAAAATTTATACGTAAAAAGCGTATATCGTACATCAAAAGATCGAAAGGGTTTTAGTAGTACATATACGCATTCTGTGGCAAAGCGATTCGAACGTTGGCATAGCTGATCAGACAAGAATGAAGTTGGTTAAACGTGAAAATAAAGTGCTCTCTGGAAGCTTTACGCCAAGCACGTACACGCAAGCTGCAATTTGCATGCTTTTATGCGGTGCGAAGTTTACAACAAGCGCGTACACGTGCCACCGCCGGAAAAGTTTCCTGTTTTTCTTACGAACTGCTCGTTCGAGGGGATATCCGAATGGATAAATTACGTCGTCGCTCTCGGCTGCCTTGCGACGCGTGCCGCGCGTCTAGGGGAAAAAAAGTTCCCCACTCGAGAGTTTTTTTTCCTAACCTTGTCACCGATACTATACGAAATAAGCTTATTAAATCACTCACGGCCGGGATAATTAAATAAATGAATATGATGATTTGAATGTCGCAAAGTTCTCATTATTTATCTTTAATTATGGAGTTTTCTAAAGAAAAACCTATATAAACTGCATTCTCTAATTAAATACTTGAAACTTTGATTTACTTTCTAAATATAAACAGAAGAGAGTTGCTCGAAAAGCATTGTAAAAATTGAAACTAAAACTTCCGACGCAATTTACTCGATCCACGGTTTTATCTTATGAACCTTTTTCGCAGAAAGCTTCTCAATTATCGGTTTATAACAAATTGCTAGCTGTGTACAATTATGTGCCACGTGAAGTTTCCGTTTGTACTGTACGAATGAAATTGCGGAACGTTTCTACTTATTCTCCGAATTCTTCGCATACCGACAGCTTCGTATGCAAACGTTTGAGAATTTACATATTTGAAAAGAAAAATGCCAGTACGATATCGCGTGCGATAACGTTCGTCTCGTATTCAAATTATTAATACACTTATCGTGTCCATCGCTTCTTTTTCTTTTACATTTTACGTCCCATTATAATCGTAAAGATCGTTATGACACATTAATCTTCTTTAATTTGTGTAGAATGTTGCGAGTTACTTAGAAACGCGTCGTTAATCCTTGCGTGTTTGATCAAGTTTTCCGATCATGCTCGTACTGTTCATAGCCTTATACATATGTAGAGAAATCGTATTAATTAGGGAAGATATGCTGAAATTATCTTGAATCGTATTCATCCTTCTCACATATAGTAGCTTGTTAAAGTATTTCCATACTTATCACAGAAAATTCTTCAAGATGAATTCTTGCTAATGAATTTTCAAAATGTTCCACGCCTAATATATTCATAATAGATTTATACAATACACTCGCTAGCTACTGTATTAGGTAACGATAATTACGACTGCGTAATAATATTTCGTTAATCTCGAATTAATTGGCAGCTCGTTCGAAGGCACGACAAACGATCGAAAATTGTCCTTAACTTGTCCGTGACAAATTCGATTCCCTGTGACATAAACGTCGCTGATGGTGTTGCGTAATTTTACGTAATTACTCCCTCGTCGCTGGGATAGCTGCTTCGTCCGGAGTTTATACTGAAGCACGCGGATCATTAATATCCGAAATTCTTGGCCTTTCTTCTCCCGATTGAACGGTCCGCTTGCGTATCTGGCATTTTCGTTAAAAAAAGAAGTGCCGTTTATTACGACGGGCAAAGCGTATCGGCGTAGAACGACCTTGATAGGAGATTCAAGGAAATAGGGAATGAATGAACTGGCAGGCTGATCGATCTCTCGATAGTTTCGTAACGTTGACAGAAACAAAAAGACGAATTGCAGAAGAAGAAGGCACGACTAGATGCAAAGAGCGAGGATAGCGACCAAGAGAAGGGAGGAGAACGCAAGGTGGAAAGAAGTTGCAGCGAAATAAATTATGCAAAATACTTTCCTTCGTTGGAATATGAAATCGCGCCACGGAGTTTCTCGTCACACGAGGCAAAAGAATTTACTTTGCCACGGCGAATCAGAGACAGAGAGTAAAAAATAAATTCGATAGTATTCTGATTCGGCGTTATCAAATCCGATTGTTGACGAGCACAACAGAAAGATTGTCCGTTTGTGTACGTTGTATCATTTCCCTTTTTTTTTTTTTTTTTTACACATTTTTAATATATTTTATATTTATGGAATATCCATTGCTTTGAAAAAGGAAGATGAAGGTAAAAGATAGAGAAGTGGAAAAAATTAGGAGAATATTATGAAATACTGCCAAGTTAAAAGTTATATGAAATCCGTGAGGAGAAACATCGATCTGCTGGTGGCTAATTGAACTACAAGGGAGGGTAACTTTCACAAAATATTATGTAGTTTGGAACAAGTTCATCGCGGTTTTATAGTATTCTTTAGCCTGTCAGAACTTTTGAATACCACGCTGTGAGACAGAACTTTTATTTACTTTTGACGGGCGGAGGGTGGAAGTTCCAGATTCCATCTCCCTTCTCTTCCGATACTCCGCCTCCGGAGAAAATAAAACCTATTCGTCATCATACGTGTCATGGTTTCCGTGGAGAGTTTCAATAGACGTTGCTAAAGATATATGTATTTCCCACATCTCACATTCCACATTCCTTATTTCGTTTCTCAAATCTTATATTCTCCGTCCCATATACTAACATCCCACATCCAATATTCCCTATCCTACATCGCTATTCCATTCCCTACATTTTATCCTGCGTTCCACACTCCGTTTTCCATATTCCAGTTTAATAATTCCAACTTTTCGAATTATACGCGGAAGAAAATTCAGAAAATGCCCACAAAATATAATTTTCTCGCAAAAATCGCGAAAACACCGTCACCTCCCACGAGCAAAATTCTTTGTACCACAAAATGAAATTCGCCTTTCCGAGTCGTGTCAGTCCGATGTCCCGAGCAACTCTGAAATCCTCACTTCCCACGAACGAAATTCGCCATCGTAGAGTTGAGCTTGAGATGTGCGATCTAACACTAACGACATGTGTATTGTAATTTCTCGCCAGTCCTATGCTTCCCAATTAAAACTTTATCGACTCCCCGTAGAAACTTGGAAATTACTATTAAAAAAACGCTGTACGCGTCGTAACGTAACGATGAAAAACGTAGCGATTTATTACGGTTAAACCACGAGACGTATTATTACTTCCACCGCCTGCTTGTTTCTACGACTCGAAACAAGTTCTGAGGGAGAGACGGAGAGAGAGAGAGAGAGAGAGAGAGAGAGAGAGAGAGAGAGAGAGAAAAGAATCACGATGATATTTATTTACTAATTCGAATAAAGAAAGCATAATAGAACGAAAAGTAATGGCATACCAGGAGGAGAAGAAACATTTTCAACGAAGAGTTATACCGTTCTCGTGTAACAGGGACCGATGAGAGAACGGTCAGTCACGGGGAATATAAACGGATTACATGCCTCGAATGCATTTCTTTCACCTATCGCCCCCTACCTCTGTGCCTTGTCCTCTTCACCTGAAACAGTAATACTCGGTCCCTTCCTACGGATACCTGGCCACAGATTTCTCGGACGATAATTAAGGCGAAACGAGATGAGTTCCTCTCTTGGCTTTTTGAATGAGTCACGTTTCCGACAGTCGCTAAACGAGCCACGAGATATACGCAATACCATTTACAAATCTCTGTCGCTGCGTTTAATTGATTTCTCATCAAAGCAAACAAATATTTGCTCCTCTATATTTATTCTCGTGATTTCATCGAGATTGCGAATATTTAGAGAAACAGGATTTTCTATTTATGCTTGTATAGAAGCGGTTTTCCCATAGAGGAGTTTTCCCAAAGAAGTGTTTCCATATTGGCCGCGTATTTTCTTTTTTTTTTTTTTTTTTATCTAATTCCCTCGTTTCGCTCTAGCGGCTTCCAATTCGAAATAGTTTTTACATTTTCATCGTTTCGCTGACAAATAAATCTTCCGACGAAGATGAATCGTTTTACGTGTTTATTACTGCAATTGCAGAAAAACAAGCACGGTCTTCAATCTTGTTTCACCCCCGTTGTTCCGCATTCGGATTATTTTATTTCGTTTCGTTCGTTCACAGGTTTTATTATTTTTCTGCTATGCCCGCGATGAATAAATGCATCGGGAAGCATTATTGTCATTGGTAATAATTTACGATGCTCGATCGGGCGTTACATAAAATTATTAACGTTACATTAATGATCGTTATCGCGTTTCGCATAATTCCCTGCCGGACGCGTCGTAAATTTTTTTTTTAAATCGATACTTATACGTATATCCACTGTTTCCATTGTTTTCCTTTCTCATTTATCTCGTATAACGGTTTCTTTAAAAATCGACGAAGAAAGCAAAAAATTGAGTCATCGAGCGGACGGGAAAAGACGACGTAAAGTATGGAATTGATTTATTTCTAAGATTATCCATGTTAAGTAACTAAAGGCTCTCTTTCGGCTTGATACAACTCTCTGATACTTTCGTTCGAAGGGAGAAATAGTCCCGAGGAGAAAAATACGCTTGACGTGGCACTGAGAAAATATTGCGGTGTATGAAACGGAGACACTTTATCGCTACGATATATATCATTCTATTCACTTACTCGCGCGTTGCTTTTTGAAATGATGGTAAGTAGTAGGAAGAGAAGGGTAAGAAGAATCCGCGCTATGAGAATTTTCAACGCGAAATAAAAAGCAGGCCTGTTTCATAAATGGCCGGACACGCGAACGCGTTCCTAAGGAGAGGGGAAGCAAAACTGTAAGCACTTGTCTCTTAAAAATCGTCGAATTTTTGCGATGAGAGGGTAGTAAGTAATTTTCCAGAGATTGCAAGCCGACGAATAAAGCGATAAAATATATTGCGAATACGTCGTTCCTTGGAAATTAGACTTTGTGGAAATGCAAATTTAATTTGCGAGTTCCCATTGGAAAGCGTTGTGTACAATTTAAGCGTTGTTAAACTTTCTCTTGGACAAAAACTCTTTTGTTTGCTCGCGTGTATGTATGCGCGCGCGCGCGCGCGCCTGTGAATTAGTGAAGAGGCTGGTAAAAAAGCCACGACAGTTTATACTCGTACGTTTTTATAAAAATATAAGCGGGTTCGCGGTAATATTAGCTCGGGGGTTAATATTACAAGCCATAATTCCAATCTTATCGGTTTCCGATACGCGCCGCTATCGAAACGTTGAAAAGTACATTGTAGCAAAATCACGGGTGCAACAATGTCCATCGTATCACAAAGTACACAAATACGGGGCCGGTACACATGGCAAAGTGAAATAATATATGGAATGCAAGTCGGATTACATTTGCATCTGTCATCCGAATATCTCCGTCCTCTCCATATATGTAGATGATGTTGTCACGATTCATCGGAAATTCGCCGTCAATCTGATTACAAATTTCAAACCAGTATTGAATTCCGTTCGATCCTGGTGTCATATTTGTGTGACAGTGCAGCAAGCATTGACCGTTCGGTCCCTGTGGATTTGTGTGTACACACACCCTATGGCCTCCCCTATATCTACCTCTGTCTCACTTAATTCATTCTCTATAGCGCGTTCCATTTCTTCGTGTCTCTTCGTGGTCGCTCTATTCCACCACCGAAGAATTCCTATCCCCCTGCGCACCTTCCCCAGCTCTTTCTTCCTTCCCGAGGCTGTTGCAACCGAAATTGTTGCCTGATGCTTCTTCATGGAGAATAACTCGACGAATGTCTTCTCGACGAGTCATAAAAATAACTTTATCGTGAATACAAGAGTCTATTTAACGCTGCTCGAGTGTACCCTGTTGGTGAAACACCGTCTATACACGTATCGTTGGTGTGCACACACGAAACTGAATTCTCCGCACGCGCACTTGAATAGTGCATCATATAAATACGCGCGCGCGTGCAAAGGGGGTGGGGTGGGGGGGGGAGCGTTTACACGAAACACGCGTAAACGTATGCAGCGAGGGATGCTGGCGTATGCGTGTAAGTAGATGTAGCTGCATACGGTGCACATTACGAGGAGTATCCATGGAGTGGAGATCGTTCTCCTCGCGTTGCCATTCCCCACTCTTCGGTGTAACCTCTTCCACTGCTTGCTCCCGCCTTATTTATCACAGTAATTCTCAATAAACTACTCGCTTCCCTTGTCTCTTGCTTACTCATGAAGTAATAAAGTGAATTTACTCCAATCTACAGCCTCTTTCATCGAACGATTCTCGTTTTATACGCTGTCCCTTATTTGATTTCTCTTCTTCTTCCTTGCTTCTCTACTTGCTTTTTCATATCCTTTTATCCCATCTTTTCTTGATGTTCTTTCTTGTTCGTTCATCGAATAGAACGTATTTCCGCTTCTTCGGTTATTTATACTATGCGAGTGGTTTTCGAGTAGCTATTATATATTTGGAAATTATCGATCGCTACTTGGATGATACTTGACTGGCACGGGAGTTTATGTTCGTTATTAAGTGGCGCTTATACGACGCTTTATATACGTTCGGAGTTTTTTTTTTCGGAGAAAGCAAGACAAATTGTCCCCTTGATTTTTAACATTTATCGGCATACGATCATTTTTCCTTTCTTTTTTTCACTTTCTCTGGTATTTTTCAGCAACGAGCACGCACGCGAGAGTTGGACAGTTTACAAGGTTAATTTGATAACCCGGCTCGTTAACGAGTACAAACTAATTAGGCAATAAAGTCGGCAATAATGTCAGTCGTAATAGTTTCGCCAAGTAATCACTGTGAACGGGGTCGTTAATTTTTACGATCGAATTTCTCACTGTGCATTCCTGTCGGCCTGCAAGTGGCAACGATATATGCACGTTTCCTTTTCGTTTTTCGGACGACGATGACAGTAAAATCAATCGAAAGTAACGTTTTATTCTGTTTCGTGAAACTTTATCAAAGAAAGATTAAAAATTCTTTCATTATTTCAGCCTTGTAAAGAAATATTCGCAAAAGCAAAAACGAGAGAAAAGATATAAAAGGAAAGAAAGAGGAGCGTCAGCGAATATCCTCAGCTGGATGAATCGTAAGTGCAACTATAAACGTCGATCATTGCAATGCTGTCAGTGGAACGATGTTTCGTTAGTTATCGGCTGCCATTGAACACGTACAATACACCGGTCCGGATCACGGACGAGGAAATGATCTGTTACTGGTGAATCATGAATATATCCGTAAGGTTAAGTGGCGAGGACGAATAAATAAATGGCTGGTGGCTACGCGAGCAAGCACAGAAATGGGGAACATAGTAAAATCGAATGGTCTATTATACGCGGGAACAATAGGCTACGAGCAGACGAACGAAATTGTAATTAGACACAAGATGCGCGTACAATATGCCAACGTTACAAGTAGAACGATCCGAATAGGTTGAGACTTAGAGAGAAGGATGATGGAGGAACACATAATACGAGATATGCGTAAACAGTTATTATCAACGATAAACTCGTATCTAGTCGATTCTGGAGTATGATATGAGTTTATTAGCTTGAAATTCGATCTGTCATCTTTCGTTTAACCAATTTATTCCTTCTAATCACTCGAACAATTTTTCCGAGATTTTAATATTAATTTCATATACATCACGCGAGACGTGAGTTAACGACACACAGGAAAGGGTTAACGATAATCTTCTTCTACGAACGATCTCGGATTATCACAAAGCGATGTGAAGAGGAAAATGAAAGCGTCGAAGGCCCTTTAAATTTTCATTATCGATATTCGATAACGGAGTGTACTGTGATACGTGACTATCCAGATAATTCCATCGTTTGAAATTCTTTCTCCCAACGAAAGAATAATTAATTACACCCTCGGTTATATTATTTGAATTTAAAATAGCAAATAATATTATTCGAGTTCGAAAATTGATATAGATCGAAGAAGCGGTAAAGAATCCGGCTAAAGAAGTTTTCGTATTGAAACTTCTCGAACACCTATAAATACCGGTTCTAAATATATTATGTTTTTCCAATTGTAGAACTTTCGAAGAATAGTAAAACATTTTCAATATATATATATATCGAATGGAATTTTAATTTGAATTTAAATTGGTGGTTTTAGTTTTAAATCTGTATATCGATTTCTCGATTTAACATGCATTTCGATGCATTCGTAAAAAAGGCAAATAATATTTTAATTCGTTAAAAAAGCGATAGTACTTGACTTTCGTACATACTGCAATTTTGTTCGTTGTGGATACATGATATAACATGTAATTCTACAGAAGAACACAATACTTTATTAAATTCCGTGAACTGAGTGATTTTAATCGTGATAAGTAATACGGTACAATTTATGGGAAATGTTACATTATCAGGCAATGTAAAACGTGAAACGTAAATATGATAATGTTAACTTTACGATTCTGGCGGTATTTTAGTTATTATCTAAATTACGTGGAATCCGGCAAAGCGGTTCTCGGTTAATTACGATGCTAGAAGTAAGTAGGAAGTATAGGACAAATTACGCGACGCAATTCGATGATATTGCGTTTTCGTGAATCGCAAAGCTAATATGCGTCACAAGATACGATTCATCATTGCCGGTTGGAATGCGATCATTGGTATTGTCGTCATTACCGTCGCAGATGAACATGTTAACCTAGCTCTAATGTGAAATGAGTTGCAGGGAAGCAAATATCGATACGTTGTACGATCCACGATAACATACACTTGACGTTTATATTCGGACAGGCTTTCGGAATATCTGTCTGCTGCACGGTGTACGCGAATTTACTTGATAACAACCCATGCATATTGACCGTCGATAAGGTAGACTTCAAGTTGCATCCACATTTTATACTCCTTCTATCGATTGATATTTTTCAAATGCGATTTTTAAAATTGTTACTATGTTTTATATACAGTGTTCGACATTATTCAGAATTATTAAAACTATTTAACATTTGAATGGCGAACACGCAAGTTTAATAATAATATAATTAACGTTGTAACGTTTTAACGAGAACTCGAGCGTTATGTTGTTTCTGTTTTACGTAAAATATTCGATACACTGGAATAGCAAAAGTTACGCGAATTATATGAAAATTATCATTGTCTCTAATGCTTACAAAGAGAAATGATTTCATTATCGTCAAATATATTCACCAGCCCGTTACTGAAACGTAAGCAATAACCGAGAGTGGTAGATTTTCATTTACTCGGCATCGTTGCTTCCATTTCTGCATACAGCGGGAATCAGTTTGAATAGAAAGTAAGCGAAGCGAGCCCTCTGTGCGCGTTTATTGTGTTTTATATCATTTTTAAATTGTTACTCAGCACACAAATTTCGTGTGTATTGAATTGGATAAAACTCGTGTTTTTTTAGAGTAAATATTTCTCTATGGTACATGTGTGTGTATATATATATATATACATATATGTATATATGTGTAGATGTATATCCCAACGAAAATAATAATGATATTAAATCTGTGAGTGAATTACGTTGCCTCGATAAATTGATGCGAAGCGTCGAATATTTTTCAGGAGCTTAAGGCGACACTTAATTGGGAGCGACCTATAAATAATCGTAGTCAAGTTTTATCATTATTCAGCACGTTTTATTAACGTCTTCTTCGCTGAGACGTTTTTAATTAATCACTCCGCGATAAAGCGGCCAGCGATGTTTCGTAATTCAAGGCCAATTTCGTTTCAATCATTATCATTTTCGATTTCGACACGCAATGAAAAATATTCATAAATATATCTTTCGGCTGAAAATTGATTACTTTTAAATTGATAACTAGGCTATTACGAAGAGCGTAACAGAAGTGATATTCAATAATAATTATGCTACTATCGAGCGTAGATATTTTCATTCGACATGCTCAGGATGTTAAATTTATATTTGATCACCGACTTGGGTTGCTGGATCGCTTTCACCTTTCGATTACAACATTCTTGTTACGTCGAGAATTTACATTCGTGTTAACATTTTTTCCGAGCTGTTGTTTAACGAGAAAACATACCTTCGACGAATTTACAGATTTGTTCTAAAAGGGATCGATCGAAATAATAGTTGGCGTACAATGGGTTTATATAGGAATATTTTTGGCTGAAAACAAGATAGTAAAGTCGGTTTATCAATCTTCCTTGTTAATTAAATTTTATCGGTATTCGTTATCGGCGTTAATTGAATTTTTCTGTTGGCCTGCAGCGGTAATGTTCTAAAATTTAATCCGGTATAAGAGAATATCCAGGTATTATTTACATAAATCGAGCCCGCGTCGCGTATTGATTTTCATAAAGTTTGAATGCATTGCTTAATGGAAATCGCATTGATAGGACGTCGTGTAAAAAATATGAAAAACGTAGCGACGCAGGATTTTCGAGAAATGAAAATTCAACTTCGAATCAAACGCCAGTGAAATTAAAGGCCGAAATTAAATCTCCTCGAATTCGAGACCATTTCTAAATTGAAACAGTCAAAACGTATTCACGAGATAGATGCTTGGTCGTAAATAAATTAAAAATAATATGTACGCTCTCTAGTACAGAGAACTCCGGGACTCGGCAAGAGAATGAAAAAGCGAAGGAAGAAAGATAAATTAAGAAACGTTGAAGTTGAAGTAAATACCAGAGAAACATATTAGATATATTTTTTTATCCATCTGACGGTTGACTATTTTAACGTTGATTTGCATTGCAATTTCAACGGGGAAATACTTTGTACAAGTTGTAACGTAATGAAGATAATTAAAATACAATGTAAACCCCGACGCGTATCGAATTATGCAAACGCGCAAGAGTGTGCTTATTCAGAAACAAAACACGCCAGCTCGTACAATGCATTATTATTTGGAATTTACGACGGTACTCATGAGAACGATGGAAAAGGATGGAGTCGTATTCCTCTACACTTGTTATCTTATCGTGATCTCTAAAGGGTTTGAGCTTGGAAGGTGATCATACATTGAAACGAGCCGAATCGTTTTAACGCGGCATTTCTTCTCAATTTCATCGAAACTGAAATTTATCTGAATCGCGTATAGATATAAATCTTATCTCAAAGGTTAGAATCTCGAGCGTGAGAACGCGTAACGTTCGGAAAATTGCGATTATGTAATGTAAAAACAATTGGATCAAAAATGGCGGTCGAATAGAATGAGAATCACTGACACGAGCAGGTTGACTGCTCCCCGCCTGCCGCTACTCCTCTTGCCCCACTGATTTCATGTCGGAGCGAAGCTCGTGTTACACGATGCAGACTATCTTCCGGCCAATCGATACGTACTTAATTAATTAACCCTTTCGTACATCGAGCATTATTGCTAATTGTAAATCCAATGAAATATATTTATTTCGATTCGCTCCGTTAACGAGCGAACCGCGTTAATAAGTATTTTGTAACGACATTGTTTGTCGTAAATGAAGGAAAAATAAAAAGGAAAAACACGGCACACGTACGAGGGGCGAGGGGTGGATGTTTTTAATTAAAAGCCCTTTGCGCTGTGAACGTTGTTTCCAGTAGTTGACAGAATAATTTTTAATATCGAAATTGCCCGATGCAGCAAACACTCGTAAATACGCGAAACAAGACGAAAGGAAAGTCGCTACTGATATTACTGACGCGAAATATTCAATTACCTTGCCTCCTTCGAAAAGTCATTTTTCACTCGAATCCGATATTAGACCGTATTTGTTTGTACTTTGCACGTTTTATGTGCCGTGAATAAATATTTATGAAATATCCTCATGCCGGGCAGATTCGTTTCTTTCTTTTTCCTATGATTTTTTTCTTTTACCTTTTTCTAACTAAAAGCAAAGGGACACGCGCTCGAGGGAATATTAAACGGAATTCGAGATGGTGCTCGACGGGAGAGAACGGCACGTTCAATTTTTCAAAAGTTCCGATTCACTTTGTTTGAATGGAGCCAGCTGAATGCACGTAAGATTACATTCTTAAAGTAATTTAAAGTTCGTGCCAAGTTTCTGAGGTTCTCGTTGTTAAACAGCATTAACTCGGTATTGGAGTTGATTTTACTTAAAAAAAAAAAAAAAAAAAAGGGGGGGGAAGAAAAAAGAAAAAATAAGTGAGAAAAAGGAAAAAGGGAAAAAGAAAGAAAGGAAAGAAGTGGAGAAGAGAGGTGTATCTATCGAATTAAAGAGCTGAGACTCACTGGTAAATCTTGCTTATGTTTCTTTTGTTCTTTCGTTCGAGCCAAAGAGAACCCCGGTTGGCTGTTTGTTCTCTCTGTTGGAAACCAACCATTTACGAGTCACTTTCTTAATTAACCCTTATCATTACAAACGGTATCTACAACATGCATTATATCCTAGAAAGCCTATTTCTTATCTATATACGTACATATATACACCTACATAACATACTTATGTATTATGTATATATCTGGCGTGCAATTATGGTAAATTATGGTTAAAGCATGCATCATATTTCTTAACAAAACTTCCGATGATAATTTCCATGTACATAGTTAGAATAAGCATTTTCGTGTTAATATCATACCGCGAGATTATAGAACGCTTTCGTAAACACTCGGTACATTATTACCGAGTTGCACGCATCAACTTGTCAAGAATTACGTAAATTTGTTGTTGAAAGCGTTTAATAGACATACATTACGATAGCGGTATGTCACTTAATCAAGGTAATCAATACACACCGATAATTTACTTGCTTTATCCTATAACGAATATTTAGAAGAAAAGTACATTGTACTTTCGTTTCGAACGATTTATGAAATTATATTTACGTAACTTCTTTCTACACACGTAAATCCATAAAATGAAACATATATTAGGAAGTACATTAACTTGTACCGTTAATCTGATTTAGGATCAACGATGAAATTTCTAGCAATAGACAGCTAAATAAATTATTCGAAAACATGTAGCATGGATTTCTACAGTGACGAAAAAAAGAGAAGAAGAAAAAGAAGGTCTGACGAAAATGGTTGTCGTTCTCTGATGCACTATCGAAAGAACGAAACTTCTTCTAGCATACTGGGGATTGTAATATTTATAGTCGGACATTAGGCAGGTATGGGAATCGGCCGTGTACAGTGGCTTGTAAAAGTTCGAACGAGGTCGTGGCTAGTACTAACGTCCCGGAGAACCTTATTCGGGTCACTTCGTGATGCTTCGTAACCCTTCGTGTGTCACCCGTTATATTTTGTGGTTACTCGGTGGGTGAGCTGGACTCTTGTGCTGGAATAATAATAATTAGAATCATATATATTCTTGGTAATTTCGCCCCTGCAATTTACCTCGTAAACATCTCTTTTTTTCTTTTTTCAATATTTGTTTTCCCAACTAACCGACTATTTTGCGTAGACTATAAAAAAGTTTACGTACGACGTTGTTTATGATTCACTGCTCTCTCATAATTTACCTCACGCGAACAAATTTAAAGTTCTTAACCTTTATGTAAATTAATGAAATTTTTTCTTAATCGATAAATCAAGATTTATTACAATTATAAATAAATTGCGAAATTCCATCGTCGGGTTATTTTCATGAAATTGCCTGCATAAATGTAATAAGTTTCGTCGCAGTAAAGAGATTATTAAGTTTCAAATAATTTACGAAGCAGCATTAAATTGTTGTATAAAGACAAAGTTCACAATTATTCAGCGTTCTTTATTCTTTTTTCTTTTTTTTTTTTTTCTTTTAACTAAGTAGCTTTTAATCATCACTCTGGTAGAAATGAAATTTGCTTCAAAGTAATGATTCACTGTATGTACACTTTATCAAATTATTTTATATATCTTTATAAAGAAAAATTTTATTAGAGAATACGTTATTAAATTACTTTCTAGCAAATGGCGCTGGATTCCAGCGAACTTTCCTTATGTGCACCAAATTAAAGACCCTATTTCATTCCGTTGAATTTTAACGAGCTTTGAATAAGTTTTGCGATTATTTAAATGAAATTTCAATGAAGTCGGCAGGAAATATTGGATTTAAAGATAATTATAAAGAGGAGAACGGAGAGCAAGTTATCGATCCGAGAAGGGAGACGGTGCATTTATGAAATTGCATTTATGAAACAGATAATATTTTATAATTAAGATCGCAGGACACGAATTTCCGAGGCCACACCCACGCGCGAATGCCTCGGCACAAAAGATCATTGTTATTATATTTCGGCTAAATTTAAATAAATTTTTGAATGACTGCGTTGCAACCACGGGCGTATAAAGTGGCGTTCAAACACAGAATCCTCAAAATCAGAATTTTCGAAAGTCCTGGTATAGTTGGAACATTACAAGACTGAATCAGAACGAATCCACGTTTATTTTACTGTTGAAAATTTTCTATCGAGCAAATTGAATTTCGAAAGTATTATTACTTCCATTTGTTTTATGTTTTCTCCTCTCTCTTTGTCTCTTGAATAGATTTTATGGTAATTGTACAAGTTCAAAATTTCACGTACGTCGAATATAACTTTTGTAAATGATTCAAGATATATGTACGTGGTATAAAGTTCGAATGGAAATACCGAACCTATTATACGTACAATGTATTTATCGTGCGATGCATGGAAATTATGAGAGGGGAAGGCGGAGGTTGGCGGGGAATGAGAGAGAGAGAGAGAGAGAGAGAGAGAGTGAGGAGTCGAGGCCAGTAGAGGGGAACGGTGTGCCACTAATAATGACTTTTAATAAATTTAGCTTACGGAACGTGAATGAAAATTTGTATTTTTCGTCGCGCTACGAATGAAACGATAATAATTGTTTAAGCTAATTGAGTCCAAATAAGGGAGCGGTGGCTGAAAAATGATTTAACAGCGGGCAGAATTTGAATTTATCATTCCGCCAACGCATCCATATTTATCGGGCACTTTTATCGAGGAACTTGCTCGTTCGGGGATACTAGGGAAATTAATTCAATTTAGTTGCCGTACAAAAGAATAATGGACTGCGATTTAAATGATACTTGCGAACCGTGCGCTGAAAAAGAATATTGCGCATAAACTTGAATGAGTCATCGTCTCAATAATAGCTAGAAATCAACAGTTTGTGTAAGATTTCAAGATAACATTATTTTTCTCAAGTTGTATCTTCTCTGGCGAATGAAAATGTTGAAAAATACTTATCGCTTCTATGACTATAAATAATTATACAAGGAGATAAAATTCGTGCTTTGTTATCAATCACGTTTATCTCTACGTAATCATCGTTTCTTCTGTTTTTTTCTTTCCGGTTTTTAAAGTAAAAGAGCAACGTTATTTTTACGTTTAATTGGATGAACGTACCTTTCTTTTAATTTATTGAAGATTTTCATGCGTTCAGGATTATTTTTGTAAACGGCAGACATTTATTTGTACGTGTTTTCAGAGGAAATTCAATATAATCCACGAAATATCACTAGAAATATTTCGCGTCGACTGAAAAGGTATTACTTATAACCGCGTTGGTTCTTTTTCCAGCGCGCACGAATTACGAGTTCTTGATTTTTCGAGAGAAGTTTTCCTGCGATATTATTAAGCATTAAAGTGCGGCTTCTATATCGATAAAGGAGGTACAGTTCACGATAACAGCCATACATAAAACACGATATTCACGAAAGATTTCTAAAAGAGAGAGAGAAAGAGAGAGAGAGAGAAAAAGGAAAAAACAAGAGAGAGAGAAAGAGAAGGACAGAGAAACTCGTTCCAAACCTCGTAATTGAGATACAAGAAATTGTATTTTATTCGACGCGCTATTTTAATACTTTCTTATTACCTTTAATAAAACGTGGCTTACAGAAGTGCAAAAAATCAGCACGATCATTTTTTCGATAACGAAAACAATTGTAACAAGGATAGAACGAAGAACATCGAATTTTTCCTCGGTTTTTACAACGCAATTAAAAATACGATTTTATCGTAAAAAAAAAAAAAAAAAAAAAAAACAGTGAAACGAACGACAAGGATAATAATTACGACGTTAAAACGGATAATAATAATAATGATAATAGAAAAATAGCAACCGTCGTTTTTAAATTGAACAATTCGATTGATTACGGTATAATTTGGTATTTTACTGGTATAATAAAACACAATGTTGCCCGGCGAGCAAACTGACGTATCAGTTATTAAAAGTTTAATCATTTCTATTTCAAGGTACAGGCAGCGCGACAAGTTGGTAAGCATGGAGGAGAGTGTATAGTCAATGGGAAAAGTTTCGCGATTCGCCAACCGGATCGATGCAGTTTCCCCCGGGCTCTCTCTCTCTCTCTCGTTGCTTTACGTAATATTAAAACTATTTCGTGATTTCGTTTCGCATAATAACGTAACGTTGTTGAATAGAACATCGCAATTCGCGATTTTCGTTTTGAAATTTACTGTACTTTATTGCGGTTTTCCGTGTATACGAAACGCATTCAAAAATATATTACACAGAAGAAAGACCGTGAGATTTTTGCGCGATGATATGTTTTTCCGTCGGTGGTCAAGTTTTCTTTTCGAGTCGATATTTTAATTAAATTAAATGAAATTAAATAATGTTTCGTATTAACAAAAATTCTGCATCGTTAGTATTTTGTATGTAGCATAATTAAACCGGTTGGGAAAAAGAGAGAGCGAGGAAGGAGGAACAATGGTAATGCAATTGCAATGTAATTTCATTAATTTCACAATTTTTTTCTACCAGTTTTCGGAGCAGAGAAACAACGTTTAACTCTTTTATAGATCCGAGTAGCGTAGAAAGAAAATGAGAGGCAGATCTAATATTTAAACGTATTAAATAACAAATGCGTTACTTTTTGTACTCACTGTATAAAGAGAATAAATATCGAAGGAAGGCTGATTCTATCGTTTTTTATGTTGATTAAAAAGGAAAACTATGGTTATTAAAGAACAATTTACCAATTAGGATCAGTCACAGCGAGAGTTTGTTTTTGTGTGTTCGCGTTTACTCGGAGACCCGACGTGTTCTCTATAGTGGTCATAAATCATAAGCTATCTACCAGCAACACGGCTCACCTCGTCGCATCATGTTAATGTTAACAGCTATCGATCAGAAAGCTTACAAGCAACCAGACTCTTACATGCAATCAGCAACTATGTAATATCTAATTAATTCTTACGCGTTTATGCAAGACTGACATAGATATATATCGATGAAAGAGATACGGTTAATCAATATCGATATTGTTCAAGAAGCCATAAATTATATCGATTGACGAATTTCTAAAGGAAACAGCGATCGAGATAAAAAGGGAAGAAGAATCACATCATAAAATCAGTTTCAATTTCACGTCGGCCGATATTAACGTTTTCCAACGCATGTCTATCCATCCGTCAACATGTGCCGGCCACAATGAGGAACAATACTTGTTAACAGACCATCACGACAGACAGTGGTGTCTCGATTGTGTGCAAAAACACACAAAACATCGAGATAAGCTGAACTCGGGAGACAACACGGCGTCAGCGGGAACATTTCTGCGGATTCATTCGCCGTATCCGAATTCTACGACTCTCGCGGCCAAAGAACAATAATCGTGTTACGTTCACTAGTTCGATTGTTTCCCTTTAATAATATTTATTTGCCTTTTTGGTTATACACCGTGCGCTTTTTATTCATGAAGCGACGAAGATATTCGGAACGATTTCTGATAACGAGAAAATTTGGAATTGAAAGAAAGTAACTGCGGTTTCAGTAATTCGAGTAAACCAAGAAAAATCAACTCTATAGATGAAACACTTTTTTAAACGTGCTATAAATTCGTAATTAAATAGAATGATTACGCGTTAATAATATTCGTAGTAATATTAATTTCGTATTAATAATATCTTTTCTCTTTCAATAAATAAAGTTCAGATATTGGATTTGTTTCATTATTTTTACGAGCTCTGCAATTGAAAATGTTGGGGAAATATAATTTCTCGAAATTGTTTGATATCCTATATAATTTAGTAATTAGTTACGCGAGTTGAAAATAGAGATAGAAACAATATTATTGAACATTTATTAATTGGAGGTATGTGTTTCTCTGTAGGTGTAACGAAGTGGATATTTGCAGCGTGCTTGTCGCATTTTTCGTCTAATTAAAATTGATCTGATTACCAGATTATAATGGACACATAATGAATGCATGACCGACACCATTAGCAAACAAGATACGTCCGAAGTGGATCGAGTAGAAGCGCTGGGAACAATTAGTTAATAATAATAATGATCGCGATTATAATTATCCCTTTCGAGAATTAATATTGTAATAACGTTATTTGTATAATTTGCGAAAATTAATAACGTTTCCATTAAATCCCCTTTATTTGTTCATTTAATCGTATAACGAAATTGCTCGAATCGAAGGAAGATAGGATAGATCATATAATTATTCGTCGCAAGAGAAAAACAGGCACGTGGTTAAAAATTTGTATTTTTCTTTCATGTTGTTTATCCATTTATTTGTTCATTCCAGTTAGATGTACAGATATATATATATATATATATATACGCTTAAATACAACATATACACTAATTGTATATATATGTGTGTGTGTTTGTATAATGTTCGGAATATTAATATCAGATAATAATATGCAAATTCTGCGTTATGTATCGGGGAGCATAGCAAACAAGCCATTTTCGTTTTATATCGATTTCGGTCTGTTTAAAAGTCGCGTGATATAGTAGAAAAGGCGCGTCTCTTGTATAGTAACAATCGAACCATTTTTTTCACGAGTTTCAACGGTGACACGCGTGTTTCGCGTATTCATAAGCACGCGTGTCACTCGAAACGCAACTACCTCGGAATTCATACATGCCTTCTCTTTATACATGCCGTCACCATGCATGTAACGTCGAAATGGCATTGTTCGCTTTTGGTTGGGTCGTTTTAAGATGGTCGAACTATCCCGAATAAATTTGTCGTCTCTTTCTATCCGTAGTTATTTGCACGAAAGCTTTAGTCAGCCAGTTTCGATCGAGGTTATAAGAGGTAAAAGAAAGAAAAAAAAAAAAAAAGAAAAAAAGAAAATAAGAGAAAGGAAAAAAAAAGTGAGAGAAAACTGGGATGGAATATTTTATCGAATAACTTGATAATAACGTAGGAACAACGTGTTTCACAACTGCACGAAGTAGTTGCATGGGTGGGTGGCCGGCACAAAAGGCAGAGAAAATAAGCTCACGATCACGATGGCGCGGGACTAGGACGGCAACAGATGTCTAACAAAACACGTCTCTCCGTTAATCGATAACTTAATTGTCTGTTATTTAAGTGGGAAAGAAACGTACAATTGATATGGTTGCAGCGGACGAGCGCACGTTTGGTTTAAGGATAAATGAAAACCGTTCGGCGAAATTGGACGTGACATTTAATTTTATTCCGTCCTGAAAACAAATAAAGGTATTACGGTATTATTACGCGCAACAAATATGTACCTGCGCGCGGCTGCCTCATTGTTCGACGTTTCAAAGATTTAATTTGCTTATTCACGAGGCTCGTTCTCCGTTCTATAGTAGAATTTAACCGGAGTATTTTCTGCCAGGCGATTTATAAAATAACATTTCGAAAGAAATAGACTAGGAAACTGAATTAATTAAAAGATATAATTACACACGGTAACTCGGCCATTCTCTCGAGTGGTTCAACGTCAACTCAGTGTAATTTAATGTATTCTATTGAATAAGTTTTACCGTAATGTTCCAGGTTACGTTTTTCGTTCCTTTTCATCGTGAAATTTCGAGAGAGACATAATTAAATAAAGGACATGTCAGGTAACAAAGCTCGTTTCGTCATGTTAACCGGTGAATCAAACAAGTTTTATGGAAGTGAGTGCAAGCCTGTGCCGATCACTGAAATCACGTACCGCTACCGTAATGAATGTGTTCGCTTGTATATAGTATATACTTTTCTCTGCGTGTAGTCGTATTGTATGTACCTACGTGCAAGTACATTTTGTTCGTGATTTCCATGGAGAGTTAACGTACTATATTCTTCGCTAGTTGGAGTATTATTGAAGTTCCTATACATACCATGACGACGGAATAACGTTAAGAAACTTATCGCGATAGCGACCCAACGCAGATTTTTCAGGGCAGATTAATGGTTTGTCGTTTATTGATTCTTTTTTTTTAAATTGGTCGTTTAATCATCACGCGAGTCACGATAATAGGTTATTATCGAGACTCGGTTGAGATTATAGGTTGAGTATTTTAAATTCTAAAAGCGATCAGTTTGTATTCAAAGATTATAAACTATCTTTCATAGAAGGGAAATTAATATTATGGAATGATCTAGCGGTAGAAAATTTACATACACAGGCTCGCGAAAGAATACGAGCGCTTGTAAAAATCTCTTATGAATGTGTTAGACGAAACATTTCGAAACTTCGTTAGTGCTGTTATAAGACTCGATTATTATGATTATATTGATGAAATTTCGAAACCAGTGTGAAACTATAGATAAAAATTACACGATACGTATCTTCGGTTGTTCCTTACATTAATAGACATTACCGAGCCAGTGTACGTAAAATAATTCTCAAAAGTAATTTATCCAACTCGATCGGTGAGAATATTTCGTAACGCGTGTCGCACAATGATGACTCATTGAACTTGATGACATTCATTCCCATAAAGTATATCAGCCTGGCATTCGAAGGAAATTCATTGTCCAACTACTTTGATCGTTAATCAATTGCTCGACGAGCTATTGCCGAGACATGTAGACGAAGCGAATTTATTATACTTGAGTATCTCTATGTAATTATCCGCGTGCCATTAGTGCCATCGAATAATCACTATGCATTAACGAGACTCATGATTATGACGCGAATACTTACGCTCAGAAAGACAGTATTCTAATATGCGTGATATCGTTCGTTTACGGCGCGTACGGTTTGCTCTTACCACGGCAGAGAAAGTAATATAAGAGAAAGAAGAAATTTTATTTTTACGTCGGTATGAAAGAGCTGAAATTATTCCACTCGAACTTTAACGAGTGGAACTCGGGCACGGAAATAATTTCGTTTCATTGTTTCCTGCGAGAATGTGAGCCACTCCGTGCAGTTAGCGCAATACCTGGCTGGATAAAATTTCTATCTAGTTACCGACCGAATTACAGCGTGACCTTTTCATTCACCCATCTTTTTCTCATCGCGCTTGTTTTAATCCTTTTACAAGCGTTCGGGCCTCTGTTTACGGCAATAAAACATTAGCAACTTATGGCGCGTCGAAGAGAGTCTTTAAACCCTTCTTTTCATTACTAGAACCTCGTGCAAGCTTTTATGCGCCTGCATTTCTGTCATCAATCAACGTCGGGAAAGAATAAACCTGAAAGCATTTGAAAAATGATGAGAGGGTACCAGATATCTGTTTTACCGGCAGATCCTTTCACCAAAGAACACAGGCTTTGAGTGATAATACGATAGACCTAACAATCAGCCGCGTTTTACTTAATACAATATGGGACATTCATGATCCACCTAATCGGTATATACGTAAAGGTATATCGATTTCACGTCGCTCTAAACCAATTTCAACGCTTTCAGCCTCTCCTTTTCTAAACTTGTAAGCCTTTGCCTACTGTTTTATTATTAAATCGAATCCAGTCATAGAAGCCAATAAATTACAAACGTGTCTGTACTTTGAGAGAAGCTTTAGAAAAAATTCCTTTGCCTTCTTATATTTACGTTTAATTTATCCTCTTTTAAACTAAACTGAATGATTTTATATAAATAATATACGTATCCAATATACACATTCATCGATGAAATTATATAATAATCGTTCAGTTTCGTGGTGAAGTAATAGCACGAGAATTGAGAACCACTGCGAGCAAGTCATACCGCAGGAATAGCTTCTACGCTAAAGTTGCATGACTCTGTTATGTATGTGGTCTATTATGTTTGCGACTTATAGAATAGCTTTCAGCTTCAGGAACGTAAAGGTCCTGTCACAACTGCAGTTCCGTTTATCGTAAAACTTTCCTCTTTAATATAAGCCAGATACGAGTTCCCTCATCGATCAAATTAAATGTCCGTTATATCTAAATTTAATTGGCTCCAATTTCCAATTCTAGAATTTTACGCTTGAGTACTATTATTGCGAATGATCAATAATAATTAGTTCGAGTTTTTAAACTAAATTAGATTTGTTTCAGCGATTTTGAGTTATTTCTTAACACATCTCTTTGGCTCGTTCGAGCTCTGATGTAACGATACATTAAATTTGAATAATTTTTTAAAACGAGGTTACGCTTAATTTAAATAATACGTAACAGTTAGACTGCGACCGTTTACGCGTTTATGAAAAATTCTAACATGTAAAAATGCACAAACTGAACATAATATGCTAAAATATGTAAAATATTGATGGTATAGAATTCGTTATAACATTTAGTAGATGAAACAATTTTCTACCTACATTACACATTTTTTTAATTATATTTAGAAAAAAGATGAATGTTCATAAATATCCACAGTCTAGTAATCGTGAAAATATTTAGTAAGTGAAATCTTTTTTAGTCACGTTTGTAAGAATTTGAGTTTGCACGAATATCCACAGTCCAGTAATAATATTCCCAAGCATTAAGCGGAACAATTTTCATATTCGTGTTAAGATATGCCTACGGAATTCCGGTTTTTTAATTAGAACGAAGATGAAGACAAGACACGGGAATTACATACATCCTTTCCGTTTCTCACAGTGCGAGTACGTTGAACAAATGCATGGTCCAGAAAAGCAGAACGTACGATCGCAATTATAATAATAAAAATAAAAAATAAAAAATCGAGACGACGATTTATCGAATTTGCATGCTCGTGTTTCAACATTTATTGATGTTAACAGCAGCTCAATCTGTAATATTACCGACGAATAAAACGAAGAAAAGGTGTATAACAAATTTATGCATAGATCGAAACGAAATGTGCTCGAAACTGAATCAATTAAAATTTATTTTCCAATATCCTTCTGGCGGGCTAATAAAATTTACGGCGGTATTTGCCGATATAATAGTCGCGGTAAAATTACACGTATAAATTCAAATTCATTTCAACGGCTTGCGATGAAACGATTTTCGTGGCACGTACTTCAATGGGAATACACATTTTATCACTGTCATCATTTATCTCGCTGGCCTGACGGAGTTCCATCATTCTCTGCGCGTTTCTTTCTTATATGTATCGGGCCTGTCCTATAGAATTTCAGACCCTGTGGCTTGCTTATACAAGACAGAAAGTTATCGGAAAACTATTCGGGGCGGAGGGTTGAATATTATGAAATAAAAGAGGAGTGTGGAAGGGGGGAAACATCATCGATACTTTAAGACTCGGGGATAAAATTCGTAAGATGAAACGTTACGGTGGCTCTCGATGTTCAACCAATTTACCGTAAAACGAAGTTGCTGTGTACTGGCTTGCCACGTATTTTTGGACATGTCGTGGTATTCGATCGCGAAATAACATATTTAACGGCTTCATCGATAGGCAATCGTGCGACAAATAGCGGGAAGAGGAGCGGAAGGTTATCAATTTTGAGCCAGTGGCATGGCTAATAGAACGTGTGTGCTCGGTGATTCGTCAATCGTTTTGCAGCGGTTCGGTTAGCTTCGAGTAACGCTTTAGGCTGACTGGCATTGCATCGTCTATTAAAATGCCCTCTCTTGGTTTCCCGGTAAAAAATGAAACAGCTACTCGCAGGGACTCGATGAAACCAGTTCTCCCGATGGCCTCACACAATGTAGGGGATCGTAGAGCAAGATGAATTCCACGCTCGACGAAACTCCGTCGACTTTTCTCCCCGTGTACATACGTGTATTATTATGCGCGTTCACCGGCGTGTATGTAATACCGGTTTTAACGTGTACGCGTTAGAAGGTTTATCGCGTTGCAGTTTTCGTTGCGAATACTTTACTCTCTTTCTCTGTCTTTCTCTGTCTTTTTGTCTCTCCGATGAGGCAGGAAGGAATTTCTTTCTTTTGTTTGTTTGTTTGCCCGGTGAACGCAACGCTTTGCCGGTGAACGATATTGGAATAATGTTGAGCAAGCCTGTGCGGCCATCCTCGGTCAATGATCGTTTCTCTTTTAGCGATGACATCTTTTCGAGCAACGCGCTCCCTACGCCATTTTAAACGACGCATCGCAAACATTATTTTTGTACCACTTAACCAACGAATTATCATGTTACTACACAGAATATTTGCGAGTCGATGAGCTTCCTGAACGAAGTATTTATAGATGCTAATGGCATTTGCGTACTAATTAAGTAGGTCCAGGATTAAATTATGTAGCATTTAGTAGTATTTTTATATGATTTGATATTTATGAAAGAAGATGTGAAACTTGATAAAAAAGAAAAAGCTGCAGGTTCTACGATTTACTATTGCAACATTTTATTTCTTGGTTTAATGATATTACTATTATATGAGGGAAGCAAGTTACAACGGTTTAAGTGATTCGAAGTACTTTGAGTCCATCACTAGCTGCGAGCGAGCAATTCTCTCCTTTTAGCCGGAGCATATTGTGTACAAGGACCCTGCATTTATCGTTCCGCTCTCGAGAATCGCGATAATAATGTTCCACGGCAATTGAGCAATGATCGAATGATGCAGAGAGCGGTCATTACCGAGGAACGAGCGTGTACACGGATACTTGGCTAAAATGCACAAGGAACAGCAAATGTCTCGATTGCTCGGTTTGAACACCGGTTTCGAATAACTTGGACAATGCGGAACCTTTAATGAATCGATTATTTATTGACGAATACTGGCGCGTATTATCTGCTTCGTATTCTGGCAAATATCACTAAAATTCTTTAACGAAAACTGAATCTACTATGACCCTGTACGCGTTTTAATTTTAGTTTCGATATTTATGAAATTTGCATGTGTATCGTTGCATTCAAAGGCTATTCGATCATTAAAGGAAATCATCAAGTTCACCGTAATTGCATACCAAGGTCGCTTTTAATTAACATTTAAATTAACGATAATAATTAATATATATATGCGTTACTTTGAAGGTCGTTCAGATTGTACTATTGAAGGTCAAGGTCATTTTAAGATTACCGAAGGTCGTCAGGATTATGTTATTCGCATAACGATGCTCGTTTCAGAAAAAAAAGTCACTTAGACTTTCAGCTAATTTATTCTTTCAAATTATCTATATAATTTAAAAACAATCGATTCGTAAAAACTTCGAAAAATGGTAAAAGAATTATTCAATACCCTTAGCATTTCGAGGACGTCAAAAAATATATATTCTACGATACATGGTTCGTTTCCACTCGGAGAGGAATACAAAGCCGAGCATGGAACAGTTCTATTTTTTTATTTCATCTCCTTCCTGTGTTATTTGCATTTACAATGTTCGCTGGATATTCAACGTTGCGAGGGCGCTGTGTGTTCAGTCAGTGTTCAATTTTCTCGCATAATTTATTTTTAATATGCAGCCCCGCTTTAATAATATGCTTTTACAAAACGCACTTCGCCATATTAAATTTACTTTGATATTATCTTTCTCGGAATAGTGGTATGCTTTTATGATTCTATCGTTCGTTAATTAACGTAACATATTATTGATCGGAACCGAAGCAAGATTTTAATCGAATAACGAATATTACGGGGCTTCTTCATCTATTTATCTCGCGACTCTTGTTCGTGAGTTCTGTTTAAAATAATAATAGAATGATGGAGTTATATGAAAACATGCCTTTTGTAACTCGCTGCTAACTCCAATTTACACGTACATTTACGTTTCCGGACTATTATTATAACACTTAGTTGCGGTTCGATAAATATTTTTGAATATACCAGATGACGAAACTCCACGACATTGTTATTCTTTACCACTGTTCCAAATACTAACCCAGAATTGGGCAAAATTTTACTCGAATAAAAGATAACGAATAAAAATAAGGAACAACGTTTCATTCGCTGATGAATAAACATTTATTCTAATAAGATTAATAATTTATTCTAATATAAAATTAATTGTATAATGAATTACATTCGTGTATATGGAGTAACTTGTTAATCACAAATAACGCATAATTACTACGCGGATAAAATATTCGTCTGAAATGACTGTACTCGAATAATTATTTTAGATAAATATTTATACGAAACAATTCGAATAATGGTCAGCTTTGTACTCCTTGTTTCATGCTCTCTCAAGGATTTCGTTATCAAAAGGCATTGCCAAGGAAAAGGCTGGAAAAAGTTTGTTATCTTCGTAGCAAATAATAATAGATCCAAAGTTTGTCGGCAGTTTTTGCCACGTTCCCGTAACACGCGACCAGCAACTTTAATCCCTACTTCTTTTTCCTTTATCTCGTCCATTCGGCAAAATGTAAACGTCACTTTATTATTATTATGCTGATGCCGAGAACGTATGCTGTTACATGCGTGCATTATACATATAATGCACTGACGGCCGCAAAAGAGGGGTGGAAGCGTTTTGGCGGGTGAATTGGGGGGGGGGCTGCCGAGGGGGTAAAACTTTTCGGTAAGTCTGTAGCAACATTTGAACCGCCCGCCTCACCCCTGTTGTTTCATTGAATTGCAGAGAAACTGTTCGAGTTTCGGCGCTGTGCAAAATAAAATTATTCGCCGCCGCTTAATTAGAAATTTGCGTTGCTCGCGAGCATACGTTCAGCCCGGCTTTATCAAGAAATTAAGTAAATTAGATTATCAAGGAGTTAAGTGAAAATTACTGGTCTTCCTTGTGCCGTGTCTAGCCGGTGTAATTTAATATAGCGCACGAATGTTTTTCGAGCTCTGTTACAACGTTACACTCGAGTGCTCTTTGCTGTGCCTTTTATGCAGAACGTTATGAACGTAGGGTAAAGTTGGGTTGTTTGAATCAGAAGGATGTTTGAGTCGAGCTAAGTGATCTGCCTTGTAATTTTATCAAATCCGGTTCCGAGCGATTTCTAAGCGATTTATATTTAAAAATAGGCTATTCGACTCGTTGTTAGCGGTGTGAAATACATATATCGTGTACATGGACAGCTTGACGGTCATTGTGTTTTCTAAAAAGAAACAACTTGAACCAGTCGTCAGAAAGAAAGAAGTTTATTTGATCCTCGGTTGCGATATCTTTTCTTTCTTGGCGCTAAAATACGCGATATTTTCTCGATCTTTCGTTATTACCTTAAAGGCGAACGATGTCTCCTGCTCATAATGTATAACAAGTTTGATTATTCTATGTAAAGTCGGAGATTGAATTTTAAGATGTTGTTAAATGACTCAAATAACCCTACTTTACTATACATCCTTCCTATTATGGCACATACGCTCGTCGTTCGACAGTGGAAAATGGTGTAATAAAACCGGTCGGTCGCGCGCTGGTATTGCAGATTTCATATTGTCTGACTCTCCATGGACGAATCTCCTTTGAACAGATGTATACTTTCGCTAAGATGTGCAGACAAGGCCAAATAGGTGATCAAATGCCTGTTCGATCTTCTTTTTCGTGGCTCAGAATGTGTTAAACATGGTCAAAGCAAAGAAATGCCAAGAAAAACCTTTATATCGCCAGTGTGGAAATGCACTCTCTATTGGCCCTGTTTCTCTGTACGAAAGAGACAATGGCTAGGGCAAAAAGAGACGGGAAGAGAAGGAGCAGAGTGTGGGGTTTATCGATCAAATGCATTTCCATGGAATTCGACGCGCTTTGTATTTCAAATTTGAAACTCTCGAAACGAATCTCGTGCAACGATAAATTTATTGAATAAACAAAACACGTCACTACGTTGCGTAAATAAATCGCCGACCTGGGGAGTTCATTTTCGCGGAATGCCTCTGTCGATTGGTTAAAAGCATCGCGGAATCCTCTTTTAGGGATTTTATACCGTGAACGCGGGTTGCGGTCGAAATTATTTCGCTATTGACGATCGAATCGGGCCGCGTCGATTCGAAATAATTAATCTTTTCTATATCCTTGGCGTTCCTTGTTTTTTTAAAAATAACTCGTTACACGCATGACGATCTTTTGCAGTTTGCTATTATAACAAGGTAAGATTATTACAGACAACTAGAAGATATTACGTAAAAACTACTAATGCAAATAGTGAAGTAACCGACAAACACAGAGTAATATATACAAGTTATTGGAATTACGATAATTATAACCGAGACAGATTAACATGGAGCAAATTTTTTTCTATGAAAATCCGATCTCTTAAAAATTGGCCATAATCGAACTCGAAACGAATTACAAAATAAATTATTTAGCTTGATCGAGATATCCTTCTGATTCAACCCTTATCCTAGCCTAGTTAAAATTTTACGGGTCGAAAGGTTCATAGTCTCATTTGGAGGTTGATCTTAGACCAAGCGGTAAATTAAAATTAATCGATGAGATTTCGGTGGATTAAGCGCGAGCTGATAGGCCATCGTTTAAGCAATACCTAATCGACGAACAGTTTCCGCGGACTTAATGAAATACGTTGGCAACTACTTCGTTAACGCAAATCCTTTATCGTTGAACTGCTTAGAAGCGTCGCGCCGGAGCCGGTGGGCGCGTTAAAAGATAAAATTTGCATCGGCGCGTTGAAGAAGCATTGGAATAATGAATAGAAATGAAACATAAAACGTGGCGGCACAGAAGTTGCTCCGCTAACTTTTTCTTTGCATGGAATTATAAGTTTTAAGTACGATGTTTAAGTTTCATAAAACTGTTCAAAGATTTCGAGCTACTGTAAAAACTAAAATATTGGAACGCAACTTACGGGTTCTCCACTGTAATTCGAAGTTTCCGGTTATTTTCGATGGGCAGAATCTACTTAAACAAAACTTTTCGCAGTCATTTTTCCTTCTATCATTTTCGGCTTAAGCCTTAGCCGAAGGATCCTCGAATTTTGATGCTTCAGTCTTGCCCTCCTTTCGACAAACACAACAGACGTTTTCTACGTTTAAAAAAAGATGTTTTGAAAACGCGTATTGAATTTTGCGGGAAATTCATAGTGGCTTTATTATAAGCTTCTGTCAAATAATGAAATGTTCAAACAAGTTGGATACTAAAGAGGATTAAGGAGGAACATTCAAAATTCCTTAATAACACAAGCTTCCTTTCCTCAGTGAGACAATGTTGAACATTATATATTCATGAAGAGCAAGCAAGAAACTTTGAATCTTAGCTGAAATGTTCAACTCTATCTGTTTCATTCAGTGAATATAGTATAACCGCATTAGTATTTATCATGCCTTTCAGAAAACTTATTCGAAGGACAACCGAATCGAAAATTACCCAAAGAACGCAATACTAAGTATCCAACGTGTCCTTTAAATTCATCAACGAGCCATTTATTGGATTAAAGTCGGAAAAACGAAAATTATGAGGATTATGTATCGTCTGAAACATGTCGGTAATTATTATAAAAATCGTGCTGGCGTGCACACGAATTCTGTTACGGTTATCGTATAATTTGAGCAGCGAAAAAGCGAAGCCATTAATGCAAGTATGGCGCGATGGTAAAAAGAACGATTTAACAAGATTAAAAAGAACCCTTAATTGCTTTTCATTGACATAAGTACAGGGGATAGTTGATTATTTTCTTATCCTTTCTGTCTAAGTCGGTAACGATGCAACGTTTGATTTTCTCAATAAGAGGAAAGAGATTTATCCTAAAATGTATAAGGCTTATATCGACAAAAAAAGGGAAATTTTCACGGTTCGACCGCGATATAAACGACGAGAAAAAGTGTTTTCAAAAATACTCCATGCCGAGCAAACACGATCAAATCGAGATCGCGTTCCATTTTTATTCCCTTTTGAAAAAGTAATTCCCATTCCTCACATATGAACCCCGACGGAACCAGACGAAGATGTAGAAACACGAACAGAGAAAGAGCGAGAGAGTGCGCTAGACAGATAAAGAGGAAAATGGAACAGGAAGAAGAGAGGAGGAAGCCAGGGCAGAGGGATAACAGAGAGTGAGAGGGAGAGATGGAGAAAGACAGTATGAAAGGTAGGGAGAGACAGCGGGTGGCTCGATCGATCCAGAAACACCGTGTGTAAACTACCAAGCATAATCAAATTCCTTTTAGCTTCAATCCTGGCATACCAGTTGCAAAGTGGTACTGTTTTCATTCAGACTGAGTGAATCGAGCAAAAACGTATTTTCCTACATTAGAGGCAGTGACTTTCGCCGCGAAGTGGCCTTCACATTACGCGCGTTAATTACCGCCGCTAATTGCTGTAAATGTTTACCGCTAATTTTTCATTCTTCGTGCACGCACTTCCTTTATCTGTCGTACAAAAGTCTCCTCCCCATCTGTTCCACGATTTCGAGGGCCATTCTACTTTTGGATGGGACTAAAATGGCTGTGGTTAAGGTTATTGCGCACCTTTCCCCCATCATCCCAAAAAGAATTCTTCAGGTAGTAAATATTTTAGGAATCTGTTCAAACCGTCGGGAAACTCGCATACGATATTCTTTTGAAGTGAAATTTCTTTTTCATTTTTTAAGAATTTACAGGGAAACATAGAGAAAGGAATTGTTAAAAGATAGATGACCAATACACGATCAACTAGCCTAGTTTCAGTTAGTATTATTCGTGTCGATCTGTACATGACCCGATGAAATATAGATCGGAACTTTTGGGTCACCCTATATTTCCTGAAAGCGCGCCATTGCCCCATCTACTACCGCGTGCTCCAGGGTTTAATCTAACAATGATTTATGCTTCGCAGTGGCTCTCATACTTATTGATTTAAACCTGTCACAAGCGCTAAAATTAATCCTGTTCGTATTTTCCTGTCCGGCAAGTGTTACATATATTTTCTTCCTCTTTCTCTATCACCGTCTTTTTCCTTGCTTTTTCCCCCCTCTTTTTTTTAATACTTTATCTCTTTTTTTTATTTACTACGTTCGGTGAGACGTTTCTTTTTTTTTTCCTGTATCAAGCCCAGGATTTCACGTTCGTCTATCCTTCGACGATGTAAATCTTCCATAGCCATAAAACTCGAACGACGTCTCTTTGTTGGGCTCGGTAGCCGGTTCGCGGCGAAAGAAAAACGAAGAAACAATTCCAAAGCCCTGGCGGTGGTGAGGGAAGAATTTGATTTGGAAGCACGCTCGAAATCTAAACTTTTCACGGTGAGATTCGTGGCCGGATAACGACGTGACTTCCAAAGTAATGGCCTCCCGGTGCGGTTTACAAGCAAAGATTGAGCGTCACTAAAACCAACACGCTACATATTCCACTCTACGATTGTACTTCCCCACCACGTCGGGCTCTTCCTCCCTCTACCACCCTCGTCCATGAATGTATTATGTACGCTCGGCGAATATGTCAACTGCAGCATTGCGTATTTATACGGTGGCTCCCGGAATTTTTTCTTCTCGTTTGCTTCCGGCTTTTCGTCTTTAACGCTGTTTCACGATTACCGGCCTGAACGATGTAGCTCGATCGAACGCGTGTTCCATCCCTTGCCAAATCGATCTATTTTCCTCGATTTTGATTTTCTATAAGCTCGATAATCCATGATGTTGATTCCATTTGTTGACATCTCTGAAATTTTCCAAAACCAAAAGATCTGGATCGATGTTTCATCCAGCTATTCTACTTCCTGTTCTGCGGAGTTCATCGATTTAACAAATAAGCATCTGAATTACCGGAGACGCGTAAAATACCGTATACGAATTATTCGTTTTTAGAATCATACAGATTTCCACTACCTGTTCGCGATGGCACACGATTTTCTTCTTCTGTATCTGGCGGCTGGTTGGTTCGATGTCGACCGAGGAATACTCTTCCTGACGTCTATTTTAATTTAAGTTACAAAAGACTACTTAAGAAGTTGAGTGAAAGACGAGAGATAAAGGAGGTGGCGGGCACAAGATGAGATTACCCAGATAGATAGAAAGTTTCGTAGCTACGATAATAATATCGCTAGCATGCTGCAGAGTATACAAGTCGTTTATTATGTTTAATGCGATAAATTTCGTTGGTAAATGGGCGAATCAGGGGAGGTCGGTTTCGCGTTTACAACGGAAAAGAATTAAGGCTTGTCCTTGTCGTGTCGCGATATCCTTATTAAAACCGATGCGCGCGTTTCGATGTTCTCGAAATAAACAAATCGAACGACATATACATTATTGATCGTACAACGCGACCCTGTTAAAATTAATACGGCCGGTAAAACAATTTCGAGAGTTATTTATTATTTTTTGCTGGCGAATTAATCAAAATGCGCTGGACAACTGGCGCGCGCTCGCGGGGATGACTTTTCCTGTAAAATTTAATTGAATTCAGAGTTGCAAATAATTTATAAATGGTAATGCGAAATTTATGTCGACCATTCGCGCAATAATCGGATGATGGAGCAATATAAAAATAATTTAACGCTCGTTGCCCGTATATAACAGATTTTAATAAAAAAAAATTCAGATTTTTAATAAGCTTGGTGGAACAAGCGGCCGCTGCCATTGTTCTCCCGATTATGGTAAAAACAAACGAACGTAAAATCGAAGTGCAAGAGCTAAAGATTGAAGGGTTGGTTCGTAACAAAGACGACACTGTCCTATGTTTATCTTCCTGCAGGAACGCGAATACTCCAACATTTTTCATTTCAATCTTTTCGTACAAAATATTTGGAGAATATAATAAATAGGAAACGAATAAATAGGAACGATAAAACAACTTCGTATCTGATGCAACAGTGGTTTTTATTCGAGAAGGACGTTCTCAAAACCTAGAAAAATCTCTGAGGATAATTGGTAATCCACGAAAGATCGAATACGCCAAACAGCAAGAGATAACAAAGGAGAGATACAAGGAAGAAGGAGGTAAGGGATTACTCAAATTAGAAATTACTTTTCCTGATACACACAGCGAAAGTTCATTAACAATTCTTAGTATTCTCTGCCGAGCCACAAACATCATTTGGACCTTTGCCATAAAACATTCCCCGAGACGCTTTACCCTATCTTTTCGCTGGTTTAGCAGTTAACTGTGAACCCTTCTCATCCTGTCCCTTGATATTGGTTGTTAGCCTGCGCAAGAATTGACTTAATCCATCCACGCCACTCTTTAATGGCCGCTCAGAGATATGAAATCGTGAAACAAGACCGATTCTCTTCCGCTTGACAGATGTTGCCGGAATGTACGTATATAACGTCTCTGTTCACCGATATGAATGGATTTTTCATCGTGCCAATTTTTCCTCCTTACCATATCGCATAGAGTATAAAGGATAATGCACGATGGAATTGACGAATCGCGCGAGCTTGATAAAATCTTAATCGAGTACATGCTTGTAACAATTACTCGAGTGTAAACACGCCATTCGAGCGAGCTGCGATGTCCAGCTATTATTCACGCGATATCAACGGCCATTGCGAACTGCAAAGGAAAAATTTACGAGAATAATGTGCTATTTACGATAAAACGCGTTATCGGATATTATTCTTTCTTCTTTAATTGATTTACAGCCGCATTAATCACCGCTAATGGATTATTAGCAGACTGAAGACATTTATGTAAATGTATAGTCGAAAGAGTGGAACCTGGCCAGAGATTTGTTTCATTTACTAAATATTATAACGAGCGGTACAAGTACTTTGGATATTTTATATACTTTTGCATAATTAAATCTTCCATAAACGTAGCTTCTCACGGTTGAAGTTATAAGGCGAGTTTCGTAATCCTTTAAATTTATTACAATCGCTTTGTTTCGACGATTTCGCCAGCTCTGATGTTTGATTAAAATTTGTTAAGCTATCTTTGATTAAAATGTTCGATTAAGATTACGAACGATATTATTACGGTATTATTTAATTCGTACGGGATAAAATTTCATCCATTGTAGCCATCTGCCAATGTGGGATTAGATGGCACACAATAATTTTTATATTACGTAGAAGATATTATACTTTGTGGGGTCGTTTAGTCTCCGAGAATTGATAGGTTATCGGTGTGTTTAGGGTGGCAGCGAATCCCCATAGCAACGTCGGAATACATTTCCACATGATTCCGTGCATACTGTCCATGTCATGAGTTTGGGGTTAAATCTGCGTCTGTATCTGTGCCAACATTGCACTACCTTCTGGCACATTGTTGCCCTTACACATGTGCGCTGGTTTCCCCTCGCTGCGCAACCCTCTCTCACCCTTTCGCCCTGTCTCTTTCTCTCCGTTGACCCCTTTAATCCCGCTATCGCCTTGTCTCTCCCTAACCCTCTCGCCCTACCTCTCTGGTTGACTCCCTGGCTCTCCCTCTTCTAGATACACATCTCGGATATGTGCAGTCAAGGGGAATACTCGGCTGCATAGAGAGAGTTTGTCTCATCTTCTAAATGTACAGACGACGGAAGTTAGCTAAATTTTAGAGGTGTAAAACGACTCGGTGCCGCTCTCGTTTCATAACAATCGTTTTATTCTCTCGCAAGGAACACATGACTCTTTCTATCTTTTAATTTTATCGTTTTCGCCTGATTAAAGTTTCTCTTTGTCTTTCGCTTTTGTACAGAGTATTCTGCCAATTATGGTATGATCGACAGGGGGATAATTCTACGTGAAAAAACTAATCGAAGCTATAGAACAAAATTGTTTCGTGCGACGTTTTATTTTTGTGAAAGCCAACTTGTCTAAGTCCAGACTGGACAGGAGCAAATAATCGATAGAAGGTTATACAACGTATGGAAATAAGTTGAAAATATAGATTATAACTTTCTATTTTCTCGATGGCCTTAAACGGTACAGTTTTATTCCACGTTCTGACTAGACAAATTTTCAAATTCAGTTTCATTGGAAACGTTGCACCGTGTGAAAAGATTGTGTTTTATATTTCTCCATGTGGAATCACCCCCTTGTCGATTGTACTATGATTGCCGGGACGCTGTATATTTTCCTAGTTCCTTCGAGCAACCATATTTCTACGAGTAAACATGAAGGTGTAATAAAGAGTCGCGGAAAGGAAGTCACGGACGTTTGTTTCCCACCAGATATATTTTAATATTTCAAGATACTATAAACCTTAAAATGTAATTTCCTCTGGTAGTTGTTTCTTTGCGAAAAGTTTACGCCTCAAACAGTACGTTCGTAGCTCTGTTAAATTGAATTTTGCAAGTGCATACTTTGCCGGAGGGCTGTTTGAAATATGTGCGTTTCAATGTTCCGCCATAAGATTTATTGAAATATCCATTCAGCTATTAATAAAACGTAACTTTAACTGCCTCTGTGTTGGTGTTGGTTTCATTAAAAATTTTCAACGGACCCGGGAAATTTACTTATGCATACACGAGCAACTTGCATCTAAATCGCTCGTCTTAACATAAAGCAGCTGTTTAGCTTAATTCGGGATAATTATTGATAATCAATGAGACAGAATCTCGATGATACGAGAAGATCCGTACACTGTACCGAAGCACGTATCTATTATGTACTTGCCTCTAAATCGCTCGTTGTCTCAACGCTTAGGAAAAGCAACCGTTTAGCAGCTCAATTCAGGGCAGTTATCGATTTTTAACTAGACATGATCTCTCGGTAATGCGAGAAAATCCCATAAACGTAACACCAGAATACACTGTTAATTGCATTATACGCAAAGAAGATATTTTCATTAATGCGTAATTCTGCCCTACTTTTGATATAGCGTAGTACTAATTAAGTAAGTATAGCGCTAGTGTCGCGTCGCTAGTCATATAATTAATTTTATAGTCATTTCTATTCACAGCCCTCGTACCACGACTAATACGACGCTCTTTGATCGATGTTCCCCGCTATCCAAAATTTACAGTTGGCTAATTGCATTTCACGTAAGTGCTCGGCCTAGACGATTGAAAAGTAAGAGATTACCAATTTGGAGAAACTTCGTCCGGGGATGGAAGTTTAAAACTACATTTAAATATTTAAATAGAATCGAGTTGCGAGTTGAACTCCCGCCATCAGTTTCACTACCAGCTTTAACGTGATTACAAAGTTGCCGCAGTTTACTCGCTCCCTAGAAACAACGGCACCGAATGTAATACACGAATAATCAGACACGATTTCGTATCTGATAACAAACGATTTTGTAGCCGTGGGCAAATGATGCAAAAACTATCGAGGGATTTAATTAAAACGATATCTTCGTGTTAACGAAATCAATAAGGGTGAAAGGGCAACGAGGGGCGAAAGGGAAGAAGAGAGAGGAAGAGAGAGAGAGAGAGAGGGAGAGAGCTATTGGCAATCCGAAAAGTCAATAGAACGTAGAGGAGAACCCTCTTAGGAAATCATGACAATAAATACACGAAGAGGCGAGTAGAACAAAGGAGAGAAAAAAGGCATTCATGTCGGAAGATTCTTCTTTGTGCTACGCGTGATACTTCTCGGTTACAACATTCTGTTCTATCGTTTCCCGCGTATCCCAGCGATTAAGACGAAAAGTTTGTTTTCAGAGTCGTGATTCAGGGGTGGAGAACACGAAAGAGAGCGACCAACCATACGGTTGGTATCGGAAGCACGAAGGAGACAGGGAAATGGAACGGCGTAGTAAAGAGAAAAGAGCAAGATTTTCTTTGAGATTGACAATGAGAAGAAACGAGCGGCGATGAACGTGACCAAAAGAGGCAAATAAATCTGTTGCGAAGCGCATTAGTAGCATTGGGACTGACACGCCCTCGTCGATAGCCTCTTGTAATTATCAAAAAAATACGTCTTTTTTTCTGATACACTGCAGATTTTTATACGAATTAACTGGACCGTTCCTTGATGAAACATTTCACAAATTAGAAGTTAACGAAGACGCGTCAATTTTAGTTGCTTTCAGTCCTTGTACATGTAAATATGATATAATTTATTTTTAATAAAGAAATGATACGTAAAAACACAGGGTACTTTTCGGTACATTGTTTCAATCAGCAAATTAATCCGGTGATTGTATATTAGAGGGAGCGGAGAAAGCGAGCGAGTAGGTAAAGTAGCAAAGAAAAGATGGTACAAACAGGAGGGCAAATAAGTGACCAAGGGTGCGGGAGTAAAAAAGAAGGGAGGTAATGCTGAAAGCTGAAAGAAGAAGAGGTATAGAGATGGGAGAAGAAAAGATGGAGAGTGGGATATGAACGAGGGACGAGAGAAAGACGAGCAATAGGTAGGAGGGGAAAAAGATAAGCAGAGGAAAAGAGAAGTGGAGTGGCGAGAGTTGAAGCAGGGCACGGATGAGCACGGAGCTAAAAGATGAAAGTATAACCCAGGCTACAGTGACTTACAAACTAAATAGAACATCATATCGTAACATAGACGAACAAGTATATATTTAAATTCTATTTCCAATTATAATTAGCCATATCTTTTTAAATATGGCCCCATAAAATATTGAGATTTCTTGATATAATTGACAACCAATTGCTTAATTTTTTTTTTTTTTTTTTTTGATGTCTGAGAAATATATGCTCGTATTAAGCTTGTTTCTGAATAGCGTTTCACTACACTAATAAAATTTCAAACCGGTGGTATACTAATAAGAAGTGTCTACAAGTGGTCGAATACTTTGCTGAGTCTGTATATGTTCTTTGAATAGTATAAAACGATATTGTCAAACTTAGCAGTGGTTCCATTGAAACATCCAGCATCTTACAGCTAACTCTGACTGGCAGTTGAAGTGCAAGGGGTTAAAACCCGGCCATTTTACTTGGCTCAAGGCTCTTTTCGCCGTGGGTTAACGGATTTACTCGCAGAGCCACCGGTTCAAGTGCATCTCACAATTGCCCCTCGTTGAATCTCAATTCTTTCCGGACGATTCGATTTGCCGCTAACGAATCTTCCAGTTATATAAGCTAATTGCGAAGGAACGTCGTAGAGAACCGGGCGATGTTAATTAAATATAACATCATACTTCGCGTTGTTTGAATAAATACAGTTATTTCAGTCTTGGATAGTTGGAATTGTTTAACTCGTTATTAATTAAGTGGCTACGTTTTCAGTTCATTTTATTTTCTACGATTTGATTTCCCGCTCGTCTTATGTTCATTCAAAGGTCGAGGAACGATGAAAAAGAACAACATTAATACTTAGTCGCGCTGTACGTTTACTTTTCTTGTTTGATTTATAGGCGTCCAACGTCTCGGTAATAAATTTCACACCAATGTTTACCTTATGAGTCATTACTAGCATTGTTCGATCTTCGAGATACACGAAGAGCGCGTATGGCATTTATCATCTATCATGTTCTATCATGCAATTTCAGCCATCTTCGGATATTAAATTATTTACTCGAAAAGAACTTTTTTATTTCTATAACTTTATACTTTATTACTGTCATTTGCAATCTTCTTAACGTACGTACATATACTTTAAGCTTTAATGGGTACCAATATCCTACAGTTGAATTAAATCCCACAAATCAGCAGATCCAAGAGTTAGTTGAAACTTTGTGAAAATAACGTCGCCGCTGGCATCAACGGACAATTAAATTATCGCCGAAGCAGAGTAGGTAACGATGCACTCGAGGTACAACATAAACCACGAGTTACGTTGGCTGGATTATGTGTATACATAACGAGCACATAGGTGTGTTAGCCGTACACGCGACAAGTAGATCTATGTACAGGACAGGTCAGATTATCGGGAAGTTTAAGTAGCGCAGGGACTTGACCGTGCCTCCACCTGTCGATGAAAGGTCGGTAAAATAATACTCTAGATAGGTCTCACTGGTAAAAGAGGTTCCTGCATCCTCGGACAATAGAAATCCCGAAAGTTTCCATGGAAATTGCCTAACTTGATTATCATCTTGTTTATCTCCCTTTTCTTGTTAGGTAATTTATTTTAATTCAACAAGTAATTTAATTTAATATAAAAACACTGTTTCAACATGCCCTGCAAGTTTTATCGCAAAGAAAAGTTGCATGATGAAACACATGGAGAACTTTTCGTCCTACTTTTAGAAGATATAGTAATACACAAAAGTTTCGAGGAAATACATATTTATAGAGTCTATAAAAGCAAGTTTGAGGAGAAGATTTAATAACGGAAAAGGGGTCACTTAAATGATAAGTTAGTGACGTAACGCGGATAATAGCTCGTACTCGCTAAAGATCTTGTGATTACGTTTATCTATAATAAACGCTCTTGAATCACGCTTTAAAATATAATTTATCGATTTCTATAAATTATTCTACTCTTTTTTTTTTTATATCTTTCTATTTTGTACCTACTAAATTACTAATTATTAAACAATTATTACTATAAAAGGAAAATATTTGTCTGATTGCAGGACGAAGTGCTGACGATATCGGAAAAGGTGGTCGTGCGGGTTCACGATCTCGTCACCTGGTTATCGCCTACGTTGGAATGGTCGTGGGGTCGCGAGGTGTCTTATCCACCGTCCCCGACGTCATCTCCGGCGAACAGTCCGCTAAGATATGAAATACCACAACCTCAGGTGCTCACCGATCCTGGCATCGATTTCTCAGACGTCGATAAGCAACAGAAGGAATACGAAAGCAATCACAACACAAGGAAATCGGATTGTATTTCTCAAACGAAAGTGGTCGTGCTCTCGTACCCCAGGTACTGTCGATATCGAGCACTGTTGCGTAGGCTCGAAGGTGCCGAACCGTCTTGGCTTTGCTCGTCCATAGCAGCTGCACTAGGTGGATTCACCGCCACACCAGGTACGAGGGTACTCTTCTGCAGAGATACCTTCGACTACCCGGACCTTGAAACTCATGAGCTCCTCTGCAATCACCTAGGTACGCGCTCAATTGTTAACCTATTAACCCACTACTATTATCTGACTTTATTTACCTATTTATCGAATATTTTTCTATTTAATTCTATAATTTACCAATTACCTATTTTAGCTACTTTATTTATGTATCTTACTATTAATATTTAACCTCTTAAGTATCAAAATAAAGTTATTCCCTAATTCAATTAACAGGACAACTAGAGCTTATTTTTTTTAAGAAGTCAATGTACTGAACATAATTCGTTAATCTTTAACTAAATCGACAAATACTGTCCGCTAAGTAAAAATTTTATTCAGTACCCTGTTTATTAAACATCAGATACCATGCTGTTCTTACGTGGTAATTAATAATTATTCATAATCATAATATAATTAATAATCATTGCGTAAAGTAGATACATATTAATTTCGGCAATTTTGGGTATCATTTACCGACCGAGGTTAGCTGCACGTAGTCACAGCAGACGATTGCATAGACTAGCTAAAGGCTAGAGAAGTATTTAAAAAACAACAGAACGTGTCGAGTAAAGCTAGCGGGAAGAACGTTATTGTAAGGTTCCATCGTGTACGACGTGTTACTTTATTGGAAAGATACTTTGTAACCATAACAGCGAAGGTCATAATCCGGATTAATACATTCAGTAGAACAAACATCCATCTACAAATATCAATCGAACTGTTCTGCTAGGATTTCTAGAAATTTTACCAGTGAAGGTGACAACAGTGATGGTGTGACTGTGTATATTGTGCACATTGATTGTTTCGTTTATTTAATTTTGACGCCGTTATAGACAATGACTATTTTAATGAAGATTAGAGAAAATAAAATTGTGTATTTTCGAGTTGCTGGTGAGTAAAATTATCGTGGTTCATACAAAAGACATAAGGAATGACTTTCTGGACAGAGTTTGTATTGAAATGTGATACGTACAAGTGAAATGGATACAGAAACTTATAAAGAAACGATAACAATACCATATACTGATCTATGTTGCAAGTGTCCAGTGTAAAATGCGTACAGTGCTAAATTAAATTCGAAAACTAATAAATGTAATTTTTTGATGAGCAGTCGATGGTTGAAGGTTTCCTTCTTTAATTTTGTTAAAATTAGCCATATGGCATTGATATAAACAATTACATACATATATATGTTCAGCTCTGGTAATGTAAAGTAGATAGAAATATGAATTATAATTTGAAAATATTCGTTATGTAGTAAAACTAACCTTGTTATCCTACAATAACATAAAATATTATATACTCATAGTAATTACAGTTTTCACAATGCACATATCGATTTGTTCGTTTTGTACGTTTCAAACTTTTGTGACGAAAAATTTCACGAAATATAATGTTCTTTCTTTGTTGCTATTTAAAATGATTACTTTTTAAATTGCGAAAAATTAAGCAAATGTAATAACCAAGGTTATTTTATATTCACATTTTGCGTATAATTTCGACTCGTTACGGGAAATAAAAAAATTTCACGCGATCCTAATGGCAGTTTTTTTACTTGAAACGGAAATCGTGCGAGACGTGAATTGTCCCATTATTAATTTAATTCCAATGGTAATCATCATCTTTTGTGTGTATCGCATTAAAACAAACAGTAAGACTTTTATAACCGTCAGATATTAAAGAAGAACATTACGGTATCGTAAACGTATAATGTTTCATATATGTATTTACCCAGTAATCCAGAAAAACACAATCAGGAGTATATTTTTCTTAATCTTGCCACAATATAGCAAATATTAAGTAACATCATATATAACGCAACTATTAATTTCTTCTAACAGATTAGGAGTATCTGATAACAGAAATGCAAGAAATCTTAAGGAGATAAAGGAATACTTGTTTTCTAAATTGCTTTCTCGATTCTTCGTTATTTTATTGCATTCTTAAAGGTTTAATCTAATGAGAATGATTGAATTAAAAAAAAATTATTTAAATAAACAATGTAAAATAATGTTTTAGCGCCGAAATTGAAAGGAAGACCGAGAAGGAAGCGTAAAAAGCGTAGCGCATCGCCAGGAGAATCGAGCAACGAGAGCGAGGCATCCGTGGCGTCTACCTCGAAGAGTGCCCCAGCGAGTTCGAACGTGGTGGTACCGAGCGTTGGAAGGCCACCTTCGTCGGTAGTACGACGAAGCGAGCGAAAGACCACCGCCGAGGAAAAGAAATTCCTAACGGATGTGCAGAATTTCATGAACTCGCGGGGTACGCCTGTCGGAAAGATGCCACTGCTGGGCTACAGACAGAGTCAGTATCTGTGTGACGTCTTTTTTTTTTTTTAATTGGCGGAAAACATTTTTAGACTCCTTTAATTAAGATCTCATATCTTCGCCTGCATACATATAAAAACATATTAATATATTGTAATTTAAATTGAAACAGTGATTGGTACTGTTCGAAGCTGATCTACAGCAGTGTTTCCTTTTGACAAACTCATACGTTCCTTATAATAAATGTTCGAAAGATACAACGAAGATATCGGACTAACAATGTTCTTTTGTTTACAGTCGATCTCTTCCTATTTTATACGAAAGTGCAATTGCTCGGTGGCTACGATTCCGTCAGTGCTGGTCGACTCTGGAAGAACATTTACGACGACATAGGTGGTAATACAGGATCCACCAGCGCTGCGACTATCACTCGACGGCATTACGAAAGGTAAAGTATTCGAATGATTTTATATACTAGTGATCAAGTTAGTGACGGTCTATGGAATGGGTCGTACGAACAGGTTGCTGTTACCCTATGAGAGGTATCAAAGAGGAGAGGAAGCGAAAGTTAGACTAACACCCGGAAGGCGAAGTAAGAGTAGCAGCGTGTCCGAGGAGTCCGAAGATAATAAGCAAGAGACGAACGATTCATATCCATCGGAAACGCCTCCCCCTGTAGAAACGAATGTTACTGCTACAACTCCTCCCCTTCAATCAATTGTATCGTCGGCAGCAGTAAGTATCGTCGAGATACTTCATCATCTATACTTTATACGATGCTCGTTCATTGAATAATACGAGCGATATGATAATTAAATTTATTTTTACAGCCGTTCCTTTCGAGCGAAAAACCGAAGACGGAGACTGGCAAGACATCGTCTCTCCGTAGCGTACGAGTGAAACAAGAACGCTTGAAATCGTTAAATACTATGATTGCCAATAGTACGCCATCGCCCAGCCAGCAAACAAGCCAACTACCAAGTCCACCACCTTCTTCTAATACGTCAATTTCAACGCCGAGTAGTACACCTTCTACGACACCCACGAATGGTACTGGAAGTCAAAGTGTATTAGAGAGGCAGCTCAACAGTCCTCTGATATCGCAACAAGTTCCACCGTCGTGTTCACCGCCGGGTCTTCCGGTAACTACAGTGGTAACGAATGCTTCTACGGTGGTAACATTAACACCACCACCGGAGAAAGATATGAAAGAAATCAAACTAGATCCTAAACAAACCACCCTGTTGGCTCAGGGTAAGGAGAACATACCGTTGTTCGGCGAGAAGTCAATTTTCGCGGAGAAGACGATAGTGCCTCCTAGATCACCAGAAGTGATTGACCTGGAAACGGAGAGTGACACGAGTAGGGATAAGATAATCATTCCCAGTTTTAAGAAACGTAAATTGGAAATACTTCGCGAGGGTGGTCTTGAAGTTACTGCCGTTGACTTGGATACGCGACCCAGCGTGATTCAAAGCAATCCTCCCGCGCCAGCAACAATGAAATCCGAAGAAAAGCCGCCAATATCGTATCCTCTTCCAGTCACACCTAATTCCATTCCTAAGTTGATTTCCGTCACCGTAACGCCGGACATAGGGCATATGTTATCGTCTCCTCAAGAACATCAACATCATCATCACCAAGCACGGTTACAAGCGCCGACCAAGCAACATCCCGCTCATCACAATAACAATAATAATATTATGATGAATAATAATAATATGGTGAACAGCCGCGTAATAAATCTTGGTACTTCTAATAACGCCGCGTTGCTACAATTGTACGCGAATGCTAATGTCCCCCCACCAGCGTCGTCAGGGTTGCATCAAGCAAATCATCGTTTCGTACCGCCAATTGTTCCTAACGGTAGGATATTTCCGCCCAAGGTGACACAGTCAAAGTCGATATTCGCACACAACGAAAAAATGGTTTACGGAGATCCGAAAGAGATTCCTATCCCTCCAAAGTATCGTCCCACGCTGCATCGTTTGCAGCCGCATCAGATACACAATAATAACGACCCTGTGTACAGCGGGGTCCTCGACTTAACACAAAAATCGAACAAGCCGGTGTTTCCGAGGCCGAGCTTAGAAATAGTGAAAGTACCTGTAGTGCCGAGGCCTAATCCATTAAACTTGGAGATGAGGAACTCGTCGATTAAAGAGAAACCAACAGATTGTTCGAAACGAAGTACCTTCCCTGGTTACCAGAACGTACTGGACAGTCGAACGATGGCTTCGAATAACTTAGAAATTACGATCGTAAACCCTAAACAAAAAAATAATCACTTAAGTACACCGACGCATGTTCGAGTATCGAGTCCATCTAGAAATAGCGCGATACCTGTGCAAAGAAGGCAACACCTGAATGGCAAGTACACGACGAGGAGTGAACCAGTTTCACCGTACACACCTAGGAAGCCGAATCATCCTGTTATACCGAATGTACCTAATCTAAATCATCTGAATAGTGGAAATTATCCTAGAATGGCAACGATTCAGCAACAGAATACGATCGATAGGAGAAAAAACGTAGAAATGAGCGGTGGTAAGGAGCAGCATCAGCATAAGCATCAGCAGCATTCACTTCAACATCAGCATCATCACCAACACCAACATATGCATCAACAACATCAACAGCAACAGCGTCGAATCAGCGAGGGCGATAAATCGTTAATCGCTCAACAACAACAGCAACAACAACAACACCAGCCACAGGAACCGAGGCAAACCGAAGCTGGAAGACGACACAGTGTTCCGAGTATACCTTCTGGTTATGTACCTACGGTACCGCAAAACAATCCAGCTTTCTTTCCACAACTGCCAAACACGCCCGGCAAGTTCCTACCGATTTTAGATCCCATGTACTATTCCGCATTCTATAATGGTTTATTTCCCCCGCCGATTCCGCCCACGGCTGCCACGTCGTTTTTACCGCCGGAATTTAGTGCGTACTACAAAGAATTACTTGCTTCCTCGCAACCAAGACTGGGGATGGCGGGGCAGCATCAGCCAGCTGCTCCAACGTCTAAGTAGACAATGGGATCTCATCTAGGGTTTCCGATGTGTAACGAATATCGGTTTCATTTCTAGAGACAAAGATCCGTCGGATTCCTCGCTTCGAATTCTATTTTCACTGAAATTACTCGATGAGGAATTTCCTCGTAATTGTCAATAAATAATAAAGACATTCAGCGAATAAACTTAAATCGCGATAGAAGAATGTGTATTTACGTTATCGTTTAAGCATTTACCGACGATCATTTAAAAATACACTGTCGTTTTGAATAACGTTCTAAATGTTCAATTGTAACGATATAGGAAGAATAATACAGTGTCGGTCGAACGTAAAAAATAAAAAAAGAGGAGATCAAACGAAGTTTAAACCATAAACGAAAAATAGGTGCATACAGTGAAATAAGTGTGTACATGCATATATCATGCAATAAATTAGGTAATAATTTTTTATATGTAACAATAATAACGAGATAACTTCATTGTAAATGGAAATCGATGAAACGATGTTTCGGTCTTATTTTAATTTTTATATATATTCGAGAGGATATTCGATATTAATTAAGAAAAACGTACTAAAACACTGTGATAACGATTAAAGGGAAAGAAGAAAAAAGCAAAAAAAAAAAAAAGGATTAAGAAGAAAGAAAAATACTGAACTCAATATTAGAAATGAATGAATGCTGTTGACTGTTTTTCATCCGATAAAACAATTCTTTCAACATTCATTCTTCACGAAGTTTAAATGTACATCCGTAACGGTCAAATGCTAGGAATAATCAATTAAGAAATTCAATGACTATTTTACGTTCTTTTTTTTATATCTTTCCGCGAAAATGCAAATTTTTTCAGGAGATTAATTCAATTCTCCATTATGAGTCCAAATTTCTTAATTTCGAACGTGCGATGTGATAACTAAATAAATATATAAATAAATAAAGAAATATATATAAATACATATACATGTATATCACATATATATACATATATATATATACATATATGTGTATATGCGAGATCTTTAACCGACGGATCGCCAGAATGTATAATTGTTTATTGTATAACGACAAATCTTACGTAGTAACGATCGCGAGAACCCTATTCTACTGTGTAAGTTTAGACAATTTTCATTGTATTGACACGTACACACTATCACCATACACAACACTAATCTGTAGTCAGTTCTAAGAAATAAGTGCACGCAAGCGATGTTATAGCAACGAGATATGTATATATTGTATATAATCACGTATTCGTTAAGCTAGATAAATTCCCTGCATTATATCTTTCAATATTACGTAAGTGCGTTAAGATTTAGTAAATGTACAGGCTGTCTTATTTGTGTGGCCAACGATAGTCGTATCGCTGCATATATATAAATATATTCTTATTAGGGTGCAACGCAATATTTTGCAGAATACTTCTAGAAAATCTCTTGTACATTGAACTATAACGAAACGAAAGCGTAGATAAAAGAAGGAAATGTTTTCATTTTTTATTGACAGAGAGATTGCTCGTGAAAAATAACAAATCAGAGAGAAAAAGGAAAAAGAAGCATGCGAATCTTTTATTTTAAATTCCAATTAAGGAGCACCATCGCATAATTGACTGATTAAAATACGCGTGATCGCTGCCGAAAGCGATCGAACATCGCGGGCCACCAAAGTTCTGAAGAAAAGAAAAAAAGTACCGATGGTATATCCATGTTAAATGTAGACATATTAATAGAATTTGTTCGTTTTAGGATACTCTGATAAAGGAAAAAAAAACAAAAATAAAATATCAGATAATGTTAAAAAAAACATTCGTACCCCTAAAACGTACAAGAGTGTAAAAGGTCCTCGCCTGACCATTCTAGCAAAATCAGATTTCTATATCGATGTCTTTCAATTATAAGTTGTTCATGTTTGGAAGTTCTTTTACGAAACAAGAGTGAAATGGTGAGCGTTGTTGGAACTTACGATCGCGGTTTTTTGAAAGGTCTTCAAGCTACGCCCGACGCGCCGAAAAGTAGAAATCATTTTTCTTTTCTTTTCTTTTTTTACTTCAATTGATTCTATTATCATCGTAGCATAAAAGGAGCACGAATTATTTTTTTTATATAACAAATAATCTTTTTATTAGATTTGCCTTGAAACGCTTCTCTTGTTCTAATGGTGCTATGTTGCAAGGTATTTGTAAGAAAAAGTTCTTGTTTTTTTTTTCTTTTTTGAGCTTTTACGAAGGAAAACCGTCGGGAATCGACAAAGATCGTTGACGTATTCCGAAAGAAATACGATCTAAGACAGACCTTCTTCACGTCCAAGTCTGATAAACCGTATTTCGAAGGTAAAAAGACTTCTGATTTCAGAGTGTATGTATATATCAAAAGCAGATCCGTTATTGTTGCGATTACGATATAATTCCGCGAAATTCATTTAACAATGGCTAAACGAATTGGAAGAAGTGGTATGAAGAAGAGGAAAAAATTTTCTTTTTCTCGGAACAGAGAGTAAAAAAAAAAAGAAAGAAAAGTAAAAGGAAGGGCTTGTACGAGAATACGTGCCATAAAACTGCTTAGATAATGACTTTCAAAATCGAACGATAACAACGGTCGTTTGTATGTGCTTTTAACGAGCCCTTTATCAACTAGAAAGACTATAAGAATGTAGAAGAAAGTTTAAATGAAAGGAAAGAAGTGCAAAATTCCATAGGGGAGATTTTATGTAATTTCTTTTTGTTTTGTTACCGTGGATGTTTTAATCTCGAATTATAGTGCGTGAGCGATAAAGAGAGAAGAAACTTGAAAGAATGTACGTATGTATGTGAGAGGGAGAAACAAGAAAAAAAAAAAGCAAATGAGAGAGACATCAAAGACGTACGATGAGATAAGAATGTATGAATGCGAATACAGAGCAGAAATTAGAGAACGATTAATATTCAAAAAAAAAAAAAAAATGAAAAAAAGAAAGTCTATGTTCGTTTTTTGTTTTTCTTTTGCGAGTTTTTCTTCATTTTGTATACTTAGCAGTGACTTTTTAGCGTAACCCTCGTTTCGCAATTTAATAATAATTATTATTACGATACAAATATTTTTTATTATATGGGCATTTCAGTTCCTAACTTGGAAATAAAATATCTACTACGAATGAATTCGTTATTGACAGAATTCAAGCAAGTAAACGTGTTTCTCCCTTTAGAAATTATAATATTTGACATTTTTTATTTAAAACGTCTAAATTTTTATTTGAAGTTTAAAATAAAACGATTTGAAACTCGAAACCTATTGAAACGTGCTTGCTTTTGATTTGATGCATAAAATGCATATTTCCATTGTTCTATTTAATAATAAAAACCGACGATCTCATGCTCATAATGATGATAACTGAAGCATTGACTAGTAAGTATTAATAACACTTTTATGACCTCTAAATAATTATTCTAAATAAAGATCTCTTACACAAAATATAAAAATACTCGGAAAAATTTATGTAAAAAATAGAAGTGATAAGAATACTTTCGACTTATATATTTACCTCGAACATATCCTCTGCGCGGTGCTGTGAACTCAGCGAAACGACTAAAATGAGACAAAAAAGATAATGGCGCGGAATGCATATGTGCCGCGAAATTTAAAATGTCTTTACGGTGGCTATAAACTGATAACCTGTTTAACCAGTTCGGTAATGGTAGACGCAGAAAGTTCTGCCTCACAAAATCATTTCTACTCTGTTTTCCCTACTGATTATTTTTACTCGACATAACCTTACTATCTCATATTTTACTATTTCAATATTATATACACAAATTCCATAGAAAAGAGTATAATTATAATACCATCCTTCTAATTATGCATGTACGTTTTCAAAAATCATCAGATCGTTTCATTAATAGATTCAAATTTACATAAGAGATTAGAACGAAGATTTACAATATCACATTCAGTAGAAGATTCAGTCGTAATAAATTTTTTCTTCGTAAAGCATGAAGTTATTGGTTAACTTCCGCATTTAATTCGAATGTTAATTATCGGTGGTCGGCATAAAGGTTAGTTTCATATGGTCTTATTACACACAAAGTACACAGCACTGAAGCATCTTCTACCAAGTACAAAATTACTATTTTAATCTACCGTTAATTCAATCTGTGCAATCGCGTATTATGAACGCGTATTATAGATGCGTAGAATTCTTTATTTTCTCTACAATAATAATGTACGATTTCATAACTACATACAAACTTTTAAATTGTGGGATACAAGAAAGTATTTCATGTTACATTTATTTTGTCCACCGATAACCACAGTACATTACCAATATCTTTAATTTTACTCATTTTCGTGTTTGTATTGAGCATAAAGTATTCCGACATTCCGTTTATTTGAACCTGCTGCAGGACAAGTAGTTCATATAACTGAAATCCATATAATACGAGCTTACTGGCTCTCTTTATTACTTACGATTTCTCGTTCATAGTAGTAATTCAAGTTCAGAAAAAATCAATCCAATTAGAAGAAGTTTATTTAATTACCCACTAACTAAAATTTCGTTTAAATATATGGATAAACGGACTAATTACACTCTACCCAACGTTATAAATTGTAGAGGGCGTAATAAAACCTCTGAATGGTCGGTATTACAGAACATGTGACGCGATGTTCCGTAAGGTGCCAAGTCCACTTTTATTGTTCTCGATGATTGAGTTAAATATGTTCCACATATAAATATGAGTAGCACAGATCGTAAGAAATAATCCAGTCTCTTTTGAGATCGATATTTCAGAACGCGAAATACGAAAACCCATATAATATCAGGTTTATTCCATATTTAGTCAGTGGTTTCACGATCGAAACCCACATCAGCGTTGCTGCCAATGTACCTAGACGAACACACAGATATGTATAGATTGTACACGTAGCGAATAGAACAAGGTGGTAGGGTGGAATTGTGTTTACCTCTCCATCCCCCGATGACAATCGGCAAACACACTTCGATGTAGGATTGTTGCGCACTGCTGCACGCCAAACTGCCTTTGTGTACGTAGCATACTTGCACAAATCTGCAGATCAGAGACGAAATTCTCGAAAATTCGCATTCACACTTCACGAAAATTCACTACTTCACTCTACTTCGACTTACTAGTTTCATAACGAATTTTGTACTGCGATTATCGCAATTTCTTCGATACTCCCGCCAAACGATTCGATTGTAGAGGGCGTCGTTGCACACTATCGAACCTTCATAAATTAAGTAGGGGCGATCTAATTGTTTCCTTATTAGGGAACAAATACGGAAATTTCATTGATTATTAAACACAACAAAATATCTATATAAGTAGCTAGTATTCTGATTTGATATATTATTTAAAAGACTTAAAACTGGACTTTGGAAAAATAGAACAAATTCTTTCAATAAATTAAAAGTGTAGGATAAACGATACTAATTTTAAGTGCGTCGATTTAATTTATTAGAAGAAATGAAACTGTTTTTCGCTGTTAACCACTCTTCAGGTAAATATCAAATCTTCATTCAAAACATCTGCAATAGTACTGCGTAGAAATATCACGTTTCCATTTTAAAAACCAATTTTTATTCCACTTCTATTCTCGCAAAGCAGCACCAATTTTTACAAAAATACGTATATAGGACGTTACTGAGATTTAACGATCAATAAAATGGGATAATTAAATCATGAGAAAAAGCCCTTTAGAGAAAATAGAAGACAAAACGAATTAAATCACGGACAATATTGTAGCGTATTCTCGGTCGGTAATAACGCGTAGAACGATTCGATTCGTGCACCAGTATCGATCGAGGGACCAGGCGCAAAAGGTTACGCGGGCGTAGATGGAGGTGCGGGGTTTCTTGGACGCGCTTGAACATCGTTGCGGTGACGAGCATGTCATATCTTCGCGTTTCATGCGAAGCAGAGAATGCACGTAACCAGCGCAAAGCTGTCTTCCGCCCAGTTCTCGTGAACACTTCACCCACCAGACAATAGTTTACCGTATCGACCTATTCTCCCTCTCTCTTTCGTACGTGGCTTCTCCCTCCGTGCTTCGTTCTCATCTACCTCCTCATGCCACCCCGCTCCAGCCAACCACGAACTTGCTCTTCTGGCCTTCCCTTCGTGCCTTTCCGCAGATCCAACTTGTTTCTGTGTGCCATGAACTCCGAAGCTTCCGAGTCCACTTAGGAACAGCTGCGAACAATCCACGAACAGTCGCGATACTTTCCAAACTTTTCGCCGATATTTTCGAAAGTTTCCCTTTGTGTTCGGGTCTCTTGATGTTCTGAGTTATGGTCTTTATACTATCCTATTCGCAATCTTATTTCTTTGCACAATTATATCTTATCTTTAACAAATAAAGGAACAATCCTAAAATTCAGTAATTAGAGCCATATTACCAAAACTATCCTATTTACAATCTTGTTTTCTTCCTCGATTTTGAGCTAATGTCACATGTGACCATCAAAGAGAAAAATATGATAAGCAATTTTTACATTCAATAATCTGTTCATCTAGTTTTAAAAGATTTATATATATCTTGGAATGTAACAAGTTGTTCTCTTTCCAACTATCATAGCTAACAAATAACATGAAAATTAAAAGATCAACAAAAATTGAAATTTCCCTCTATGCGCCCTTTCATATAGATCTAACTTTGTTCTCGTTGAGTATATCATAGGCTAAATCTTGTATATCACGAAGCACAACGAAACTAATGAGAAATCACGACCTTACAATTTATTATCAAAAGAGCAAAATTTTATCAAGACATTTAAACTCATTAAACCAGAAGAAATTCTTCATCCATATAATAAACTTGCGAGTTTAATGGAAATTAAATTCAGTTTGCTTGAGTCCGAACGCCGCTCGTAGACTTCGCACCGTCACGGTTTCCGAAGGTCGAGATTTGTTCCAAAGTTTGTATGAATGAAACTTATCCTAATATCTCCGTGAACGGTGTGCGGCTTTCTTCGGACAGTTCTAGTCGGGGAACAGCGTCGACCAAAAGTACAGAAAGTCCACGGGAGAGAGAGCACGTGCAAGCAAGGGTCGGTTGTTTCCGAGCTCGTTCGAATCGTTTCAACCCAGGGTCAGTGGAACGTGCTTGTGTACGAACTGTCCGCAACTGTCATTCACCTCGTGGCTTGCCACGCGTTCGCGGCGGATATTTCCGTATGGTTTGCGGGAAAAAGTTATCACGGGGTCGGGGAAAAATCGAAGTGCCACAACGGATGAGTTTTCGCGGCCTGAGACTTCTCTCTCATTGGTTACACACAAAGAGAATGAGAATATTGAAAAAAAAATGTTTCCCAATCACCACCGGTTACAACCTGGAGAATTGTATCTGTACGGTCTGATTCGTACACCTAAATGTCATTTCGTTTGTATTTCTTATTAATAGAATAACACAGGAACAAAACATGATGAGCACATTTTTCTTCATTTTCTGAGGAACATATGTTTAGTACTAAAGCCAAATAAAAAGACAATTTCGATAGTATAAGATTGATTGGTTAAGCTATTGGATTTTAGAACGGCTTCCCTGTGAAAGGTAGGAAATTTCACTTATCTTGTTCTTCTCCTGTAATCTTTAATTAAAGATGCAGAAAAAGTACAAATGACTAAAAAGCCTGGAAGAACGCTAAAAGAAATTTATTCTTATACTGCGTACGAGAACTTCGTCGGCGTATCATTTGCAATTTTCATTTAAAACTTTCATGCATTCTGTCTCGCACATTTGATGAACACACACACACGCGCAGTAACGAACTTAGAAACTTAAGTCCGCTTTTACGCTATTTCATCGCATAACGATGCAGCTCAACGTTTACGTCCAAAAGCATACATTTAATGCAAACAGGAAAAAGAAGAGAAAAATACGAGCACTTTTACGAATACATCTGGCTCTATCCACGGTCATTCAAGGCCTCATTACAGTCGTGTATCGTTGTGTATATCGCTCATTGAGCTTCGCGTGAAAAGCTGGCCTCGTTAACGAAGTACGGTCGCAAAGCTGTTTTCCGGAGCCCGCGTGTTCTTCGTTCGACGACACATCAACTGTCACTGAAGACGACTTTTCAACATCTCCGGGATATAAAAGGCGGCCATACTGACCCCGAATCGCGGGTTATCGAATCGTGCCTTCACCGACAGATAGACATCGAGATGCGTACTGACATACAGTGTGCGAGCGTTGTTCGCGTGACAGCGAGCCAAGCGTACTCTTATGCCCGTGGTTCTCTCGTCTGACAGCCGTGACCTTCGAACGTTTATCGGTAGAAAACTTTCTTCGGGATTTCGCCTCCGCTCACGGCTAAAAAGTCGAACGCTCTAGTTCTTCGCTACATAGTGATTTCTCGCCTTTGAAGATTATAATAAATCGATGAATCAAGAAACAAGTGAAAATAACGGGTGATGATGGAACACGGAAAGGATGGAACTGAGCAGTATATTTTTAACAGGTAGGCTTCACGTTAAATAAATAGTTAGATCTAAATTTTTTGAAATAATACGATACTCGATGAATGTTAAAGATTTTGAACAGAAACTTCTGTTAGTGATTTTAAGCTATTGTCTCGGTTTGCTTGTTGATTTTATTACAGTAAATGTCCGAGGGTAACATGAGAGAAAGGATATAATACGAACTATCAAAGAGTAGATTGTAATATTTGCCGTGTAATATTTTGTTAAGTATAGCAAGCTGAAACTTCTGCTTTCCCCAAAGTTATGTAACTGTTCGATCTATTTCACGTCCCAGGTGAATTGGTGTCAGTCGCTGATAATAGTAATAAATAGCTGAAGCAACGATTCAGCCTCGTAAAATTTTAGAAAGTGCTCCGGTCCAGATAACTTCCGGCTTCGTGAACTAATCTTCTCCGTTTTCTGGTAGTTCAACTTGGTGGTGAGGTAGGTCGGCATAGTTTCCCGTTGATGCCGCCTTTCTATTCGAACGACTCGCCAGGGAACAAGGAAGCATAACACGGTTGGGTGTCGCGACGCCAGACGCGGTTGCATTTACGAAAAGGATGGAAAAATGAACGCTCGTTGCTTAGAGACGTAAATGCAGTTAAGTTCTGCCTGGATGCGTCCAGCAGTTCTCAATATTCTTGATGCGAAACACCAACCTATTCTCTTCTTCTAAAAATTCTTCTTACAATTAGAAAAGAAAAACTTATATGAATTAAACTCGTAGTTCTTTATTAGAACAATATTTGAAACGTTGAAAATTATTACAATAATACAAAGTAAAAGGTAAAATTGTTTACTCTGAAGAACATAAAAAGAAATATATCTTCTTTTTATAGAAACCTTCTCTGAATATATCTCGTAACTTCTATATACATTTTCAGAATAATTTCGGATTTTACCAATATAAATATGATAGTCGTGTCTCATTACAATGCTAATGAAATTTCGAAATGTCCTATATAACAGATACAATAAAAAGAAAATAAAAATTTTCGAATACTTTCACGAGCCAGTTTAAGTGAAAGATATAAATTTTGGAAAGGTAATAGGAAGGAAAGCCATCTTAAACGCAAACCGCTTAAACGCGGCGTTTGAAGGTTAGCAGGCCTCCTGGCGTCGTATCACCGCCTAATAAAATGACTGGTCGTCTGACCAGCATAACCTCGCCAACCCATCGACCCCCGCTATACGTTCCTGGGATAAACGCAGAGAGTAAAGAGGCGGAGGTGGAGGAGGAATAGAAAGAGGAGGACGAAGAGGAGGAAGAGGAGGAGGAGGAGGTGGAGAAAGGTGCAGGAGGAGGAAGAGGGTGGGCAGGGTCGAGGGTGAACCCCTTATTGATTTTTAGGGTGACACTGTCAACCGGCGAGTGTTGAGTCCCCCGCGACGGGAGGGACTTTGAAACGACGAGGAGTGAGAAAAAATGTGGCGGCCGCTGCGCCATTCCACGCGCGAAAAGCATCCCTTCTTTACAGTTATCTCCTTTTTCATTTTCTTTTCTCATGGTTCTGCGATCGATTAGAATTTCATACGCGAATAAAGATGATTAGGAAACTGTCCGATCCTCGCTTTCCGCTAGAAACATGAAACATTTTTTCGTTGTGTAAAAGTGGCGAGTGCGGCGTCGGCGGCAGCGGTGGCGGTGACAGAAAAGAGTAACTGTGGCGAGGCGCAGTCCCGTTGCGGTCGGGGGTTTAGCTCTCGGCGCAGGGCCGTACGCATCCGTGGGCGACGCTCCACGTGGAACAGCTGCCTTCTCGCGTCGTCTTGCATGTTTTACACGTCTCGGGCATTCGGATCGCGGTTTTAATTCTCGGGAAGCGATATCACGCTGACGGTGGACAAATTTCCTTTCAATTCTACACGTTTTTTTTCGCACCTTCGAGTCACAGTTGACGTCCAGCTTATTTTTCTTTTTTCCATTCTTTGTAATCGTTTGGCCGAGCCACGCCACCACGCCGTGAGTCGTCCATGAATGAGCAGCGAATGACGCGTGTGTTTCCCGTAATCGTCTTTCGTGCTCGATCGCTCCTCGATATCCTTGCTTGGTGACGTGTGTTCTTTGTGCGCCACGCTTTCTGGCTGTGCTGCACGCAGAAAGTTACGAGAGTTAACTTTCGAGTGTTCGCGGAAACGGTGCGCCAACGGAGGAGGAGGATTAAAGAAACGCATCGTGTGTGTGGTGTTTCTTCACGTCGCGTCGGTTTCTAATTTGCCGCAGCGGCAGGGAGAGAAACGTTTGATTGAATATCGAAGGGAGGAAGTGTGATAAATAATAGCGAGCGGGAGAGTAGTGCTTTGGAGGACGCGTGTTGGCTGGTCGTTCCGTTGGTGCGTGTGATTGTTTTCTCACTTAACTTGGCCCGTTTTGGTGCATCGCTCTTTACGAACTGAGCCGGCATCTCATGTTGTTTACAAATCAAGGCGATTACGTTACTGCACGTCCTGTACACACTGTGTTACTCGCATGCAACAGGCGACACCGCGTTGCCAAAGTTTCCTCTTGATTAATCGATCGGAAATTACAGCCGGTCAGAGTGATACCTCTCAAGGATTTGAATGAATCGCGCGGTTCACTGATAGACGCAGAAGAGACATTCAGAGAAACCGAGGAAGAAGGAACGAAGCGTAGAGGAGCGCGGCGCATTGGCGTAGAGCCGGCAAGAACGGTCGCGTCTAGGGAAAAATCGGTGAATAGTTTCGGGTGCACGCGCAAGGAATATCAGCCGTGTAATTACGCGAAGGTAGCGCGCGGCTTAGAATCAATACGACTGGATTACTTAGGCGACGGTTTAACTCCGAGGATCGAGAGAAAGCGTGGCTAATAGCCGACGAAACACGCGTGTCTAGCGGCCGAACGATTTTTCGACTGGCGTTTAAAGGCACAAGGCAAACGACGCAGAAAAGACGAGCTGCACTACGGAGTTGCTGCGTATGCCTTGATGGGGTGTGCTTTCAGTGTGTTTGGGCGGGGTGTGAGGCAGTCGTTGCTACCGCGTCGGCTCATGCAGCCGGTCTGTTAAAAATGGCAGCGTCGTCCGATTTTTATGTATCGGATAACAATTATTGGCTACGACCGAGGAAGAAATCCAGTTGACATCCGGGCGCGGGCAGTTAGGAGGGACAGTGAGTACTGAACACGTGGTCCGTTGAGGGAGCAGCTAGTCTAGTTTACTACTAGGTGCGTGTGTCGACTAGCTACACCCCTGGCGCACGTGCGTACGTGTATTTCCTCGAGTCGTCGCGAACGGTGCACGTGTGAGTGACAAATCGCGAGTGAAAGTGCTGGAGACTAGTGACTTTTTTTCGTGCCGTCACGCGTTCCTCACAGGCTTCCTGTATTTTCATTCGCGAAACCTGTCTTGACAGTTAAAACTTGACGTTTCGGAACGTCTGTGTCGATACAATCACGTTCGTCCAGTGTTTACCATGTATCTTTACCTTATGGTTAATTAAATCAATGAAGTATACGTATGGTAAACAAAAATTCGATCTTTCTAACGGTTACGGAGAATTATTACGATTCGTTCGATGTGAATTAATGCGTGGTTAAAAACCTTCGGTAAATACGAATACGAATACGAATGCTGTGGCGCCACCTGCACGCTACGTCCCTGACAAGGGTCGTCTGTTGACTCTGGTGGTGTTTATTCGCGCTTGCCTCTTCTCTCTCTCTCTCTCTCTCTCTCTCTCTCTCTCACTTGCACCGAGTCATTTGTGTTTGGACGATCGTGAATTTTTTTGCAATGTGACGAGAAAATGAATGAAGATTAGCGTGATGTCGGACCTGTGCACGCGCCTAACAGTGGGTGCGCGCCTGGATCTCGACTCGAAACTTGGTGGAACGTCTTGAAACAGGTCGAAAATCAGCATGAAAATGCCGGCAACGCGACCGTACAGGTGCCCATTGTTATTCACAGCTTTCACAGTTTTCGATGAGACGGTGCATCGACAGACTGCGAATCCGGACTCCTGAAAAGTATCGTGAATCGTGCTTCGTGCGCTTTAAGTCCCCTCGCCGTCGGTGGGACTCGCGAAACGCGTTCTAACCGCACTATAGGTTAGGTTACCGGCACATAACCTTAATTCAATTCTAAGGAAAACTCGAGTTGTTACACATGCAGGAATTGAAACGTGACCTTCTTGTGATCTCATTTAATTGAGAGTTAAACGTATCTAGGAAGATTGACCTTTTCTTTGCCAAGTGCTGATTCCTACATTGTGGGTGATCGGTGCAATGGAATGATCTGGGTGACCATAGGACAATGAAGGCCAATGGGACAAACAATGGTGATTTTACTTTGCTTCTCTGTTTTTTAGAATTCTTTAGAAATGCTATGTTATATATTACTTTACGTAAAGTGGCGTTAATATAAGCATCAGAGTTGTTTATTATTAGACTACTATTAGAGTTGTTTACATGCATCGATATGCTATTCTCATAAATGTACCGTACATGAGATTGCTTAAAAAGGTTATTGTGTTAAATATAGATAGAATATAAATATAATAGCAAAGCTAATTATCTGTATTGCACATAAATAAGCTTGATAACTAAACGAATCATTAGAAACTTCACGTACTACATGAAAACATTTATATATTGAAGATTTTATACATTATAAGTGTATCTGTATGTATAAGAATGTGCAATATTGAAGGTAATAAGAGGAATAGTATTAAATAATGGAGTTGTAATGAGTATATTATATCGGTATAATAGTATATCATTATATATGCTATTCGAATATTACTTCTCTTATCTTTTGGAATCTATGTATATGTACTAATATGTATATTATATTATAACATACTTCATTTTGGCATTTCTGTAACATCATAACAGTTAATTCATGATATAACAGAAAGAATTCCTTCATCTTTTAAAATCTTTGTACTTTCAAGTGTACGCACTATAGTATAACACATTTAATTCTTATGTTCTGGTAATATGAGATCAATTACTCTAAAGTACAACAGATATAACATCATGCATTGTTTAAATTTTCAGGCTGTAGCCGCCTAAACACGCCATTGGCAGCCACTACCACGCTGGAGGATCCGGGAACACCAGCCTCTTGGAAGGGCCCGCCGCCCGGGTCGGAGGCATCGCCTTTTACACCCAACTCCGTTGGCCAGGGTGGTGGCCCTGGCTCCGGTCCTTACAACAGTACAGGTGGTCCACCGAGCAATGCGGCCTTCCAGGGTCCGAGTCCTTTCCCCGGTGGTGCTGGTAGTCCAGCAGGGGCACCACCCTATCAAGGTCCACCTCCCGGTTCCGCGACTCCTCAATATACTGCCTCGCCAGCGCCTAGTGGTTCCTCGACACCTGGTCCCGGACCACCGCCGAATTCGTCGGGCTTCCCTCCGCCGCCGAATAATTCCGGGCCACCGTATAATGGGCCCGGACCGAGCCCGTTCGGTTCGCCATCTGGCGGGCCACCGCAGTTCGTCGGTCGACCCGGTTCCTCAGGACCGCCGTTTGTGCCTCCGGGAGCAGGGAATCCTCATTTTCCTTCGCATGGTCAACCGTTTGGAGGTCCCCAATACGGTATGCCACCTGGAAGCCCATTCGGACCAGGCCATCCGATGACAGGACCTATTGGGCCTGGACATCCAGCAATGATGGGTCCTGGGGGTCCCGTCGACAGGATAGAGCAAGGGTGAGTGTCGATTATATTATGCTCTCGACGTGTTACTTATCAATTATGATGTATATGAGAGATCTAACTGAATGCAAGTGTAAGTTAAAGTTTTGGGAATTTAAATTTAATTGTGTATTTCTACTTTTTAAAGTACGATATATAGAACTTCAATGAAAGTGTAACTTGATTTTCAGTTAAGATATATTTCTATCGGTTTAAGAAATAGATTGATTTATATCACTATGATATATCGCCAATTAGTAATGGTCTTGAGTTAATCCTTCCAAGATCGAATTTTCTTTGGACTGCGAGAAAGTTCTTTTCTTTTTATCGATTATCAATGTAGGTTCATGTAGATCTATTGATGTTATTAATCACCGAAATTTAAGTAATTAAAAATTAATAAAGAAGATACGGATGGATTAACTAGGGGCGATAGAGATATATTTGATGAGTAACACGTTCGATCGAACTCATCGAATAAATAGTCTTAGAGCTCGTAGATTACTCCTCAATCAACGGAGTACGTAGTGTATTTGATAATGCATCTTGATAAATCTGAAGCTGTACTCTGATTGCTATAAGGGAGAACGTTGCGTTCAGCAATGATATCACGCGTATTAAATCCAAATTCAATGGAATTAATGTTTTTTACTTGAACACGATACCATCGATAGGCTTTCGTCGGTTTAGAATATAGAAACGTTGTCGCTATTAGCGTGTAAAACATAAGAGCACCACGTGTCTGACGTTGTCCGACTGCTAACATTCCTAGATAACACAGTCTACAGGTAGCCACCGTTATTTATCACTCGTCTCCCGGTTAGTCCGCATTCTTGCTGATAATCCTGCTTCGGCAGAGCTACTTGCCCTTTGAAAATGGTCTCGGTCGTTTGCATCGACGTCAATGCTTCTGTAGTCGAACAACTCGTTTTCGAAATCAGTTACGTACTGAGAGAGAGAGCTTGTTTCAATACTTCGATGCGATAAAAGCCACAAATGTTTCAGTAGACACATAGGGGTCGTCCATGTATCACCGGGAAAGTTATAAATAGGAACAAAAGCAGCAACTATTTCCAAACATTTTCGATAGCACTAGTAGGTAATAATCAAATTTCTTATAGACACATCTTCCCCTTAGTCTATGTAAATTGCTCAAAATAATTAGGGAGTCGCTACGACGAATGGTTCTGGTGTGAACAGAACAGAAAAAATTCTACGGTATTGAAAATTTAATCAATTTTTATCAATAAAGAAAGAAGTTACGTTTCTTCAAGTTTCTCAGATTGAGAAGCACTGTGCTTCTTAAAATACGATTCCATCAAATTCAGATCGAAGATAAATTTTTTTCCCCGTTAGTTGCCAAATTTTTTCGCGATCGTTGCCAGATACTGTGAAAACATATTGTTTGTTAAGTATCGTTTTTCCAAACGGAGCTAGATATCGCGTGTGCAGACGAAACCTGTAATGAACGGCGCCAGCAGCGAGTCACTCGGTGCTAAACTTGGCAGCCGTGTTAGTGATTCACTATCTCCGATCTAGATTATTGATGCAGTGAAAAAATCACACGTTATCGAGTCACTCGAAAGAATTGACGTTTCGAGAGTTCGTATCATGCGTCGGAGTTGTCGCCGTGTACACGTACTATAATTTATACAAGAGCGAACCGGACCACGAGAGAACTACGTAAACCAGTTTTTCGAATAGTTTTAGTAACAGACGTCTCTGAAGGCGTGACTCGATCGGTCGCTAAATCCGGCGAGGGCGCATTATTCGAATTTCCTCGTGCCGATAACTTCAAAACTGGAGTTTCGAATTAGAAAAAGAAGAACTTGCGAGTCGAGTAATAAGCTACGCGACAAGATCGAGAGATATAGGAGCTGTCCGAGGAGATTTTTAACCGCGCGTTACACGCGAAACCATCGACGTGTCTTTCACTGAGTGCGTGGGCACGCGTGAATTCCTCACGCGTGTGTTTACGCGTGTTCGAGTTTACAAGTGTCTTAAATCTTTGTAAACTGTTGAACGGATCGTGGGAGTACGAGGAAAAGCTGGTGAATTGCAAATGACGGACTCGAAGACTTCGTTATACTGTAAAATTTGGGGCAATCAAGATTTTGCGCGTTTAGGATATCTTCAAGATTAGCACGAAAGATCACAAATTTAAATAGCACGTTTATTGAACGTTTTTATTGATAAGAAAATCGATGACATTAATGATTTTAAATTGTACAAATATGAGAGAAGGTTAGCGTTAAACAAAACGATGATCTCTTGAGCTTTGTTGTTTGTTCAAATTTAGAGCAATCCGAAAGTTTAAGCCTTCCGAATGTATCTAAAATCAACGCGAATGATTAAGAATTCAGATAATACAGATCATTGAGTAAATATGATTGATGAAAGCTCTGTCATCGGAGTAATCTCTTGATTGACAAGAAAATCGGCGGCATTTACGGAGCCGCTAAACCTGTTAGTAATTGATATCATATAAAATTTATTACCGTCTGTAATCGCGGAAGACAGAGTTTCGTTCTTTCGGGTTTCATTTAGTACACGTGAGTCACATAAACAACCGGTGTCGTTTAATGAGGATTTATAGAACGACAATGATAAGATTGCGGCAGATACAGGTCTCTTAATATGAATTTTAATTTCTGTCAAGCTTTAACAAACTCCTGCTAGTCCTATAATTTTCCTGACATTGAATAATCGTCTACCTGTCGCAACTCAGTTCGTACTTGTACACTTTACCTTCTCTCTTCGACCCCTCTTTCGCGGATAACGCGATCTACAACGAAAGAATTGAAGGATCTTCGTCAATAAGGAGCAGCACCGATATTTGGATTTTGTACTTGGTAGAAAAAGAATTATTTAAATTATTTAAAATTATTAGAAAAGAAAGAAATGTATGGTTTATTACTAGCAAAAGTTTATTATTAGCAGTATTAGTTGACGTTTGACTTTCACTTGGTTTTCATGGGTTTTCTTAAATTACTGGTAAATGATGCTACCACTTTATTGCAGTAAGAAAAATTAATCTTGAAAGAATCAGACGGTTTTTTAAATATGATTTTTTAATTTTTCTTTATTTTTTATTCTTCTTTTGTCTCTATAGTACAATAACTAGGAATACGTATCGTTGAAGGTAAAATAAAATAACGGTGTTACATTCTTGGCAGGGATTGTACCGCGGGAGGTGACGCCATACTTTTGTAGGAGGTAGTACGCGACCCACCTCCCCTGTTCTCCCTAAACCCTCCTAGCCACCCCGTGTTACGGAGGGCGGGTGAACCAACGAGTGGAGGTAGTGTGGGGGGGCATCAGGGTGGTACGAAGGTTCTCATATTTCCTGTATTTTAATTTTTCACGATATTTCACTGGTATCCGGCCGTGTGTAAATTATTTACTCTTTACCAATCGTTTTCCTTCGTTTTATGTTGCACATTTGTAAGGATATCGCGTAGTGTGTTAGGGTAAGTCGCACTCAAGACTAGAGGCGCGATTAGCTTGATATGACTGGATCGATAGAACGTGTCAAGGATGCGTCTGGAAATCGAGATATTGTGACACCGACGATCGTTGGCTTTGTCGTAAGCTTTTGACGTCAGTTAGTTTCCATTGCTTTAGAAACCTGATCGTTGATAATTTGGACAGTTGGATAAACTGATTAAAACTGTTCGCCTGACTTCGCAAATGTCGTTTGACTTTTGTACATTATAAAATTACCTTTGAGAATTTGACGATTCAAGATTTTAAAAATTTAAATTGCTAATATCTGAAAATTCAAAGATTCGAATTTGTAAAAACGCGAATTACTAACACTCGAAAATTCAGAACGTTAAATTTAAAAAAATATGAATTATTAATATTTAAAAACGCGGATAGTCGATACGCGAAAATTCCAAACATACAAATTTGAAAAGGACAAGTTATTGATATTAAAAAATCCAAATTTTCAAAACCACACAAAAATTAATTAACCGTTATCTTTTTTATCGCGATATTAAAAAGTTTGTTGAGAACCACTCGAGCTCCCTGCCCCTTCCTGCTCTTCCTTGCTTCTCGGGTTTGGGTTGGGAGAGCGAAGAGGGATGGGGCCGAGGGGTGTAGATGGTGGCAGGAGCAGAGGTGAGGGGGGGCTAGGGGGCTATAGGTGTAGGTAGAAAAGCGAGGATGGGGTGGCGATCCGTCGGTCTGGGCCCAGCAGCTTCGCTCGTGCGTCCGCGCCACACCACCGTTTACACTTTCCCGTGTAAAGGAATCTTGGAACCGTCGGGATCTCTGTCCGTTGCGTTTCGTTACCGTTTGTCTCAGGTCGTGGTCGAGCCGCGGTTCCACGCTGTTACTCTCGGAGCATTTGAGAAAACGAGCACGAGAAATTCGTATCGCTTTATAGCGGCCGCTCAGCCGCAACGAGGGTTTGTTTATACCGCGTTCTTACCACGGAGCACATAATTGATCGGTATCCCATAGAAACCTCGCGTTTCCGGTCTGCGTTCTGCACTCTTGGATCTTGAGTGCGATGAGTCGGATCTCCGCTCCAATAAGGTGGCTTGCACGATCCTTAAAGTTGCTATCTCTTTTCGAAAAATTGCGAAGTATAACTTTTTCCACGCGCATGTAACGCAAGACTAATTAGACAAGCTCACGGCATAGGTATATCGTGCGATGTTTCTGGATTTCTTTAAGAAAGTTCTAAAGATTGTTATCTTTGTACGAATATCACAGGGGAGAGATAAGATGAATTTCGGCGTCTTGTCGTAAATTTCGTGGAAATTTTAGAATTCGATACACCGACGACTATTTCCATCGCAGTGAAGACGACGATATGAATAAAAAGCGATAACAATTAACGTTCGAACGCGCCAACTGTAATTCGCATAGGAAGTGCGTGGTATTCATAACTAGTTTCATATCCGCGGCAAATTTTCCCATTCGCCGGTCGGAAAATATTATTGTTAATTAATTGTTAATTAATTTGTGACATAACAGTTACGTGATGTTTGTTTTCTCGAGAAAAAGGAGAGTGTAATTAATATGGACGTACAATTACAAAACAGCACTTGTTAGGGGCTGTGTTAGGAGAAAATTGATCGAACCACTCTGCTCGTATTTAACAATACAAATAAAAGTAGAACCAAACTCTTCAGTTTGTTTACTGAATCTCGTAGTAGTGCTAATTGAATCTGAAAATGTTTCGTATGACAAGCGCAATATATTGATAAAATCTGTCTAAAATCGTTCGCAACTATAATGACACGTCAGTCTTCACGAAAGTCCATATTCTTTTCGTGCATTATTAGCTGTGATGGCGGTGCACCGAGGAAAGAGATAGTATTGATTTTTACCGATATTTAGCCGTGGAATTATCCCCTCTCTCTTTCTCTCTCTATGTCTCTTTTTCTTTCTTTTGCCAGCTCTTTCTCTCCTTATAGCCGTCTGCTTCCTTTTGCTTCCTCGATCCTCCCCTTTTCGTCTCAGCCCCCCTCTAACTACCCCTCCTTTCATCTAGCTGCTTCACCCTTGTCCCCCTCAGGGCCACCCTCCGCAGGCTGCGGCACCCTTCGCGAATCCTGGAGGAAACTAGGTGCCGGGAACGGAAAATCTGAATACCTATGACCCAGAAGAACGTTTCTATGCTAAGTACACGTTGAGCAACGACGAAAAAACCTCTGTTCAAACCAATCATCCCCCTTCGACCAAATAATCCTACGCTGGCTGACAACGGGTCACTAGTTGATGAAGGGTGGAGCAAGAGTTTGGTGGTCCTAATTAAAATAGATGTCGAGGGTGTGTTTCTATTAGGTGTCGGTGTGTTTTTTATAATTGAATGATAATGGATGAGCTGTTAGGTGACAGGATTGTTGTTGTTTCGGTTACTGTAAATTGATCTGCTAACCCTTTGCGATTTGAAGTTGAGCTGCATTTCATACTGTACTTTCTCCCATTTCTTTTACTTCTAACTTATAACGTAGATTTTCTTATGGCAATTGTCTCCACCGAGTTACACTCACGATATTCGTGTTAGATACGGCAGACGCAGATTGCATTGTCTGTAACGATGTTTAGTTTCAATCCTGCCTTACACTTCAGTTTTCCAACGAGGATCACGAGTTACGTATTCGATATTTCAATGTTTGTATCTGTTGTACAATTATGTTACAGCAGTGAATCGTTAAAACTCGTTTCATTACCTGTTAAAGAGATCCTTGGGGCCAATATGTGTACACAATTGTAATGGCCTTTGGGATCGTTTACAAATTCGAGTAACGATTTTAAATATAGAGGAACACGCCATCGAAAGTGGATATTACCTGTACAGGAGCGAGTTGGCCAAGTTTCACCGACTCGGCGAGGAACATTATCGACTATCCGTATTCTTCCCCTGTTGTTCTTAGTCAGGAAGCAAACCTTGTCCTTTTTTCGTTACTCCTGGCGACCTCTGTTCGGCCTAAGCTGGAATCGCACGTAGCGACACGATCTTCGGGTACGGCAGCTTTGCACTCGGGGATTCTCTAATCGACACGAGTTTAGCAAGAAAATACTCTGCCAGTAGCCTTTGGAAATGGGAACCTCTAATTTATAAGGCCAAGATGAGCCAGTTGTGGGTGGAAGGAGAAACGAAGATAGAGAAAGAGCGGCTCTTACTAAAATTCAAAAGTTCCTCGACGAAGTTTACGATGCCGTCTAGCCGGCGCGTCGCTGAGATTCTCTGTCTCCCCGGCTTGTTCCCTTCCCCTTTCGGTCTCTGCTTCATATCTTTTCTAGATCTGTCGTCTGACGATTTTCTGTGGCCACGGAACACGTGAACATTCGAATCTTTGCTTTGAAACGATCGATTTCATTCATAGTAGCCTCTGAAGATTGACGTTGCAACCATAAATGATCAAAGTGTAGAATTTGTAGCAAAAAAAAAAAAAAAGAAAAAAGGAGGACACATGAAATTTTTATCCCTGTATTTTACTAAAAGTCGTTCTACATTTTCAAAAATCCGCAGATCTATAAAACATCTATGAAGTATTGGATATTCGTTATTCACTGACTATTCTCATGATTCTGCTATTAATAAGAACGATTATATCGAAGTTCCTCGAGCGAACGTGATCCCGAGGCACGGATGGACGTCGGTTTTAATCGACGAACAGGATGAAAAAGGCGTCGCTTAGGATCGTCGTGGGCGTCCGGGAAAATAAATGTCCACGTTAAATATTCATACAACAACGCTGCTTTAAAATTACAGGTTAATACAACGAGACGCGAATCTCAATATATTATTCACGCATCACCGGTCATTCGATTTCCATAGGTCCTCGATGGAAGGGCTACTTGCTGACTATCCTGAATCGAGCTTGGCGAAACTGATAATCATGTTAGAGCCCGATCGAAATCGTAAATACCGCCATTCGTATCTGATCGTATACTCTGATCGAGAAGATAATTAAAGTCACTGTTTATTATGTTCGCAATTTCTCACGAAAGTACTTGAACACTTACGGTAAAAACTTTTTATGTATACACAATGTGTGTACACATACGTGTATATTATATAGTACGTATAATGTATTTATGAATAGTCGAATACACCTCCCGTCAGCTACTGTATTCTGAAGCATATATTTGGAAATTTTAATCCTGCAATTCTCGAATTCCTTATGTTTCGATTTCGCTTTCGTTTCAGTCAAGGTAAAAGTTTCTAATGTTTTAAGAAAATTCGTTTAACTTAAGAATTCTTGTAAGGGTAGAAAAATACAATTCGATTAAAGGTAACCGAAAAAATGGTTAAAGGAGGATTAAAAGAGGATTAAACTGCACTTGATCACTGTATACGTTCGAAACAAAGAAATATATCATTATACGGTCGATGAATAAAGAGTTACAGGCAGAACGCATTCTAATGTAACGAGTAGTAGCACCGGAGATAGCTCGGTAGGTCGCTGACCATACCTAACATTTAATGCCGGTGTACCGTTATACGCGGTCTGTAGGGTGCCAATCGTTTCTTATCCGGATTAAAACTCGTTAAGGCGCCCTGCACACCCTCAGGGATAAAGCAGTTTATGACACTCAATATATTCCAGGTTGCGTTTGTGTACTCGTGCCGAAAACTATGGCTTCGTCGAGATATTCGTTCGACAATATTGTACACCTGTCGTCTGTTGCTATACCAACAATAAAATAAGCAGTGAAATAATACAAGAGTATAGATTATTAGGGTAGGCAAAATAATCAATATATCATTTTTCATAGTCATGTGCCGAACATACTCTAAGTATAGTACATGTTATAATATTTAATGGTTGAAACAAGTTCTTCTTTCGACTTTATTTCTTTAATTATAATAAATTATATTATAGAAAACATAATAAAATAAACACGAAAACGTGTAGTGTACTTATTATCTTGTTTTAGTACCAAAATAGGATCTAAATTTTGTTTGTAAAATGAAAATGTTAAGAATTATGTAGAAACAATAGAGTACGATGCAGTGGATTGGCGACGGTGCATCTACATCGGTGTTCGAATGTTCGTGCCCCTTACATGCCACAAGGGAATGAGTCACTCTCAATTCTTAGCACAATCGCACATCTGGTCATAGACGGATTGTCCTCGTTCCTGGGGTTCACGGATGCTGTAGTCCGGCTGGCACTTCCGACTTGAACAAACCAGGCTATAAGGGATGAAAAGTACGAACACACGTATTTTAGTCGTACGATTTCTTTCGAATAATTGAAGATATTATTCAACACTAGAAATATTAAACTAATCAAAACGATTAGCATGAGATTTTTTGTAGGACACTTACTTAAGACTTAGTAGTTCCTGGTTTTAAGTTGTTAATTTTTTCGGTTTGTATTCTAACATTGTATTTAGCGATATATAATAATGCAGGCTATAATATAAATTCTTCAAGTTTGAAAAAATTAGATTAAGCATAATTTTAGAAAATTCGACGCGTAGTCCTATTTGTAGCGGAATTTAAAGTTTTCTAAAAGTTACTTTATCGTGAAACACAACATTCTACATTAGTCATGACGTGTTTAATTCACTTTATATTATACGCAGAAAGAAATAGTTGTCGATTCATTCGACGTGTTTGAAGGACAAACGGAGCTGATGATAGAAAATACTTGGATCGAAAAGATAAATTGAAGTTACTCGACTTTCTATTAAGCGGTTTCGATCGACAGAAACGATTAAAAGAATCGAAACTTTGTTAAGAAGTTAACGGACTCGAATATCTTTGTCTGGCGCATTACTTCGGTCGAGGAAATTCTTGGACGTGTTGAAATACCTGGACTGAGGTCGCATTTGTGCTAATTGCATGGGAAACGAGGCCGAGGGGATAACCCATGGGGAGAAGTGCCGCAGGTGGGGTAAATGGTCATGGTAAACGCGTCAACTTTGTAACGAGGGAGACCGGAGAAAAGTCTCTCGAATCAAGTTCAAAATTATGATAATGTTCCAAGGTTAGTGGACTTTGTAGATGGGAATTTTTTTGTGAAATCATAAAAAATTAGGAGATTGTGATATTTACAAGAGACGTTTCACAGATGTGGTCATCCCCAATCTCAATGAAATTTGGTAATGGCGATTAATCTTATATATTCGATAAACGAAACTAATTATGAAAAAGATAGTTTATACTGCGGAAGAGCTCTTCATATTTTCGCGTTAACATATTGGAATACAATTATTAATTAAATTCGTTGTTACAATACGCTATGATATATTCTCCTATATTTTAGATATATACATTTTTCTCATAATTGGCCAGTCATTCGCAGCTAAAATTGATTATTCACGTAAAAGTATCACCGCATCAAGTTTCATTGAAATCAACGAAGACCACACCAAACGCATCCTCCGTTAGAAGCTCCGTTTATTCTGCGTTTCAATCGGAGTCGTCGATTCGATGGTTTCACAGGAAACTTTATAAAACGTGAAACGAATCGAACTCGCTTAGAGAGCGCAATGAAACAATTAATAGTAGCCGGAGAGAGAAAAGAAAAAGAGAATCGGGGTCTTTCCGCAAACGGGGATTGAGTTCCTCGGGAAATCATTATTTCGTCCGGCTTTGCGCGTTTCCCGGCGTTTTCCATTTCTTCGGCAATTTCCGGTTCTTTCTCCGTGCAGCGGTCGCGCCGCGAGCTACTCGATCCTTCTCATCGAAAGCAGGGCTCTCCCCTTTCCTAACCAACGAATGCGACGTGAGTCATTAGCGCAGGTCACGGCGTTATTAAAGACAATGAAGCAAACTTTATACGAGCGGGGGTACGGGGCCAATTACTTGGCAATTAGTCGAGCGAGCAACAAGTGAGCATCGCCACGAACCTCTCTCCATCTCTCTCTTCCTTTCTTCGTCTTCTATTCAGACCACCTTCTCGTTCGCGTCTTTCCCTCCATCGTAGACCTCCGTCACGTTCCTCGTGACACGATTGACGATGCCCATTCGATTCTTTGTCCTGCAACTTTTCCAGCGAATTTAATCGTACACAGTCTGAAATGGAGCTTGGTTATCTTACGGCTTAGACGTCTCGGATGACTCAGAAGTCTTTCTCGAATTAAAAAGATACGTTATTCTCCGATAGCTTGGAAGGATCAAATTTTTTTAATTTTCCTAAACCATTAACCAGTTAGCTGTAGCGACTTCCTTGAAAACTTTGAAAAGTGTGTACTTAAAATGTGTCACAGAAAGCAATCGATGACAAGTACACTCGTGAAATGCAGAATATGTGTGGCTGTTACAATATAGAATTAAGTTGTAACGAAATGACTGTTCTATTTTTTAATTTTATTACTGACATCATAACACAAAATATTGCTATTTCTTCGTGACGAGTATACTCATCAAAAACAGTTAACTGGTCAAAGGTCATCGTTTCCTTTGCAAATTTTAATAGCCGGTTTATATTATTCAATTTTGTTTTTTACTATTGCGACTATGAAAGGAGATCGGAAGGATTCAGTGTTTTTTGTCGTTACTATTTCTTTCATCCGGATTCTGCAGATTTTAAGAAAATTGAGAAGAAAAAGTTGTTCCATTAATTGATTGCGTGTAACGTTTTGTTCTACGACGTGTGATGCATAGGGTATTCGATTGATCGAGACTCGAGTATGCTTGGGAACTTTCGCTAATTGCGGCACGTTAGATTCCATAAAAAGATCTTCCTTCGATCGTCGATCGAGGAAACTGATTCTGCCTGTCCTACCGGTGCTGATTTCACTTGGGACTCATTAACACGTCCGTAATTGGATGTACCGTTGTAATTGCGAATCACGTGAACGCAACCTGGAATCTGGTCTTCTGCCAGACTTTTAAAAATGTTTCCTGACCCGTTATAACTAGAGTTTCAACCTTTTTAGTTTTTACCATATCCATCGACCAGTGTCTCGTGTAGATTTATTTCCAAGTGGTATTTCTGTTACAGGATTGTAACATCTATCCTTATTAAATTCTTTCTTTTATTAATATCTATTGTACAAATAATTGATAATATCGAGTTGCATCGACGCTGTGCGTCCCACGTAGTATTAAAATATTAATAATACAATGTTTATTGACCCGATTTCTCTAAAGACTGATAAATTTCCAGTGCCTCGATTTACCGGCATTGCGTCGCGGACAACATTCATTTTTACGCGTTTATTCCAGAACGATCAAATAATCCCGGCAAATACAATTTTAAGCAAACAGCTACCCTCATTATTTATGACCACTAGACGGCTGCAATAAAAATAATGATGTTGCGCCACAGTCCCTGGCACGAAAATCAATGAAGCAATTAAATTGATAAGTTTGTCTCGTTATATTTTCATTCTTTTGTCGCAGTAATCAAACCTGCAAAATTATGTGTCACCACACATGCGTTAATTTCACCCTTCTCCATGTACTTGACTTTCGACCATGTCGCCGGAACTTAGAATTATAATTACAATTGTTACCCCGTTCTATCCAACCTCATGCGAATACGTTCGGTTTTCACGGATAGTTAAAAAACTCGCGACTCTAATTATAACCTCTTCAATTTTGATTTCACGGTTTCCAGATGAGATTTTCTCTGTATTTGCTCGTTTACAATTTTCGACTTCGACAGAGTCGTATTATGTACGTCCTTGAACATTTAGGTAGACACGAACAGCTCGCGAAAGGGTGCAAACGCGCGTACACTCTCGATCAAGAGCGATTTCGCACTTTTCGCGGTTTCATTTTGCGTGATGCTTTTCATCCAACGATTTCTGTGTGATTCGTTTTTTTTTTTTCAATTTTGTTTACCGTTCATCGTATAATATCAATGCAACTATATATTTTTTATTTATTAACGGTATTTTTTTATTTATCGAAAGCTAACGTCACATCGACCGTGTGGTTATTGACGACAGAGATAGATATTATTAGATATACTATTTCGGATCTCTAAGTTATACAGATACTAATATGCACAATACTTCGCTATGAATGTTTCTCGAATTACTACAAAGGTAAAAGCAGCACTCTATCGGTTATTAATTAATACTGTTTTGTTTAAAGTTTGCAAAATATGAAACGGACGAAGGATATCATTTATTTTAATATCTAAAACTTGCTCGCCACTTTTTTGAGCGAGATCTTCCGTATCATAAAACAGATATTTCATCTCTATTTCTCGATAAACGTCTTTACTTTGTTCTATACAGTCATTTAATTTGACTAATGACGGCATTACTTAGTAGTCATAAGAGTTCTGACAGATCTTTCCCGCTTCGAAGATAGCAGGATACATCGAAGGCCTCCGCTTGTGCAGTTTAATTGATTTATGTCGATAACCGTTTCCGGAAGACATTTTATACGTTAATTATTAGTGCGTGGCAATCTCGGAGGCACGCGTTACGAATTCATTAACTCGTATCGAGATATATTCCAGAGATACTCTGATCGCTTACATTATTATCTTGCACCTACCAGTTTTATCGAACGACGATACCACGTTTATAAACCACGATAGACCACTTAAAATCTTGTTCTCCTCGATGTCCATTTCTCCCTCTCTCTCTCTCTCTCTCTCTCTCGATAGTTCTTTAATTGCCAGCATTTTAATCGCACTACGTCATTCCGTTATTGCGGAACAAATTGCTGTATGATTGGCTGCTGTCCCCACTTTTTTCATCCGGAGAAATCTAATGTCGAATATTCCGAGAACTCTACCGCGAATATCTGGAAAAATACCGCCACTTTACATTCCTAAACGCTGGCCTGATTCCGATCGGCCATGAAAGTGCAAACGTTTCGCGATTTCGTGAAGACATAGGAGAAGCACGAGCATATAAATTTTTCAAACGATTAATAGATTATGCGTAGACTGGATTTCTGGGAAATTTGGAGGTGCTAGAATACACAGAACGCGTATAAGATAGAGAATTGGAGTACTTATTATAGATAATATGTATCGGTTTCTATTTAAAATATATAAATATAATATATAAATATAAATTATAGATGATACGTACAAGTTTCCATTTCTTTAGCTATGTTTCTAAAAAGTGTAATATGAAAATGCTTTGTATGTGTGTGTTTTGTGGAATTGTACTCGAGCTTTGTATGCACGTATTTGATGAATATCAATATTGTGCATACAATAGTACATATACACATAACAAGTAACATAATAACAAGTGCAGTGACTTGATTTGAATATCAATTTACAATTGACAAAGTACGAGCTGTAAGTTATAGATTTCTATTAAACGAAACTATTTTACATGTATTAACACAATTATTATATTAATTATTTACTAGCACTGGTTCAATACTGATACTAGTCCAATTGCGAAATTTTTAAGGGATGAAACACAAATAAGGGTGTAACGCGTTGAATCGAGATTTAGGAAATTTAACATAAAATTGGCGTGCAAATGGCTAGGAGAAGCTTCGTAAGTTCAGACGGTTCATATGGATAATTTGTTACAAAGGGAAACATTGCGCGCATTGTTGTTCACAACTGGCATTTACTAGTTGACATAATTGTCCCTCGCGTGCTTGTTTCAAGCACTCTTTACTCACCCCGCGAATTTTCCTTTGAGAAATACCCGACCCGAATACTCGTCAACTTAAAAAAAAACTTCTGTCTTTCAAGGTACGCGAATATTAATACGTCAAGCTCGCCTTGTCGTGTGTTTTGTTTGCTCGCAACTAAATTTGAACGAGGGAATAATTGTCGCGATATAAAGGAGTATGTAAAAATATATGAAATATTCAAAGCACGGTAAACATTGTAATATTTAATAGATGAAATTCTATTCCATTTATGAAAACTCCAATTTGTTAGTACTCGCAATTTATTAATTGCTAAATTATTGTGCAAATGGATTCCAATGGAATTCTTCCATCGAAATAAACCTTGCATCATACTGACAATACTACAATACTTCCATTCAAACAAATTCTATGCACAAGCTTTGACTGCAAAAGAAAGGTCAAAGGAATTCAAGACTCGTTCACAATACCCAACATCTGAGCATCTGTAGCGTTTCTTACCTGAACCGAAAATTATTTGGTGGCAATAGCGAAAGTAAGAATAAAAGGGTGCATCAACGTCGAAATGACAGGATAATATCTTCGATTGGCTGTGATGCAAAAGACTGGCGGCTACTTTTGCATCGCCCTGTACTAGCTACCTCCGGGGGTGGTAGGCGGAGGATGGGGCTGCGGCGGGCGTTTTTCAAATAATTACATCGAGCTGCGGTGGTGGTGGGTTGCCATGGCAACCGCAGTGCCTTCAGCATCCTACGACTGAAAGCAACCGGGCAACCGTGCGATGCAACCCGGTTCTCTTCCCTTGGTTCATACTTCGTGCTAGTTCCGAACGTTTCCCTGGACCATTTGTGTTTCAACGGAACGCTCCGATGTTGGATCGGACAAGCCGAGGAGCATGAATTACTAATCTGTAAATATACGTAATAATTAAAGATCACACAAAAAATATATAAGTCGATTTTTGTTGATTTTTAGACTCTTATATCGTCTGGCGGTACAGCTATAGTATATTTACATGAACTGTGGCACATTTAGTATATTTTTTGATAAAAGTAGAGTTTGATAGAAATTCGTAGATGTGACTTTATCACGTTCTTCGCCTGTTCTTAAAAGCATTAGATAGAAGTTTTTAATCGAGATGAAAAATTCATGAGTTTATAGTCGAATGTTTGGAAGTAAATGAAAAATACGTATTTCATTATGTAAATACGATGAAAATTTAAGTTCTTGGTAAATTCGTTGCAGAATATTGTTTAATAAAGGTATAAGGCAAAGGTGTAGGTCGGGGGAAATATAATTTTTATTTAACCGCAAAAAGGTATTAGGACGAAATCACTAACAGCTTTTATGGCAGCGAGTTCCTTACTTATTTCCTGTGTTACAGTAATATTCTGCGTGTCTAGTGATTATGAGATATGTTCAGATTTGTTACATTGTTCCCTCTTTTAAAGCTCCTCCTGCACGATCGAACTAATATCATTAGAAAAATCTTGCAAATCGCAAGTCTTAATAAATTTTCTTACTTAACACGTCAAATGCCACGCTAATTTTACAGGGATTGCCCGTGACGTCACGATAAATTTTTTATTATGCGATACATATAATGTTGAAATATTACCTACAAGAGATATGTTACGGTGTATAATCATCATCAATGAATTTATCTTACAGAGGTCACCGGTCACCTGCGTGGTGCTGAAGTGCGATTTCACGCGGTTCTCATATTGTTTCTTCGCGTTGCTAAATAATTTTTCCACGTTGTTACGTCCTTGGACCTACCATGAACCATAATCCATTCCTCGGTCAATATGCTGACCATCTGTATAAACATACTTCCCTGGGTCCGCAATAATTCTAAAGAACCGTCATAAGATTTAGCATCTTTTACTTTACTGTCAAGTACCTTAATTGCCATGAAACATCTGTCAAATTGAAACGTTCCTTGGATTTATTGCGCATTAAGGTAAAATATGGAAAAAAGCTTGTTTTCCTGTGGATACAATATACCTACATAATAGATCTATATTCCATATATCAATAAAACTATTTTTATATGTTTTACACTGCATTAATATCGTCACACCACAGTAGTAACGATGGTAATAATACAAAATTTATAACTATTAACATTTGTTCAAATTATGTATTTCTACTAATCTTGACGCGCCGGTCACCGGTCACCCCCGTGGCATTCAACGTGTTAATCGATAAATTATTATGCAAAATGACTCTGACAAAGACTATATATTCGTTACTTAAATTATCTAATTCAATAAATTTAGTCTTAGTTTCATCCGAATATGTATCATGAAGTCTCCAATTACACTAGTTGCCAACGTCCATTTCGAATTGTGTCATTCTAATTTCAACTGATTAGGATAATCCTCCCAACGAGGAATTATTAGATCAGCTCTTAAAATGGCGTAAAACGTCCATATCTCTTTTCCTCTCTGTGTCAAGAACAAACGATTCCTTTTTTAAGGGAAGATTAGGGTTAGTACTTTCAGTTCGTAAAGTTTCATCCACTATGACCTTGACTTCCGGGTAAAGTTCAGCCGAGCTTATTTCGCTGTTACGCAACATAACCAGTCAAGGAATCTTACGACTACGCCACGATCGTAAATTCTCTCCAGACGAGGTGTGCAAATGTTACAGTGCCATTGTGCGATACCAGAACAGCTGCAGTCAATTTCCCCAGACAGATGATCAACTTGCCGATGCAAATCGTTATTGCTAAGGAATTACGAATTAGCAAGTAAAGTTAGGAGAAAAGTTAGTCCCCTCTCGTGCTCTTCCATTTAAATCCAATTTCAATCAATATGGGATTGATCACAACGTGGCGAATCTTCAAACTCCTCCTCTGTGAAGAACAAATAATGTGACTTATCGTGTTCACACGCAATTAACTTAACTCCACTGTTTCAAAATTTACTTATCTTATCTTATAGAATAAAATATATATTTTCTCACATAACTTCACCAATTTTCTCTACTTTCTGTTTTGCGGAGTGCATTGGCAAAGGTATAAGGGAAACTATCTTCTTCCAAACGTCTTAGACCGCCTGTAGGATGCGACGTAAGGACTAAACGCTCAAATTGTTAAGCTTCGTATGGTGAATGCATCGACGTGCTAACTTTTCAGGACGCAAACACAGATCCGACGGTAATGCAAGCGGTATGATAGAACGAAAAGGAACAGAGGAAGGAGGTTTCGCTTCGAGTCCGCGGAGAAGCTGGAGCGAAGCGTAATTTCGGTTCTAACCGTGACCACGGTCATCGGCTGGCGGTTCGCCTACGTAATACGTAGTAGTACATATAAGTGGTAGGTAGGTATGCGCAAACAGCAAACAAGAAGTAGCTACCGGCTGCTTCCACAGGTGGTCGGGTCACGAACTGACCCCACTCCAACCCCTTGTTTCCTCCTCGCGCTCGCACTCCCGCTTCCTTTCCTCTCTCGCTCTCTTACTCTCGCGACTCTTCGGAGTCCTGCTTGACCCGTTGCACGTCAGGTTAGGTGTGTAGGTCGCTAGTAGGTCGGCCAAGAGGTGGAAGAAGAGAGAGAAGGTGAGTTCGCGAGGGGCCATGTCGATTCGTAACGCAGACACGCCGTAAACCCCGACGTTTTAGCCACTTCCTGGCGCCGGCGGGGTAGTTCCCTTCCCTCCCTCCCTCCTTCTCTCTCTCTCTCTCTCTCTCTCTCCTCTCTATAGATGATCTTGCTTTCCTTCGAGTTTCGATGTCACGGGAGAACGATCGCAGGATCTGTTGTTTATTTTTAAACACGATAGAAAATAAACGATTGACTTTAAATGCGGACAGAAAGGGGATAAGAGAAACTTGGAATTGAGATTTAGATGAAACGATTAAGAGAGAAGATATTTTTATGTCTTAAGCGAGATTAGAGGGCGGAAGAGAAAAAATTTGTAGTGGGCTAATATTGGAATAGCACTTTGAATGAGGCAACGAAAGAGAAGATTTTTTATGTGAAATCTTATATAGGAACGAGGTAACAAATGTTTGATGTAGCTCAACGTAAAGTTAAAATAGGAATTTGTATGAAACAACGCGGGAAAAGACTTTTTGAGGAAAATCCTTGTGCTTGATTTTGGAAATTTGGAATGGAGCAATTAACATAAGTAGGGAAATTTGGGATATTGGAATAGATATTCGAATGAAATAAGAGATATTCACCTTCGCGCAAAATTGTAATGCAGGTTCTTATGTGTATGGTATGTTATTGTGATTTATCAAGAGGATCACCCGCTGCGTGAGCTACCGTGATTTTTCACGAATGTCTAATTGCTCGATAGCATGCTCAACCGCTAATGGGACAACGCGTGGTCAATTAAGGAATTGAGATTAACGAGGGAATTTTCGCAATGTGCAGATTATAAGAAAACTCCTTTGTAGTATAGCATATCGAGACGCGAAATCTGCTTGTCACCGATAAGAACAAACAATTCGAGTGCAAGAAAATGAAATACGGTAGATTGTTGCGAGGAAAAGCAGAAGTGCCAATTACGTGGCGCCTAAACGATGACGTGGAATGACTGATGACGCGATTAACCGCGGAGGTTAATGTTCGCGCTGTTTTTCTTGCTGAATAACATCGCGATTGAATGCACTTTTTTCTTATCCTTGCTTTTCAGACCGGCGTAGGTAGTTTGCTAGGAACTGTTAGCCCTTTGCTCGTTTCACTATTCTTGATGATGATTGCGGTAATGTAAAGTGATTTTGCAGCGGCTCGTGTTGAAGATTGAAAAGGTTTTTACGGGAATGTGATCAATGGGAAAAGGTAATAAAGGCAGAGGGTCTCTGAGGAAGATAGTGGGAAAAAGGTGAATTGTTCTTTTCTAGAAAAATCTCAACATTCGTTTGGATGACGTAAAAAGATAATTCAAACGAGGAAACGGCGTTTATCTTTTTTTAAACGATTTAGAAGTCAGTGCGCGCACGCATGTGTGGAGGAATCGCGAGCCGCAAATTAAATTGTCATACATTATTTTGACAAACATTTGTCGTGTGTGCCGCATCGTCCAATAAAACGGAACAATTTACCGTGGCATTTAGACATAATTATAACTTAATGCGCACTCCGCTGTTTGCCATTGTAATTGCGCTGGTAACGACATTTAGGTTCGTTCACAATGACGCCGAATTATTCAACGTGCGTCTTGTTTTATAACGCGAACTGTTCCCATTGATCGAATTTCCCTCGATCTCAAAATTAGTTGTAGGATCGATTTATCATAGGATTCCGTGTACACTCGATTCCGTGTTTCTTTCCATTGAAAATTATTAGGATATTTTTTATACGTAATCGTAATCTTGATAGATAGTAACATGCGGAAAAAGTAAATAGTAATTCCTGTATGGCGTGAAAGGCTACAAAGAAATTGTATTTGCAAAAAGGGCACCGCAATTACCTAGTACTCTGACTTTTCTGTATTACAGCTATAATGGCGAACAGAAAAAAAATCTAAGAGTCAAATAAAACGAGTGTAAACGAACGTCATAATTTTATAAAGTGGAATTGTATACGAAATATCAATTTTAAACTTCCCTCTGCTTGCGATTGCCCACCTAATTATTCAATTCATGACCTTGTAACCGAGAGAGACAATGAAGATTCTTAAAAGACGAGGAACAAACAGTCGTTAAACGGTGTGTACGTATTGGATGTAACACGATGGTGAAGCAAGGGGTCCTTGTGATGTAATAACACGAAACTACATCGTATCGCCTTAGGTGTGATAAAGAGGCCGCTTAATAGTACTACGGCCATTCATGCCGCGAGTCACCGGCAGCTTAGCGCTCTATTAATCACAGATTATTATTCATGCACCTACCGGTAGTCCGTGGTGCTTTTAGCGGCGCTGACTTTTGTCGCCCCATTGGCTTTAAGCTCTTCCCAGGCGCATCGTTCTCTCTCTTTCTCTCTAACTTTCTGTGCACACGCGCTGTTTGCATCCTCTTCTCCGCCTCGAGCCTCTCCACCTGGGATTCTTTCCGGTTCCTTTCGGTCCCGCTTCATTAACCACCGCGCGGTGGAAATGGAATCGGGAAGTTGGTTCTCCGAGAGTAAAAAGAGATCCGCCGATAGAGAGTGGCAGGATTCGTATCGTAGGAACGGTTAATTGATTTCCGCGGGAATCTTTGTTCCAGAGTTGTTTTGTTTGGATAAAGAGCCACTCGATCAACCGGCTCGAACTTCACCTCTGATTTTCGCACTGTTAACCCATTTCGTGTGTCTTAAGTTATTCACTTATACTTACATCGTCATGATGCTTTTCGCTTTTGTACAGACTTCGAGGATCTTTTATTATTATATCAGGTTGTCCGAAAAGTTTTTTCTCGTTTTGTAAGGAAATAATGGATGCACATTTTCCATTTTATATTATTTTATCAAATTACGTATGATCCATTTTGTTGTATCAAAATAAAGATCGCAACGTTCGACAGATTAGGTTTCATGTTTGTATAAAGATGCGTTGTAAAAGACGTGTCTGTAAAAGAAAGACACTTTTCAGACAACCTAATAATTAATTCGATGAACGATAAGCGGATTAGCATAGGAAAATCAAATTAACAGTGACATCACGAAAGTATTAGTCATTAATAACCGCCATTGATACGCTAGCGTCGTGTGTTATTTATCTGGTTATACGTTTTACTTTTACCTTTTCACTTTTCGAATATTCGAAGACATTGAATTTCCTTACTAACCCGACAGAATTATATGTTATTAATCCTTCGCGAATGTAACGCTCGAAACTAGTTATAGATTGCAATCTATATTAAGAAGTAGAGCGATTGAAAACACGTTTTGTCATTACGAAGAAATAAAATGGAATGACGTTGCTTTTATCTCCGCCCAACAAAAATTAACAAAACAGCTATATAATTAATCTTCCCTTATCTAAAATTAGCCAGTATCATAATTGAAACTCAACGAAGCGAAATGCAGCGGTGCGACTTCGACACGAAAGATCTCAATCTCCCATTGACAGATTCTACCATCCACTACAATATAGATCGCCATACACGGTGTAGGATTTCCTTTCAGTAAGACACGCCGCGTTTTTATCGACGGGAGTCAACGAGACGCAACAAAAACTACGTTACAGCGAGAAAAAGACGGCGATATCTTTCCGCTATTCCCCTTCGTGGCTTGCTTCGAGCCTGCGAGGAAGAAGAGACAAAAAAAAACGTGTACCGTGGAAAAAAGTAGTTGTTCTCAGTTTTTTCTCTTCTCGATCCATCGAGCACGAGCGAAAAAAACGACCCGCAGTCCCGGCGTCATCGTTCTGTTTTTTTCTTCACACGTGCACGCCATTTTCTCTCTCTCTTTCTCCTTCCCTCTTTTTCTCTTTTTCGCCTCGTCGTCCCTTTTCCTTTCGCGATGGCACTCGCTCTGCGTATCTGGAATACGAGTGACTATTCTTAGGAATACGGTTCTTACCGCGTGTCAATGTTTTCGTTCACGATGCCGCTGCTGGTATTCGTAGGCCGTCCACGTCACGGTTGTCGGTTTTTTACCGCTGCTTCGAAGACGAATGATTAATTATTGCGCCGACCTCTCATCCCGTGAGTGTCAGTGATCTCACCGGTTCAATGTAAAAAGGAAGGGGTTGCGCGAGAAGCTGATCCTTGCGAGGACGACTTCATTTCCTGATCAGCTGGATGTCACGAAACTTCGATACATATTTTTTTAGGGGAGATTTCTTCGAAGATGTTCTTGAACAGATACATTGACTCTACAGATGTCAAATTTTGTTGAATATTTTTAAAGATATTTCTAAATGAACGCTAAATCTGTGTTCATTGGTCAGAACTAGATACAAAGATATGGACCGTTCAAAAGGCATGCTGATCAATTTCATGAATAGAAAAGTAGAGAAGATATTACATTTTAAAATTGACATTGGAATTTACGATTGTTTGTGTTATCTTTTTATAATGAATAATTCTTTGAGGACCGATTCCTTTTGGATTGCGGAGAAAATTTGTTTTCTATAAATATAATAATAGAAACGTATCTTTTCCTATGTTCATATACAAAGGACTCCAAAGGACTTTGATAAAAATTCATCTTTCCATTTCCTGTACGGTGATTAATTTCGTATGTTCTTCTGGTAGAAATATTGCGACTATCTAATTGCAAACGCGTTTAATCTGTCTGCGAAGCTTCTTTGCCATGTACAGCTTGCAGGATTTTATTAAAATTAGATGACGTCGGATTGTGTGAGCAATATTTGTTAATTAATTTTGGCGGGGACGGTTCGTCGCGTTTTCTCGTTTCTGTCTGGAGATAGGGACGTGTGTTCCTACGTCATTACTTTGACGGACGACCGCGCACAGCACGGTAGATGTCCACCATTCTACGTACGCTGTACGAGCAGCCCGTGTGCTACTCGGTTAATTGACGCTTAATTGGCTGTAATTAAGTTAACTTCGCGAGCACGTGGCCGCGCTCCATGGAGATTGGCCACGCGCGAACATCGCGGTTTGAGCAATCGTTCGAACAGAACTCGAACGCGTATTTCTCAATCATCTACGATTCCTAAATTTTATTGAAATTTCCAAGGATGTCTTAATACCTATAGGAAAGGCCTGTATATTATTTTTCATGGAAATTTTGCATATTAGGACAATTACAAATGTGGGCATTCGAATTATTTTTCACAAATTTTACGATACAAATTTCATTCTTATCTCTTCGATACAGATTCTACGCTTATCTTCAATTATCAACAACTCTAGAATTAATCAAAATCATGAGCAACAAAATTGCTCCGGCTTATTTGCTTGGTAACAAAGTCGCTGATTGAAATGCGAAGGGTGATCTCATGCATAATAGACTATTTGTCTTCTTCTTGTTCTCCCTTGGAAAACTCCATCGACATTCCTCTAAACATTGTTGTAACTCGCATTCCTTCGTCTCCCTGTCCAGGAAGTCGAGAGGATTTGCGGTGAATAGGTAGACAACCAAGCATTTACTATCGAACTCTGTACTCCAAGAGGATGTACAGGGTACACGTTAATCATTCGAAACTCAACCATCATTTGTCAATGGTCACGCGCTGAAAAACTTGGTCAACTGTCAAAGCAGGTCGAGCAATCGATATTTCGACGGCGTGACACGAGAGATTCGCGTGTAACAGCGCATGCGTTGTGGCGAATACACGCATCATCGATCAAGGATATACCGAACGAAGAAGGATATACGCGAGGACCTCGAGTCAGGGTCAAGCCGAGAAGGTGGCGACCTAACCTCAAATCTCTAGCCAGGTAATTCACCTCCACCTTGAATTCCGGCGTCTCGTGCGTATATGTAATCACCTGTCGCTGATGGAGACTGACCTTCTGCACACTTTCGCCCGTTGACTTCACCAGCGAATACATTTGCATCTCGTTTCCTTCCAATATGTATATTTTTCTCTTTTTCTTCCAATCCACTCGCCGCCTTCTTTTTTTTTTCTTTTCTTTTTCTTTTCGCTGGTTCGACAAAAGACGAGATGTTCGACGTCCTTGGAAGCCCGCCGGCTCTCTCACGGCACATAGTGGCACGGAATAATCCCTTGTCCTTGCGCGTGCACAGTCCGTTTTTAGATCGACTCGTGTGGCACTCGATCGCGCTTTTTCAACTTTTCAGGTCACCTCTTCCTCCGCCTCTTCCTCCTCGCGGCCCGTTACAACGATTCGACGTGGAGATATCGCGATACGCGTTTAAGATACTCGTTTTAGAATAAAATACAGGAAGCTGCTCGTGTGATACGATATCCGTCTCTGTCAACGGGGTAGCTCTACTTTGTATCTCATGATTCTTCTAAACCTTCTTAATCACAAATGTAACGAAACGCAAGACACATGTAAGCCAAATTCCGATCATTACTCTGGAGATTAATTAGCTTTCTGTGATATCTCGCTGAATATTTCAGAAATATCATAACATAGCCCCTTCTTCTCATATAGCGGATTCATTATCTCTAAAATACAGTTTTAAAGACGAGAGCTTGCACCTATTTTCAACTGTGTTATGGTAAAGTATTTGCTCTTAGTTACGAATTAGTATGAAAATTACAAAATCAACAAACCGTAACTTATCGTGTTGTCGCGGTGTGATTTGCAAGTGAAATTGTGAAATAAAAATTCGAGTTAAGTAACCGGTGAGAAAGACTAAAAAGATATAGCAAAGTCGGAAAATTTCCGGGTTTGACGCGTGTCTAGATTGCGGCAAGCTGGTTTTCCTTACTCATATTCTATCGTGAGTGTTACCGCGTAATAACGTTACAAGCTGTGGATCTCGTGATCGCGAACTAATCACCAGGAATTCAGGATTCTAGTCAAGATATCTTCGGACCATTGTCAGGTTGTGCATGTTGCTAAGAGGTTGCTCGTTGTCGAGGATCTAAGAAGAGGCCGAATACGAAGCCCGCGCATGAATAGACAGCTGAGATATGCTGATTAAATTCTCCACGGAGTGCGGAGACTTCGATCTCCGTCTCGCGAATGAAAGCACCTTGGATTTCCCAATGCTGAAGAGTATGATTTCAATCGGTGATGCTTCCAGCATGGAATTACGACGCAGATACAGGGAATTTCAGCTGAAAAGCGTAATTACCGTTTTCCCGCCGAAAGAGAAACAACACCGTGAAACCTTCTGGCCCGCCGAAGAGTATCATCTCCAAATTTCCCTTCGACCACGAATCCGCTCCGATCGTTTGCTCTAACTAATCCACCGAATATTATATCAACATATAAGTGGTTCAAGAGCCACCGTTGATCATCTTCATAACTTGGAAATTACAGTGATGATATTACAAACACTTTAGAATTTACTATTTACTTACGTCATCTTCTTGCAATGAACGAAATTATGGAAGTAAGTAACTTGTATCTTGAGAATTGAACATTAATCGTATAAACTTGGACGTATGAACGAAATCAGGAAATTACCAAAAAAATCCCCAGTCAATGAGTTTCACTTCTAAGATTCTCGTATGTAACAATGAGAGCAGCCTGATCATTTCCAAGGAATGGTCTCGCGGGAAAATGTTCTTATTCTATGCATCCTGTCGTCCAGTTAGCGCGGCTCATCCCTCTGACCTCTTTCCCCCCGAAGCGGGCCGTAATTGGCAGAAAAGAGGTCGTTTTGTTTTCAGGCCCGCGCCGTCTAGAAGTATAAAAATTCGGCCGGTTTCTCGAGATGTAGATGCGTTCTCGGAAGCGGGTTGGGCCTTGCCCGTACGACCAGGTGAACTAAGGGGGTGGGGGGAGAGAGAGAGGGCCGGTGGCTGGGTTGGGGAGAGACGAGAGAGAGGGAGGCCGCGGAGGACGAGCCCGATCCCGATGTAAAACCCGGCAAAAGTTTAGTCCACATCGGCGCTGGCGGCAATAGCATTGTCCCGTGGCGCAAAAGTTCACGTCGCTCCCGGCAGGACAACAATTGTCCTTTGTTGCGCCGTTGCTTCTCCCTGTCTCCTTTTCCCTCTTGCTACTGCTGCTGGTTACTGCCGCGACTGCCTCCACCTCGTTCCTCTCTCCCTTCCTCAGCCTCCACCTTCTTTATACCCCACCTCTTCTCTCGGTTGCTGGCATCCTCCTGCGGCGTCTGCTCACGCTTGTTTGTTTCCACGCGCTTTAACGAATTCCGACCTTCGGGAGAGAGACGTAACGCCGTTACGTCGCACGCTTCTCACTATTTTTCGATTGAACTGCGAATGCCAACTACGAGTTTTACGGATCATCAGAATCTTCGTTCAACCCTGATACTTCTGCGTATTGGAGATGTACGCGGTTTTTAGGTGATACGGGATACCAGGGATACAGTTTGTAATAATAAGGTTTGTTTCAACACGTTGCTCATTGATCTATTTCTTATCTAAACATTTTCTATAGAGACACATACACACACACACGCACACACTGAAAAACATAATCAGCAACATCATTCAAAGACCGTGCGGAAATGTGCGATAATATAAATTGTTCGAAAAAATGTTGCGCTAATAAAACGGCAGTCTTTAATGGCTTAACTTCTGATTCTGCTTGCTGGAACGCGAGTTCCTATATGCGAACAAAAAGTAGTAAATAGCGAGAGGTGAACTTCGGTTTGGTCCACTACAAACTTTTACCGTACTTTGTGACCTCGAACTTTCTTCGCTTTACCTTCCTCTTACTTTTATAAAAGCAGATTAAAATTTTCACGAATCTGATACGATGCTATACGATCTTCGATAACACCATAGTGGATACTTTGTTTTTGAAGAACTGTTTTGCCATTCTAATGTCAAAGAAATATTCCGTGTTAAAGTTGGCCTCGTAGCACAAAAGGCACGAAATTCGTGAAACCTGAGGCCAGACGTGAACGCATATGTATCTGTTAGAGAAACGCGTTGTATGAATTCGTTGTATTTTTAGGCGAAATTCCATGTTCGATATCGTATTGAAAAATCGATCTCTCAACGAAGCAGTATCTCTGCCAACAATTGGATTCTGTTCACTAAGATCAACAGACGAGAGTCCAATAAGAATTCGAACTTCAATTTCATAAACAATTTCGTGGAATGAAGCGGAGCAGAAGGTGAATTTAATCTAGAGAAGTGTGACGCTTTAAGAAAGGAATCAGACAGTTTTTCCAAGCGAGGATATTAAAATTTGTCGAGTATCGTTCAATTTCTTTTAGCTGAAGAAAGAGTGGATCAAAGTTAAGTGGAGAGAACGTAACGAATTTGCGGGAAGAATTGAAATATCGTTGAGATAACATCGTCTTGGCTGTGTCAAGAATAAAACGTAAATACAGTGAAGATGTCAGAGGAATTACTATACTCGCGATAGACCTATAATCATCCATGCAATCGTACGGATAATTAGCGATTTCAATTCGTAGTTCCTCGTATTAAGGCGTTTCGATTTGCATAAACCTAGTGATTAATGTATCTTATGCACGTTCGATGACGAAAAACCTCGAATCTTCCCTTCTCCAATGTTATTAATTTCCTCGTAGCACACGTATGTCGAAGATGAGTTGGGAGAAAAATTTTGAAGCGCGGTAAAAGCGTAATGCAAAATTCGAGACAGTTCTAGCCGTTTGGTGTCGCCGCGGAAAATATGGAAAATCGTTAGAAGGAACACGGAACGGTGAAGTTCCCAAGCGAAGCAGCGATGAATTCGTCCGCATTCCCGGGAACCTCGACCTGTTCTGCCCGGGACAACTATTGTCCTTCTTTCCGGTTTTTCTGTCGTTCGCGCGCTGCTCGTTGCAATATTTTATTCCCTTCAAAGGGAAGCGCGATGGAAGATTGCGTTTCCAACTTTGATTAACCAAAAACATTTTCAGGAACTTACAAATGTTAAACGCTTTCGGAATATTTAGTATACGTATTTGACGAGTTGAGAATTATAATGGTATAGCTCAGTTTGTTTGTATTTAATCTATTTTTTTTTAATTTTTAATAATTATTAGAGAGAGAGAGAGAGAGAGAGGTTGTAATTTAGTTAAGCACGGAATTAAGCGAACTATATTTTTAAAAGCTGAAATACGTGATTAAGTTCGAATTCTCAAGAAGTTGCCTTCTTACATCTCTGTGACTCTTAACTCACGATTTGTCATTCACCGAAAGGATGACTAATTCGAAGCAATGTTCGAAGCAAAATGAATTAACTTAGAGGATTACTTGAAACGATCAACCTCATTTTAAATTTAAACATCCAAAAGTATAATGATTAATACGAAACACGATTAATGTGAACTTGAGAAATTCGAAATTAATGATTAATCTGAAGTTAGACCAAGGAAGGTGGATTAACTGAGAACATTATATGCTTGGAATGATCGAATCTTTCTTAAAACTTGCGATCCTCGACGGATCCTTGGTGTAACTTACAATTAGTTCGGACCAACAGAGGGAGAGAGAGAGAGAGAGAATCGAGTGAACAAATCGTGTGCACACTCGCCGGTGCGTTTTTTCCACGCGGCCGAGGATCCAGCTTGATTTTTTGTCTGGTTTTTTCCGACGCTCGGACCGATTCCACGTCAATAGCATCGCTGCTCGTTAATACATCGTCGGACAATAGTTTCGCCGCGGCTTTTCGCCGTGCACCACCTCCTCCGTCCCTTCCCCTCCCCCGTATCCCCCCTCGTCGACCTCCACCTTCTTCGTTTCCCACCTCTTTCTCCCTTGTCCCCGCTGCCCTTTCTCTTCCCTCACCTACACGCATACACGTGCACGTATGTACCGCCCCGATACGTGTGTTATATCACATTATGTACGGCCGCGTGTTGGTCCACGTATCTATGGCCTATGTATACATGCGTTATTCCTGGTACATATACAGGGTGAGTCACCAAATAGTGGAACCTGAAATATTTTGTAAACTATCAATCTCTTGTTGGTAATGTGGCCTCGTTCGCGATGATAGTCCAGTGAAACGCGCGTATATACGTCGGAATTCCTATGATTTTTTCGAGTTACAGGAAGGGAGGATTTTCTTTTTTAAATCAGATAAGAGTTAGAATCTTTGGGTGTCGATAAATCTTTCTAGATGTTTCTCGCTGTGATCGCGGTTGTGTTCTAGAATCTAGATCATAGTTCTGAACGAATAGAATAGAATTGGTGATAGATGTCTGGTTAAGGTCAAAAGAAAAAACGGTGACTATATGAAAGGTAATTTTAATGTTTATTAACACGTTCGTTGCGTACGTACGTTAGAGTCGATACGTACCTTTCAGCTATGTGTATGGTACCGACTCTGGAATGTGAGGCGCGAAGTTAAAAGGTAATATTTAATATAGAAACGGGTATTGTATGAAAATTGTCTGTTAGTCTATGCCATTGTGAATGTATTAAAGTATAGATAATTCTTCTCGTATCGATAAATGTTCTTATCTATCATAGTTGCAATGGACAGTTCGCAATGTAAGTCTGCATAGTCAAAACGGAAAAGAAAGATGACGTATGAAAGATAATTGTTATTAAGAAAGACCACATAAAAGCATCGTATAGTATCAAACACATACACACTTTAATATCACGTGACACGCAGGCAGACGACTTGTAACATCCATCCCACCCCGTGTGCCACGAGGAGTCTTCCGTTTTTGATGAAATTTAATTGCACGCTCGGGAAGCTGGACGACGTGCACAATTTGCGTTTCGAAAAACATGTATTTATTCCTACTACGCACGTATATGTTCTTTTTTTCTCCCTTCATCTTTTTTCTGTCCTCGGCGCGCAACCCCCCAGTGCTGCACCTTTCCCGATCAGGGCAGCGTTTTACGACGGTATACATTAATGTTTTACAGGGGAACAAGTGAGGCCAGTGCTAGCGAAGGCACTTCATTAGCGGAAATATACATTATTTGTGCAAAATGGAGTAGTTGATGCACGTTCGGAGAATTTATCGATCGCACAATTATATTCTCTTTTCCGAAGGTAACTCTTCCACCGAGCGCGTAGGCGTGTTACTTGGTTGGAGTATCAAGAGAGTCAGAGAGAAGAAAGAGAAAGAGAACCGACTACTCGACGAATCTTATCTTTTTTCTCTCCCTTTCCCCCTTCTTTTATTTTCTTTTTAGGGCACCCTGTTTGTATTTACCCCAACCTTCGACTTTCTATATAATATGTTTATATACCGTCTGCAAGTTACTATTATACATGGCTATCTAGATGTACAGGGCGTTTCGAAAATCGTGGAGCGGTCTTAGTACAGTAGAAATATGTACGTATCGTACGTTTATTGGAACGAAATATTCTATGAATTTCGATTTGAATTATTTCGTAATTCTGATTAATTCTGATCAAATGAATGTTCGTCGACTGAATTCATTTATCCGAAAATCAATGTCATTTATCAAAATCATAGGTATGTATGAACCTGTCTATGTTAGATATTATACGAACTGTTTGCGCTCCAATGAGTTCATCTTCCGATATGATGATTTTCCTCGTGTTCGATGACTTATGAATAAAGGAATCTTAGGCTTCTCGACTCTTCTTAATCTACTTAAGTCATCATTCTATTAGTTCAATCAGTGTAGCCATTCCTCAAATGTAGCCTCAAGCAGCGAGGCTCGAACTTGACATACTTTTACATCGCTTCAAATATTGTGTGTTTCTCGTCGATGCGCGGCAAAGAGAGTCTTGAAATTGGACCACTTGTTTTTGGAACACCCTGTGTAGGATAGAAGGACGAGCAGGAGTGTCGGTGACTCTACGTTCACATCGACACGATGCACTCTCACATGCACCAACTCGTTCCGTGCACGTACACGGAACATCGTCAGGAATTCGTATATGTGTAAACGTGGCACTCATACACGGCCAGCGATGCACTTGTCGTGCAGTGCGACCACCAGTGGTTCTCACGATACGAGTCGTCATTTTATTGGTTATTCTATGTTCAAAATGATGTTTATTAATCACGGAGAAGAAATCTTACGTTAATGCTTTTCAATAGTCAATTATTAATCCATCAAATTAATCAATCGATTACCGAAAAGTATAGACTGTCTTATGCTTTCTTCATAAATTTGATCGATTAGTAAGAATTATATAATGGTATAATTAATAGATGATTCAGCAGATTATTATTCCATCTTCTGATCTGATACGTGACTGTGCAATTACCGTTTGCAGATTGTATAGTATGATGAATATTTCGCTCGAAAAATTGCACTGCATTGAACAGAAATTAAAGATGTTAGAGCGTTCAAGAAGAAAGAAAAACATGGACAATTTTCATCGATTTCTCACGTCGTTAAAATAGATGTTAGGGCATTAATGCTATAAATTCTGTGTTATTAGGTCTGGTGTGGTTCAATTTGTTTTGCTAATTTAGATTCTAATAATTTTCTAATAAGATCAGAATCGTAAGGGAACAATGGATGATAAACGATGGAAGTTTCATTAAGTAAAATCCCTTACTTCTCCATTTCTCATGCTAATAATAGCTCAAAGGCGGTCTTTACGTTGCACGAGGCCACCGTAAACACGAATCAAGATTTAAGCGATGTATGCTAATACGAGACTTAGTATGCGCCGCGGTGGCCCCGCATTATGAAGATTTTCAATTTTATGCGGCATCAACGTGAATAAATATTTACACAGGCAATGAGCGGGCCCGTTACAGCCTCTATCTCGCCGCTGACAGTTTTGCTAATGTCATTAGCGTCCTGCGGCACGGGCCTCGTTAGGCGTTTCCAGGTGCACGCGTTAGATTATCAATGATTCCTCAGTGAAGCGCACCGGACACTCGACATTCGTCCATTTCGTTAAACACTTCACTGTGCTAAACATCTCTGTGTCTCATCAAATTTGGCATATTTGTGGCATATTTTTTAGATTAAAGTCAAAAATTAAATACATACTTCAAAATGTATGACATAGTCATTGATGCAAGCGTTGGTTACAATTGAATTGCACACATCCATACTATAATTTGTATTATATGCAGTAGACTAGTGTAGCGTATAAAATAACTTTTCGATATCATAAAGTTTCTCTTCGTTTGCCTCAAGAATAGGTCTGTCGAAATTCAAAGGCTATAAAGTATAACATTTGTAGCAAAGTGGAAGGGATATGGAAAAATACAGGGTCATTCGAGTTTCTAAAGATCCACAGTTTTCTATCGAACAATCTATTTTTGTAGTTTGCGCTTTCTATAAAATATTCAACAAATACTTTCGACTAATTTTCGTGGCAACCTCGTTAAGAAAATACGAAAAATTCGCTAAGGCTAGAATAGAGATCGATCAGCGCGTGCGAGAGCTTGGAAATATTAATCAAGCGTGGATTGTAAAGCCGCCGATGTTCGTATTTTTAACAAGATCGACCTCGTAAAAAGGAGAAGATTCACGTTCCCTCGTCACCGACGAAAATTTCCTGTTCGTGCAACGTAGCCGCTGACGTGCACTGCTGACACAGTAGATGGTCACGTCAGCAATTGGCAACGAGCCCGAAAAAATATTTCGCCCTCAGATCTGTGCTTTGACAGCGTCGGAGCATTCGTTCGGGTCAATATCACCGTATAAAATATCTGGGTGACTTAGTTATCATTTATCTTGACGAACGTGCGTCGCTCCGGATGAGCTTGGATCGATGTAACTCACATTCGTGGGATGACAGAACGAACAGAAGCTTGCAAGAATAAAACATCTGGGGGTGGGGGTGGGGGGCGGAAACAAAATAAGAATTAAAGGGAAGAATCCTCGAAATGAGGGAAAGGGAACTTGAGGGGAGAGAAATCGAAGGAAGACGCACGAGAGCACAATGAAGGTAAAAAGAGGAACCACGTAGAAAAAGAGTAAAAGGGAGTTGTGTAGATTGGAAAAGGGTGGAATAGGAGAGAACGAGAGAGGTAAGAGGAACAATGGAGGGAGAAAATGAATGGAGAAGGGAAAGGTGTGAGAAGCAGAGAAAGCGTTGGCGGTATAGAATAAAGAGGGACGGAGAGTCGAAGAGATCGGAGGAGGAGAGTGACAGGCAGACAAGAATGGAGAATAAATGGTATTTATATTCTCCAAAAATATTCTCTATCTCAACGACAACAGTTACGAATACCGTTTCGAATCGTGGCAGAAGAATTCTTTCATTCACCGGCGAACAATTTTGATAAAAGTGTGTGTCTCCGTTTCACTTTTTACCCCTAAACCAACCACTCTTTTCTTCTTCTTCTTCTTCTTCTTCTTTTTCTCCTGTCGTCCTTTTTCCCTGAGGATTTTTGAATTTATGTATACGCATGTATGTGTAGCGAGTCATTCAGTGGAAAATCTATTGACTAAGAAGTGGGTGTAACCTAACAAGTTATAAAACCACATAAATACACCGGGTTCGTAAAGCCGGTTATGTTTCAGCTTGTCCCAGACGCGTCGACGAGCCGAACACACGGTTTCCTATTCGTCGTTCCTCCTTTCTTTTTTCCCAGTGTTCCCTGATCGAACGCCACGCCCACGCGGTTTGCATAATTTTGCGATAAATTATTGCGCGGTTATGACGGATTCGATAAATTATTGCGCGATCCTCCAATCGAGACCTTTGGGGATTGTCTTTCGAACCTGCTCGCAGCTACATTAGCTTTGCTGCTCGATGTTTTCGCGAGCCTAAAACTCTAGCCTTTTTTTTTTTTTTAAATAAATTCGCGTAGTTTCGTGAGTAGAGTAAAATATTAGATCTTTCGGGAAGTTGGTAGAGTTTCTGACAGCTTAAACACCAAGTTCTGTTTCATATCTGACCTAAGGAAATTATTTAACACTGCTAGTTTCTAATTTAAGTTATATATCTTAATTTTCACCAAATTTGTTAACGTCGCTAAGCTAAACGCATTACATGCTTCTAAAACTTCATTAAATCATTACTAAAATACGAAAAGTTTCTTTAAAAAGTGGTTGAGAAGATAGTGATGGTGGAAGTCATACAACTATAAAATTCTGTAAACTAAGTTCTCTGTACAAACATTGCCTCTAAATTTTTCTCACATTTCGCTATAAACTCTCCCAACGATCCAACGGTGTGGTAACTTTCGCCTTTGAACTTGAAAAAAAGAGTTATTCGAGAGAAGTATAAACTCCCCTCAATTTCGAGTTAATGATTTGATGGAATGCTAACGAGGAATTAAAGAGGGAAACGGAACCCTTTGTTGTCGCTTTTGTTCCTTTGAAAAGATTTCCGCGAACCGTCGCGGCACAGATACCAGCAATCGGTCCTTTATCGAAGGTTGTCAGGTTCACATTATCGTAACCGCGAACCACAAACTTCGTTAGTCCTCGCAATTACGTGTAATGTGGGTGAAAAGGACACGCTTCGTGATGTCACTTCTCTTTCTCTTTGCGGAATGTATTCGACGTTATTGAGTTAAACCTGTCTTCGTGAAGTACCCAAGAAAATTATGCCCGGCAATTATGACAAATCAGTACCGTTCTTTTCTACCCTTATTGTTCATCGTCAAAGAAATTCAATTCAAGATTTCATTAGAAATATAACGAAGGAATGTTTAATATAGCTTTCATGAGAAACATCTTCTCCACAAATAGCGTGTACGTATTTCGTTTATTGTTGTTCGTATTGCATTTTTGTCTTTCTTAATCTATGAAGGAAAAACATGATACATACTACGAATGTTCTTTATTGTTTATTATCTTAAATCGTAATCATAAAAGTTATCACGAATCGATTTATTTCAAATATTTTTATATTTAAAAGGTGAGGAAATTTTCTTAAATTTCTATGTTAGAAACGAATGCAGACGTTCTAAGAGAATCTGTTATCTATAAAAATCAGCAGAAACTGATCGAAACTAATGCAAGAGAGGAGATGATCGAAGGACGCAGTAGAATGGCAAATGAAAATCAAAAAACCGTTCTAGAAAACGTGAACGATCTCGGTGAAAAGTTTTCTCACTTATCGTTACACTTTGTAGCAAGACCAGTTTTAATTAAGAAACGAGGCACGATAATTGACTTCCGCGATACTTGGTTGATGAATGGAACGTTTTTATCCTGGGACGAAAGGACTGAGTAAGGAGCGAGCATAAATACCGTCGTAAGTGCTTTGATCCAAACAGTCTTTCTACACGGGCTTCTCTTTCTACGAAGCTAGTGGCCTGTTGCATGCCACTGCTCACCGTCCCTCGGGCTATGCACCAGCCGTGTTTCTTAGGCCGCTGATCGATTTAAGCCGCGTCCACGCGTTCCTCCACCGTGAAATGTCCACGGTGAACTTCCAAGGTGTCAGCTATCTTTGACCGTTTGTAATACGGCTTCGTAATATCTTCTCATCCTCTAAGAGTGGTTAATTCCCACTTTTTCCCCCCCTTCTTTATAGAATTCTTTATATCTTGGATGCGTTCAATTACCGTTTTCTATATCGAGAAACTGTTATTCGAACTGTTTTTGGAATTTAATATATTGAGCGTTATCGACGCAGATGTAGCGTCGACTCAGATATAAACCAATTCGTGGCAACTCAACGAAAACTTATACAATTTCAGTCACACAAAAATTTAAAATAATAATACCTTTTTGGTTTGAGACAATGAGACAAACGAGGAGGCAATGGTCAGCGTATTCAAGAATTATTAATTACAATAAAGACAGTTTTAGTAAAAGTGGTAAATGCAACTGCACGAGTAGGTAATTGTGTTTCAATAGCAAAGTGTAATACAACGCGAGAAAATGAAAGGAGTTTAAAAGAAGTACGGGAGAATTGGGAATAGTTTTTTGTTGCTGAACCTTCGGCTGCATTGCTATGCATCGATGCGGGTGCGCCTTATTATCGTTAAATTTAGATAGGTCGTGTGCACAGGGTACGGCAATAATTCATGAGCGTCTGTCTGCCTGTCACGATTTTCTATCCACGTTTGGACGATCTTAAAGGCTGAAGCTGCAGCGATATTTGCGCTGCGATCATGAATTATGCACAACCGATTTAAATACGAATCTTTAGTATTGTGTGTTGGGAAATCGTACTATTGACACCTGACGTTAACACGATGAAATTAAACAAATTAAGCTCGCGTGTTCTCCCATTCCTTTTCTCCTATTCCACTTGGGAAACGACAATTAAACTACTTTCGAAAAAGTGGTAACAGAGTGTCTATTAGGAATAACAAAAATATCTTAGAAATTCATAAAAGGCCTCTGCAACTCGTCGATCTCAATTTTAACCATCACATGCAATGTATCGCTATTCACATATACTATCAGTCCTGAGTTAAAACACCTATTAGTTACATTTATTGGAAAACTTTAATAAACTTCACTTCGTTTAGTACTTTACGTTAATACTAGAACTAGCGTGTATAATATGTGTACTTACACCTAAATATATTCTAGTTTATTAGAATTAAAGCAATACGATGAAGACAGCTGAATGGTGTTTCTGTCTAAGCAAGAATAAAAATTCACATTGTGGTTAATACTTAATAATGTTTTCAGTATTTGCAAAAACAAAGTACAGTAAAATAAGAAAATTAAAGCAATGGGAAGTATACGATTTGTACCAAATATTAGTAAATGTCTGGATCTTTATGGTAGGCAAGCTATATCATATGCTATTGTTCATAAAGAATTTCAGAATTCTTAGGATTCGAGTTCCAACTAGAATTCTTATCTCCGAATGTTCTAGTTTTGTTAACGATTGAATGCTATAGTTTCATGGCGTCATCTCTTCCTTTTCTCTTCTCATCCCCCTCCCGCCTGCACCCCGGTCGCGTCTGCGGACGAGGTGAAATCATGGGGTGGTTCAGACCTCGTGGCACGAGAGAAAGAGAGAGCAGAGAAGAGAGAGCAAGCTCCGGGGGAGACAGAGGACAATACTATCTCCGCTGACTCAGTTTATGGCTGATCATTCGACCCTGGCTCTCTCTCGTTTTGTCCAAGTGTTTCCGTCCCTCTGTCTCCTTTTCTCTCTCCCTCTCCCTCTTTACCTACTCCTTCTCCCACATCTCTCGGTATATAGATATGTACACACGTATAATATATAGTGGCTCACACTGTTGGGCTACGTACTTACATACAGCGGTCTCGCGTGTGTGCAGAAATATGTAGACACCCCTTGCGCACATAGCGCGCATGTAAGATCGTCTACAGGGTGAGGCGTTTAGAAGTGAGCTGTATGTGCTCCTTGATTATGAATTTTTGAACAGCACAAGAAGACTATTATCAATATTTAAGGCGCTGAAAAAGATTATAATATGAACGTATCCACGTTGAAGCTCGCCAATAATTCGAAAGTAGAACAGATACGGATTTGCGTAAATCCTTTGATGAATCGTCTAGAAATCGAACAGTGCTCTCTGTTCGCTAATAAATTCGTCGCTCGTTATACGCAACTGTACGTACTCCCAATGAACATAGTTCTAACTCTGCTTAAAAACTATGTATTAGCGAACTGTAGTGCGATATGTATTTACTTGTTGTCAAAATTGGTGTTTGTGCAGATACGACGGACTTGTTGTTCGGTTAGAACAGTCGATGGTAGCGCAAGCTCTATGCGTTAAACGATATGCGATGATCGCGCACACGCAGTGTAGAGTATATGGGATATACGCACACGTGGTTTAGCGTGCTCGTGTACCAGGTTGCTTCTCTGGGCGTTCCATATCAAATCGACGACGCGTCTCCCTTTTGTCGCGATTCGATAGTACTCCCTGTAATCCGCTCGTTAAGCTCTTTACGCGAAATGGATATGGAAGAAGCTCGCAATGCTGATTCGCTTCTGCATGATCATTTGTGGGTAAATTAAGGAGCTCCGCCGCGGGTCCCGTTGGTTAATCGGTTTCTACGGTTTACGTTGCATCCGAATCGTGTTGCTCTCGGTTGTTAACCTTTTCTCTAAGACAAGGTACATACATATAATGCGCTTAGTAGTAGTACAGTTGGTTGTTCGCGAGACCAAAATGATCAACACTATCCAAATTAATCGTCTGCAAGCAAGTCGCTGAATTTATTTTCCGAATGGGCTGTATCTCGACCAGAAATACACCGGATCGTGGGTGACAGGATCGGCTCAATTAGATTCATGGAGATTCGCGATCCTTGCGTTAGTTATTACTACGACGTATGTATCTAAAGGACTTCCGAAACCTCATTCGTATTAGTCAAGCTACCTGGATTACAACGTGAATTCAAACATCTCGAAATCAATGTAGCCGCGCGAATCCGTTATTTAGTTGAAATATGCTTTGAAGTTTTTATCCTTCTTCTCACTAATCAAATCATTTCACAAATCACGATTGAATTTGATTTTAAATTGGATTAGAGCAACTTGATCGTCGATTTGACCGAGTCTTCGGACTTCGTTTTTAAATGCTTCCATTTTCACACGATGTGACGACCGTTATAAGAACTTTTCCCACGGAATTAATTCGATTCTCGCGTCACTAGTTAAGCGCCTACGCAATCAGGAACTCGCGACACGATCGACCGAGCAGGTTGGAATCGAGGCAACGTCGATAGATGTATACCACCGCAGTGATGTGGTGGCTCCCTTTCATCTATCTTCTCTTGGCGTGCTCAGCCGTGAGCCACTGTGTCAAAATATTCCATTGGATTAGGTGGGCGCCGATCGAATTATATACACCGGATACACGATTCCCGTCTTACACAGCTCCCGTTTTCTCTGGACCAGCTTCTTTCTGGCTACCGTGGCGCTTCGCGAAGCGCTTCGTTACGGCCGGACGCACACGATCCGCCGCTAATCCGCTTGGTCGTTGAGGCGACACGGGGATCCGTCAAAGCGAACACGTCGGCTACCTTTTCAAGATCCTCCCCTTTTATCTGCCTCCTTTCTACGTTTTTGTTCCTCCTCTTCATACCTCGTTTTTTTCACGCTGTATGTTCGTTCATCTTTTTCGAAATTCAACCTCTATTCATGCCCCCCGTCTTGGCTTCTTTCCAGATTGCGCTTCACTGTTTTAACTGGACATTTGTTAAACGCGTACGAGTCGCTTAGAAGCCACGCGCTGATCAGCTGCGCGAATTAAAATACACAGGAGAATAAGAATCATAAACAGAATTTTTCAGAAAGTTTTCTAAATTAGCCTGCTTTCTTTCAACGTATCTTGAACAATGGAAAAGTGATAGATTGGAAACTTTAACTAAGAAGGATAGCATATTCGTTCTACGAAGTATATTGTATCGGAGGGAAGAAGCTTTTGACGAAATAACATCGACAATGTGGAACATGATCGATATAATATATTTATATCTTGCTTGCTATTGATACATAAGTACGTAGCTTCGAGTGTATAATTGGGAGAAACGTTACCGATGCAACTGTTGCGTTTCTGTCTTTGAAAAAGGAGAAGAAGAAGAAAGGGAATGATGGAATATCCTGCGTTGAAACGTTACATAAAACGAAGATACCTGTGATATAAAAAATGTGTAATTCTAGAAACGGAATAGTAGTGATTACGTTAAGGCGGTAATTACATTTTAACGTAAATTCGGTCAGCGGCCGGGATATTACTACTTATACTACTTAATTGCCTAACTTGTAACCAATTGGCCCATTGTTTCGATTCCTGCCGCCGATTATAATTATTATCCGTATTATGTACTACTCGACGTTTTTACAGGTATTGTATTCAGTAGCAAGGGACAAGTCCGCGGAATCACCCTTTTCTCCGCTTCCGATCTTTCATTTTGCATCGCGTCGTACTTCCCAATACATATTTCGGCTTTGAAGACGGCACTAAAGAAACATTGACCAAAGTAGTGCCGATTCTTAATCGCAACCCCTGCAAGACTCTTTCTTCTCGCATAGAGGCAGCAGGATTAAACGCGGCCACCCCCGGTGTCGAAGATACGCGAAATTCCCAACGAACCCATCCCACCCGGCGTTACTTTGCGCCCCCGTGCCCTCCCCTCTTCCCTCCTTTACCGTCTCTCTATTTTTTTCTCCCGCCTGTCCCCTCGCCACCCTCCTTGCTCTTGCATTTTTTGCCTCCTACAACCACGTACAACCAGCAGCAGCAGCAGCAGCAGCAGCATAGAGAGAGAGAGAGAGAGGGAGGGACAGAGAGAGAGAAAGGGAGAGAGATGAAGAGGGTGAGAGACGGATGTAGGAAGGGGGTGTGGGCGAGAGCAGGAGACAATTTCATCGCGCTCGTCTCGTCAGCTCGTCTCCACCGTGCTGAAGAGTTGCCACGGGCAACCCTCCGCGACCACTGGAGAATTATTGTCCGTGAAAAGGGGATGGGCCACCCTCTCTTTCTCCCTCTGCCACCCCTTTTTCTCTTTCTCTGTTAGGAACCGAGGGGGATGAGTGGTGGGCGAGTTGGGGTGGGTTCAGGCCGGCGGAGTCGTGCGCACCCTGTGCCAGGAGCTCCACGTCGGGGAAAAATTCAATCCCCCGGTTAAAGGGGATGACGCGCTCTTCAGGGCCGTATAGTAGTAGTCGGCCCGGTAATTTTCACGAAACCGCTTTTGCCTCCTTCTCCTTCTTCTTCTTCTTTATCACACACGCACACACACATACTCGCTCTCTCTCTCTCTTCGAACGTACTATGCGGTTCCCTCGTCCTGCTCGGCCTCTACTTCGAGCTCTCCGCTGCTGCACGTGCCTCCTGACACCACCGACCAAAACTAGCCCCCCTCGAATCTTTCCGTCAAGCCTCACGCTTTCACCGAACGCTGCGCTGGTTTAAAGTCGAGGTCATCGGTAAATCCGGTAGGATACACGATCCGCTCCTCTAATAATTTACCAATTAATAATTGGTAAGTTAGAAATTGCAGGTTATAGGCTTCTCTTTTATAATTTTACTATTTGAACGGATCGAACAGTGAAATAATGCGTAGAGATTACAGAAATGTCTGAATCTACACATCATGAAAATATAAAATGAAGATATTTTGCTGAAAAAGATACGTAATTCCAAAGATGGGATATTTTCATATTATTAGCCATATTTTGATTGCGGAGCATATCTTGTTAATACGCACTTTTACGACCCCAAACTACTCTTCGTCCTCTCTAAATTTTACTAACAGGTCCACTTCGAGTACGACGATAGAAAACTTTTATTATTTTCGCTAATGGATAATGATCAGGAGTTCGATGGATCTGGTTAAAAGAGTTTGGTTTCTCACTCGCAATAACTGTACCAGCGCTAAGGAAACAAATATGAGGTAAAAAGCAAAAAAGAGAAAGGTCGGTAAACTTGGTCGACAAATACTGGTTCATTCTTTTCCCGTTCGAGCTGTTCGTTCTCCAAAGCAACGATGATTGTTTGCCAAAGTCTCTTTCTGCTAATTTTATGCCGTGAGAGAGTTGCAAGCTGGTAACACCGATTGTTTGCATCGAGATCTGCGGAGTCACTGGTTTTTGGCACGTTAGGACAGCCTTTACTGATCCCATCTTTCGAATCGCAGCTCCTTTTTCTTCTCCTTTTCACTTGCAATCGTGCAGCTTCTTCTCGTCACAGCAGGATGATATACTTCGAATTAAATCGAATTAAAGAATCCGTTCCTTCGAGGCGCATCCACAATCTCTTATAAACTGTCATCGGACTAATTAAAACGTTTGTCGCGCGATCAAGTATCTGACGAAGTTTTCAAAGATCTGGATAAAGATTTGGCTCCACTCGACGAACTGAATTGAAGAAAAAAAGAAAAAGAAGAAAAGAGTTTTCCTGGAGGCAGGTTCCTAATGACGGTCCCAGAACGCGAGAAATCAGAGACACAAAGATCGTCCGACCGAAGAATCCTATGGAGGCAGCCTGTTAATGTTTAATCACGATTCTTGCTGTTCGAATGCCGCACGGGATTCCAGAGGCCAGTCCTCTTACGACAGTAAAACGAACGAGCGAGCGAGTTTACGACGCTCACGGTTTCAGGGTCGGACACTGACGAGCACCTGGGGTAAATCTAAAGGGTGGCTTAAGGGGGTTAATTTCCAACGTCGCTTAATTCACGTGCTTGCCCCGCTGACATCGTTCCACCCGTTGTTTCGGTGGCCTCTCTTTCCTATCCCGACCTTCCTTCTTTCAAAAAACTATATTCTCTTCCATTGAATTTTTCCTTCTCCCACTTGTTATTACTTTCATTCTTTTTCGGTGATGAAAACGAAGGAAGTTACTTCATATCGCAAATATTCTACGCCTAGGAATTTATGAACTTCTAGATCCTTATTTTTTGGAGAAAACTCTGCTGCGCTTTAATTATGCTTTCTTTCTCGTATACAAGTTAGGTTTACTTTTTATAGGAGGAAATGCTGACGGGGTTTGGTTTATTAATATATGCGACTAATTGTACTGACTGAAACGAATGAAAAGTTACGATTACAGTTACTAATGTAATTTAGGAGTTTCTATTAAGTTAGTATTTCGCGTACTGATTTACGTTTCTTTAGATTGTCCTGTGTAATGGATTTTATATCGAATTGTTGTATATAAAGAGAATATTTCTCGTTTCTCAGTAACGATAAGAAAATTGATCGACTTGCTCATTTTTCAACATAGATAATTCTTGCGTATAAATAATTTCCAGTCAACTTTAATCTATTTGTAATTGAAACCTGCATAAGCGTATACTTGTGAATAATCATGTTACGAATGATAAACGTTGGAGAACTTTATGCTCTCTTAATCATACGAATAGCATGCAGATATGAGTTTTCCTATCATCGATATCCGTTTCGATCAGCTTTAAAAATAGCTCCGGTTGGTTATTAGTTTCTGGTAATAGGGCGTTTCAACTGATCCTCACCCCTGTAAGAGCTTTAGAATGTACCCCCAGGCTGGTTGTATTCTTCCACTTTTGACGAAAGTAACATTCCGACTGGAACGCCATTGACGAGTTTCCAATTCCTCCGATATCTGTGGTCTAGCTTTACGGGGAATTCGGCGCAGAAAGCGATCTCTGTTCACCACCGTTGCGGCTAGACTTATGCCCGTGCACATGTTTACGCGCCCGTTACATCGATCTATCGATCTATTTGCATTTGCGAGATCGAACCAACTCGACATTCTACTTTCCATTATTCAAATTAACGTGATACTGTTAGAAAAAATTGTCGTATAATCTCAAAAACGTCTCGGAGTAAATCGAATTAGCACAAAGTATAGGATTATTTTAGTAGTATTTATTTCAAGCTAATTGTAAGTAAAATGCCCAGTACATTATTTGTCAAATAATGTTTCGTAATGCACAAGTTGAATTATTCTGTGTAAAATTCAAGAATGAATTTTAAGACGTCAAAGCCTAAGTGACTCGGATAACAATATTTGACCGTGTAATAGATTCGGTGTCGTTTACAATAACGCAAAACTTTTGTCCAACTCGCACGCGACTACTTTTACCGCCGTTTCAGCCTAGTTCCTATAGACAGGCAATTTCGCGTGCGCGAGTTTACATATTAATCGTGTTGTTACACTAACAAGTGTTGACTCGTTCCGTTAACGGGAACTCTCGACGAATGACGCAACGTTCCTCGGATTGGATGGAGAGAAAAAAGGGTTACGGCAAGAGGCGACGAGGATTCGTAGAAGAAAAATGCTTGGGTGGTAGCGATGGACGAAAAAAGAACTATACTACATCAAAAAGAAAAAAAGGAACAAAAAGAAAGAAGAACTAGAACCTAGTCAGAGGAAGAAGGAAGACGATTGAAGGAGAGAGAAGAGCGGGAGAAATGCGCAGAACTGCATAGAGTATCTGAAATTAGACCCTACCACTTTTCTTCTTTTCCTTCTTTCTGCATGTTCTTTTCTTTTTCTTTCGCGTCCCCTTTTCCTTTTTCTTCCCTGCGTCTTCTGCCTCGTTTTTGCTTTTGCTCCGGCTTCCTCTTTATCGGTTTCTCTCCTGTTCTTCGTTCGAGGAACCAAGACTCAACCCCGTGACTAGGGTTCGGGACGGTAGCGTTCGGCGCTCTGCCTCCCGCGCGCCACCTCTCAAATACACGGCGAAAGAAGAAACAGGACAGACTGAGGGAGCGAGTATGCCTCCTTCCTTCCCTCGTGCGTTGTCTGCGCCTATTGGCACCCAACAAGCGCACCCGCTTAAAAGATACGCGACAAGCTTATCGACACGGTAAACAAGAACACTTTACTACGACAATATTGGCCGAATGTAAAACCTGTTTGAAAGGCGACATAAAAAACGAGTGTCCGAGTGTCTCCGGCCGCGTCTACTCTTCTCCTCATCCTCCTCCATCCACCGGCTCCATCTTCTTCTCCTTCTTATCTTTCCTCGCTGCTTCTCTGCTTCTTCTTCCTCTTGTCTTCTCGATTTCTTTTTCGTTCTGTTGGACGCGCAAAAAGGTCTTGTCTTAGAAAAGAAGAAGCGTTTCTACCATGCGGGGGGGACGGTACGACGTGGAAACTGGTTTAGAAGTCGTACGCTCGAAAGATCCACATTTCTCCTCCTCCAGGTCGATCGAGGAAGCAGAAATTTGTTTTGTCAGTCTTCGGTTGCGTTTATATTGTATTTGCGTATATGTCCACCCAAGGGATACTCGAAGTTAGTAAATTCTTAAATATGGAGAATACGTTTACCGGTGTAAGTCAGAACGTCAAGTTCGAAGCAAGAATGATCAACGTTTTGAATTTCCCGCCGAAAGCGTGTGGTCGATTGCGCGGGAAACGCGTTCTCGCGGAGATCATCGTCCTGGTAACGTCTCGCCGATCTCCCGTGGTGTTAGGAAGAGAAGCGCGCAGGAGGGAAGAGGAGAAGGAGAGGGAGAGAGAGAGAGAGAGTGAAAGAGAGAGAGACTAAACGATGGAGCACGGTGGAAGAAACGGTGGTGGAGAGGTATGAGAGAGGAGACACGTTTGTTCGAGACAAAAAGCGCAGCGTCTGAAAAGAAAGGTCGAGGAGAGTGTCTCTCCCTCTCCGTGGCAGGATCATCGGCCCAGTTACGTCCTTCTTCCAGTAACCTTGCATCCTCTGTCGAGTTTTCCACCTCCTGTGCCCGGTGTCGTTCCACCTTCTCCGTCCTTTTTACGCTACTCATCGCCACAAGAGCCCACGAATCGCGGTGCACCGATAGGCAAAAATTGTAGCAACCTGAAAAAAAGGACCTGTATGCAGCGGCGGAGAGTCGGCTGCGAGAGGGAACAAGAGCAAGAGCGAACCGGTAGAAAAAAAGAAGAAAAAAAGGAAAGAAAAGAGCGCAGAGGCGGGGAACAGAGAAAAAGCAGAAAGAAAGAGCGAAGCAACGCAGAGAGAAAGAGAGAAGGAGAGAGAGAGAGAGAGAGAGAGAATGCTAGAGAGACACACGCTGCAAACAATGGCAGCGCGTGCACGGAGTTTCTTTCTCCTCTGTTCGCTCCTAATCTGCCCTCTTTCTTCCACTTCAACCCGCTTTTGCCCTCTCTCTCTTACGTACGCACGTGCACGGAACTTTATCTCTCTCCTGCTTGCTGCGCTGTCTCTCCTTTTCTATCCTTTCCTCACCGTATTTGTCATCCTCCTCTATCATTCGTGTTCTCTTCGTCCCACAAGCAACAGTAATATCTACGGTTGTAGACGTGCAGCAGCCCGACGCTAGAGTGCGCACGAGAGACAGAGAATACGAGCACGAGAAAGGGAGGGTGAGAAGAGAGGTGTAGAATAGAAGGAGAGAAGAGGATGTTGCAGAGTAGGAAAGAAGGGAGGAAGAGAAGGACGGAGCAAGACAACGACAAGAGAGAGAGGAAGGGCGGAACAGGTTCCTGGCGCGTTGGGTTGGGTTGCCGGAGGGTGCGGGGATCCGAGCTGGAACGAACGGGGGCCGAGGGGAGGCCGGAGGAGAACTGGAATCCTGAGTAGCAACGGCGTAGCCGCGAACCAACGAACCTGGGCTCAACCTTAAAGCGATGGATCACTTTTGGTCACTGGTCGACGGCCACCGGCGACCTGTCTCAATCGGTACCAAATGCAACCCGGAGAACGCTTCCAAACTCGAACTTAACAGAGACAACAAAGTAACTCGAAAGTTAACCTCTGTTTCTAGTTTAAATTCTATTCAACTTAACTAATACACTAGGTTCTCGTCAATGTTACCAAACCTTCGTAAATTAGACGTAGATTCGGAGCTCGTGTGTTATCGAAATTAATATTCGAAGATGCAAGGTATCTACATGATTCTAAAGATGTCCCGATGGGGACGGATTATCTAGGGATTTTGCGTCGCGCGCGTCTGCACGCAATTGGCGTAGAGACTCTAGTCGGAGTTAGAATCGAATCCTTCGACTGTCGTGTCTTAACCGGTTAAGCCTTCGAACCGAAGGATGTAAACGTAGTAAATGCTCGCAGCATCCATAGTGATATTTTTGAAACGTCGACACTGGCTGAACCCGGCACCGCGATGACGTAGCTGTTTATACAAATGACTGCTTCCTGGACACGGCTGTGAAACGATGCCATGAAACTTGACGATGGCTCAAAGAGGGAAATGGAAAGCACACGAAGGCGAAGGAAGAGATTCTAAAGACATGTGTTGGATTAATCGATCAAAACGTGGCAAGTTCGATCGAATCCGGTAATTCCTTTCTTGCACGGCTGTACTTGGTATAAACAGAAATCCGGCCGAAGGATGGTCCGTCAGGGAGAAACCTGTTTGCTAATCTGCAACTAACAACAAACGATCGCTTTTGAAGTTTCGCTGGTTCTTGTGTTCCGCGAGATCGAACTCCCGCTTCATCGATTTTTCGATAGTTCCGAGACTATGTAGGGTGGAACATTTATCTATAGTCGAATTATTCGTTCTATCTCCCCCTTGGTTGCTGAATACTTCCGGGAGTAAGTACATAACAAGTATTCCAATAACAGAGTGTACAGTCTAATCTGCGAGGGTAAGCTTAGAAATCCGAGCGATCGACGCCTGGAAACCAACGTGGCTGTGAATTCGAATCCACCCGAGAACTGGACGCGCCGCTGTTCACGCGTTGTCGTCTGCCCCTTTACCTTTTTTACTCTTTTCGTCACTCGTAAGAATTAAGAGGCTACGAAAGTTCCCCGTTGAATAAATTGCCAACGATAAAATCGCGGATATATAGTAACGCATATTCGACTCTTTCTGTATCTAGTACTATACTAAAGTGTCCACGACTATCCACACCTAATCGTTCCACTCGACGAAACTGTTGATTACCCCCACCTCCGGCGAGGAAAAGTTTTACGCGCGATAAAGTCCGCTGATCCGATTAATACGTAATTGGTTAAGTTTCGACACCGTGAGTTTCCATCAGAAATTAGTAGCAACTTTGGGGTCCCATCAGAATTCTGCGTGTAAAGCGTGACGCCGCTGCCATATGATCAGATTAGAATTTACGAAGCGTGGAAAAAAATGACGAGCATAAAAAAGGAAGAATTATTTACAACCAAACACTTTTACATGGTCGTTATTTTTTAGACGTGTGATTTTATGCATAGTTATTTACCCCTTCGTGTAAGATCACTGATAAGGATGTGGCGTCAAAAAGACATATAACAGATGGCGCGGACGATGTAAAATGTCCTCTAATGGTGCGATACTCACCGCACTGATTAGACGGTTAACTACGGAGCATTAGTTACGAAGATGATAATAAACGGTGTTATCACTTAACGCATGAGGCCGCCGTGCGGATAACGAAGAGGTCTGCGTATCACAAGTGGCGACATCGATGTCACACAGGAACACGAGAGACGACATGACTCGATAGCGTAAAGCAAAAGCATTATAGTAAAAAGCATATCGGCCAGCGGTAATTAACGTTATTGTAGCTCGTGTTGTTCATTGAAATGTTAATATTTAGCGCGTATTGTTTATGCGCGATTTATACGTAAGCACTAGGACAAGTATACTTATTGGTGGCTCGAGTTTCACGTATTATGCCATTAGACGATTACAGGTGTTTAGATATCCTATAAAGAAAAAAAACGACGTATTTTGTAACTTTTTTTAGAGTTAGAAACGTTACTCTATTGCATCAGGAGCAGAAATAAAGACGTTAGGCTTTTCTAAAGCATAAAAATCGCAGAAGTCCGTGGTGGTGACTTTTGAACAAAGGGTTTATCATCAATGGAGACGTCGAAGATCAAATTTCAAGAAATACTGAACGGTGGCTCGACCGTTTCATCCCCTTTTAATACGTTTCTTAAAGAAACTGGAGGAGCAGCGTACCTCCATCAGGATGAACATCGTCCCCGAGGATCCCTTTCATTCCTGACAACCCTATAGCTTACAACTAAATTAGCGCCTAATAGCAAACCACCGAGCCCGGCCCCTGTGCGCCCTGCCTTGATTATTCTGAAATACGGACAATTATTTTTAACCGGTGACTGCTTCCAATCCACCTTGAAAAATTTGCAATTTACAGAATTAAAAGGTATTCGAGGCATTTCACTTACTTCCTATACAAATTACATCTTAGCTGTAATATTTCATTCTATATTTTGCACGATCGTCGATCTAAGCAATCAGCGCAAATCCCATAGTTGCACGCGATTATATCTAAAACGTGGGCAAAACAGTCCTCTATGCGAATCAGAGGATTTCATAAACCTTTGTACGCTATACTTTGGAAGAGAGAGGAAAAAGTGAACCGTCCATATTATATCGCTGCATCTTCTCTTAAGTCACCAATTTATTAGCGATCGCCGCAAGTTCCTTAGATCGAGACAGTTATGTTCGAGGCGCGTCGAAATTATTCCCGAATTCGACTCTCTCACGCTATACTTTAGAGGAGAGACGATCATCGAAGCAAAGACACGCAACGCACGCATCAGTCGGCAGGTCGTCCGGTGTTTTTTTCCGGACCGCGAGTAGCATTGGTGATCGGTGGTGTCGCAAAACGGTCTCTGGGGGGACGTTGTCCTTGCGCGTACGTTTGCACGGGCAAAGTCCCGTGGGAAAACGCGAGAGATCGGAATGCGGAGGAAAAGGGGTTTCCGTAGTGGCGCACACGTACGGTGCACCCACCACACCCTGTGCTCTCCGCGTCGTCCTTCTCTCCATCCACGGCCACCCCTTTCGGTTCGGTGGCGCGGCAAATCAGTCGTTCTTACGGGAACACGATGGTCGACGACGTTGAAAGCGGTGGTAGCTGTTAAAGAGGAGGGTCGCAGGGCCGGGATGCGGGGGTTGAGGGTGGTTTCGCAGGGGGAGGGAGGAGGGATTGGGTGAAAGGGCGAGAAGGGTGGCGGCGGTCGTCGTAGCAGCGGCGGTGAAGGCGGTGGGCTCGTGGGGGTGGGTTTGGTTGAGGGTGGTTTGATCGTATGGTACCACGATGTATTTAATCTGCAGGCCGCTATATGGTCTTAGTTATTCATGGTGGTCGGGTGATGGGGTTCTGGTGGGGGCATGGTGTACCGTCACGAAGGGTGGTGGTGTGGGGTGGGGGCGAGATATTGATCAAAACCTACCCTGGCACCAACCTCTGCCCCCCTCTTACTCCATCCAACACACCCTTCTCTCTATTTCTCCTTCTCTCTTTCTCTCTCTCTCTCTCTCTCTCTTGCTTGCTCGCTCGCTCTCTTGGTCTACCCTCCCTTACCCACACCTTCCTTCCTTCCTCACCCCCTCGCTACACTCGACCGAGCGTAGCCAGTGGTTCTCAATGCAGGATTCGAAATGGTAAGAGGTTCTCCCTCGCGAACCAGACGAATCATTTCTATTTCCTAGCGGGGGATGTGTCACATGAAAGATGCTGTCGTTGTATAGAGATTATGTAGCTAATGGGTTTCGTTTTAATAAAATTGTAAGAGAAGGATTTATAGATGCGGATAGGATGTGATTTATAATGCTCGTATTAAACAAGTAATTTATTAATGCATTCTCTGTTAAATACGTATTTTAACATTACATTCATTACGTCGTATCGACCGAATGATCCCATAGAAGTGTTCAAATACAACCGGTAGGATTTGTTCGGGGAAAAAGGGGAGAAAAGTGTGCGTTTTGATATAACTGGAGGGCTTCGAATCCTGGCTGCTAATAGTCTCGTCGGCAAAGCGATGCGTAGCGATCAAACGAAGATACAGAATTTCAACCAATTCCCTCAAACTGTTCCCGTTCGATGTTTCCAAAACGAGTCTCAGTTCTGAAACGCGAATATCGCGAAACGATCCCCGACCTTCACATGCAAATTCGAGAGATTTATTAATTGATTTCTTCCCCTCGATTTTTTTCCCACCCTGATTTACGACTTTCTAAAGTATATAGCGGGTATAAAAGTTCAAAGAAATATATACAGCTCAAGAGAAAATTAACGTGTGATAAACATTTTCCTGCATGAATATTCTAAATAAACTTGTAATTGGTGATTAGCAGTCAAAAGCTTTTCACGAATCGTTTATGTTCGTTGCGATCATGCCATCTTCTAAACGCTCTCTAGCACTCAAAGAAAATTTTTTATATTTTTTCTTTAATTATATTTTAGTATATTTCAAAGTATTCTAAATTCCGGCTGTTCTACTCTTGGCATAGAGAATATTTATCTAAAAAATTGATTATTGCGATGGTTCACATTTTGGTCCACAGAGTGTATATATGTAGGATTCATAATACGCGTCGTATCTATTAGTTACGCGATTCCTGTGGTATAGCCGGAGAGAAAAAGATAAACATGGAAATGAAAAATACGAGCGATCGAAGATTCTACCACGCAAAGTCCTTCTTTTGCTTTTCGTTCCACTTATGGTCGCAAGATTATTCCCGACTGACTTCGAAAGTGGCTAGAAGTTTCTACGAGCCACTAAGTCATCTTCTCCACGACCTTTCTCGTTCCTCTATCCTGACTACCATGTTTTCTAATTGTACCGCATTTAATTACATCTAGTTAGTTAGCCCCGTTGATCGTCACCAACCGGTGACGAAACACAGTCACATTATACGCGAAACGTTCTAAAATCGTTTCTTTGCATTGGTCTCTCGGTTTGTTGTAAGTTTTCGCGACTAAAAAGAATCGAGAACGTCGCGTTTTAATAATACCAGAGATTTATGCACGATGATCGAGCAACAATGTGAACGGTGGTCTCTCTCGTGCCGCGGAATAATTCAAGATATCATCTACGAAATTTATTTTCATTTTCTGTGTCGCGAAGGAACGGCGTCCGAGTCTCGTTAAAACAGTACCTGAGCAAAAGGGGAAAACAAAAGGAATAAGTAACGGCCGCGATAAAAGCGAAATACGATCAATTTTGAGTTTCATGTTTTCAAGCTAATTTTTATTCGGGCTTTTGCAATCCGCTTATCATAAAGGGAACGCTAAATGACCAATTACGCACGGAGAAAAGTTGGATTGAAGCTTGCAATTTTTCGATTTTTCCAACTTCAATTCGATTACGAACGAATGTACAATGGTAACGGCGCGAATATTTCGTTTTCTTCAATTTCACAGTCTAATATACGAGTCTCTCAAGAATCAAACATATCGACTGCTTTTTAAATAAATTTTTCAATTTTATTAAACAAGCAAATTCTAAGATGAATTTTAAATAATTTTAATTCGTAACATCACCATTTTTTCTACTTTCCAAATTATGGAATTAATCGATATTGCTTCTGATTGGCTCGTATAGTAATATTTTAATAAAATTCGAAACCCATCTGAAATTGTAATTATATCGGTAAAATTTGAAATCAATCTGAAAATATATATAGAAGTTAATATCTACATCTAGAAATATCTACATCTACTGCAAACATATTTATTTAACAAAAAACATATTTAGCACAGAATTAGTATACAGTATGAAAGCAATCTTGAACATATATTTATCCATACGTTTCAACTGTTGAAAGTATCATCCCTTTAATTTCATAAATAATCAATTTATAATTTTATTCTTTTCCTGTTTTGAGAACATATAATACATTTTGTAGTAATACAGAACACATACTTTACAATGTGCATTACTACTATGATTCTCAAACCTCCATGTGAAAGATGTTTTTTCATAAATATTTTTTCGATTCGCGTAATTGCTGTTCCGAAAAATCCGACTTGGAAGTTTCTACTCTATTAATTCGTGGGCGATCTCGAACGACAGATCTCGAGCGTGGGACGACGAATATCTGGTATATTTATGATAAAAAATTCCTCACCTGTGCCTCGTTGAGTGGTCTTCGCGAAGCCCGTCCTTTTAATGATCTCCGTAGAGAGAGCGCTTCAGAGTATCGTCTCGAGGACCCAGTGGAACGACGGTGTAACATCATTGCGACATTTAATTATTTTGATTTTTACATTTGACGCGGTTTCCCGCTTTGTCACGTGGCTTTTCCCAGCGACGACGCGCGGATTACATCGATTATTTCGATGGGCGTCGATGTGGAAGAAACAACGAACGCGAGTCTGGGGATGAATGCGTTTGATAAAAAGAACTCGCCTGCTCACCCCCGGTTCCTCGTACCTGTCCTCTTTTGTACCTGTCGCGAATAATCGCGGTTCCCGAGGCCACTCGACTAAAAGAAGAGAATCACCGTGTTCACGACCAATCGAAAAGTAACTTTATACTCGCGTCTGCCGATGTTATTGATTTTGTAAGATTAAATTGCTGCTAACGTACCGACCAAATGAGGGATGTCCTGTACATGGACGTTAATTAATTTGTTTTTAGCGAATTTTCAATTGCACCGTTGATTATGAAATATCGCCAAATAATAGAGGAATAGGGTTCTGATTGTTGCAAATAAATAAAGCTCACCACGTCTAGTAAAGTAGAATTGTTTGAGTCGACTACGTTTCAACATCACAAGAGTCAAGTTCGAACTTTGCACAGAACAATGAAACTTGTGTAATGTATCATTACGTTCGTATATTGTGATTTTTAAATGTACGACAAAAGGAAATAATAAAAACGAGAAAATATCTCAGATAAGCCAAGATAATATATTTTTTGTGGTTATAGGATACGTGAAAGAAGAAAGGAGAAATTTTTAGATTTAAAACCTTCGTTTTCCACATAGATTGAAAAATACGTGTGACCGATTTCCAATTTTCCTTATTCAGTTTTTCGACACTTCCCTGTGGTACTGTAGAAGGAATATCATAGATGGGAAACTGTCCGCAAAAGAGGAACACTCGACGAAAAGTGTCGAGTGTCTCTCGTCAGTGCCAAATCTTTCGATGATCCGCTCGACGTTTGATCCGTCCACTCGATCATCCCTCGGCTCTCTTGTAATTACTCTGATTTTTCACGCGGTCGGTTTCGCGTTCTGTGTCACGATGAGAAGAGTCTACTTGTCGCAGGGTAGCGCCTGCTAAACCGATATCTTTCAGCGTCACGGATTCTTTGAAGTGTATCGACTCTGTGGATAGAGGGGACAGTCTAACTACGGCGTGTCGCTGCGGCTTTTAATTACGCGCCAATTAATTAACACACCGCTCCCGCCGTTTCTTTTTTCACTCACCCCCCTATCCACCTGGTTTTTCCTTCCCTACTTTCTCTCTCTCTCTCTCTCTCTCTCTCTTTCTCTCTCTCCCCCTTTCTCGCTTTAGTCGTTTTTTATTTAGCTGGACGTAGCCACGCGGAGCCATTAGAGGCTCCAACGCGACCGCGCGCCACCCTTTGCCTTGCCAGCAAGTTATCTCGTTAAGAAATTAACCGCGAATTAACGCTGTTTTACCGCATAATTAGATGACCCCTAAAGATTGCCCCTTAATCCTCGGCGACGAACCGTTTTCCCCTCGATATTTGCCCGTAAACAACTTTCTACGTTGTATTCTTTCTTCTTCCTTCTTATTCCTCTGCCGTTACCTTTTTGGTGCAGAGAATGAAACTAACACTCTTTACCCCGTTTTATCGTGCTCATCTACAATCTCTTTTGAAAGTCAAATTATTCGAGACGAACTATTTGTCTTTCTGCAAGTTCAGATAAACGGAGTCACTATCGATTTTTCGTATAATAAGAATTCACGTTCAGATTATCAAAGTCAGTGAACAGGAGTCGATGTTGTCGGGCATTAACTAAAAACTTCATGGCCACAAATGGAGTTCTACTGTAGTAGAAAAGCTGTAAGACATTGACGATAGAGGGATAGGAGGGCGAACGTACGCAAAGAAGTAATTTCGAATCTGTAACGAGATCCGTATTCGAGGAGAATCCGAAGTTGGGTCAAATTCAATGAGATCCGTTCACCGATGTCACGAAGGAGTTAGTAGATAGCTACGGGTTAGATTGAGGTTGATTGGGTAACCGCTAAGTATATCGAGCTTAGAGTACTTCAGGAGCCTTCGTACAAGGGTGCGATGCTTGTTTGCTCAATGATGTTGGGCTACTAAGGCGTTTACGGATCTACAGGTGACTGGCTTCATTACTCACCTAGTTGTTCCCTCTCCTTTGCAGATTAATTGGGTTTTTGGGGTCGTTTCGAGCCTCTCTTCAAGGGTTCGAGTAAAAGACAAATTTGTCGTGGGTAATTGAAACGAGAAAACCATGACAGTCGTGTCTTGACAAAGTCGATGAAACTGTGTTAAAGATTAACACCATTTTAACGATTATAACTAGAATGGTATTTTGGTCCATTTAACAGAGAATTGTCACCGGACATAATTTCGTTTAGGCTCTGAACTCATCCTACCGTTTAGTAAATACGAGCAGCAAGCCAAGGACTGGTTTTCGTGAACTGGAATCTTGCGCCGTCGTATTGTGAAAGCGGCTTTAGTCGACGCGTGACAAATCCCGGGGAGCACGCGTAATACGCATGTCGAATACACATGAACCGCTCTTAAAGGGCTCGTATCCACGCCTCCAGTGTTCCGGTACAAGATTACTTATCGGCCGCGACAGGATACTCTACTTTAAAGAAGCCACTTCTGCTTCTTCCCTTTTGCTACTTTCGATACGTTCAACAACTCGGCCCATGATTATTATCAATCCGACGAAACTAGCTTTTTTCGTATTCCTCGATTAGTTCAAACATCGCAAATACTTCGCTCTACATGGAATACGCGAAATCAATCAAATATGTACATAGATTCTTATAAATTGCAGTCGTCAGAAGAATTTATGTATGTATGCATCCACGGTAACCAAAGTCTAAATCTGCATCTCGGTTTCTGCATTCGCGACAACTCTTCTGTAACTCCTCCTCAGGAAGAAGTACGACTAGTAGTACCACCATAAAGCTCACCCTCTTTCCTGATCCACAACTTCAACTTCAGCTTCTCTAGACACTAGATCAACAGTACCCTGAACATCAAAAATTTTGTCGGCTACGAGAAGATAGAGCCAAGGGGCAGTTTTTGACGGTCTCCAGCTCGCATGATCGAACGGTGGGCACGATTAACTCGCGGTGAACCTGTGTGTACGTCGGTTGATCAGTCTCTTGGAGTGAGTTCTCAGCCTCCTGAACGTTCCTCCGGCTACCTCTGTCTTCCTATCGTTCCTTCGTGACGACGTCTCTGTTGGTTGCACGCTGGTCGTGCCCCTGTCCCCCTCGGTTCGTTCAGGTCTTTTTCTTTCTCTCTCTTTCTCTCTCCTTCGTTCTCTGTTCGTGGTGGCAACGAGCAGCGAGTTCGAACCGAGAAGGCAAGTCGAGGAACCCTCTCTCGCGCAGAGGAAGAAAGAACGAACGAACGAACGAACGAACGAACGAACGAACGAACGGTGAGCAAATGCTCTCCTCGTTCGCTCCCCCTCCCCCATTCACCTCTCTTCTTCCCCTCCGCTGTGTTCGGTCGATCTTTTTCTCTCCCTTTTTCAGCTGTCTGCCCCTGTGTTTCTTCGTTTTTTCCGTTCTCTCTCCTCTCTTTCTCCAGGGGTCAACGTACAGGCGCGCGGCGTGACCGAAATCACACACACGCTCGTTGCGAACCCGCTCGACTGTGACTCGCTTCTTCGTCTTTATTTGGCCTCTAATTGTTCCTTCTTGCGCGACGCCCGTCGGTCTGCTCGCCTGCTTTCGCTGCCTCCTTGCCTTCGAGACCCTCCGGCTTCGACGTCCAACTTTCGACGAGTCACCTGAGGATTCCACGCCGAGGACCCTGCCACCTCTGTACCTGCCATATGAAAGCTCACGTTCCGAAGTTTCACTCATCTTCCCGTCGAATCAGTAATTTTTCTAGGCCACTGTGTGACTAGATCCGCGATTCTCTTCCTTTTCTCGAATCTTATACATTTCTAGCAATCTGAGTTTATTGCGCAGTTTGTGAGTTTGACGGTTACTTTGGTATATTTTAGTAAAAGTCAAATTTAGAATTTTGAAAACTTGTTTACTGTAGGGACGACTTAAACCTCTACAATAAAGTTAAATTATCTTTCGTCCCTAGTAATCTTAATGTAATCTTACGACCCAAACAGTCCGCATATGTTTCGCGAAAACAGCAGATTTAGGATATTTCTAAATGGAAAACACGTGGTTTTTACAATCGAAACGAAGAATTTATTATTTCGATCATGACAATCAATCCCTGCTATAATTAGCTCCTCCTTCGCTTCCGGCTGTGACAGAAGTTTTCAATCGGTGCAACAACCTGACACGTTTCTCTAATGTTTTGGACATTGGTTTGGACCGAGCCTGGCTACGTCTACCTGGTCGAAAAGGGGGCTGTAAAAAGGGGGAAGGAAACGGGGCCTTGGGTGTCGCAGAGAGCAGATTAATGGTCGCTGGGAATTCCTGGTAGCGTATCCAAGAACTGGACTCTCTTTCTCCTTTTCAGTACGGATATTCAATAGCAGAAGGTCGTGGCACGGTGCGTAAACCAGAAACCACCCACGATAGAAAATTTCGTTGGAACTCCGTCAAGAATGTAGTCGAACACTAGAAAAACTGTTCTTCAAAGAATGAACTCGATGGTTTTTCCAGTTTAGTAACGCTTGATACTCTAGTTGCTATTCAGGTACATAGTACGTTTTCTGGATTATTAAAAACTTAGCTGTTACATTTAAAAGGTCAACGTTTGCTTAAAAGTGTACATTAAATACTTTTTTATAAAATCTGTTTATAATCAAGGAATAATTTATTTCTTCCTTTTCTTTACATATACATACGTTTAATAAAAAAATTCATGTATCTTTAAATATTTTGAATAATCTTTTTAAATATCCTTTGAAACGATATTAACAAATTTGTTATATTATTCGGTCCAATACAATATAGAGATAGGTATCGTCAAATTTGTAAATAATGAAAATTTTAATTGGGTGGTCATAACGAGAAAAAAAAAGAAATGGAAAAATTTCCTACAAAGAACTTGATTAATTAAAAGAAGAAACACGCCTTTAATCTGTTAGAATTCATCATCGTTTAAAATGTATGATTATAACATTTTGACGCTTATTTTGTTGGAGCTCAAGGCCTATACCGAAATATTTTGAGCACATAGAATAGGTCCGAAATGGTGCCAAGCTGATAAGAAAGCCCTAACCGCGACCTAAGGAATAGGATAGAGACTCAGGTAACTCGGTACTTACCACGCAGGTAGAGCTTGAGACAAGAGGTATTATTGTCCGAGTGGCAGGGGCTGGAGGTGAAACGTTTACAAAACGTTAGAAATTCCAGGTATCCTTCATTTTAATGAACAAAAAGTAATATAGCTTTTTTTGCTCTTTATTTTTTCCAATTATTGAGAATTCAGTTGGATTTTCCGCAAGTAATATAATAATTTCTCGAGGAAACTAATGACACCTATTCTCTTCTTTCGTTCGACTTCCACTGATGTCACTTGGCCAATTTCACCTTATCCACAACTGAATTAACAAATTTCCACCAAAATAATGGGAGAAAGCTTTCCTTCAACAATAAAATTCTAATAATCGAGTCTTTGTGAACTTTTCTAAAGGAAAATATCGGTTTCTTCTTTCGTAAAAGAAGCGTTTCTATAAGAAAATTTGTTACAGGGTTTGAAAAAAGAAAAAAACTGGTAGTTGTAGGGCGTACATCGTGCAGGGCGATGGTCGTTTTCGCACGTGCCGCGCGTCAAGGTGGTAGACCATTCTTCCTCATCACGCCGTACAAATGCGTTCAACTTGACCCCGAACCCAATGAATCGGATTTCTGGGCTTCTGTGATCTTAGTGAAATGAATCCTACATCGGTTCCTCTAGGACTCTCAGGTTCCTTCGAATCACACGAAAGTGAAACTGCTTTCTAGTAAACTTCGATAAAGAGACGACCTCCTACTACCACGCGACCAACCACTCAGCAAACAAATTCGAATACCACACTTCTACATCATTTTCATTCTACGACTACTCGCAGAAAATTTATTCAAATTCCTCGAATAATTTTTATATAATATTCATCTTTACGTCATGTCGCTTTAGATATTTCAATGCTTAAAAAATATTTGGACCACACGATAGATCGTTGGAAAATATTTAAAAAGCTCGTGTCGTTACCGATGGGTCCCTTTCTTCTCGATACGGGTTCCGACGCCGCATTGTACGTTTAATGAGTTAACGACGGGCAATAGTACGTCCGTAAGGTGAATACGCGAGGAACGAAAAATCAGAGCGTTCTCTGGCAAGGGTGGCACGGCTCGGTAAGGAAGGCATGGTATGGCGCGGTAACGCAAGGTAAGGCAAGTCCCACGTCGGTTGCGTGGACACCGGGCATCGGGCGCTCACGTGGCTCCCCACCATTCCATCCGTGCGTGAGACTGCTCCCTTCCGACGTTCCTTTCGCCGCGGCTTCGGTTCAGCTTCCCCCACCTCGTATCCTCGCGTGGCTCTCCCCCTCCAGCATGCCGCTCTGTCCTCGAAAGCTCGAATGCGACAGCAACGCCACGGAGCCTGCCGCTCCGCAGTAATGCGCTTGCTCTCGTGGAGTACACAACTATTCGTAGACAGTGTCGTTTGTTGCTTCGTGACACGCAACGCGCGTTGTCCCGCGTTCGTGTTCTCTCTCTCTCTCTTTTCGTCTCTTCTGTCTGTTTCTTTGGTGTGGATCGCGCGCACGGTGACTCGAGTGTTCAGTGATCGTCTCGCGATATGTACATAGTTCACTCGAACTGCGTTCGTCTTTCTCGTATTATTTATCTCTCTCTGGTTTTTTGCATTGAAAAGTAACTGAGAGAGTATTGCAGTCTATACGTTATCGGATAGAGTCTGTTGGCCGAAAGTTTGATTCGTTTTCGGAATCGACGCGATAGAAGAGTCGGAGCTCTCCTAGTGTAGAAGGAACATAAAACGAGTGAACTCGAGAGCGTGACGGACTATGCCGAAACACGGCCATCCAGTTGGGAAGCAGCGTGGTCGCGCGGGCTTGGTGTTTGGGTCGCCTAGCGGCGACTGAGTTCGGGATGCTGAAAGTTCCCGCGGGAGTCGGCGGAGAGTGTTTGCAGAAGGAGGAGAAGAAGGCCGGCAGGATGGGCGGGAGACGAGGTGTGCTGGTCCGCGACGTAGGTGCGCACCGCGACGCCGACGACGTGACGGCCACGTGCCCCCGCAGTTACCTCGCTGGTTGTCGCCACTAACTGCTGCACTAGTGTATAGTCGTTGATCGTAGATAGTTGGTCGAGCGAAACGGTGATCGTACGACCATAATTTTTCACACCGCGTCGTAGAAACAAGTTGTATAGTCGAGTGTGTGATTTTCGTCGATAGATGGAGTATAGAGTGTATTACCCGTGATTTTTCCCGTTTCGTATCTCGTATCAAGTGCACTGTGACTTCGTTGATCGTTTTTAGTGTTTCGTTCAGCCGCCATTGGAGATATTCGTTCATAGGATTTGAAGTTGTGAAGTTGTTGGATACTTTAGTGCGACAGACGCGAACAGGTGGTATACGCATTGTTAATCAACTCGAAGTCGAATCGTTCTAATAGATAATCGAACATCCCGCCGGTGAAAGGAGTGAGGACGCTGACATTGAGCGGTGATGAACTGGATGTCACGGGGCGTTAATTCGTTGTCCCTCGTAAACCCAACGAATCAAGAAACTTGAAACTTGATACACGAGGTGTCGTCCCTTCCGTCCTAGCCGCGTGCACCGAGTTCTACTTTTTCGAAACATACCGCGAAGTGTTGTGATTCCTCGCCGTGATTGTTCGCCGTGATTAATGGTGTTCTAACTTGAATCCTTCTTAAAGGTCGAACCAAACGTTACGAATTTGAGCTTATTACTGCTTCAAACTATTTGTCAACAAATTGCGTTCAAAACACTGTTCCTACGATTCTCCTACGGTCACAATATATTCTAGAAACAGTGTCTTTAAACCTGCAAGTGAAAAACAAATAACATCGAGTTGGAGCTTCATTGAGGGGCATTGTGTAAACGCAATAGGTTCTGAAAAATAGTGCCTCTAAACTGAGCCAAAAGCGAAATTCGATTAACAAGAGATTTGGCATCGTGGAAGCTAGATAGATTTCTGATCGAGCATCGAGAGATTCCCGCGCTCGTACCCCAGTCATCAGGCCGACGGGAGTTCGACGAGAGGGTGAAGGGCGTCGTGGAGGGGGGAGTGATGCCGGTGAGGGTGGCACAGCGCCCCCCAGGTGGAATACCACTGCACGCCGGCGTGCCGGTAGCACCCAGCAGCGTAACCGCCTCCGGTCCGTCGGGCCGGTGCCTCGGGGGCCCGGCAGCGCCCCCCGCCGGCTCGCCACCGCTGCCGCCCTCCTTGCAATCGCTTGGCGGCGGTGTGAGCAACAACGCCAACAACACTGTTGGTGCTGCCAGCAACGGCTCCAGCAACGGTAACGCCGGCCTCCAGAATACCGGCAACAATAATAACAATATAGTCGGGAACAACAACGCCGGTCAAAGTATCGCCGGCACCGGCCTAGGAGGCATCAGCACTACGAGCGGCGCCACGAATCCCTTGCAGGCGATGGCGTCGGCGGCGGCCTCGCTAACCCAGTTGAACAACATGGCGAATGGCCCGCTGCCGCCGCTAGCGGCCACCGGACCGACCGGACCGCCTAGTTTACCGCCTCCACAGCCAGCCACTACGCCGACTCATGGGGGTCCACCGACGCCGCACGCTGGTGTCACCGGTGGACCCCATCTTAATGGAGCTTCCCCTAGCCCTCACCCGATGCCACCTCACGGAATGATGAGCGGGTCGCCTCACGCGCCTCACCCACATATGGGTGGCGGCGGACCCTCACCTCATCCTCACCATCCCGGACCTCACATGGTCGGTTCGCCGCACCATCCTGGCCCACATCCCATGGGTCCCGCTGCTAGCATGATCGGAGCCAGTATGCAGCCTCAAGGTGGCCCTGGGATGTGCGGTCCTGGACCCACCGGTCCTATGGGACCACATGCTCATCCGCAAGGTCCTGGAGTACCCGGACAGCCTCACATGCACAATGATCCTTTTTACTGCTCGCCTTTTGGATCACATTACTTCAGGTAAATTCTGTGACTGATCATTTATTTGGGTTGGGGAATCGAAGAGGATGATCTTTTGACGCAAAATTCTAATTAAATAGGAATTGGTATCTTGACACGTATTATATTTATATAAAGAAAAGAGAACAGCATTTATTCTGTCTTGAAGTGCTCGTTGTAAGTCGTCCTTGATACATATTTTTCTAACTATTTTATGGAGTGTGAGGCGAGGTAAGGCGAAGGCCGTGACTGGTGATGAATTTCCATCGGACACGGCCACGACAGCCTGCTCACCTTTGGCTCCATTGGGAAACACGACGGAGGAAGATCAATCTTGCCGCGATTAGAGAACCGTATCCGCGACAGAAATAAATAATCTGTCGCCACGTCGACTGTAACAATTTTTCGTCACGCGAAACAACGCTCGCCCGTTCGACGAACGAGTTTCCGTAGTGTATTGGTGCTTTCTTTCAAGAAATGGTCACGTGAAATTCGTGAAAATGGTGTATCGCGTGGCCGAAGAAAGTTCCGAGCAAAACGTAAGCGTGTCTCGTAGCTGTGATCTGCGCATTCGAAAAACACGAGGTATCTTTCCACGCGTTTCTTTTTCTCGATTATAAAAGTGCATAAATAAAAGGCAAAAGAAAGTTGCATTTTTCGTCGTATCTTTTTTTCGAAGTCTGAATCGATTCTGACTGATGCAGATGTTTTACGTTCATTGGATTTTAGGTTGCGTTGGCGTGTTAGTATTCTGTCAAATTATTTTATGCATTTATGGGAAATTTAAAGATATATAAAAGTGTCTAAACTAGAATGCTCGTTATAATATTTAATGAATGAAACGAAGTTTCTAATTCTTCATTTATGTCGATAAAGATACGAAGTTGCATGAGAATTTGCGGTTTAGTTATCACGCACAGAGATAAAAGGTTTTTTCATTCGACTCTTTGCTTCATCACTGCAGAATAAATTATCTGACACTTGTTACAACAATGATCCAGCCTTTGCTGGATAAGGCTTAATACGAAATATTTAATTGTAAGAATTTTATAGTTGGATACTATATTCAGACTGTTCCTTTACGGCTCGATACTTCGTTCCGCGCCAATCGTTTGGCAGTCTCTCACTAGTACACTCTCTCGGGCGTAGTAACAGTATACTCGGAGAATCCGTTATCATAGCTCGGCCAGGATCTTCCTGGTGGGTGACCGTTGCACGGTCGAACGTGCCTCGAAATGTAGCCGCTAGTAAATAGGCTTGTGGAGCTAACCAAAATACTTATTTACCCGATCCCCATTCACAATCGTTCTTCTCCATTGATATCTCACCTGCTCAGCTTTGAGTTTCATCTTCTCTTTAATACATTCACTGCGTTTGGCGCAAATTTTTAGATATTTGCGTGGAGTCGGTCAAAAAACACGAATATACTTAAACACGGTGGAATCCTTCGAAAATTCCAGTCAAACGTACTTGGTAATAATCGTGGAAACTTTTATCATAGCAATAATCGATGAATCGGAAAGTATCAGGCATCTATCGTTCGTTATTTTTGTTACTTTAATATCTAAGAGATTTAAGAATTCGATAGAAGAACAAATCTAGGATTTCTGAAAAGTATCCTGGCTAAACAATACTCGTATCGTTCCGAAATTCTATCCGAACGTACTACAACCATTTCGTTCATTACAATCATGCGAACTTTCATTGGAATAATCGGGATAGAGATGTATTTGGAAGTAGCCAGGGATCGATGGTGCATGAGGCAATTATCGTGGACACAGCGAGCATGTTCGCGAGTCAGGTGCCCTGGAAGTGTCTGGGACACGGTTCTATCCGCAAGTTCAGGTGGCCCGCAGGTGGGAGGCGCCCCTTTGCGCAGGTGTACGCGCAAAACGCGACTTCCTTCCTCGTCTGGAGAAGGCCAGAGCAGAGTAGAGGGCCGTCCAGAACCGATACCCGGAGCGTAGCTACTACGACGGTGACGATTATCCGGTTCTTCTCCTTCGACCTTCCTTGTATCCGGTCTGGACGTCTCTATCGGCTCGACATCATCTCCCTGTTCGCTGGCCCCGTCTGGTAATCGCCAGGGCTCATTATCATAAGCGTTCCACGCTGCTACATTCGCACGAATCGTCGAACTACTTCGTTCAACAACCGCGACCATTTTCGTCCCCCTTCTAGTCGCGATTTCTCGAAGATCTTTCAGCAGAGATACATTTATATCTAAGCTCGATTTATTGAAACGAAATTTTACTTAGTTTCAGATTAAACGAACGCTTACTCATTGACTTTATCTAAATGTAAACTCTTATTATATAAACATGTAGTGGGGAGAACCGATGTATTTCTATTTCAATTATATGACCTGTTTCTTTTAATAGCTCAGATGCAGTTGTGTTGTATTTTCACGATTTTGTTTTCCGTATACTAGAAAAATTGGTGCAAGCGTAAAGTTGTTTGTAGAACCATTCGTATTCTTCGTTTTCTTCTACGTTTTATTGAAATATAATATTCTTATCTTTGGATATTAACTCAGTAACATATGTACAGTCCTCTACCAGTTGTCTCTGCTCTGAGATATTGTAGCCGCGTCTTATTAATTTCAGTGTTTCCTTAGTCGTCGTTCGTTCTAAACTTTTGCGCTTTGAGAACAATGAAATTATGACAATTACGAACAATCGAAATTAATATTTCAGTGATGCGTAGGTACCACGTATTTAGGTATATATAAGTACACAAGAATGTCTAGTACGAAGAAAGTAGTATGTTAATGGGATAATCAAGTAAATCGAGATTGATTTCTGATTTCAATCAAACTTTTACGACTTTAAAATTAGCGATATGCGACTTATTATTATAATTGGCTCGTTATTACATTACGATATCGTTAAAGAATTAACAGGGAAATTATAAGAGTTTTATTTTCTTTTCACTAAATTGTAAGAGAGAAAATGAAGAAAGAAAGAGGAATAAACGAGAAGGAGACGATGAACGAAGTTTCGAGCGCAATCGGAAGTCGAACGTCGTCGGTGGACTTATCTTATCGCGGCCTCTCGGTAGGATAAGAAGGACCTTGATCGCCTCGCGACAAACTGTATCGGCACCTTGGTTGGTTGCGAGCCTCTGGTAGTTTTGCAAATTTCTATATACGCGTTCTCTTTACTACAATCTCCTTTTTTATTACTAAAAATACAAATATATTTCATTCTATTATTATATCTACAAGGAAGTTCGCGTGACCATTTCCATTCTATTATTTTCTAGTTCAAAAATATTGAGAAAATTTACTACAAGATCTATATACCATATTTCCATTAATGTTAGATTATCCTAATAACCCATTCAGGAAATTCATTATTTTCTAACCTGAGAATTTTCGAAAAATTTATTACAACACCAAGTTATTCTATATCCATTAATTTTCAATTATATCCTAATACCTTAATAGATCCTAACAATCCATAGTCAGAATGATCGGTACAAGCGGTTTTCGCGTTATTTCGATCAGTCTAGCGTTCAAGTAACACTGGGAAATAGCTTTGCGAAGGAAACGAAGCGACTATCGAGGTTTTGGTGGTTCGCGAGCGGCAGCATCGCGGTTCTAGTAAATCGCCGGTACGAATCGGTGGATGACGAAGGGGAAGAGCCGTGGAAAGAGGAAAGGCTCGTTTCACTGGCGAGGCACGCGAGGAGATACCAGGCCGAGTGCATGAAGCCGTGTGCAGGTAGCGTATCAACCCGTATCGTCGGTCGGTTCCAGTTTCACGTGAAACTGTTCGTGCAACCAAGCAGGTTCAAGGCAAGCCTGAAAAGTGGAATGCACGTGCGTGTAGATGGAACACCCTGGAAATCTGAACAATCGGCGGGATCTAGTCTTTGCGTTGTAATAAACGAGACAGTTTAGTTAGTTTTCTCATTAATCAACTATGATCCTTGGAACATTTGACATCTTGTTACTAAAATAATAGGAAGAGATATTTTCAGATGGTTTTGTAGAGAAGCTTGAACGCGGTAAAATTCAAAAAATCAGTTCTATCGAAACTAATTATCACTAAAGCACCATTGTACGCAAGTAAATATATTCCTATATAAGCGTATACTTTTGGTATCAGATGCTATAAACGGAAGAAATTCGATTCTCGATTCGTGGTCATTTTATTTTCCTGTCAAAGTGTTGAACTGGCGTAAAGTAAGAAAGGGAATTATGTGAGTAGTGGTTTCTATTTGCAACAAGGAGAGGTACAAGAGCGTTCGTATAATCCCTAAAGAGTTATTAAATCAGATCAGCTGCCCCAAAACGTGCAAAGTTTATCAGACCGCGAAGGCTCAGATCCAATCTAATTCCCGGCGTTCGCTCCTCTGCGGACGTGGCAGGTCGGCTATCAAATGCATCAAGCTTTTCCACGCACTCGATTAACCCCGCCGCACTCAATCATTCACGCGGTAGCGTCTTCCGTCCCTTCCAATTACTTTCAAAGCCGAGGAGCCGGCCCAGGAAGCAAGATAAACCTAATCCCGGTTCAGGTATACGTGTCCGAAGCTTTCTCTCCGGTTCAGCTTCCAGACGTCGCGTATAGTACTAGAACATAGTAAAGAGAATAGAGATCTACGGAACAAGGCGAACAGGGAACGTAAGATCCTGACAAGGTGACAATGAGTACGAGAAAGGCCTTTCTTGAGTCATGGTTTACCTAGGAATGTCGATACAGGTGTCCTATCGGATAGGTGCAATTTGGCAAATGTCCGTTGCTATTATTAAATCAACTTAATTATGATTTTTTTAGTAATACTTTCAGGTATTCCATCTTAGAGATATTAGTCGTTATCGATAGATCGTAGTTTCCTATGAGGATTTATGCTTTTGAAAACGCGGATAGATTCAAACCTGGACGACAATGTGTTTGGTCATTTCTCCTTGGAAATTAATTCTTATCGATAAACTGTGGATATTTATAGAAATTCGTATGTTTAGCAAGTTACGTAAAGAATACAAAGTTGGATAAAAACTTCTATCTACTAAACGAAGAATTTTATATTTTAGTTTGTTATTTTTATATTTTTAATCGTTACAGTCCTACTGATCACTCGCGTTTTTGTGTTTCTTAATTAAATGGTTCCTATATAACGAGGAAATTCTATCACGTTATTCAGAAGAAGCAAATCGAACTTTTTTCGTGTCGAAAGTATCGGAAAACTATTTAGTCTGACGGTGTATCATTTCTGTTTCGATCGATTTCTTGGCTGTAAAACACGGCCGATGAAAGAACAATGTTCTCTCGTCCGGTATACAAAAGACGATTCGAAAGTTTAGTTAGGAGTATCGAGGTAAATAGCTGGATGACAGACTGGAATCGATTATCGTTCGCGCGGATCTTCGCGATAACAATTTCATAGCTCGATAAACGGTCACTGTTATCGCGCTTCGACGCGAAACTAGCGGAGATTCGAAGATAATTGGCCCGATTCTCTCTGTTCCTCCGGTTCGTTCCTTCGGTATAAGTGTCGGTTACCGGATTACCGATCCGACGAGACGTCGTTCTTAATTGAAAATGGATTCACCGTGTTGTGTATCCACTCGAAAAGTTGCAGACACTGCGGCGTGTTCGAGGTGTTAACAGCTGGCTTGGTCGATAAGGATCTTTGCGGTCTGATAAATGACGAGTAGTCTATTCGCTTTGCTATTCGATATCTCGAACGATTCGACTTCGTGTATTCAACGGAAATTTCAAACGATCAATCATAGGCCGTAATAATTCAAAACCACTCCGGGAACACGACCAGTGTTCCTAGACTTTAACTCTAAAAACTAGAGAGAAATGTAATACCGATGTTTAGCTCTGGAGCACCTGCTGCTCTTGAAAACTACGATAAGAAGAAACTTGGCCGATTCTCGTATGAAATATCACCTGTACCGTGACTAATCTAGAATCCCTTTCCAACTTGTGTGTACGTTTTGCTACTGTTTTCGATTTATACGACTTCGATCTTTCTCAAATTCTTGTTACAACCAAAGGCTAAATCTCGCAAAGAACGCGTCAAATATGGTTCTTGCCGAATTCAATGAAATTTACTATGGTGATAATTTTATATGTACGATAAATGTAATCTAAACCTAAACCGAGAAACTTGCGTTTGAAATTTGGAAAAATCTTATGGTACAATGTATCAGGACATCGAAACGCTTTATTCGTCAATGAAAATGTACGACAATTTTAATGTTTCGTATAAATAATACATTCGTAAATGCTATCCTCAAGCGTTGGAATATTTTCACGAGCCGGTATGGAATTATCATCGTAGGAAAAATTTTATTGAAATCGGTAGGGGTCACGCACGAAGCTTGTCTTGTCTAGGAAAATTCCCGATATTCCCGTGGTTGGCCACAGTCTAGCCAGTGGAATCGAAAGTTTATGATTATTTTAACACGAGCTGTTGCTTCCTTGTGGATTCGGGCATTTTATTTTTATCGCGGCCGTCTATTTCAGCCGATGCGTTTCGAATTCGTTTCTCTAACCTCTTCTACAGGCTACGAGAGATGTGTCTTGTTCCATTCGAACGAAACGAACTACCGATGCGGGGAATAATGGCCGATCGGCAAATCGAAAGCTTCAGCTATAAATAATGAAATTAGCGCTGCCTGTCCAAATGCAGCACGTGACCTCGCGAATCTTGCCAAGTGTCTGTGTATTCCGTAGAGAGCCGTGGGTTCAACCGATCTACCTGCGCGGCGCACACTCACGAGCCAGTGGTTCCCAATTCGATTTACACGCTGTCTTTTCATCAGTTCTTTCGAGGAATTTTACCAGAGAATAGTTGAATATCAGTAGAATGGCCTTGTGTATCTTTATATCGAATCTAGTGGCTCGGTTATACACACAGCACTCGTTTACACAATGGATACATTGCTTTTTGTCAAGCTTTTGATATCTTCTCCTTTCGGAGTAATTTTTAGGCTTGATGAATCGCCTGATTGTTGTACAGTATGGATTATCAGTTTCGGTATTCATTAGTCGAATTATTACTGGAAATAATGGTGCATTAAGAGTCGCGTAATTGGAGGAAACATGTTCTCTGAAATATTTCCTATTTGTTACATAAAACGGTGTTTTGCTGATCTCAGTCATGCGACGATTGCTCGGTGAACGTCGATACGCGTTTCCTTCGGAATTTTTAACGTAATCGGTTGCGTTCGAAAGAAGTACCTTTAGAATCGTGACGCTTCTAAGATTTCTTCCAGCGATCTTGCGAACCTTTTAAGCGTAACAATAAGAATACTAGCTTTTGCCAGAGTCCAAATTTCGATCTCTGTTTCCTTGTGCCCCCAATTGTTGCCAGATTATTCCGGAAATCTCGGCGAGTTTCGTTCGATCTACGTACCAAGGTCGTATTTCAAATACGATTGTCCGCCTTAAGTCTAAATTTAATTTCTTCTTTTCCCCTGTTATCAACCATTAGATTTTAACGACTAAGAGTATAAATCTCCAGCGATACGTTTTCGATTGTTTAGTTCTTATCAGAATCCGCAGGACCAAAGAAAAATGTACGCGTGTCGTCTTTGGATCTCCACTTTTGCGTCGCGATTCTTACGTCATGATAGTTGCATAATCTCGCATCTCAGGCGCGTGCTGCGCCATGCACAAGTCAAATCACTATCTAGGTCTACCAATCTATCGAAATGGATTTCCAAATTTTACGTTCTAACGATCGATCCTTCTAACCGTAATCGATAAATCTGTTGTATCGAATCGTTTAAACGTCCATCGTAAGACCGAGACGACTTCGGAGACTGAGATGTCGACTAGTGCCGCCGCGCCTCCAGAGAACGCCGCTCCTACGTTTCCTCGGTTCATTAATTCACGGATGAAGAATCGAACGTTGGAATGAGAACCGCGAGTGATTTGCCAGTGAAGCAGTTCGTTGGCGTTGGAGTTGGCTCGGCTGGTCTCTCTTCTCTCTCTTGCTCCTTCCTTCTCTTCTTCTTCTCCTTCGTCGTCGTCGTCGTCGTCGTCGTCGTCGTCGTCATCTTCTTCTTCTTCTTCTTCTTCTTCGTCTTCTTCTTAGACTCGCGCTCTGCTCTCTCCGCGTTCTCAAGGCCGCCTCTTCGAAACCTCTCTCTCTCTCCTTCCTCTCCTCTTCTTCCTTCTGTTCCCTTCCTCCGCTTCTCTGCCTCCTCTGCCTCCCCCACCGCCTCCAACTTTGTTGCCTCCTTTCCTTCCACACTCCTCTCTTCACCCCCTCGACAGGCCACGGCATCTTACCTCAAGCTGACTCTCCTTCCTCTTCTTCGGCTCTCTGCGAACCCCTCGCCTCACCTTTCTCCATACTCTACACTACCGTTCATAAGCATTCGGACACATCCAAATTACCGCAAATTTGTAAAATATATACAATTCGACCCCCTGTAACGCGGCAGACATATACTTTCAGTGTTACACGAATTTTGTGTTATACGGGAACTGAAGTGCAAAAACTTTTTTCTTATATAACCAAAAATAATAATTATTTTATTTTTGAACACCAGAAACGTGAGATATTTCCGTGTGTATGCTTACGGAATAATTTAAGCAAGTGAAATTAAAATCTAACCAGAATCACACAAAGTCAAGTTCCAAGCATCGCTTTTTGTTCACTTGTACAGCCTTTCATCTGAATTTTCAGTTTGACAATTTCTACGTCTTTTATATGAAAATCTCTCTGTTGGAATTATTTCTTTAAGAATCATTTCATTTTTACTATTACTTCTCAATTTCCGTCATACGAGGTGACTACCAATCTTTTGTAAAGTGTTATATCAGGTCTTATTGTAATTTAAATGAAACTCTGACCTGACCTTGGCCTTTCATCTTATCTCACCTAAGCCGTGACGAGCTCCATTTTCCACAAAAGAGTAGTTTTTAAATTCGGTATAACAATTCCAGGTTACCAAAATTATCTTTCTATTCGCTTTCAATATTATCCCTACAGTTTTACAGATATTGTTTCACATAATATCGAAATGTCGAATATATTAAGGTGTCGCGTTAAATAGTCTTTTTATAAAACTTGGTGAATTTGTCAGCTATTTCGCAAGCCTCGCGCGTCCTCGCGAGGGAAGCCAGCGCGCGCGTCGCGTCCAACTTTCCAACCTGGTCTTCCGAGTCGAGCCGATCGAACTCGAACGAGAGAAGCCACCGCGGCCAGGAGGAAAGCGGAATCCTGGAGAAATTGCCGGCACCTTGCGAGACGCGGGAAATGTCGTTCGACCAGTTCCTCCGTCGTTTTGCCCCGTGAACGAACAGCTACCTAGCGCTCTAGGTCCGGTTTCCAGTCCCTTCGGCGAACTTCCAACGACGTCCCTTTTTTTTGCCCACGGCATTCAGACTGCTAGCCGCTGACGTTTCTTCCACGCGATCACCGTCCAACATGAGGAAGGTTATGGTCACTGGCCAGCTTCTGTTGTCGGAAATGCACGCTGATTTCTGCTGATTCGTCGATGGTTCTCCGATTTTCGTAAGGTTGGATTTACTGCACGAAGATGAGACGGATAGGTGAAGCTTCGTTCAGTTTAGACAAGTTAGTTGGATCTAAGGAGTCGAAGTTAGATGAATCGATTAATGAGAACGAGCGTAGAAACCGGAAAGGATATTTCAAGACACTCAAAGACCATACGGTGTATGCAGAGTAAAAGTTTTCTTATGGGAAGAAATGTTACTAAACGAGATAAGTTCCGATTGAAAAAGGTTTTCAAGTGTTTATTAACAACGGGAGCATTGAGAGTAAAAATGGACTATCTCCAATATTCAACGAACAGACGAACATGCGGTTCGTCGTCTAAAAAATTATGATATCCTTCGTAATTCGTAAGTTTCCAGTTTCGTTGAGAATTTCCCGCGTATCGGAGCGATACGTACGTGCGCGCCAACTGCCCTCGGAATATGCACGAGGAAGAGTGGGAAAGAGAGAAGAAGAAAGAGCACCTCCACTTTATTCCCGGAGGTTTTTTTTTCGAAAGACGAATCCCGCTCACCTTGAAAGGTACGTCGCGTGGCTCGTCGTCAAGCAGTTCTCGAATAAGCCCTTCGAGCCGTAGAAAACTTCGAAAAACCATTTAGAAAAGCTATCTTTGGGATTTTCATTCTCGTCGTGCAAATCGTTTGAAATCGACTGCTGTTAGAATTTTTCTCCGTTGCAAGAAAAATGTTTAACCGTACGTACGCTTATCTTCGAGACACTTTATCCTCGGACCACTTTCAGTTTCCGGTTGCGTGATGATTTAAATTTCGATTGACATAGATCGACATCCGATGTTATGACATCGAAGACTCAGCATTAATTCTGTTACACCTGTCGATTATGGGGAGGGGGGTGAGAAGTTAGCAAAAGAACGCTAAACGAATTTCTTTGTCTTCCTATCGTAAAATAAGAATCTCTCGGAACACGACATTTTTTTTAATGGAATAGTTGAAAAAAGAGTTTGAAGACGGACGTTAATGCTTGTTGAAAGGAGAATAAAAAGAAGGAACCGAAATAACTTTGTTAGTATAATTCCATGTGCTAAGGCTACTGAATGTTAACCGGATCCTTGTCACAAGGGTTCGCGGCTTAATCCGGATTTATTCGGTCTCTTTTATCCGCGGAATGATCGCAAACGTAGACACGCTACCGTAACCCAGTCACGTGGTGCCGAATCGAGGTGGGAACCATTCGGAGTCAGTGTGCTTCCGCGGGACGTTTAGTCTTGGACTGTATGGTTCCGCACGTGGAACACATCTTGACCATTTTAGGAAGCGGTTTCAAGTGGTCAGAATCATTACATCTTGCTGTGATCATATACCGAAGACTAATCCCGCTAACGTGCGCCAGATCACGATGAAGCCAGTTAGGTTAAGCGCTTGCACATCTTCTTTCTATGATTGTCTTTCTTTCGATATTAATTGTTTTCTTCGGCTGACGAAGATTATAACGTGATCGATTCTATTCAGCTTCTGGAATTTTCATAATTGTTAGATACTCCTATACAGGTACAAAGTATTGTAAGAAGGAGAACTTTCACTACTTTGTAACGGTAAAAGTCTGCGCGATATCACAAGTTAAATATCTATCTTTCTAAAATTCTATTCTTGTTCTCTAAAGTGATTAACTGGGTTCCCTAGTCAAACATTTCTGAGGTTAGGAAATTGAAGATTAAAGAATAAAATGAATTTCCGGTTCGAGTTTCAGTTTAAAAATAATTATGATTGAACAAAAATATAATACGTAGAAAGATAGAAGATCTTTATATAAATATATCGTATAATCCAAAAGACGTCAATACTTCTTGCTCGGTTAAATTCTGATAAACTAATAAACTGAAAGTGTATTTATTTGAGAAAATTTTATGAAGATATTAAATCAGTCTAAGAGTGAACCATATGAAAGGAGAAAAAAGGTGTAGAATCAAGTGGCTTTCTAAATGGCGCGGCACATCTCTCTGCGCCATATGTCGAGTAGCAGGCAAGATTTCTCCGATTCCTCGTAGAATCAGGAACAACGTTGGCTGGGGTGGAAAAACACGGAAGGGATTCATAGGGCAGCCTTGTGCAGGCGGAAGGGTCGTCTTTGTGTCGCACTTGGTGTGGTCGGGTATGGATTCTCACGGGACGTTGCGCACACAACGTCTCACGGCTCGACTATGTTAGCGATGGCTATAAGTTGTTACGTGTACAAGTCGTTCCCATTGCTATTAAACGTTTGCTCATTCCGACATCAATCTTTTACAATTCTAGCAGAAAAGCTAAAACAATTCTACCAGTTCTAGAGTAACATATCGCTAGGTTAATAAATACAAACAGGGACTAATAAATTATTCGAATGCTGTAACAAACGATCCGTCTTAAAAGTACCAGAGAAAAAAATTCCCGATAGTTGTAAATTCTTAATCTCATGGTATGACTATCAAAAAAACAGCTACGAACTTTCACTATCAACTTGTTATATTAATTTTTATCTCGTGCTATATCCGAGAGGAAAAATGTACCAAATAGTCCTTTTTACATTTGCAACTTGTGTAATTCCTTAGTAATTCTGCTCATGCAACTACTATGTTATAAGAATGAATCTAATATGATCATTTTGTTGAATGAAATATATAATGTTTGATAATCATAGATATTTAAATGCACTTTTTTCTAACTGTTATCGTGCTGATGAAAAAAAAATTGAAACCTCTGTTAGACGCGAACGATCCTTAGCCAATAATTAAGTCTATTAAAATTCGTTTGATCGTTGTAAATTTATATTCTACTGAGACAAAAAATTAAATTGTTGGAATTTTCGTTTAAATGAGGCCATTGCTAGGTTCGTTCGTGGGTCTCACACTAGGAAGCCGACGAACACGCCAATACAGTCGAAGGGAAGAGGTTCCTCTCCCGCAGGTTCCCACGTGTTTCCGACCGCAAGCCGCAGTTATAACGGCGCAGCCGCGACTCGTCGACGAAGGACGAAGCGGTAGCAACGCTACTGTTTCCATTGCCATAGCGCGGACGAGTTCGTCGTCCTGCGGTACGGTAGCAATAGCTACGTACCAGTAACGTGTCTTCCTGTTCTTCTTGCTGTTCCCTCGAACCCACGCCACGTGGGATAAACTTCTCTTCGACGATGAGACAATGAGAGAATTCTGAACATACCAATACAGGGTGTCACAGTAATCTCGATACAATCAGCAAGAGACTAATTTGCTGTGAAAATGCGTCAAAACTGTAGAATGAAATTTTATCGTAGGTCGTCTCGTTTGAAACTTTTAACACGTTCCAGTTCGATCTTTTTGGAAACTCCTGTTGATTGTTGATTTGTACCCAATCGGTAATTAATCGCGTTTGAACATATTTAACGAATCTTTCAGCTCGATTTTCTCGAAAACGAAGCGTCTCGTGAAAAAGATTTATTTTATATTTTTGATTTATTTCTTTATAAAGTAGCGCGATTAATGGAACACCCTGTATACGCTTCGATTCTTCCATCTTCCTTTTGCATTCTCATTACTTCCGTTCCTCTCGTTCTGCAGCTTTTTATTTCGACTTATTCGGACTTATTGATTGCTCGTTCCGTTCGTTTCTTCTTCTGCTTTGATAATTTCTACATAGCCATTTTTCGTAATAGCTTTTTACTGACTTGCCCCGCGTTTTTTTCTGAACACGATGTCTCTACATTGTGCGTGCCTCTTGGTTGCACCTTGTCGCGGGATTGCGTTTTTTTCCTCGCCTCTTCTCTCTTTCTTATTCTTGCGCGGCCGTCGTCTTTGTCGCGGCCAAGCTGTTCTAGCGCCTTGGAATGAATCAGCCGGCTCGGATGGGCGAGTTCGCATGTACCGCGTGCCGGGCAAGGCCGCGTTTTTACGCCACGAGAAAGAAAAGGAGCGCGCTGGCTCGTGCTAGGATGTTTGTGCTCGTCGAGCTCGTTTGCTTGTTCGGGTCGTAACCGGGTCGTGCACGGGATCGATGCAAGAGACAAACAACGCGAAGTTGCTCCAAAAGGGCGTCCATGTTGTATGAGTCCCTCAGAAGCGGAATTGATCTTCGCTTTTGCTGAATTTCTAAATTCGATTACCCAAATAACTATAGCCAATTATTAATCTAACTTTGCAAAAGAGTAATTATTCAATGATGAATGAAAATCTCTAAATAGATTTGACAAATTTATGGTAAATTATAAATTCAGACGTATGTAGTATTAAAAACTAGAAGCGAAGCTTCCAATGAAATTTACTGGATATACCATCTTTTCTTACGAGTCCTTTTTCTAGGAAGCTTCTCCGCTATCGTTTAATCAAATTGAAAACTCTTCTTTCTTAAAGTCTATGATTTATTATCGCAAACATTTTCTTTATTGTTTCAATAAACTTGAAATTACTTGCCCAACATCATTTTCTTCTACGTGTCCTCTTACCAGAAAGTTTCCCAATTATTGTATAAATATTTCAAGCAACTTTTGATCAGCGACAAAGCGTTCACGAGTACGTAGGAAATTTCTTTGCTGGTTAGAAACGATTTCTCCTGTTGTCGTGACCAACCGCAAGGGTGCTCGATCGTGGAAGAAAAGTGGAGCGAATCGGCGCGCCTCAATATGCTATCAACGCCCACGTGCTCCTATATCAGATTTTATTGTATTTCATATTCAATCCTACGAAACAGGCAATGGGAGTAATTGGAGAGATGGAGACTTCGGAAACCCAAGGGAACCAAGAATGGCGAGACACTCGGCTAACCCAGTTCCGTATTTGGTTTCGCGATCAGACCACCATTTCCTCCGCATTTTATAGCGAAAAACAAGCGGTTACGTTTGCCTGACAGCGATTGAGTTCTCAATTGCGAACTATGCGTAAATGTGGGTTGAATTTTCTGTTGATTTATGGATGAATGCGAACATAATTTTCTATTAACTTTCTATTTTAAAGATGTATCATTTTGTTTCTTAAGTTCGTGTTTTCGTAACAGTAGCATGGTCAGATATTCAGCGATGAAAAGATACACTACAGCAGAATTCCATTTATTTGAATTTTATTTATTGGAATGAAATTGGTTTCTATTGGATTAAGCGAGCTTCCGTCATAATTGCTGATTTGAACATGAGTTCTTCTATAAATAACAAATAATAAGTACTGAGAAAAATTGGCGAACTATTATTGTATATGAACCGTTTGTCTCTGAACTAGTTCGGATTTTGATGCAACTTTGATTATAATGAATTTCTTAATTTCATTATCCAGATACGCAATCAGGATTCGACTTCTCAGAAAGCAAACGTATTCCCACAGATATATTTATCCAAGGGATTCTATAAACAGTATAAACAATCGTAGAATCCAGCGGTTTAGCTAGGGACTTTCCTTTTCTCCTAGAGAAAACTGACGAAACACCAGTAACAAGTTCGAAACATCATGCTCGAGAGTAGAAATTCGAGCAGAAACCCGCGACTTTTACTTTTGAAAGTATCTCTTGCCTCGTCAACACGATCGAAAGTCAAGATACTTTCAACGATAAACTATCGTTCCTCCTCTTTTTAGCCACGTGATAGGCTCAACGTGATAGAACAGGTTCACATTAGCAACCTCTGGTTGAGAATCTTGCTCAAATCTTTGAGAATCTTCGTGAAAATTGCATTTTCATTCTTACAGTGTGAAGCCGCAGCCGATTCATTGGTAAAATATGGAATGCCAAACGTCAGAGCGTCGCGTGGCCCGTTCGGGTGAAAGTTTCTCGGTTGCGTCGTCTACGCCCTTAATTCGAGACGTTCGCCTCGGAACATAGTAGTTGGACAAAAGTTACGCGTAGTTACGTGGCAACTTGCACACAGGGTTGTGGATTAAACCGCTAAAGGAGTCTGAACTAGCAGCCTGTGGATCGAGTCGCTTGTGCGTGAACTTTCCACCGATATCGCAATTTCCGAATATGGAATTTCCATTGCAGTCTCCTCGAATTTTGTTCCATCAGTCGTACGATTTCGAGGAATTCCAATGATTCGAAGTCTACGTTTATGATAATGCTATACAGGCTCGCGCGAAAGTACTCGAATACTTGTAGACACCTTCTACGAATATATTATGTGATTGAATGAAAGACAAGGATTGAAGCTGAAGCAAATATCTATTCAATTATCTTAATAAACTTGTTATGACTAGACCGCGGATGTTTATGTAAATTTGAACTTTTTTGTACATCACTAAAGGAATAGAACCTAAATGAACATTCTTTTCATTCTCTAACTATTATAAGCAGTACTTCACTTTGGATATTTCATGTATTCTTGCACGTTATAGGTATTCCATACATTTGTTCCTCATTTTTCTCATTAATTCGTAGAATTAATCGATACTCTACCGTAATAAGTGTTTCAACACGCTGTACTCTGCTTTCTTTAGTTTTGCAAGTCACTTTAACGAGACAAAAATAGCCTCGACAATGATCGATCACGCAACGATAAAAAGTGCAACAGTTATGACAATATCTCGTTACTCGAGTAATTGCACGAACGTAACGTGCACGTCAATAGTAGCAAACATATGAGACAATTCTCTAATTGCTACTACTGATGTATCGCGTAGGTGCGTTACTGGTAGAAAACGTGAAGAAAGAAGCACTTTCTCCTGTCATAGGCTGGGTGGCCAGGTGTTTTCCGACTACTGACAGCGCTATCGTGTAGCGGCTCGCTAGGTTAATCGGTTGACAAAAGGTTATGTCACTCCTTGTTGGCTGTACGCACGCAGGTACACGCGTGACTTCCTGGTTACACGGTTGCCTGCGCGCTTTCGCTCGACTCTGTTACTCGATCGACTTTGCAAACTTCACGATCTCCCATGAAATCCATTTAATACTCCATATATACACTGGGTCACGCGAAAGTATTTGAACATTTATCATAGAACACTTTTACGTCCACGTTGCGCATATTACATAAATATTTTGAAATTTCAATATATCCACATTTACGAACGTGAATGTGTTATGCCAATGATGCTGCATTTCTTTTAATTCGATGTGCATATGTTTATCCGGGATGAGTTAATGAAATACACGCAGCGTTTTTCCTTGGCGAGTCAACGCGTGTTTAAAAAAAAAAAAAAAATGGGATAAAAAAGCGCTCTCGCGCTGAACACCTTGCTATCAATCATTGGCGGAAGTGGACGCGGTGTCGATCAATTTTTATCGTGGGACACTCGTGTCAATATCTCTGCGAACCAGTTGAAAAATAAAATGTCCACGGGAATGGGAATGAGAAATAAAAAAAATGCGCACTCGTATACATAGGAAAAAGATTAAAAAAAACATACACGTGAAAATTGAAAAAAAAAAAAGGGAAACAAGAAGGGAAAGCGAAAAATTGCAGTTTCAATGGTTGCGTGGCGCCACGTGGCTACACGACGCTCGAATTACATGTCCACCCTTTGTGGAGGCTCTTCTGCGGTCGCGGGACACCACCCTATGGTAGTGCGATTACACAGTATGACCCGTTTACGGTCGTTTCTATCTCGTTTCCAAAAATCGCGACCGCGGGGACCAAGCGTCAACGACAAGAACGAGAACCGCTAGCTTTAGGGGCTGGGTAATACGCTGCAAATGACTTCCACGTCCACTACTCCATAAGGGTTTCTTTTTATTAATCCTCCAAGCGTTTGTTTAATAGACCTGCTTTTAGCATTTTCAGTTTCTTCGAAAGCATCTGGTCGTTAACCAGATATCATCACGGACAAGTAGATTGAGAGTTTCTATTGAAATTTTGTAGTTTTCTAACTGGAACCGAAAGGTATAGAATCTAAATGGGAATTTGCTCCATCCATTGAATATTATATCGAGAATTATATTTTAGGTATTTTATATGAACTCGCTTACTCTCCAGTCGATAAGGCTTTCTTCTCATTAATCGTCCAGTGTTTGTTCAATAGCCCTGCTTTTAGCATTTCAAGTTTCTTCGATGGCGTTCGACCATTAAGTAAATAGCTTACTATTATATATATCATACTAATGGATAGTTCGGGAATGTTGATATATTTATATTCAACACACCTAATATATTCATCGAAAATGTTTACGTGTGTTCGAATATTTGCATGAGCCTCCGTATCTCGTTTTATCTGTTATCGAAATTCCTCGTGATCGAGGAAAGTGCAGAAGGAGGATAAGGATTTTTGGTAAATAGAGTAAACGGTTAGGCGGCAATAGAGTTAAAGGAAAGTGACCGAGATTCACGACACCAGGCACGTGTCCCTCGATTAAAAATTAATCAAGCCCCTGGGGCGGTCGGTTCTTTTTTTCGCGGAAGCTCTTTTGCGGTCGCGGGACACCCCGGGGTACGTAGTTAACGAGTAGTTACGGGCCGACCCTCTGTGGTTCCTCCACGCTGCTATGGCGTTCCGTATAGGAGGTTTACCTATATTTAGCCCGATAAAAATACCATCGCGCCTCCCGCATGACGGCCTCCTGGCCCGCCATTCCCGATTTAAACTTATACCAACTCCCGACTCCCTCTGCTGCCTGCCGAGTCGTCGCGAATTCGCCACGCGAATCGACGTCCTTCTATCGAAACACATCGACGACTCCTTTCAGATTACCATCTCCACGCTTTCAAATCCTTTGGAGATAAGAACGAATCGCTCAGTTCGTGTCTCGATTCGATCAGTTTGGATGGAGTAGGATTACTTTGACTCCATTTTAACTCCATTTTTTTGACATTTTTATTGCCAAAGCATTAGTGATCGACGCTTATCTCATAATTTCATCGATTTTCTCTAGCCTTTGTCTCATGGTCAATAAGCGGCTCGTTTATAATTCGAAACAATTAACGTTAATTCTAAGTTGTATATAACATTTGAAATTCCGCGAGTTAGACTTCCTCTAGTCCTTTTCTTCGTTCGAATTTATACCAACGGAGAGAGCAAACTGTGCGAGTCATCCTGGCTCGACTCACGGAGCTCGTAAATTCATGATACAAATCGGTGTCTCGGCGACAAAAGGCTTGAAGTGCCGGGTTGGGATTTAGGGAGCTGCACCCTACCTCCTGTAATTGAATCGACGAGAGTAGAACACGTATGTAGTTTCTTCGTTACATGTCGTAGATTATTCGTAGACTAATTTTATAATCGTTATCTGGCCTGAATTACGTATCTCTGGATAAAGTGGAATCTTATCGAAAATCGTTGAACGCGGTTTTCCAAAGCGGAGCTCACCGCTCTCACGACTTTGTACAAAACCGACGATTATCGTCGCCACGATTACGTCTGTACGTTGTCTCTGGTATTTTCTAGTGGAAGTAGGACAGCGAACGATATTTTTTCCCTCTCGGAACAATGACTGCCTTTATTCACGTTTCCTCGCCGTGTTATCAATTAAGACCGAGCTCTGATGTAACACTCGAATATCGAAGCGCTTCATTTCCTGATAACTCAATGTCATTTCGTGCCTGTTTTATTATCGCTATCTTGAAAATTAATGCCACCGTCAATCTCGGTCACACGGGCAACTATTGATCGAACGAGCTTTTTTCAATAAATGAGAAAGTACGTAGACTAGATCAGAAGAATCAAAAGTTAAAACGACACAGAACTACATTCTATTATTACGTTAGTTATCTTTGTCGAATAGACAACGAGTCAGACGTTTCTAAGTTATAAGCTGCCTAGGCTACGTATAATACTCAATAAAAAATCAATCAATTAAAGATCGCAAAATTGTATTTTATTATCATTCTATATATATTATCTTCATCGATTAGTCGTATTTTTCTCTCCCTCTCCTAGAGAAATCTCCAGATAACGGCTTGCCGATGAAACGTACGAATTTATTGATCGGCGTCGTAACAGGTAAAGTGTTGAACAGGGCAAGCGATAAACGGTTTGTTAAACTAGCACGTGTCGGTCGGTAAGACATCGTCGTGTCGCCGTCAAAATCGTTGTCAAAGCTGTTCGCGTCAAACAGCGTCGCTTCGTCAACGTCAACGACCAGCCAGCTCGACCACACAGTTTCGGCCCCTCATCCCCGTTACATTTTTTTTTTTCGTGGTCATATTCTCGTGGACGCGATCCAGTTGAAAATCTCGCGCGTTCCTCCGACAGGTAGTCGCGAGAGAAACAGATAAATACGTAGCAATGGAAAACGAGATTTTAAACGGCGACTGGACGTTCTCCAATGTTTGACGCGCGAGATCGTGCGCGTGCTTGTCCTCGGTGGTCTTCGTTGCGCAATGATAACGATGACAAAGACTGTAGCGACAACAGCGCGATAATGACGTCGGGACGATGCGATGGTTTTTCACAGAACGTGAGCTTTAGTCACGCTCCCTGTGATTCCGGGCTCGCGGAATTCGCGTTTAATCGGCCGAACGCGACTTCCTTTGAACGCTTCACGTTTCAACCTTTCAACCAGCCCCGTTTGAGCAGACGCTGTGTTGCCTCAGTTTCGCTTTACAGCTGATCCCCGACGTTCGTTGCGCGGAATTAAGGGAATATACGTTTCGCGAAATTAGACATGCTTCAATTTGGGATCATCGACTATCCCGGCCGTTTCTGGGGCTTTCCAATCCCGAAGAATCAGCGTTTGTATGTTAGTCTTTGCAGATCCATAATCGGGATATTTCGTAGAGGTTTATAAGTTTTAGTTTTAGTTTTTACTTTATGAATGTGATTGGAGAAACATACAGAATCTGTGGATGGTAAGTGGATAAATGGTATTACAGTTTAAATATTTTACACAGATTATTCTAGCATTTTTAGATCGTTCGCGGATTTCTTGCAAAATCCTGTCAAAAACAATATACCTACGTCGCTAATTATGTATCCAATCCACTGATTGAAATTCGAGATAAGCTCTATAGGATATACCTAATGATAAATTCAACTTTTCATCTCCATCAATCTTCTATCAATAGAAATGTTAACTTTGAAATGTTCTAGTAACACCTAGCGATTATTTCCGACCCCTTGCTATTCTCCGTATTATTTTTTTCTGTTGTTTTTTTTGTAGCTTTCTAGTAAAACTTTAAACGCGCTCTATTTATATAACGCTTCTCTCTTACTTATATACGGAATATTCCCTAACAAACTTCGTAGAACCTAGAAATACCTAGAACTCGCTGTATATTCCTGCATGTTACGTGCATTTTTGCACCTTGAGGATATATCAGAAGCGCACCAACATTCGCATAAACTGTATTATACCGTGTGACAGATCACAGTAGACCGAGCACCGTCCAGAATTAGACGCGTAGCTGTTTAGCAATTTTGCCCGAAGTAGAACGGGTTAAAGCGATATTGCAGGCTATCGCTGTCACTCAAAAGTTCTCCCATTAAATATCACGGTGATCTTTCGACGAAGATAAGAGACGATTTCGTTGTGTGCCTCTCTTTTTGACACGCTCGACGTAAAAAGAGAGAACTGAAGGAGAGAGAAGAGAATTGGTCGTGACAGGTAGTGCAGGTGAACAGTTGCGTAATTAGTCGAGGTTGAGTTAGGTGCTGCTGATTGGTGGGGGAGGCATCTAACGAGTTACGTTTCTCGCGGTAAACACACGTACTTATACATACAGGTCTCTCTCGAACGGAGGTCGTATTCTCGCTTTCTTAAACAACGAAGACCGAGATTAGTCGGTATTTTCCAATTCTTCTCCGCGGACGCCTGTTTTGAAATACACTGGCGCGCGCCTTGCTCGCAGAGTAATGGCGTGCTCCTGAAGGCTGGAACGATTTGTATCGAGATCTTGCTTCAACGTTTTGCCGCTTGATTTATGGCGTTCCCACGTAACACGTGATCAAGATTTTTCAATGCGTCACGGTTCAATGTGTCTGTCGAGATTCTACGTATATCCCTGGTTCGTAGAGACTCGATTCTTAAAATGGTAGGTGTCGATTACGCGTTATACGCGGGCACACGTTTTACCTGAAAATGTTTGCAAGCTGGGTATGCGAACGAATAATCGTCGGTGCCGGTTTTTGGTCGTTAGAAGACACCATTACTCCGAAATCATTTTCCTCCTGTAGTCCTCTTGAAAGGATTAATTCGAAGAGTGGATACTTGGCGAGCGCCCGGTAGGTGAAGCACGAGTCGGTATCTAATCCATGAGTGGTGAGGTCACGTCTGAAAAACCGCATAAAATGTAAAAAATAGAAGACTACGTGTCGCGCGATAAGCGGCGAAAAAATGGACATTTTAAAATACGAGTGGACTGGAGGAAGAGAGAATGGTTATAGGACGAAAAAAGGATTTTTCATAATGTATTTTCGTAATAACGGGGTAAACCGTAGTCCAAGATAGACGGAGACGAAGCTGTGGGTGGGCCAATCGCCCACTTCCACGGAACTTCATTATGCAGTTTCTAATAAATTTATGTGGCCGTGATAAATATTCAGGCGTCGCGGCTATTTTAATTGATATAACGAAGGAATATTCATGAGGAAAATTAGAGGGACCGCTCAATTTATGCGTCTCGTACGTTCCCGAATTTCTGTGCCTTGGTTACACGAGACGAGAGGATGCGTGGATGCAGCATCGTTCCACGCATAAATTCACCATCGTGGATCAGCTGGAACACACCGGCCGACAACTTTGTGGATTCGACGCGGATTGCACGAACGATAGACTGACGTGTTTGTAATGTTGGGCGTTATCTTGCAAACTACAAACTCGTTGCGTGTATTGTGTCATCCAGTGCTAGCGCATCTACATATATATATCTGATTGCTTGTTCGTTCGAATTCCTAATTGCTGTATAGATAATTACCAGTGACTGATCGTTTTCTTTAATCCTAGTTTCAGCCACCATTCCTATAATTCCATCATCGATCTCTTATTTTCTAGCGAAAGTATCGTAAAATTACTTTGAATTCCTGTTATTTGACTATTTTGACACGTATTGTGCCACCTAACCCCAACCTAACCCACCTTGTATACGAATGTATCCGAAATCGTATACGACTGGCCAAAAATAGGTTTAAGAATATATTCTACGATTAATTTCAAACAACCTGAACAAGCAACTTATTTTTGGCCAGTCGTGCGCGATTTCGGATTACTTTTCATTGAAAGAATTTGGATTTGTCACCTATGGTGCCTTCGCCGCACGAAATTTAGTAACCGAACGTGATTTTCACGTATTCAAATATAACGCGAGGTTGTTTCTCTATAATTTTCATTTACACCTGTCCGAGCCAGGCTGTCGTATAATTGCTGCAACTGCTTTGGCTATGATTTATCACGGTGGTCACGTTCGAATAAGTAGTAACTTAATAAGACTTCCCACATGGTTTCGCCTAAGAAACTCAATGCTTTCAATAGGCTGTCAGAAACAGCAGCCCTGTTAAGTGACTTTGAAATATAGCAGCGTATTTTATTGACTGGTCTAATAGCCGCTGACACGGCCGATGGAAAATCGTGATTCCCGATCAGAGAGGAGCGGTGACGCCGGTTTCCACGAAAGGATCCTTTGTTAAATGAACTGTGAACCGCGCGTTCAGGTGCGCAATAACATTAGTACTAGCAACGTACGACGAGATTTCTGAGCACCGCGATTACGCAAACGGTTGACTGACATCTTGCGAATGTCATTTTCTGCTGCAACAGTCGCTCTCTGCATCGCCAAGGAGTCGCGTGTTCCATCACGTGCGTTTCAAATGTGATCAACTTACGTACGTTTGTCTTTCGTGTTCTTCGAATTCACTTATATCGCACGAGAACTCGTACGTTACGTGGACAAGTTCCTTTGAGACTTCTTACAGCACTTTGCATAGGAAATTTAAAAATCATTCGTGCACGTATATTTTAAGTACGTTGAACTTTCATGGATTCACTTTCCATGCTCATTCAGTCTATTTACATTGCGTTTTAAATAGGAAATATGGCTCGTAAGCGTTTCAGGTGCGTTCGATTTTCGTAGGTAAGCGTTCGATCGACGAAATCTCTTCCTTACGTCTCCCCAGAATATTTTGGACAGAAGATTTGGGAACAGATTATCTCGTAAACGAAGTACCGTTTGACTAGCAATCACGTAGTACACGTGTACTTAGGTATACAAAGATTAATGGACACGCTGAGTGTTCCACTCTCCGTTAACAAGGGAGGCTTCATAGTCCAGAAATTTCGATAAATCTCCACACAAACAATCTTTGCTCTTTTGAAGCTTATACGAGAACTATGCCTCCAAATTTTACGCACGTTGACGCAAAAAACGTGCATGGAAACGAAGAACATCGGGAGAATGATCGGTGATGGTTTTCGAGCGCGACTAGAGGTTGCTTTCCAGGGGAACGTGAAAGTAGACTAACGAAACGGTTTAGTAGAGGATCCGACGAGGCAGTTAGGAGACGGCGGTCGCAAAATTTCTAGACATTTATCACAGTCAAGCTGGGCGGCGTACGAACCCGCGAAGCAATAGGACTATCCTATCTTGGCATCGCGCTCGCGCCAGCCTGAGTAGATCAAAACCGCTTACGGATTATTTTTAGATCCGCTCGACTGGCCGACCGATTATTCCTCGCTAAATCATAACTTTTCTCCCCTGGACCGCCTCCACGCAATCCAAATACATTGATCGAAGGCCACTGCCCTTTGCTATGGAATTAGTCAGAGCGAATTTTTTGCTTCATCATGCATCTCGTGAAAAATTGGTTACGGTGAAATCCTAGTTCCATTAGTCTCGAATCTTTCTATTTTAAATATTTCGTTGTTACAATTAAGGGAGGGCATTTATTGTAATTTTTATCAGAGCTGTAGATTCATTAACACCCTGAGAACTTCGCGTTGAGGAAATCTTCCTCGTTTCCTTATTCTCGAATCTTTCTTTTCTAGAGATTTTGTTAAAAGAAAGAAAAAAAGAAAAGGGAGGAATCTAGAGGTAGTCAAGATTTTATCCCTTGAGAACTTCATATTCGCGAAATCTTATTTTTCTTCCTTTTGAATTCTTCCCTCCTTTGTTTCCTAAATATTTCATTGCCACAATTAAGAGATGAAATCTACTGCAATTCTTGCTAAAACTCGGCGAGGAATCCTTTGAGACCTCAATGTTAATAAAATTTTACTTCCTTGCTTCTTGAATTCTTTTCTTCTTTCTCTTCGAAATATTTCGTTGTCACAATTAAGGAATAAAATTTGTTGCAATCTTTATCTGGCTTGTACGAAGGGAAGAATGTTGTTGTATCGTATAGAAAAAAGAGTGAGAGGAGAGAGAGGCGAATACGTGTGGCTATGGAGGCTCGGGCCACGCGCCACGCGATATTGTAACGCTAGCAACGAGTTGGTCTCGGCTTCCCGAGCGAGACGACACCTCGTCTCACCTTAACGGATCGCGCTTCTTCACGCTTGTCATGCCTCGCTACGACACGCTTACTCGTGGATAATGTAAAGCAGGCCTCACGGATGATCTCACGTTTTTCAGGACGCGGCTGGATTTCCTTCTGTCACACCAGGGAATCGATTCGATCAGACTGATACTCGCGACAGCGAAAACTGTTTTCTCAATGATGTATAGCACATAGTAGCGATGTAGCAGGCTTGTAAAATCAGACATGCAGAAAACTACATGTGTTACGCGTGCCGAAACAGAAACTTAAGATATTTGTAGAAGATAAAGAACTCTCTTAGAGTGAAATACAATGACTTTCCTTGTCTTTTAGCGTTATGCAACTTTCAATATCTCGTCGTTTCAATATCAAAAGTCCATTCCACCGAGGTATTTAAGAGAAATTCCAATATTTTTAAATACTTGAAATATCAATCCGAACCTGGTAAATAATTTGCTGTTCTCTCGCAATAAATAAACTTATGGATGTAAATTAGTTTGTTTTTTCGAACATTTGAATAGTAATCACGTATCCACATGACGAAACTGATAAATTTATTAAGAGTGGAGTCAATTATTTCGTCTTGCGATTTATCGAAAACACATCGAATCGTGACACGACTAATTCAATCAGGTTCTTAAAGATCCACAATCCATACATCAGTTGCTACGTATTACAATATTGAAGTTTCAATTTTTAAACCCTTTCGAGAGTCACTTTCGATCGAAAGACATTTGCATATTTGATACAGTTACTTCCAATTAGATTAACTGCTCGCGTCGTTCCGTTAAGATTTCCTCGGACGCACGCGGTAAAGAGCCATGTTCCAGCGCAGCAGTGATCTCACGCATAGAGTCAGGATAATTAAGATACATTTCGCAATTAATGCAAGCGCGATCCGGTAACGATAAGACGAAACGGAGAACTCTGAGTGTCGGCGAACACCGGCGTGGAACATGAGACGCGGACGAAGAACGCCGCGACGACGTGGTGAGAGGCACGTGCCTTCCGTGAACACGTGTAGCAGGTGCGCGTCGACGTCGACACTTCGCTATCTTCCTGACAACGCCGATTCGATCACGTATCCGATGAATCTCGTGTAATCTAATAGAACACAGATTTATTCAAATCGTAGTTTAAACCGGACCGTGGAACAATATCAGTTTTATAATACAGTGTTCCTTGGTTAACCCATTTGCATCCAAGCGCGAATTGATCCGCGCGCTGCGACTGTTTTTTTTTATTTTCATTTTAATCTAAATAATTCTGTTTTAAATAGATAATTTTTACTTTTTTCCTCTGTTATAAAGAATGTAAGATGCGATGTTTACGAAGTAACAGTGTCTACCAATCGTTTTGAATAGTAAATTTTGGTAAACTCCATGAAGAATTCGGATGTCATTTACTGCACCTACGACCGGTGATAGGGACCAGTCCTCTTAAGCAGGACCATGATGCAAATGAATTAACACACGTAGATGTACTTCTCATTTTCCTGTTTAGTAGACGCAGAATTAATCCTTGTTGCCACCTTCGAAACTTTAATATTTCAAGCTTTCAACTTCGACATAAAAATCTGGAGCAGCGTTAGCAATATTTCCACCGGAAGATAAAAATTCTGTCAGAAAAGAGACGTAGAAGTGAATACTCGGTCGCTCGGTAGCAAAGTTGATACAGGAAGTAGCTGTATATTTTGTTAAATGCGACGGATGTTAGAAACGTAGAATGTCGCTTCATCCCTAAAATTTCAGAGCAGTCGATCGATAGGCACGTCGGTGGCGTGCGACGTGCACGCATAGGCTTTCTAAAATTGGCCGAGGCAACGTGGCATATTTCCAGAGATAGAAAAAGAGAGACGCGTTCGGAGACGCGACAGGAGGCAAGGAAAATAGGAAAGGGGCCTGGAGATCGTTGAGGAAAGGTTCGGTCAGGGGGACAACGGACGAACCTTCGTCGGGAGACAACGAGGTCTTGGCTAATTCCGTCGTCGCACGTGCGTGTAAACGCTAGCGGCGGTGTTCTCGTGCTTACGCAACTCCTACAAGCGCGCGTGCGATCCAAAAATTCACGCATTGTGCCTTGAACGTGTATCCGGTTCCCGATGTCGAAATTTCAAATTCCTCTTCATCCACGAGCTTTTTCACCTTAAAATAAAAGCTTCGGTTAAAGCATCGCTTAAAAACAGACAAACCCGTCTCTGTAGTTTTCGCGCCTTTTACTCGTCCAATGGGAGAAGGAATTTGAGGAGGATCGAAAAGTGAAAATTTGTCGTTTGATGTAACCACTGACGTTCTCAGTATCAGGGTTGACAGTCGATGTTAGGTTGTCAGTGATTTGGACGAGATCTTGGAAATTGAAGAACGAAACTTCAACTTTGCTATTGTTTCTTTCCAACGAGCGAAGACTTGGCACGAGACGAACGAATGTTCGCTCTTTGATTGTACGTCGGCTTGGACGTTGTGTTTTATAACGTTCGGGGTTTATTTAGAGCCTGCACACGCCGCGCTGCGTCTTCCGAAAGGTATTTCAGAGTGTCAGGAATCTGTTACGACATTGTCCGTTAAAGGCTAGAATTATAAAAATACATCTCGTTATATATACATTGCTCTCCTTCCTAAACATTTTCATAACGTGAACGTTAGAATGAAACGTATTGGTTTTGGTATAGGTATCTACTCATAGTCATAAAGACCGCTTAATGCATTCGTTGCTATTGACACACACGCTGCGTTGAATCTATCGCTTCATCTTCTTTCACATCTTTCTCCAATGTATGATTGTTATTTTGACCTGGAAAAATTGTAAAGAGAGACCAAAAAGTTACATTAACATCTCCTTAAAAGGTCTAGACCTTTCGCTTTATAATTACTGAGAAAAATTCCCAAACTTTGCCAGTTTCCAGCTGCTTCGGTGTAATGCACTCCCTTCAAATATAGACGAGTTTAAAGACGAATAAAAACTTCGTGACGAGCCACAGTATTTTCAAGTTCATCGTAAAATAGGATACAAACACGTTTTAAGAGATACATAGTGTTTTTTTTCTTTTACGGTGGAGTAGAAAGCATCGTAAAATGTTGCTGGAAATCGAACGGCAACGTACCGGGCCCCCAAAAAACGATTCACGAGTTTCATTGAACGCGACGAGGGGTCAAAGTTTGGAGGCCGCCCGTAAAAACAGGCATACGGTGCCAAAAAGGGGATGAAGGGGAGAGAAACAGGCTGTCGAGAAGGGGTAAAAGCAACAGGAAGAAACGTCACTATAACCAACCTTCGAAACTTCAACTGCATCCTCTGATGAAGCGGAGATTCTAAAATCTCCTGTTCCAGTTGAACTCAGTCTTTCACCCTCCAAGAATACAAGAAAATTGTTGTTACGCAGTAGCTACAAAACATATTTGCAATGAAGCGATTTATTATTAAATTTTACGTTCCACTTTCGTAGTAGGTATACAATTTTTTTTCACTTGTACAAAGGTAACTATGTACCAAATAATATTGGAACCTAATTATCTATTACATACTTGACATTATTTTATATAAGTTAAATTCTACGTCTAAAAGAATTAAGAATTATTAAGTGTTCTAATGTAAAGTTAATTTTCAACGACACGGCAATGCCATTTACGGGGTTTTCGCTTAATTAATCGTTCAAAAATTCATAAAACAAGGAGTTAATAAACGAAATTCAAACGTTTCGCATCGTGTTGGTCTACCGAATAGCCGATCTCGTGGTAGTTGTAGATGTACCGAAAGTTTTGATCAGTAGCGTAGGCGCCATGGGACCCAAGGGCGAGGAAAAACAACGGGAACAGCGAGAAGACGGGGGAAAAGAGGGAAACTGGAGGCACAACGAAGAAACATACCGGGTTAGAAGTCGACAGAAGCGGGAAGGAAGGGAGAAAGAGAGAGATAGAGACAGCAAGGCAAGAACGAAGTTATGGAAGCGCCTGGGGCCGCGCTCTGCTCCGAGAATAGGGGATGCTGGTAGAGGGAAGTGCTTCCTTTCTCATAATGCATGAAACGAAGCCTGTGCCTCTCTCGGTGTTGCATTGTCGGTGTGCTCGCATAACGACATCCTTCGTCCTCGAGTCATCGTTCCTCATGCGAAAGAGTCGACTGTTCGATGTAGCGTGTCTTCCGAGTCGACCGAGGATCTTGATCCTGCCTGTTAAGAGGACGATGTCTTGGTTCAGGTGTGTTCTATCACGTCGTCGAACGTGCAACCTAATAGGCGTCGCTTTGTTTTCGACTCACGACGCGGCTAACAACATGGATTGTTCGGTCGAACGAAAGAAGCCAGATATCTCGTCTCTATATTTGCTCTCGCGGTCTCGTTTGAATCTTTTTGAATTACGAATTAATATAGTTGTTTAATTTTGATTATTTCATTTTGACGTAGTCTTCCAGACGTTATTTCCCAATCGAACTGTTGTTTTAACAAGCAAGAATATTCTTCATGTCTTGAGAAATACGTTAACAGAGGTACGTGATATACGTGATACAGTATTTACAGGTGGAACACATAGTGCCTCAATTAGACTCCATTTTCTTAATCATCTTCGTAAAAATATGAAGTTACATAAACACCAGTTTATTCGTAACATCCCAACATCTAGCGGGAGGAATAAATACTAAACAACTCTTGGAACATTGGTTCATAACTTTGGTATTAAAAACCAGAATTCGATAATTTAAATGGACAGAACTGAGAATTGCAAATGGAATGTCATATTCTTTCGTGCCTTTCTCAAACTTTGAGAATTTATCAAGACTAAAAGGAATACTATCAGGCCTGAAACGATTCGAAGAATGCAACAGGGTTAAGTACTCGAAGGTTCCAGAAAACCGACAAAATTACCTCAGAAACAAATGGAACCTTTCAAGCCCCTAAAAGCTTGTCCACCCGGTAACAATCTTGTATCATCTATCTCCATCATGATTTAGTATATTTAGTATAGCAATGATACTGGTCATTTAGAAATTAGGAGAAAAAAGACAAGTTCCAAAGTTGTTCAAGATAATTCATTGTAAGCATTTACGATGGGGTTATTAAATGGCAATGCATTAAGGAAGAAGGAGAAGAGGAAAGGATCTTTTGAATATCTGAGGCGCGCCGTGTAAAAATGGAATGGCGAAAGTGGAAGGAAATGCATCCTTCCTTATAATGCACGAGAGGCAGGAATAAGCGGCCTTACCTTTGGTGGCTTCGTCTACGTTCGTTTTGCAAACGACATTCCTTGTCTTTGTATTATTACTCCTCCCAGAGGAAAATACCTGTCCCAGGTGCACGCTGATGCTTCTGAGAAAATATTGAAGGCATCTGTTGATGCTCGCACAGAGAGTTCAAATTAATTAGAATTATGTAGTTGATTTACTCTACTATATAGAAGAATGCAAGCAGTGAAGATTTTTCAAAGAGAAAAATCGTTTAGAATATGGAAAAATACAGGGTAGATGACGTAACTCGTACCGTCCCCGAAGTTTTATTTTAACGAGCAGAAAGATTTCGATTATTTAAAGACAAACTTTGGTATACAATTACCGATGATTTGGTTATTCGAAAATATCGTAGATCAGTTCTGTTTTAAGCACCACAATTACCAGTATAATATAGTCTCATTATTATTTATCATAGCCTTTAACAAACTTACCAAACTTATTCTAGAATCGTGTGAAAGCTATTTGGGGGAATTCATTATCGAGAAAGACGAAAATTTGTCTACGAAAAGAATCACGAAATTATTGATAGCGAAAGATCTAACTTTAGTTAAATGTTTCTCGCTTTTCTCCATGAATTTTCCAAATAATATAATATATTAACAAAAATTAATTCTTTTATCATCCTTCACGAATTCGTTAGGAATAAAGATACACTCGATTGGATCTAAAATGATAGAAAAAACGTAGCAGGATTAAAAGAGCCAGCAACTTCTCGTCCAAACATAGGCAGTTGAAGGTTGATTTTCAAGCGAAGTCGAGAATTCTAATGAGCGCGTTCGAAGAGGAAATTCGTCCGGTTTCTTGAATGAAGTCCACGAGTACGCGCACGGTCGCGGAAAGTCGTAGCGCGAAGCTTTGCATTTCAGCAGCGTAGACAAGGCCTTGCCCTCTTTAAGGCAATTAATGACTCAATCGGGATCAGGCTGATTGAGCCTTTATAAGGGCCTGGGGTACGCGTGGCCGGACTTCGCAATGCGCAGAATGCACTTGCCTGGCCGCATTTATTAACACGGTGGCACGAACCCAATTAAGGACGAACGAGCGAGGAAGCTGAGGATTCCTCGTCGCGTGTTACATGCTCATCCAATGATACACGATTCTCCTAACTCGTGTGAAAACTCATCGATACTTTCGTCCATAATTGCTTCCACTTTCCAAAATTCCGAAAATTCGCCGATTTTTAGCTGTAAGCGCTTAATTGATGCTCAAATTGTTTCCGTTCAGTTCTATAAGTTCTACAGATTCGAATCTACGTTATTGTTACTCTACGTTAGAAATGTCTTTAAATGTCGATGATTCTAGATTGGAAGTTCTCATATTTCATATTCCCATTTATGCGCGCAGTTTTCAAGTCTCGAGTTTCAGGTTCAATTTCTCTTTTTGATATACCTATATATCTCATTTTTTGGGTCCAAGGATAGTACTTTTGGCTACCTGCACTCATTTCGCCCAACGGAAAACAGTATCCTCTTATGCCGTTTGAAAACTCAGCGATACTTTCTTAAAAAATTGCTGTAATTTTGTTAAAATTCTGCGCCTTCTACCTAGAAACATTTAGGTTCCTCGTGCTTAAAATTATTAAATTATTAAGTTATTGTTCTCTTATAAAATTATGAAATCATCGTATTCTTATCAGATTATTGTCCTTTAGTTTGATACCTCACATTGATATATCATGCCTGGTGAAATGCTCTCGAAATGTGGCGAATGATTTTAGGCTAGGTGTCTTCCCGAAGTGAGATGGAAAGTTGAACGGTGACACGGTGCAACAATACGAGCTGGATCGCCACGGGCTGTCTTGTGCGTGGTCAGATACAAGTGACGTTAATGCGCAATAAATTAGCGACCTCCCACGCGGTTTATGAACAACGCTCTTCACGTCTCGGTCTAACTACGTTTTTGCATCGCGTCTTAGATTCACGAAAAAGTCATGAATTTCACGAATAAGTTTCATGTTCTTTCCTTTCCTGCATCCAGTACGATTTTCAGCGGTTCTTGATCTGTGCAGAAAGTCATTGACCTTTTCCACTTGTGATATCGTGAAATTTTCTAGGACGATTATAGCGGATTAATGAATCTGCTTAAAGATTTTCCTATGAAGAATTTTTGATAGACTTGCGTATATCTATTCATAACATCTTCGAAATCTGCAGGTATTGATCCAATAGTATTCTGCGGTGCATAGTTTCGTTGAGATCGAAGAGAAACCAGAAATTGGGAATGGCGTCGAGTACAATTTTCGCGGGTCGATCGATTGGATCTCCCTAAATCACTAAGAGGCACCGAATAAACCTGATCGTAGGAGGTATGGGAGCTGCAGCTTTCAGACTTGCTTCGTAAACCGGTATAAGCGTTCCAGTCCTGTGAACAACGATGGACCGTGACACTACGGATTTATCGTGCCGTCATTTCCGTGTAAATAGTCCCAACACGACGCCATAATGATGTCCTTTCGTTCAACTTCGGATCAATCTTCGAATTACTTCGAAATTTACGTTCTTTGTGATGTGTAGGAAAAATTTATATTCTTTACGATCGTACGACTTTAGATATATATTTTCTTTTTAATCGTACAACATGTACAAAAGTCATACGTAGTAATTTTTTCATTGAAAATTTGCCGTGCGTGCGTAGGAGTTCAAGGCGGATAACGACTAGGAAACGACTCTTTCGCGGGGTAAAAACAAACGTCGTTTTGTATAATGCTGTTCGAACGAGTGTAACTATTAAAGTTTGGCCTCATTCCAGTTGCAAAAGATCTTACGAGTGACGAGATAACTCATCCTTCTTCGCTCAACAGATAGCTGTTTAGCTTGGAACCTGCAACGTCAGACTTCACCGACAATTCCTTTCCCTTACCATTTCGAATAAAAATTATATACGAATTATAGGAAAAAATATAAAGAGAAAAACGTGTGAACAATCGCCGACAAGAATCTTAGTTGCGTTGACTGAAGAATCTTTAGATACAGTGAGCGTTGAAAATTGCGAGAAACGAATGAAGCCAGTAAAGGCCAAAGGAATAGAGGAAACAGTAAAGAATCAGAAACGAGGAGTAGATGACACGAAAGAGGGTAAATGATCGACGCTGGACTCTCGAGTTTTCTTTTCTTTTTTTCTTTCGTGTTGAGTACGCGTCGAAAACCGGTTCCTTGGATTCGTGTAACATCTTCGAGTCCAGTAATCCCACGGCAATTTGACTGGAACAGATGTGTCATCGTTTTGTAATGTTCATGTTCTTAGGTTGGACGATCTTTTCTGGCGAGAGATAAAACGACGATCACCGAAATCGAATTTCGCAGGAAGAAAAATTTACGGTGTTTCATCTGGAGTTTTTCGTCCGGTTGATCTTTTCGTTATCGTCTGGTGTTAATTATCAGCTTTTGCGGTGTGCCTTTTGGACTCTCATTACCAGGAGACATGCACCGCTAATTGATACCCGCAATCATTAGGGTCAGAGGCCAGGCGGAACAAACCAGTGACCATACTTCGTAGTTTGGTCAATTTTACTTCTTTTTTCCGCGTCTAAATAAATGTAAATAAAGACGTAATTCCTCGTATCTTTGAGTCTCTGCGCTTCCAATTTGAATTTGATTATCCAGGATGTTCATCAGAATCTCTAACACTGAGGATACCAAGGATGTTTTTGTTTCTGCAATTGTAAAGAAATATGCAGATGCTTTCTACAAAATTGTTATTAACTTTTAATCGAGCAGAAATTCCTTTCATCGATCGACCTCGCAAATTGAAAGCTACAGAAAAGCGATGATGTCGTAAGCTGTATATTTTAAATTTACTTTAGGATTTACTACTATTATGCTTAATTGTTTTCTCGCGAGTATGAATGAACTTATAGATGTAAATCATTCGTTTCTTTAGGATCGAACATTCATCACGAGCTCGTGCAACGAAATTAAGGAATTGACAAAAATTGGAGTTGATCGGTTTGACTTCTGAGAGGTTCGTATATAAATCGATTTATCCAAACGAGTTTCTTTTCACTCCGATAAAAGTCTGGTATTGTAGAAATCGGTCGAACGACGCGTGCACGATGGAGTCTTGGAATGACTGTTCAACACGGCGGATGATAAATAGCCGGCGATTCGACGCAGCGTCTCGTAGCTCGTCTCCGAACGTCGTCCTTGCGTCACAGTGACGAAACGCCTAATAATAAATCGCCTCGGCGAAAGAAAACCGACGAACAAGCGCCCTTTATTTCGCTGGTTTGTTCGTCGTCGATTTCTAACCGTGTGGCGTATCACGGTGAAAGCAGCGGCGCTCGCGCGCGTTCCTAATACAAAGCGGTCCCGCGAACGTTTGTTCGTTCCGTATCGATGGCGAAATGAGAATCTTTTCTTTCTATTCTCGACGCCGTTTCGCCTGGCCTGGTCTGCCTCTCTGGCCGATTTCGTCATAGAGAACGGCGAAACGCCACATGCTAGCTCGTCGATACACAATCCGCGTGAAAACGATCTGCGTTTTCTGCGAATAAATAAATCGATCCTGAGCTGGTCTCCCCTGTTCTACCTCCAATTCCCTCGACTTTTCAACAAATACGACGAATTTCCTTCTGATCACGACTTTGCTCGATTTTTGATACGATCCTCCATCATCTTCACTAACTCTGGAATTTTTCTCCCCTTATTTTGTCATCGACTCTACTCCTAATGGCAAGAAAATTAAGGCTGTATTTCCGAAATAGATTAAGCTGAAAGATAGATGCTACAGGGAGAGATGGTGGACTTGAATCTTCGTTTCAGGAATTCACATCCGTTTGTATGATACATAGGTCCCTGTATACCATAGATTTTTTCTGATATCGGATACTGCTTGGTATATGTCCGAGAGGGACGACCTATGTGTGTGTGTGCGCGCGCTAAATTCAAAGACCAAAAATATACCATTCGAAGGAATATCCAAGATTAGAAAAATTTGTAGCATCGATCGGTAAACGTGAGGTGGCGCTTAATCCAAAACAAGATCCCACGAACTAGCAACGAGTTGATTACATGTAGAAACTCGTTCGAGAGAATGAAGTAACAATCGAGTCAGCGACTGGCATCAGCCCCTTATACTTTTGTCGCTAGCGTAGCAGTAATCGCACGGTCGCACCGGCGATTTATCGTTGCCCGTGATCACGAAACTTTATCGTCGATATCGTTCTCTTCCTCTTATCGACCTCTGTCGGAGTTCCCTTGATCCTTTCCATGTATATTCTTGTCGCTACCGGTCCTGTCCCGCTGCTGACACGAGCAATTGAATATCAAAACTGTAAGAAGAACACACAGCCTTGATCGAGGTTGTCTCTCTCGTTCGAAGTTCGTGTCGTTGTTCGAAGTTCAGCCGTGGGAACAGAAAGCGATCCGGCTTGTTAAGCGAACCGGAGAAAACCGCGCGCGTTGCCCGCCGCGATGTGTGCCAACCATAAAAGAGCAATAATCAGCGTGCCACGCCGGTTCGCGTCGAACTCGGCCAGTGGCCATTGCTGGAAAAGTGAACGGTGTGCGCCTCACTCTGACGAAATCCTGATCACCGTCCGGGAAACAGAGCTAGCACGCTCTTTCTTTCTCGTCTCTACTCTCCTATTATCCCTTTATGCATCGTCATATATTTGTGTGTATACTTGCACGAACTTTTGCATTGCGCAACTAACACGTTGACTGTTACGCGAATTTGGTATATCTCGCTCTGTCAGCCAGATTACATTGAAATATATCGTAGCATAATATTTAATTTTTGACAAATATACAAATTTCCATCTGGAGTCTTTCGCCTAGCTTCCAAACTAATTATCAGTAGCATTTTTAACGCTTTACCGACCGATAGCCGATTAATCAGTTTTTTGTCACTGACGCTCACCGACCGATAGCGTATTAATCGGCTGTTTGTCGCCGACAATCTTTCTCATTATTTGAGCAGTAATTTGTTATTTAGTACTAAGATACCTTGCTCAGTTGCGTCAGTTGCGTTGCTTTGTAAGCTCCCACAGTTTTATAGCAATTTGAAAAACGTACCGTTCGCGATGAACAAAAAGAATGGTATTGGAGAGTCTAAACCGAAACAGAGCCGGCGTCAGGGAGAATCTGCGCCTGAGATGCCGGTCGGACGTGCGTATGTTGTTGAATCGCTAGCGGTCGGTGAAGTGTTAAAAATATTTTTGTATCGTATTACTCTTTTATAGTGTATTAGAAAATGTATGCTGTTGTTTGTAGGAAAAGGAGCGCCAAGAGGTTGCTTCTATGAAATTTTTGTTAAACAATGACGCAAACATTACCTGAAGATTCTTTGTGATTAGGTAGGAATTTCACTGCTGCTTTGTCAAACATATAACGCTAAAGTTATTCAAACGTAATGAAACTACAGTGCACATTTAAATTCTTATGTGTATCATTTGTTCTACAGTTTGCCCAGCTATCTTTTTACATACCAATAATTAAATTACCAAGGCTGTTCGAACATTTCGTGACATACGTGAACGACGAATTCTTGCGAAATCTTGTCAAAGTAGTCAAAAACAGGAGATAAGTAGCTATCTTCTGGCAGAGGAGGATCGAGAAAGTCAATTATCGTCGAACGTATCGCCACATCTTTCCTTTTGTCTCGTTCAATGAAATTATAGTTTCAATTATCGGTACGATTACTTGGCTCACGTTTGGGATCGATAAATACCTGTATCTACGTTCTTATCAGGTTTAGACGTTACGTAACAACGTGCGCCGATAAGCCGAACCTTGCGTTCTTCGTTCCAATTCCATGTAAGGAACTGTAGTATAGTGTTATATTTGGTATCTTATGTATTCCTGACCAGTCATAAGGAATATATTGTACACGTACAGTGGCTTACAAATGTATTAAACACTCGTCACCGAAAATTTGTTTGACGAGATAAATCTCGTTTGAAGGATTAATTAACGAAAGGCGGGTTTAATCAGTTCGATTTTCAAGAGTTTTAATTACAGAAACACAGAAGTATCGAGCAAGAAAGCTGTAACTGGGATGGGATTTAAAATTGTAACTATTGTGGACGAAGTTTGAACAACGGAAATTTGAAATAGAGAGCAGAACGGGGCAAGGAATGTCTCTATAAAAACGGAAGGAAGATCGTTACTTTAGGATTTATTGGCTCGTAGTTTTTATTGGAGAACAGCACACGCGCAGTTGGAAAAAAACGGTCTAAATGGATAAAACATATCCCGTGCTCACGCGGAACTATCGCAAATTGAACGGCAATTTATCCAGAAATTGTCAACGTTCACGATGTAAAATTTTCGTTACTCGAACACCTAATCTTTTTTATTTCCTTTTCGAGATAATGACTGGTAAGAACTTTATCATTAGATATTTCGAACATGTATTTCAAGTGTCACAAAACTCGAGCAAAATTGTCACGAAAAGCGAAAATTTATATGCTGGATTTTCCTAATTTCTTGTTGAAATGCACAGGCTCAGAAAGACGACATAAATAGTAGTAAATTCTAGGATATACTTAAAAAGAACAGAATTCACAACATCATCACTTTCCTTTCCCGTTTATAGAGCTGATTAGTGTGGTTTTTTAATGTCTTAATGACGATGTAAGAGTATAATGATAATTACTTCAGGAAATTATTGTAATTTGTCGGATCAGTGTCAAGATCAGCTATCGGTCGATTAATTCTCTTCGTTCTTTTACCACGCGAAAGACTCATATTCTGATGTAATCTCGTATAAAATGATCGCAATCGATATTCTTTGAGTAGATGAAAGCTCGATATCGAGACACTGGACTAGAATATCTTGTCGGCGAGGCTCGATGGAGCGGCACGAAAAATCTCAATCTAGGCCGCCAAGTTTCCACGTGCTCGCCACTTTTCGTTCATCCCCTCTCGTAGTCACGCTCCCATAAGAACGCTCATCCCCTGGGTACGCACATTCACACCACTGCCTTTCTATAACGTTTTGAGACGATTTTATCACTGATCTTTTGTCATATGGTACACTTTCAATCCACTGGAATCAAATAATTTTATACTCACGTTAAACTCATCGAAATATTAAACAATTACAGACATTCGGATGCAATAACGAATATTTTGATAGAAAAATAATGAAACTTTCTGTATGACTAGTAGTATTAATGAAAAACGGAATTATTAAAACATACATAGTTGGTCAATTTTTATGCAACATATTTACTCACAGTATTATCACTCAATGAATTTCTAACAATGAAAGAAATCTTAGTAGTACCACAAATCCTTTATTTTCTAGATTCTAGATCACAACTTCCTCTTAACTTGGTTTTCACAATCTCCTTATAAGAACTTTCCAAAAGTACAATGAATTTCCTGCAACTTCTTATTCTCCGAGATAAAAAACGTCATCTTAAAGACCGTCATTTTCCATACGTTACATTCAGAAAGTGACCAATCAAGTGAACGTTCTAAAGAATCAAGACATTCAATATCACTTTAAGCACGAAGAAAACGTGTACTCACTGTAGGAAATGGTGTATTACTTCCCAAGGGAACTATATACTTTGAAAATCTCTTTGCTTCTTCAAAACCTAACACGCAGGAAAACATTTCTGAACGTACTGCCATTACTTTCGAATCAAACTTAGTTGCACATGTGCCTGGACACATTGTTTTTTAGTTATGGCGCTTCCGAATAATATTCGAACTTCGGAGTGTAACCTGTCTGTGAGTAAATCGTTCGGAAACTCGCGAGACAGGAATATTCGGATGTCCATCGGTAGTCGTAACCAGTATACGTGTGTATGTGTGCGCGCGCGATTCTTCTATATATAGAGTTCGAAAGGGGGGCTGGCATGACTCCCCAAGCATTGATCGCAGTGCCACCCCATGAGCAACCCCTAATAACACCCTCTTCCTCCCTCCGTGGCAGACTCACCCTCGGCAGCCACCCTCCGGTCTGAACTGCGCCCTTTGCTAACCCAATCTGAGACCCGTGCAAGCAACGGCTCTCAACTGGCGGTTCCTGGACGTCGTTTCTACGGCCAGCTGGCCGGTCAGCTGATTCCTGCCGGCGTGCCGGGACGCCCATTAGCCGCGCCAACTAAACCTATTAACTCTCACGACCTGATAACGACCGCACCCCGCCGCAACTCCATCGAAAATCCCGCGACGACGATGTCGCGAATACCTGGCTGCTCGTTCGTGCCCGTTCGCGTTTCTGCCCTCAAGTTTTACTGGATACAGAGGGTGGAGCGGTGAATTGGGACATGTCCGATCGGGGAGTTGTAAACGGTTGGAAATGGATGAATGGTTTTGTGAGTGTCTCGTGTGTCGATGCATCGGATGGAGGAGGTTTTGTTGGTTTACTGTTGACTGCGTTGAAGGTTGCACTGATTTCTTCGTTAGTTTCTACCTCGAAGAGTAGTTTCGAATATGCTTCGTTGTAATTAATATGTAATTGAAAGACTAGGTGTTTAGGTATCCGAGATGGAGAATATGAACAATGGAAAATATCCCAAAGAGAGAATATTGAAATAGAAAATATTTTAGGTATTTCTCTATGCATCTTTATATCTTCAAAATTCGCCTAAATGCATAAAAAAATGCATACTCCACTCGTTCCAACATTTCTCTAATAAGACAATCCATCGCTCTTTTATACATCGTATTTCTCAGGAAATTCTAGGAAATACAAATTTGCATAAGCGTCCTTAGTCTAGTAATTAGATTCATCTATTACCGCGTCCATATCTAACAAAGAAAAATGACCTGTCGCATACCGGGAACTGTCATGTACATTCTGATTTGCTCCGTATTAATAGATCAGGCCCCATATCGTATACACATATACAAATTGATCTTTCATGTAAAAGACGACAGATTCTTTACTACGCGTAATGTTTAAATTCACCGTGACGCGACGTACGTGTTTTGGTCATATAAAGAAATTGTCTTACTTTGGCATGCTTGTGTCTCAAAGAAGGTTTCCTCTGATTCAGGCTGGAAACTGTGACACGCGCGCGACTAAAAGTTTTTCATTGAACGGATTGGTCCCGTATCGGGGGAACGATCTGTCACGATCGTTGGCCGGAGAGAAGAGGAAAAAATTCCGGGGAGCGAGCGAACGAAGCGAGCTGCCGGTGTGCCGTGCGACGAATTAATTAGTTCGATCGTGGCGGGCACGTCTTGAATGAGAGAGAACTGGTGCGCTCCACGCGAGCCGGTTTCGGATTATTGCACGCCTCTACACCGCCGCGTACGTGCCTCACGTGAAATTACGTTGTCGGCTAAATTAGCGCGTTTCGATTCTGTTTTATGCCGTGCTGCGAGCTGAATCTGTCAACGAGTTCTCAGTGTGCTGCCTGTTAAAAGAATCCATTACTCTGAAATCACTGTCTTTTGTATTCTCTTTTTTCCTGTAATACCTCGATAGAACATGGATCGAAAATTTCTGGATCGTTCGGTTGATTCTTGAGCTATACGACTTCAGTTTTACACGACTTCTTTTTTTGTTTCCTTAGAAAGAATGAGTTTCTAGTATCCGTGCTGTTAAAAGAATCTATTACGTTGAAATTGTAAAGTTCTGTATTATTTTTTTTCTATTTTGACAAAAATTTCATTGATATATGAGTGTAAAATCAATGACCTATATTTTTGAAGGTATAGAGATTTCGTGACGCGATGTAAATAAAATTTAAAAATACACGGCAAAAAATAATACGGTGATTGAGTTGAGCTTCGACCTATCGGTAACCGCATGTCTTTTATTATTAACCCCTCGTTTATTTATAAATAAATACATAACCTAGCACTTTTTAATATACGATCGATGTGTATTCGCACAGCTCGGATTAAAAAAAGCTGGGTAATTATAAACGAGCGTGTGTTAACCTTTCTTAACCTTACACTTTATCCTTAACCATTTCTCCTTCAGAAACCTGAAGTAATTTCATGGAAGAAAAAGGAAGAAGAATAGAGATATATATCTTTACGATTGTTCGCGATCCAGATGAATCAGAGACTCGAGTGGGACGAGAAATTTGTCGAGCGCGTCCCTGGTGAACCGTGCGCGACAGTAGGTTAGCCTTGCAACCCTTGAGCCTCGACCCTTCTGTGGTAAATTCACCCTGCTGTGTGTACACACACGTATACACGTATGAGGGGCTGTGACGTGTCGTCAAGTCCCACGGCGGCGATTCTCCGGAGACTGCAAAGGCCAAGTTCTTTCTGGCACGATCGATCTTCGCACCGGCATTCAGCATCATCGTGTATCGTGCCTTGTTCGTGTCTCACTGGAACTTCGCCACTCTGTACCCTGTGCCCGATTTCGGATATTTATCGCTCGTTTTACTCTTTCCGCCAATCCACTCTCTAAAGAAGGAATTATTTTTGTCAAGGTCTGTTTGTTTTCTTAACACCATGGAATTTGATTCGAACGATCCTGTTTATTGTAAATCATCCCCTGTGATGGCGAGTGGATAAATAGGGTAACGGTTATTTGTGTAAATTTAGCTAATTGTATTATGAAAAGTTTTATTTCTCTCTTTTTTTCTGTAATATAAGATCATAAGAATTAGAGGATCGTCAGTTTTTTCTGCAATGTAGCGCTATAAATTCTTTTCTGTTGAGGTTATTGGATGTATGAACAGAGGCACGCGTGGATAAATTGTAAAGTAGAAAATATATTTTAATACAGAAGCGTAAGTACAAGTAGGAATATAATTTGAGCTGGTTCAGATCCGCACGCTAGCAGTGTTACCCTATAACTGAAAACCCCGAAGCCATCGTCATCTGTTTACTGTCTATGGTCTGCCTTCGTCCCAGTCTATTGTCTGTACGCTGTCGATAGCTTCAGTGCTTGAGAAAACTAAAAAGACCAGATGTAGAGTTTTCTTAGAAGTGGTGACCACTTCAACATTTTCTATACTGTAAAATTTTCTACAATATAGCACCATAAATTCTTCCCAAATCTTTGCCAAAATTCAAACTAAACTTCTACCAGAAGACAATGTGTGATCGTTAACACGTTAAAAACATAAGATCTTCGTGGCGATGAAATGTCGAGGAAGTTAAAGTCGAGATGAAATCAGGTGACCGAATTATTTGATCGCGATGCGCTTCGATGTGTATTGCGGCTAACACGTGTAACTTTAGCGAGCGCGTGAACAGCGTTAATGGAGCGGTGCCGATATTAAAATCGATAACAATTCCGGAGAACGGTGGCCCGCTTGTCAGTAGCCCGCCGCCAGTCAGTCGAACGCTAATATTTTGATGCCACCAATCAATTGTCCGTATTACGAGCGGGCATTACAGCGCAAATTCAATTTCCAAGAATTAGTCTGTCGTTTCGCGGTGCTTTCCAATGCGCTATTGGCCGGCCAACGTTTTATGGAAAACCGATAAGATTCGCGTTTTGTGCTCAGAAACCCCTAAAACTAGATAGATCGTATATATGTATACAAGCTCACAAAAATATTATCTAGTACGTTAAACACAAAAGTATTTAAACGGTCAATTGTCCATTATATTAACAAGCCTCGATATTCAATGGGACCATCTTTAAATTATATTATGTTATACTTAAAGCGATCATTCGTATTGCAAATTAATCTTTTACCAAGTAGATATTATAACTTCTATATGCATTTTTAAATTATACATTTTTATATAACACATCAATATGTGTTACAATTGTTACATAAAAGTTTTCTATGGTAAATGTTCAAGTACTTCCGTGGGATAATGTGCATGTATCTTGGTTTTCGATAATTATCAGGATTCAAGGGGAAAAGATTTTATATATGCTAATGACTACGTTGAATCGCGATCAGCGTGTACAGCAACCTTTGGAAAGATACTTCGTAGTCGTAAAGTTTCGACGAAGTTTAGACGATCACGAGCAACAAGACGCAACACAGAGAGTCGGTTCGCACTGACACAAGGGTGATCGATATCAGTGTAGCCAGTCGATTCGTGACCCTCGAAACACGCTGTTATCGCTGCTACAGTGCAACGGTCTTTCCTTTGTACAATCAACTCTTATATTCAATTAGAACTTTGCGTCTGATATGAGCACACATATATTCGTCTATGTTGCAACATCTAACCATGAATTTATTACTTTGCGAATATCTGAACGACGAAACGTTCTTCCTTGTAAGATCGATGTTTTCTCCTCGAAATCGGTTAACTTTTTCGCCACGAATTTTTCTTTTAACAGCGATCACGCTAGTATAATAATATAGACTACAAATTACATCAATCTCTTTACCTATGTTTTTTCATTTTTTCCTCGTGTTTCTATCTCTTCAAATATTTGTTTTCGGGATACTTTATTGATAGAAAGCGTGGAATATGCAAAAGGTGACAAAATTGTATCGAATATTAAAATTAATTATTTAAAAACTTTCCATATTTTATAGAAAGAGAAGGATAGGGTTAAGTATAGTTTTTAAAATTGAATGCATGATCTCATTTATCATAGAATCATACGTACCAGTAGATTTCAGTGAAATTATAATAAGTTATGGATCTTTTTAAAAGTTTTATCGGCTATTATTCTATAATGATTTCGTTAATCGTGCCAGTTAACCGAAGTTTCTTCAAAAGAATTAGTTTTGTAAACTGACAGCGCGTATCGAGATTTTAGTCCCGGTTTGAACGATCGCGGCACTAACAGGTGTTTGACACGCGTGCAGATCCAAGCAACCGAAAGACATGCACGAGCTTATTAAATTTGATTTACGCTGTTAGTTCGGTCACGATAGGCATGATCATGGATGCTATTCCGGGTTGCACGGTCGTTACAATTTTTTTTCAAATACTAACAGAATAATGAACGATTCAGTAGCACGTATACCTTTTCTCGTGTGTGGACATTTTTATTCTGTTTATATTAAAATATATAAACTAATGATAAATCGATGCTCAAAAGATATTCTTGTGAATTCAATACATGTATATCACACGAAACTAAAATCGCTTATCAGTAATGTATTAAAATTAAACATACAATTTGTCCAACTATTAGTAGCTTTAAATATTATTGCTAAAATTAATCTTCATAGACTCTGTATTAATTTTGAAGAATCTTTTCTATCCTATCTATTGTTAGACGCACAAACGAACTAAAAATAATGAACTGCTCCCTAACATTTAACGCTTACAGTTATCGATCTTTCTAGTGTATATTAACTTTAAAAGACAAATTTTATCGTATATCGTTACAATATTCTGCCATAGCTCTAATAATAAAACAATCTAATTAAATTACTTTTTATAAAAACAAGCAAGTGTCCACGTTCTTTTGATCGATAATTTAAATCTCCCGCCTTAGCGCTACACTCAAAGTTCGAATGAAGCGATCAAGTTCGACGAACTTTCAGTGAAACATGATCGACGCGTGTCTCTGCTGTCTGTACGAAGTTTCGTGCTGAAACCACGTCATAGTTGCGTCTTAACGTAGTCCCAATTAGACGAGCGACCGAAGGTCCGTTCGATGCGATTAGTCGGGACTATTGGAAATCGGTTTCGAGGAGAACTCAGTATTCTTTTAGTCGGAATAACCGGGAAATAGAGTATGTGTGTTCGCGATTGTTGATCCCCCCTCGGTGAAAGTCGTAAGTTTGGTGGGCCGCGAATCTGTGCCACGTTCGACGTGTTTCGTCGATTCATTGGGCCGCTTCAGGCGGCTTACGAAAGTCCGACGATGCATGTTGAACTCCCTTCGGTCCACATGCATGCGACACGCGACCCACACCAGAGAACACACTGTACACAGCACACCTAACATGACCGATCGGTCTGATCTGACAGATCGTTGCCTGTCCCCAGGAGGCATACTCCGTACTTTGGCCAGCCGGACTACAGGCTCTACGAGTTGAACAAGAGGTTACAGCAGCGTACAGAGGTGAGTTTATTCTTTCTACCTTTTACTCTAATTTATTTATCTTGCAGCTGTAATTATAAGACTCGCCCCATTGAACGGTCACGTTTCGTAAATTTATAACGAGACCACTGTTCATGAGTATTGGAACGAAATATTTTTTGTATACTATCGTACTATTTATTCCTACTGTAAAAGTTAAAAATAAGTAGATTACGAATTTTAGACTACGGCGAGAATGCAAAATTGCATAGAATGCGCATAATATGGAAAAATATGTAAAATATTCAAAGTACCGTGGGTAAAACAATTTTCTAGCGAGTTTCTATCGTTTTAAACTATTCTCGAATTTGCATAAAAATCCTCAGTCTAATAATACACGAATACGCGATACCTTGCTGTTTGTAGCATTAGAAATACCAAATTAGCTAAAATGACTGGTTCCAGGATTTCTGTCTTAGCTATTATTAGAAATATATAGGAGGTCAAACGGGGGGTTTTCTAGAGACATTTCTAGTTTCGTGCATATTTCGTAGAGACAAAGAGTTCGCGTAAAGGTTAGGGAAGTTCATTAGTAGATACGGTAACCGATTAGACAGATGACTAGGTATTAACGGACGGGAAAACTATGCGGATGATTAATTGCTTTCCGTTTGTGCAACCTTGTTTCTGATCAGATTGAATTACGAACGAGCGGAGTACGCGTTCTAACATCGTACCTCGAGCGTGGTTTCCTTTTAGAAGCTGACACAATGATAGATCTATCTTGTTCGATCAATGTGTTTTTCTTTTCACCGTTTTTTTAATCCCATACATGGCAAAGAATAAAAAGAAGGAACATTTGTATTTTTATCGTATAAACTTCGACTGAGATTGGTTTGTCGAAACGACGAGCGTATTCATGATTTTAACCCTTAATGCTATCATAGATCGAAGTTCACTGCAATACGCAGTACAAATTTTACTTTAAAAGTGCCCATTAATTTGAGTAAATCAACGAAATTAAATCGTACTTGGAAATGTATTATAAATTCGTAGTCGGCTAATATTCCATGTACTAAATTGTCGAACCTTTTGATATGAAAGCTTCGAGCAACAAGCATACATCTGTCTTTTTCTCCCAATCAAAGATATTTTAAATATTGCAGCCGATATTGCTATTGCAAACTCTTCGATTAATAAAATTAAGCAAGTGAATTTCTGTTACTTTTTGTTATTCAATAGCAAATGAGAAATAGGAGAATTATTGCTTGCAGTAGTTGCGACGCTAAAACACGATTCGTACGAAGTGATAGCCTTTAAGGGGTAAATCGATGGAATTCGCGGAAACACGATGGGAGTCATACATGAATACGTGGCACGATTCCATGCATTATAAAATTTCCTGGCCCATACAACGCGGCTAGATAAACTTATTCTCCTTTCAGAGGTGCCTGATAATAGTGATAAGATACAATCCTCGTGAATCGTGGATTATCGTTGGCGCACATGTCTCGTTCCTGGACTATCGAGTTTTCCGTCGATTTCAGACAAGCTGGATTAATAGACTCTTTGTGGAGAGATCGCTCGACTTCATGCGATCTTCGCGGGCAATCGCCGTTTGGAATGTATCGAAGACGAATCGCGTCGTCGCTCTTCGCCCGCGATAGTCTATGGAAAGTTCGATAATCGATTAAATCATCGGCTTATTGCATCTTCGTCAATGGGAATTATATACGGTGTCCTATTATAAGCTAATCTGTTATTGGAAATATTTCGATCGAAATTTTCTTTGGGAAGTGAATCATGCCAGGATATAGGAAAGATGTTACTAGATGTTTTTAGTGGAATCATATAATTGTTAATACCTTAATCGATGTAGTTTGTTATTTCCTGCTGAAAGGTATCAGTCTCAAAATAAATTACTAATTTGTTGTTTTTATTAATATTTTAATTTCAATGGCAATGATATTAATGTTGATTCTAATTTCAAAGTGGTACTAGTACAGTTCGTAGGATGTCTACGTTTGCTGATATCATAGATGAGATTTTTGTTCGAAGATGATAACAAATAACGAGATGAGTCGCGATATCATATCATATCACGTGTGATTTTATTGAAAAATTTTTCGAGTCAATTCAGCGTCTTTGGATACTTGATATTACACGAACATCTAAGCGAATTCGTTACGTTGGTTATGCAGCTTCACGAATTTTTGAACAAAGTAGCGTACGAAGTGGTATGGCTGAATTTGTCAAGCGGCTTTTTCTTCTATCCGGTATACTTTCCAAAATATTTCCGATAATGAATTAAAATCAGGCACTCTGTATCTGCTGATCTTGACAAAGTTAGGAGAAAAAGTTAGGGCGAGTAAAAACATGTGGAGACGCACGAAATTCTTCACGGGAGTGATATGAATCGAAGACTGGCTCCGAAGAAGTATCGAAACCACTTCGAATCGATTAACAACCCACGTCGAATTGATCACAGCGCATTTGTCGCGCTAAGAGGCACGCGAATGTTTTCCCGTCCTTCTTTTTGCGGTGAATCTCCAGGAGCCCCGTTTTTCTTTGGGCGAACAGTGATCAATGCGCCATTAGGACAAAGCACCGTGAAAAAAGAAGGAAGGAAAAGAGGCCGGGGTTAATGTGTCTTAATGAGCCACTGATACTTGAGCAGCGCGTTCATTAATCTCGGAGAACCAAACGGATACAACCGGTCTTCGCTTTCGAGATCTCGATATTATCGGTCCGTCACGTCGGTTTACGTTTGTCGCGTGGCAGCAATCAGCATAAAAACCTCGTTGCAATTAACCCCTTCGTTAGATTGAGCTGTCTACCTTTTTTTGCCGCTTTATACGTGTAAAAACGTGCGATGCTTGATCGCCGTTGAAAGTAAATTCAAATAGAATTAAGGTGTCTGTCGTCAGACTGTTTTTAGTCTGAATCTTGGCCTGAATATTCGTTATAAACTGAGCCCTCCAGCAACCAAACTGATCGACCGTCGATTAACTCCACTTTTTATGAATTTTTAATTTCATTACATAAATACACGATTAACATTCAGTCGCCAAGAAACGAATCAACTTCTTTTCATCCCTTTTCTCCTCACTTTCGTGCGTCTTTTCTACAATTATTATTAACATCCTTATTAAATTTTTCGATCTACTTTGTTTCATTTTTTAAATACCTTTACGAATCTTTCTATCGTCGTCTATCCAACTTCGAAGCGAGTAGTTCATTCGAACAAGCCACAAATATTAATTCCTCTGGATGATGCTCAATTTCGGCTATATGCTCCCGAAGTTCGTTTCGCTCCGTTCAGCTGTCTAATTCACGAGGAACCTAATTTCTCCTTTGTATACTCTACGACCTTGACCAGTCAGTATTGAATAAAATATCATCGTTGCTCGGTAGAGAGCATCGGTAGATGATGATCGAGTCGAGGAAAGTCATTAGTCACTCGAAAGCTCGATCATTATTAGCTGGCCGAGCATCAAGGCTATCCAAATGTTTATCTATCATTTATTAAGCCTGCGGATAATTTTGCTCGACTCTGGCCCACATACGCCCGTGCCGCTTCTCTTCTTCTAACTTCCCTTGATTTTCTTTTTTACTCACAATCCTTTTTTGGCCTCGCTCGGTTCTCTCCCCGCCAACTCTCTTCTTCTTTCTTTGCGTCATTCGTTCATCCAGCTGGTTGTTCACTCTCGGTCACTCATTCGCGAACTCGAGCAAACGACGTGGCGTGTCCCTGCCTCATAAATCATGTTTTCTCGCGTTATCGTCAGATCTCGAGCGTGTCAGCGTGCGTGTGCACGGTTCACCACTGTTTCTTCGCCGACTTCCGTCAGGCCCGTGCGAACCCTGGTCTGGCGCCCTACGTTTCATTCCTACAGCCACTCTCTCGTTTCTTGGCGATCCGTCCACGCATTTGTCACTCGGACATGCCCCTCCTGGGACCAACAATCTGCCAACGAAGGCGCATGGTGCATTACAACACTTCGACTTCTATTTTTCGTGATTTCATTAACCCATTAAGGATCGAGTAGTGTAATAACGTGAAAAATTTTACTGGAACGTTATTGAGAGAATATAAATTATTGTTTCGTCGGGGTACAAAAATCTATTAGAAATACACAAATTGGTGGCACGAAAGAAGTTCTATAATTTGAGGAAAATATATTTAATGATATTCCAAAATATATTCGTATAGCGCACATAATATATTTATAGGAATTTCAATGAATGTCCGAACACTTTCGCGATTCACTGTATATTCTGTGTAACAGTCGAGGATTCTCGAAAACGAAGAGATACTGGTGAAAATGTAAAGATCGAGATAAAGCGCGAGTGGATCTTTAGTCGAGCATCTGTTCGCGTACGTCACTGCGAAGTTTGCCGTAGTTTCGCCTACGTTGGGGTTAGATTCGTGTCGAGAGGGTGTCAGGGGGTTGGTTTGCACGGAGCGAGAAGGAGTGAGCCCGGTTGAGCCGGTAGAAACGAGGGAAAGGGCGTAGGACGCGGGGCGAATTAAAATCAGCATCTACGCTGACTCGGTTATTCTCTATCCTCTTTGTCCCGATTTTCTCCTTTTCCTACTAGGTTCCCTCAAGATAGATTATTCAGATTCACGAATGTTCACGCGAACAAATAACGAAGTATCGAAATCGTTCGATATATTATGGCAAAAAATCGTTCGGCCTATCATCGGTTTCACCATTAATTCCATCTCAAATGTTTTGGACTCTGCGAGCTACGCTCCCATCGCACCGTGCTCTATCCGATTGCGCTATAAGCTTCTTTCAAGCTTATGTTTCGACGTTCGGAAACAGTAGATTTGAGAATTAATTTGTGAATGTCTTTAGACCATCAGGCGAATCGATACTAATTTTACTATTGCAACTATTTCATTAAAGAAAAATTCAAGCATACTGAAATATCCATTCAGTAAATATATTAGCAACATTGTGGTACAGCAGAACGAAGATTTGCAGTAAAAATAAAAGACGCGCTTTTGTTCATTTGATCGCTTACATTACTATTTATAGATTTAGAAGGAGAATAATTTTGTAAAAATACTTCGCTCTCTTTAAATACATGTTAGATGGTATTTATACTTTAGCGCGAAAGTCTTGGGACACCTCAATATCTAATTATTAAATTATGTATTTTAATTTTTACGTATGTTTGCGGTTTTACGATCATGGTTCTATCTAATGACAGCTCCAAAATCTGAAATGAATTATTCTATCACCTAGAACTTTCTTCGTCGTATCTTGAATAAAATTCACGCTCTTCTGTATTAAGACAACCTTCTTTCTTTCATTTTTGCATCTTAAAACTGGCTTACCATTTCAATTGGTTAATTCATTTTATTCGAAGGCTTTTTCAATTGAAACGTTGCATTTACACAAGCAATAGTTTGCGATATCCGCCGAATTCCGCCTCGATCTGGTAGTACGCGATATTATTTATTTACAATTACTCAACTATTGGCGTTTCACGTTGCTACGAATCAGCCTTATTTTTGTAACGGTGAGGTAAATTTCATCGGTTTTGATCAAATTTCTAATTAGCATCAGCCGAATTTCCAGTGAAATTCGATCGTCGAACTGGAGAATCGCGAAATAATTGCGAAATCCCAGCGCAACCTCGGCCAAGAGGTTTAGGTTGCGATTATTCGCAATTTTTTTTTTTTTTTTTTTGCTCCCCCTTCCATGACTGTGCGGAAGCTCTAATCTCAACATATAGAGAAATATTGCACGCATTCCGCTTCACCGTGTTGAAACTGCAGAGCATTTCTTTCCTGACCGAGCTTCGTCACGTTGCATGGAATAAAATTCGCCCAGGTCTTCCCTCTTCGTTAGCCACGTCAAAAATACCAGATTTGCCTTCTTTTTCTTAATTTTCCTGACAATAGAACATGCGTCTTTCGGTTTTTGGAAATTTATTTTAGTTTGCTTAAGCAATTATTCATATTTGGAAACGCTATTTTTTACGTAAACGACCTTTGAGGTAAAAAATATCTAATCAGTTAATAACTATAAACTCCTTGTAGAAATTGTAAAATATTTCATACGCATTTTGTTATAGTCTGAGAAAACACAGCGTAATTTTTGTTATCACATCTGACTCAGACGTAGAAATTTAAAAATATATTTTAAAAGCGTTCAACAAATGAAATATCGACTTTTTGATCCCTCTAAATGGAAATATTTTTACGATAGACAATGATATACACAAAATGAAACTTGCGAAGCGACTTCATCGACAGACAAGAAAAGATTTCCAACGACGATTTGTTCGAAGCGACCGGAAGTTGTACATGCTTTCTCCTTTCAATACTTTCTCGTGGCGTTATTTTCTTCACAAAGCTAAATTCGAGTACCTGTGCTCTTCGAACGGAATTCTATTTTTAATTACCCAAAACAAATGGTCTGCTATCATTCGTATCAACAAACCATTCTCTGTTACTGTATTTTTTTATCGATAATGCGTTGAGCTTAAAAGTTTTAATCACCGGTAAAAGCGTTCGTTATTTGGAAATTTTTAATAGAAAATCGCGTGTGCGCGCCGAGGAACTTTTGAACTTTTTCCATTGTAGCGCATGCCGAAGGAAATAAAACTAAATTCGATAAACGTCAGGTCCGGCGAACGAATAGCAAATTGAAACTGTAATTAAATAGAATCTCTCCCCCTCTACGCGCGGTATCCGGTGTATTTTTTGAAAATCCATATGCAAGTCGTTGCGTGTCGATTGATTGTTTAATTGCTTGTGGACAAAATTTATTTGTCGCTCCTGTCAAATAGATAATGTACGCTGTGTTGCGCAAGCTATTCATCGTCGTACAATTACCCCGACTGTAATTCTATTTGGAAGTATCATCTTGCAATTTTGCATGTATTACTTTATTTTAAAAATATCTCTATATTTTTATATTTTTTTCAACCGTGATAGTCAAGTCTCTTTACAATGCTAGCGAGATTTTAAAATGTTTCAATAAAAACTTCCTGTAAGTGTTTGTATACTTTTGCGAGCATTTCGCGGACGAAATAATTTTCGAACGATACCGTGACTGATCGAATTCCGATTATAATTGTAGAAATGCTGCAGATTTGTAATTTCGTGACATATCGTCGAGATCAGGACATCCATTTTCATCGGTGCACTTTGACGAATACGAAACACATTATCTGCCATAGGATACAATGCTTTTTCATCGTGACAGATGACATCTACATTCACCTTCGCGTGTTTCATACGCGGAAGTCGTTCCACTTCCCCACATTTTTTGTCCTCGCCAAAATAATCGTATTTCGTCAGGCTAGCGTGACCCCTCAAGACACGTCCAGCTAGCAAGAAAAATGATTTCGTCTATTTCGTAATAACAATTCCGCAGCAACTTTCATCTCGTTCGTCCAACAATATTTCGATATAATTAACGTATATATTTAATTAAAAAAAAGTAAATACATTTGTCAATTACATACTAGTTTGTTTTATATAAAACAACAAGAATTTAATAAGTATAATAGCGTAATTTTGATTTTACAATGATCAAACTGTATCAAGTCTGTCGAATCATAATTTGATTACAAATATCAAATGTTTTGTCAAGGATTCATTTCATCTGCAGCGATTCAATACGCGACGAGCAACATTATTGCGAAGGAAATTGTGAAAACTCGGGGATTTCACAATATTTCGCGATATTTCCTGTCGGACCTGATAATTTTTCCAAGGGGGCGGGAAAAAAGCACGCGTTGTAATATCGGGAAAAGCGAGGTGAAATTTTTAATAATGTCCAAGTCGTGGCTCGAAATTTCTAATTTGAAAACAAGCTCGGCCGCCACGGTAGCATTCGTATGGCGACTAAACATCACGGACGCCGGTATTCATCGTGAAAATCTATATTGCACAGGCCTGCAATTTTTTTTTACCTTTGCCGCGCCCGCGCTCTCTATCTCCGTCCTCGTTCCGGCGTCGCATCGAAACAGACGAAATCACGTAAATCTCCGATAATAAAGCTCTGATGAGAAATTCCATGCTCGATGACTCGTTTCGTGAAACACGGCGATCCTGCTGTGCGTCCCTTCAAACTTCGCATCGTGATGTTTCGTTGAATTCGCGAGAGCCTTCCAAACAAGCCGTATGTCCGTTGAACATCGCGCGGGAATTCTAATTTCGCAAATTTCACGCGAGATCGAGAAGAAAATAGTAACAGGAGGGATAACCGGAATATTAATTCATCGTCGATAAAATTTTCAGGAAATGGAAAGCTTATGGAAGGCCCAACCATCCGTGAACCGTTCGTTATTTATTCTCATCGACTAATTGCTGCTCACGTTCTCGAATACTGGCATGCTTGTTCATGTTTTTGGTAAAAAATCATGCGTAACGTTCGATCGAATTCCGAGTTTACGCGGTTCATCGAGGCGGATGAACGACGAGCGAAATGAAAAGCTCGTATACGACAGAAAGAGATAAATTAACAGTGTTTGATACAACGATAGCGTTGTTTTGATCGAAGGAAAGAAACACATTGGTTCATGAAAGTATTTGAACACCTACCGTGGAAAATTTTCATGTCTATATCGTATGTATGTGTTACGTGAAACATTTAAAAATTTCATTGATACTGCAGCCAGACACGACTGTCGTAGTTGGAGTCGTCATATTTGAAATCGATCCGAAAATAAATGCGCAAGTTACAAGATAGTTATTTCAACCATATATTTAGCACAAAATTACCAGGTATAAATCGTGATAAATGTTAGATATGATTCCTCTACATATTGATGTTAATTAATATAATGGATAGTTGATCGTTCAAATATCTTGTAATTTCTATATATATAGATATAGATATATATATATATTTTCAGATCTGTTTCAAGCTTTATCACCATAATGATGATAGATCGTGTCTCATAACAGTGCTAATGAAATTTAGACACACGTAATATATTCATAGAAGGTGTCTACAAGTGTTGGAATACTTTCGTGAGCCTCTAATTTTGAAGACGAATCGCACGGTCAAAAAGGACTCGGAAATTGGAAACGGAGAAAAACATTATTCCAGTTGTTCTTCCTGAACATATCCTTCGAACGATGCTGTTTTTCCTCCTCTCTAGATCGTCAGGTACACGTAAGTAAAGGGCGGCTCTGATGTTTACATAAAACTTTTCCCACTATGCCGCGGGAGGGAGAGAAAGTGATGGAACGTAGAAAAACCAGTGGGAAGGAGGAAAAAATAAGAAGATACGAAAGAATAGGTACGGGCCTGTAAACGCTTTGCAAATTTTTCTTCCCGACTCGCGTCGAAAATTACTCTGCAACACTGTTCAAAAGGTGTTTTGTAAATTAACCGAAGGACAGGACCAGGACATTTATGCAAGATGATTGATTTGTATTTTATCGACGAAGAATTCAAGGTGATGATGTGTTCCATTAGATAATTAGACACTAGGCCTTATGATCATTATTCTCAAGAAATATTACACAGGATTCATACGCACTTATTTCAAAAACTGTTTCTACGTGAATTCGAAGATCGTTTCGTTGGTTTTGTGCTTCGACGTTACTTGTTGGAGAAAAGCAAGTATTTCAGTATAAAATGGTCGTAGAAGGGAATAACTCGATAAATTTAAGTTTTTTGAAAATACGCGGTAAATCAGCGATGTTTTGTAAAAAACGTAGAAAGAATAACGTAGCGGTTACGTTAATTTGTCTCGATTTACATTAACATACATAGCTAATGTTCTTAATATTTTTTATACATTCAAGAAAGTATCAGTAACGCATTTTTTTTTACTTAAGGCATATTTCTTATTTGGGATTAGTTGATAGAATATCGTATAATAAGTTTCTTCTAAGAAGAACACTTGTCGTTTCTTCTCCCTGTGCCTTTCGTTAGTAATCCATTTCAAACAATCTTAAAAAATGGACCAATAATATTATCTACGGAGACGAACTTTTCAATTGCGAAACACCTATTCCGGTGCTTTCGTTCGAGTCGCGGAGCGAAAATAACGCGGAGAAATTCATGCAATTATTCATCAACGCATCCGCTGGCTGTCCCGCGCATCGTTCATTCCGAAAAATATTATCTCGTAGAAAATATTCGCATCGATCAGTAGTAGTAGAGAGAGGGAGAGAGAGAGAGAGAGGAAGAAAGCCGAAAAGACAAGAAAAGAGAAGAGAGTAGTAGCGGAGAAGAGAAAAGAGAGAGAGAGAGAGAAGCAAAGAACGTTCAGCCGAAGGAAAGGAAAAGAAGAGAAGAGCATCGAGGATCGGGGAGGGAAGGTTGAGAACCTCTATGGGAGCCTGGGTAATAAAATGAGGGCCCCTGCTCTCCCCCGGGGGTGGGGCCCCCTCGATAACCCATATTGTACCCCCCATCCCCTGGTTCTCCCTCCCAGGCTCGCCCCTCTCGCCGCCGCCCCGGGCCGTATATACTCCGATCGGCCGGAAGAGTTTTGTCCCAGGCCGACTGTCCAGAGAGAAATCTCTCCGTATCTATCCCCGGCCTAACCGGTGCTACGAAATTTTTCAAAAATGATGGGCGTGATCCCAGGAATTTTCTCGAATTTTCGATATAGTTATCCGCGCGATGCGTCTACGTTTTCACGGTTGAAACGATTTTCGTAAGAAAATGGAGAGGTGGAGCGCGCCGACAATACTTTCCCGCCGGCGTATATACACGATCATATACCACCCCTAGTCTCCCCACACCCCCCTAACAACAGTAGGGTGGTACAGTCCGGGTGAAAAGCCAACGGCAACCCCGGCGCAGTACAGGCTGCACAAAGAGCGACGCCCTGCCAGGCGAAAAATGGAAGGGAAAAAATGCAGCCTGGAGAGAGGAACGAGAGAAAAAGAGAGAGAGAGAGATAGAAAGAAAGAAAGAAAGAAAGAAAGAAAGAGAGACACGCACAGAGTGAGAGCAGGGGTGTAGAAGAGAGGGAGAAATTATTGGTGGTGAATCGTTTCTAGGACGAGGATCGGGAACGATTCGGATAATACAAGGTGCCGGCTATTTTCCCTCTTATTTTCTGTTTTCTATTTTTTCCAGCTTTTCTCTTTTCCTCCCTCTCCCCCCTTCTTCTACATTTGATTTCTTATATTATACATGGTGAATATATTTGAAAATTGTCGGAGTTGTTGCAGAGAGATGGGATAGGAAGGTGGAAAATTAAAAGAACGGACAAGACACGGCGTCGTGTAAGACGTATCGGTAAATCGATGACAGCAGAAGTATTTATTCATCCACGATGACAATTTTAAAATAGATCGTAGGTACCTGCTAACGTTAGAATTATGGCGGATTCTTTCTCATTTTCGAACTGAAATTTTCGAAGTGCAATTGGGGAGATTCGGAACGACGATTCACCTTTCGTTAGGGTCTTTCTACTGTTTCTCTTTTATTTCTTTTCTCTTAGTTCTCCTACAGTGTATCCACTTTCTTCCTCGTCGCGATGACTCTAAGTCTTTTGAAACTTTGCTGATTTGTGAAGAGGTTCCGTATAAATATCGGATACCTTTTAGTTTCGTTGCGACTCTGATTTCCGTATAAAATTTCGAGTTTTCTAAAAATGGTTCTCTTTGTTATTGATAATACGTTATTATCATAAAGTTGATCAGTATACATAGATACGTAGAACACAGGAAAAAGACATAAGTCTATCTTTATCGGTTTTCTAATTTCGATGCTACTTGATGGCTATGGGGGAACATTCTAATATACTTACTATGATTGGAGAAGATACTTGTTAGATCCAAAGATAGAAACACTTTTTAGGGATAGCTGATAAATCTACGAAGTTCCTTAACAAAGAAAGGGTATAACGTAACGAGGATCAATATTTTTTTAATGTCCAGAGAAGTGACAAAGATAAAGGTCTCCTATAGTATATACGATACGAACATAATAGTTTTTTACAGTAAACGCTCAAATACTTTCGTGATCCAGTGAAAATTTTGTCGAAAGTAGGAGAAATGTAAAAACGTAACGAACGAGAGTTCGAGTCTGAATTCACAAAACCTAACTTAATTTCTATTTTATTTGGATTTTCGGGTTGTCCGGCTTTTCCGGTTCGTTTCCCTGTCGACTCGGTTATTACGATGCAACGACGTCCCGGATTTTCACGTTTTTTCCTCTTGTTCCTCTCTCTTTCTCTCTGCGCCAGGATTACTTCGGCCTGGACAAATTGAATTTAACTCCGGCTAATACGCCGGCCAAAAGAGCGCGTATTACGCTGCTTTGTCCAGGCACATCGTGGAAATCAGCGATGATTTGTGTGTCTCCGGCGCCGCGACGCATTTTCCTCCTTTTTTCCTCACCGACAGAGGATCGAGATTGAATTTCTTGCCCGTTGTCGCGCTTTTCTCCGGCTATCGCTGCGATTTTTTGCTCCGTCCACACACGTACCATCCCCAGTTCCCGTGTTTCGAAAATCGATCCAAACAACTTGTCATAATACCTAGATACGGTTTCCAGCCCCATCGCGAGTCTCACGATTATTTTTAAACCTCAAACGATTTTTTTTTAAAATAATAAAGCATTTCGAAATTCTCAGTACATATTTCATTTTCTTTCTTTCTTTAAATTTCGAGTAAAATACATAGGCAAATGGCAAATTACTTGCCGTGAAAATACAATAAATTACATGGCTCGTTGACTGCACAGGATATTTTCAATCTTTCCAGACAAATTGCACGAATGAAAATAAGGAAAAATATACCCTTTAAAACGCTTTATTAGAAAATTATAAGCAAATATTGAAGCCAGCGCGAAATACATGTATTAGGCGTGGAATTTGTCATTACAGGATATGAAAGGGACTCTGTAGTACGATATTGGAAGCAACTACGCGTAAAGATTCTTAAGAAATTCGAAATATAGAAACTGGCTACTACATCGATGTCAAATCTGTATGGATGTATTACGACGATATTTTGATGTGGAAATTTAAATATTTTAACTAGTCGCCATTATTTATAATATAAATATGTAAAGTGCATACACGATCGATCTTTCATATTTCGTAACGTAGAGCATTTCAAATTGCGTTTAATATTTGTTTGTAACATTATAATAAAAGATGCATCTACAGCCATTATTTTTCTTCTTTTTTTCCATCTTTTTTTTTATTGGCGATATTCTAAATTTAGGGGGATATGCCCACTATATATATTCACTGGCTATGGACAATACTTATAATTAGACATTCGTATTATAATGTCAAGAGACGGAGAGGAAGATTATAAAATAAAGATTAGTCTATTTCCAGACAAGTGTACTATTTTTCCATGTACTTTGTGATTTGACGCTTAAATACGTTAAAACGAGAACGCCGTATATTTAAATTTTAATTAAACGAAAATTGCATTGCAAAGGATTGAACAAATGGAGGTAAATTTGACCGCGGGATTACGGAGGTCTCGTACTTCCTCACGATTTTTCTACCAAAAATTAATAGTGAAATTGTTCCTTTTTTCTTCTGTACTCGTCTTTTGGGAATTCTTTTTTAACGCAGTGGAAGATGCTCGCGGGAACGTTGATTTTGGTGTGCGTATATCAATTAGAAGAAGATTTACACGCTACAGGCGTGCGAAATGTAGAATTATACTAAAAGCATGGTCGATTCTTAAACCGCGCGACGATCGATTCTACCGCCGGAGAAAGGTGATTTAGCGAGGAAATTGTACATTGTCAACTATCGATTCGGCATAGAATCTAACGTTAAATATCGTTGCATTATTTCTGCAAAAGTAATTCAGCTTTAACCTTCCATCAAACTCCGTGAGCCTTTCTAGTCGAAGTTTCCAGTTGTGGATCGGTCAAGTTTTCACGAATTTCTCGGTTGTTCGGTTCACCAATAAGATTCGAGAATTCGAAACTTGCGGACGAGTGTTTTACTTACGTTGTTCTTTGCGGCTTGTTGTTTTTAGTGATTTGCGCGGGCACGAGTTCGCGTTACGTATCGATCTAACTTCCGCGTACAGAGAATTCTGGAGGTACGGCACTTTTGATTAAAATTTTCAAAAAGTTGCCAAAGGCGAGCAAACTATTTTTTGAGGGAAGGGGGCAAATAGTTACGCGTTAGCTTTTTCTGTAAAATATATAGTTAAAAGCTTGCACGATTTCTTTGATGCAAGTTTTATACTTTCCACTATTACTGGATATTCTTTGGTCGAAAGTGTAACAAACTTATTTCTACTCTTTATCATTCGCGCAACTGTTCCAGACATTTTTCTTCTTTTTTCCAAAATTAAATCACCGTTGGTAATAAATTAATCATAGTACGAATTTCTAACGATAGTAATGACAGAGCTCTGGCTGTTCTAAATAATCGTATCGCATATGAGTAGCATTAATGTAGCTGCAATCATACTAGGAATAATGATAACTGTAGCAAGCGAGTTATTACGGCGTTTCCAGAAAATTACCGACACTTATTCGTAACGCCAGCAGCTTTTGCCCCGGATGTAAGATCGTAGCTGGGATACACCGAATTTCTCAGGAAAAGTGCTCGAGATATTACTTAACGTTTGGCATTCGTCTTCCGTTCTGAAGCAGGTTCCTTCCACTCGGCGTCGTTTCGACCGGCGTCGATCTCTCGTCTATTTTGATCGACTCGACATTCCTCCCCGATTTTAGCCGGCTATGGAGCTTCACGCTTGCCAGAAATATCAATTTGCGCGAGAGTGGCAACAGTTTGCTTGATTTGGCACGGCGCGGCTTACGTCCGAAATAAATCTTCGCGAGCTACACGTGGACCTCCCTGAAAACTGATTGTCCGCTAGTTCCTCACGCCAAATGAGAGATCAATCCGTTTCTGTGTCTCGTTATTATATACATTTTTATCTTCATTCATATCGATTCATATTAATGTTAAACAAATAATGTGTATACACTGACTGAAGAGACTTTAAAATTCATACTTGTGTATACTAGCTAAGTTGATAGTCTTTGTCGTATTAAACATTACTTACCATGTCGGTAACAGTCATACATACTATATTCATTCAGGATTTAATTCTTCTTGTCGATTATAATCTTTTTGCTTTCAAAATTGTAGTGTTTTTTGTACTGCTCATCCTTCACACTTGCTTTTGTCGTCCGCTCTATGTAGCGCACGCGTTATAGGAACAATTTTGAAGAATCTACGATAAGAATGAAATAATTCAGGACATAAAGTCGAGTACTAAAACCGACCGTAACTCGTACTATAATAAGAAACTATCAATCACGAAACGATCGAGCCCATATCTCAATTTCGCAATCAAAGATTCCAAGGTCTCCTGCAACGTTAGAAAATTGGGGTAATTTCCCAGTTCCTTAAAAGGACGCATATGGTTGAAAGATGCGCAAGCTCGAGGATTAGAATGAAAAGGAGGGAAACAGAGAGGAACAGAAGGTGGGGGAGGAAAGGACGAGGCGAAGACAGAGGCCGCCTATACTCGTCGCTGAATAACGCATGACTGTCTGGCTTGAAATTATAGCATTTCGTCCCCTCTCACTCGCAGGAACTACCCCTTGGCTCTGGACGCGCTTGTTCGCTGCGCTTTCATTCAATTATGCATCCAGCTTCACCCACACCGCATCTTCTCCCTCCCTGCCTTCGCTCTTATTATTATTTTTCCGCGCGTGACTTCGCTCCAGCCGCCTTTTCTTGCCGTCTTCGCAAAGTCCGGCGTCGTCGCAAACTCTGAAAACTCGATCGTTCGTCTCGATATACCTTTTTTTTTCTCTCGCGAAATCCAGACCGTGTTGTTTCGGAGAAAACGCGGGCAACCCTCCGAGGAGTGATCGTTGACCTCTTCTTTATATTCGGAGTAACTCGCGTGAACGAGAATAAGCACGACCATGAACATCGTGTTCTCGAGTTGTGACCAATATTTTTTCTATTAAGTTATACAATCGACGAAGAGACTTTTCAGGCTGTTGCAATGAAGACATCGGAAGATAGAAATACATACTTTATAAGAATCTACATAGATTCATCAACGTATTCGAATATCTAGCGTAGAAAATTTTTATGAATACGTTATTTGCGTTATATAAAACTTTTTGAAGTGTTACCGTTGCGATGAGACGCAATTGCGACGGTTATACTGGTACTTTGAAATCAATATGAAAATGTACGTAGACGTTGTAAGATATTTATTGCCAACTTGTATTCGATAAAAAATTAATATATGCATGCATAATACAGCATCGATAGACAACTTTGTAGTCTTACACTTGTCGCGAAGAGATTTTGTAGACACATGTGGCTGTAAATATGATTTTGCTTGGACGAGTATTCATGTTTGGATGTATTTACGCGTGTATATTAGCGTGGCTGTAATAATTCAGAATAGCGAGAGGAAAAGAGAGGAGGCGGTCGACGGCGTGTGCGTTCCATAGTCGATCGGTTTTTCACGAGGTGACGAGCTACGGTTACGGCGTAAAAATTTCAAACGTTCCGTATCGGCGCCTATAAATATTCATGCTGCGACGAAACGCCAATATATATGTAGAGTAACACGAATATGTTGAAACGACATAGTTGTAGAGCACCGAGCACGGGAAGTTAAGTATGTTGCTCGCGAGCTTTTTCCCCGAACGCGGTCTCCGTTCGCCACGGAAATCGTTGTCAGTCATCGTACCGTGCGATTACAGATTAGGCGTAATTTGCCGGGGCTGACTGGAAATAAGGCAAGATCCGCAAACACGCTGGTTGCAAACCTTTCGTTACGCGAGCTTTACCATGACGAAAAATTCGAAAACGAGCGTGGAACGCTTGCGGCGGAAGTTACGAGTAGCAGCGGCACCGATGCGTCCGTAAGTCGAGAATACCGGTGCTCGCGTTACACTCTGCTCGCGATTCTGTTTTCTGTTTGCCGATGGCAACAATGATGTTATCGAACACGATACTCCCGGTTCTCGAGCCTCGACTCTGTATCGAGAGTCGGTGATTGCGCGCGATTTGCCCGGAAGTGGCATGATATTACATGGTTTTCTATCTTTTGTTACAGGAGAGCGACAATCTCTGGTGGGACGCGTTCGCGACTGAATTCTTCGAGGACGACGCAACCTTAACCCTCACGTTTTGCTTGGAGGACGGTCCCAAGAGATACAGTAAGTTGCGACATCATGCAATTCTTCTTTCAAGAGCGTTCCACTCGATTTTCCATTGGGACCATTCGCGATTCCTATCGCTGTACTAACTATTTCCTTGCTTGTGTCGCGGAATACGCGTTCCTACGACGTTATTTAGAAACGTGGAAAACGCATTTACGAAGCTTAGCGACGGCCAACGAGAAGATACTGCCTCTGGTTGGTCGTTTTTCTTTCGGAACGACTCGTTCTTCTTCACGGTCCATTGTCCTCGACGATGCTCCGTACGTGTAGCAACCGGCACGCACCGCGTTATACGCGTCGCACACGTTCTAAATAATTACGTGCCACCGCAGAGCAATTTTGCAACCGGTGGATTTTAATGTCTTCCTCCCTTGCGTTCGTTGCTGAATACACGGTAACAACGTGATTACACGTCACATCGCATCGTCATCGAGCGTAAACGACAGTTCCGCGACAAGCATTACCGTAGCAATAAGATGCAACGGAGAACTCTCTCCGTAGTCTCCGTCTCTGATCCAGAATTTTTCAATCCTTCCGACCCCAGTCTATCCTTCTCTCTTTCTCTCTTCCTCTCTTTCATTCTTTTCTGTATTCGATGTTTTTCCTTCGAATGTACCGGCAAGGCAAACAGGAACATCACCGAGGAATTACATCGAGCGGATTTTCTTCGTTGCCCGACGAAAATATCTGCACCCTGCTCGATGTCGTTGGATTAGGTACTGATGATCTGTTCATTTATGCTTGCAGCGATAGGTAGGACGTTAATACCTAGGTACTTCCGTTCGATATTCGAGGGCGGAGTAACGGAACTTTACTACAATTTGAAACACCCGAAGGAGTCATTTCACAATACCAGCATAACCCTCGACTGTGATAACTGCGTTATGGTAACACATCACGGAAAACCAATGTTCACGAAGGTAAGAATTCTATTCATGCCAATCGAATGTACCATCGTTAGGCCGCGGATTTTACGCAAGTTCATTTTTTCCAAAACTAATTAAAGAATCTATATGCTGTTATTACACGCAACAAATACACCGCGTCTCATAATTACAAAATCAGTGTGGAATTTTTTATTCTTATACAGGTACAAGGTAGACAGCTAGTTGTAAAAAAAAAAACTTCATCTTTGAACCTAGCTTCGACGAAAATGTACTTATCACACTCTTACTTCATACGTTTTTGCATATTACGTATATTCTATGTATAGTTGCAGCATAACATTTCCTACGACGGTATAAATATCCGCAGTCTACTTATCATTGTTGCACTATCGATTCACGGTTTAACAATGTAAACGAAAGGAATCATGGTTCGTGTAACAGCGAACGGTTCGTTTCACGTGCACGCTTCTTCGATCATCTTATTCGCTTCCTTTATTCCTTAGCATTGTTACATTTTCAAATTTGTTCTTTACCCTCGCCTATTTCTATCCACAATGGTATTTCGTATTATACATTTCACATTCGTGATAATAGGACATTCTCCCTCGCGCGAGTGTAAAATGAAATTTCTCACCTGCGATTGGTCGCGAGGCCAATGGTCGTGTTTATACAGCAGTTTGAACGCGTGTTTGTTCTGCAGGTATGTACGGAGGGTAGATTAATATTGGAATTCACGTTTGACGACCTTATGAGGATAAAGTCGTGGCACATGTCGGTGAGAACGCACAAGGAACTCGTGCCTAGGACTGTGGTCGGTATGCAACAGGATCCGACGATGCTTGAACAGCTTAGCAAGAACATCACCAGGCAGGGCATCACCAATTCCACCCTGAATTACCTTAGGGTACGTATATGTTAACTGTCTGCTATGAAAAGTGGCGAAGGTGTTTCGTTTTACGTTTAACGATGTTTCGAAACACCGTCTTGCTCCTTCTGTTCCATTGACTTATAGTACAATTCCATCTATTTGCTGCGTGATTTATATGAAATATAGATCGTGTGTTTGACTCTTGTTCGACTCTTTAAGTCCTGCATTATTATCGAATAATGTATAGCTCGAATTAAAATATTTTTTACAAATCACCTAGCAGCGGTAAGTAAAGATGGTTTTGGAAAGTGTAACGTTCAAACGATGCATACTATTTTGTTACCGTAATGTATAAAGAGATTGTTAGCTCGTGAAAATTAATTGTAAAGGTAAAAACAAGACAATGTAAATTAACTTAAAGACAGTAAAAGCCACGCGCACATGATGAAACTTTCGCTTTGTGTAACTAAATACGGTATCTCCGAGCGCTGACACCATTCTACGACGCCTCAAAGAAAGAAGTAGTATCTATGAATTCCGGTCGGATCTTAAGCATATTTAATTCGTATCGATATATTTGAATACAGGTGGAACTAGTAGAATTTTTATTATCAGAATATCGATTAAAACGAAAAGATTGATTATTGTTATGTTCAACTGTTGTTTGACGAAAAATTTGGGCGCTGACCGCGGAAACGTTCTAAATATATACGTTTTCCATATGAAAATAAATCTATTCGATTATAACAGCGCGTGTCGTGATCAGTCAGAGTAATCAACGTTTTACTAAAGGGCTAAACTCGAATGAAATAAGTAATATATTATTCGAAAGCAAAACATAAAGGGCTAAATGGGCCAAGAATCGCGAAGAGATCGGCTCGCGAAAGTACGGCGGGTATCCGGGTTACGAACCACCTTCTTTTGCACGCTCGGAAGCGCTTTCACTTGCGCGTATCGTTGCTCTTTGCACGCTGAAACGATTGTTGCGTCGTTAATCGAAAGCTGACGAGAAAATATCTTCACCTCAAATTCTTCCTCGTCTCTCGACAATTATTTTCTATCAACAATCCGCTGTGTTTCTATTATTAAACAAATTTTTGATTAATCTGTTATAGTATTTCAGCATATTATACATTATAACCAAACTAGGAATACGCGTAAAAAACGAGAGGCGGAACGTCGGGCGAGCGAATCGATCGAAAACCTGACCGATGGCGACGACCGTACTAATGCGAATATTAATTAAAATGAAATTAAAGTTTTGCAAAATTTCGGGTTGGCCTTCCGGCGAAGCTCGCTCCGCTCTGCCTCTATGCAATCCGCCCGCTATCGATTACTTTAATTGTCATCATTATAATATAAAGGCTGCCGGGAAATTACGTGCTTACGATAATAATGTAAAATGGATTTCAGTTTTATTACGGCAAACATAAACCAAATTTAATTTGCTTTGGAACGATGTTCGGACGATGCGTGGCGGCGTTACGTTCCGCGCACCGCGTGCGAATATATTTTAGGAAGTTTATTTTCAACCGGTACACGCCGTATACGATAATTTTCATATTAATAGCGCGCATAAGTTCCCTGTCGAACTCGCATCGGATTAAATAACAGTCACATTTATTTTGTGTATCTATATCGACCGACTATTTTTGCGCCTGAAAGAAAATCATCGGCGGTCACTGTTTTTGGGGATAATGATATTAATACGCGCACGCGTTTCGCCCGCCACTCTTTCAGGACATTTATTTAGAGAACCGGAGAGTTAGACTTGGTCAGAGTTACCGAAGGTTTCACGGCTTTACCCCTACAACAACTGTCGAATACAACAGAACTTCGTTTATTGGAACTTGTCGAGAGACGAGCAGTTCGTATTACAAGAACTCGTCAATTTTTCTCTAATTAGTATTCTCGGTTCTATTAGGTTTCTTTTTTTAAATGAATTTATATATATAAATATCTGCGTCTAGTAACTGAGATCGTGATAATCGATGGTTAACTACAAAGTTTCGATAACTATAGTTTAGATAAAATGACGTTTTATAATCAAAATCGCGAAACTATTATAAGCTTGGAACGTTCCACTAGGACCAAAGAATAAAAATTTGTCGAATTCTTTTTTCCAGTTATGTGTGATCTTGGAGCCGATGCAAGAACTGATGTCGAGGCACAAGGCGTACGCGTTGTCACCGCGGGACTGCTTGAAGACGACCTTGTTCCAGAAATGGCAGAGGACGTTTGCCCCGCCGGGTAAGAGAGGTAGACGAACAGTTGCTTTACATGAGAAGCACCAGCCAGTGGAGCCAAACGGCCGACCAGTCTACCGCAGGATTCGTTTTTCGTTCGCTCAATGACGAAGAATATTCGTCATCGACTTGTTACCGCGTTAAGAGCCTCGGTTTCAATCGCTTTCTACGACCAGAACTTCTATTCCCTTGGACCGATCCTATTATATCATCCTTTATCTCTTGGAGCTGAAATCCATTGGGAAATCGCATTGTCGGACCACTTGGACGAAGGCTAAATTCGCAAATGTCGCGTACAAAGCGTTTCACGGCGTCGATTTCACGGTGAACGCGTATACTTTATCGTCGTTGCGTACGATTATAAAGTTAAAGTAATAACGTTCGAAAGAAATTGTTCGCCAGGTCGTTAAACATCTCGACCTTGACGTTAGAACTTATTAAAATGGAACGTTTTGAAAAGAAGTCATTTCGAATACGAAAAATGGTGGCGCTTCCGTGAAAAGAAAAGATCGACGATCCGATTGCTTGCGATCGTTGCTTGTAGATAGCAGCGGTAGCTGATTTTTCCTCGATCGACGTTGCGTGAGGTACTTCTCCTTGTAGTCTTATCGTTTGTTTTTATCATGCGTATGCGCTGCACCGCGTTTCCTGTTTCACTCGTAACTCACCACGTTCCCTCTCAATTATCCGGCGCCCCCGTGTTCAAGGTCGAGGAAATCATGGAACCGAGCGCGTTAAAATCGTAAGAGCACATCGGACTTACCTCGATGCGAATGCGTGTTTCTCTGTAAAGATATATTCTTCGTGAGTGCCGACACTTCTTAAGTAGCTTTTTTTTGATTGACAAAAGCGTTTAGAGAACGCGATCTATCGATCTTTCTATCTGTCTGTCCACCGATGCATGCATGCTTCTGTGTGTCAGAGACCTTTGATTTGGAGAAAGGTCCAAAGCTGGGTAGCGGTCTGAAGTTTCTTAGCGCGCTGCTACATGGCTAGCGTCCTCTTCGACCGGTCGAGGCACGAGTTTATCGAGAATCTGTTCTTTCAGAATCGCAGAGGCCGGCCAGTAAACGGAGAAAGCGAAAGGGTAGCACGCCGGGGCCAGGAAATAACGCGCCGCCTGCGCCCAGCAAAAAGAGATCGCCGGGACCTAATTTTTCTCTGGCGTCACAGGTGAGCGTACTACGAGAGTCGTTAGCTTTATCGTAAAACGGGCTGCAGCCGAAGCGTCCTTTATCGAAGGCTGTGTCTCCGCTTTTCAAACGATTCAGGACTATTTGTTCTAACAAAACGCTATAGAACAAAATCGCCGTTTACGATACGTAATCGGTAAGGCTGTCTGCCTCCTCTTCTAACGAGTGACTCTGTCGTTTAACGTTTTTCTCTGTACTCCCCTGTCGATCCAGGACGTGATGGTTGTGGGTGAACCGTCGCTGATGGGAGGGGACTTTGGCGAGGAGGACGAACGAGTAATCACGAGGTTGGAGAACACGCAGTACGACGCTACGAACAGTTTGGACCCTCATAGTCACGACACGCCGGGTGGACCACCTCCGCATCCTCATCAATTCCATTCGGAACCGACCCCGGGTAATTCTTGGCCTCCGGATCGCGGTCCTGGACCGCCACAAGGAGGACCCGGTAGTCAGGTAAATGTCACCCTTTCCAAACACGTTTGCGAGGCGCTCGAACAAGAACGAAGATTCCAATGTCGAAGCGTGACGTGCAACGGGGGTTACAGGGAGTTCAAGGCGGACAAGGCGGAGGAGCAGCAGGTGTACAGGGAACGCAGGACGCCAATCAACAGCAACAAGACAAGAAAAGCCCCGCGGTGAGCCAGTGAGGCCAGGAGTCCCCGCGCCCCCCCACCAGGGGGCGACGGGGGCGCAGGCCCAAGAACATGGCTCCCTAGCGGGGCGAGAACCCTAACCTCCCCGGCGCCTACTTGGCCTCGTCTGGCTGTTCGGCCAGCAGGCTGTCGCACGTTGGCGTACATCCGCTGGCCTGTCATCAGGCTGGGCTGTCCGGGCATCATACGGAGCAGCAGGTGCAACTAAGCCACGCCGCGGTGGCCGCCGCTGCAGCCTCCATGGGGATGGAATCCCCAGAGCTGGTCGCGGTGGCTCATTACCAGGCGCAACAGCTTCAGCGACAATTGTTGGCCGAGCAGTCGGGTTCGGGCACGATGCTGCCGCCGGCTGCTCAGCCTACTGGTGGAGGTTTGACGCAGTCGTTACAGCAGCCGCAGCAAGCTCAACTACAGGGCCAAGACTCGCTGCAACAGCTGATGCAACAGATCTTCTGTTTGCAACAAATCGAATACTTTTTCAATCAGCGTGTTCCCAAGTGATCGCGATCATCGTCGTTGTTGTCATCAGCGTCGCCATCGTTGTCGTCGGTAGAGGATAAGATGATAATTCGTGGCTTTGCAAGCGGTCTGAAGCGATCGTGAGACACGAAGAACTCCGTTACCGATAGAGAGAAGTGGTGCGCTCGCGTTTGCTTCGAACCGTTACAAGCTTCTCAACGACGATCTTTCCTTGTGCTGTGACCGTGATCGTCGAGAATCGCGCTGTTATATTCGAGGCTGAGAATGGACGCACAATTCCGTTCGAGGTTTCCACGTCTACAGATACATAGATACACATACGCAAGCGTGCGTACACACGCGCGCTCGCGCTCATACACACACACATGTACATGGAGAAGTATACATATACGTAAGTATGTTTCCATTGGTTGAGCCTCGAATGGAGAAGGGGAGATGTACGGTGTCTCCGAATTCGTGAAGCTGCTGAGGAAATAAACGATCTTCGGTAGTCGAGCGTGTTCCACCTCGCGTTTTGCTGTCTGAACGGTCCGAGACACCGTTGCGAGAAAAGTTAATCTCTCGAGATTAAATACGGGCCGTGTAGCGTGTGATAAGACATTATGTCAAAAGAAACAAAATATATTAATGAAAAAAATAAAAATAGGAGGATGATTGACTTTCAGTGAAATCGTTATAAAGGAAGTGGCAGAAGAAGAAGATACGATATGGGGAATAAAAGGAAACGATTAAGTTGAACGAGAACGATACGCCGCGCACGGCAGAGACGATCGTTTGCTGTGGTGCGAGCTGTGAATGAATCTCTATCCGTCAACAGTATTGATATAATTAATAAAATAAATGAATATAAAATATTGTAAGAGATATATCGTAAGTACGTATTGTGCAAGCGTATGCGAGATAGGAGAGAGCGTGGTGTGATATATCGAATTGGAGGATGAGAGGATGTGGGTGTGTAAGAAACCGGATTACCACTTAGATTCGAAAGATTCTTAAGCGCGGAGCCCGATCGAACGCCAACGCACAGGCCCTGATTGTCCCTGTGTTGCAATCTTTCGAACGTTTTATCCTTTTATTGTTGCTTGCTCTGACACCGAGGACGAGGAAGAAAGGAAGGAAACGGAAAGCGTTTTCGCGCTCGTCAAATGATAAACACGAATGGAAAATGGCCGGTGTGCGATTTCCACTGCGGACGTTCGAACGATCGAGATCGACGTAGACGCCCGTCTATTAAGGAAGTAACAGGGATTAGAGTAATTTTAGAACCTCTGAGGGCTGCACCGAAAATCGGTTCTCGTTGCTATTCGAACGTACTTTCTCGCTGTTTGACGTCATTTATGATAATTTATCGGTTTATCGTACGATACACACAGCACAGCGCGTACCCACGTCCAATCATTGTGTGACCTTTACGGGATATAATATTTTTTATGAGTCGTCAGTAACATTTCCACGGTGTGCATGTGCTTATTTTGTTGCGCTAGCCGCGTGACAATCGTTACTTAATCACGATACAATGATTTTTCTTCCGTTTTCTCTTTCACGACAACGAGATACGCGTATATACATCTTTGAAAATGGGCGGCAAAGTAAAAGAGACAAAAATAAAAAAAAAAAAAGAAATAAAAAGACGAAGAAATAGAAGGAGCGAAACCTCTATATACACGGTACGATTGCGTACACTATGAATCATTCTAGCATAAAGTTCCTTGCGCGTTACGTTTGTACATGATATATGTTCCTCATTATATGCTTATACGTTTGTTCCTATTTTTGTATTACTCGTCGTGATTCGTTGTGTTCTCTTCTTTCGCTGTTAAGCTCGAGCCAATCATAACAGGGCATTATATCGACGATTTCACAGGCGTTTCTACTCGAATCCTCGTCACCATATATTCAACTTTTTCGAATAGTAATCGTGGTCGAACGCGTTTCCGAATTAAAACGTCCACGTTCTGTTCTTTTTCCCCCCTCCTTTTCGCCCCCCTTCCTCCCCCCTCTGCTTTTAGTAAACAGACCACGGACATTCACACACAGTTTTCTTATTCTATCCCAAACTATTTGTCGTTGCGTTCAACCATGGAAATTTACAGATGAGAATTAGTGTACCTAAAGAAAGATTCGAAGTTGTTCGCGTGATGAATTATAGTCGTCGCTTAGCGTACGATACGTTTACTTGTAAGAAAGAAACGTTAATCTAGTTTTTCGAGATTCGTAGCTATTTATTAAGTTTCTTTCTTTCTACTCAACCGGTGTCACCACGAAGACATGACGTTGGTACGAGCTTTGCTTGCGATTACGATTCGATTTTATATCTCGATCTGATAACACATCAAACACTTTGCGTCTATTATCGTTCGCAACAATCGTTTTCTTTTTATTCTTTTTTTTTTTTTGTTTTCTTTTTTTGTTCTCTCTTCGTTCATCATGAGAAATGTGGCACGTTTTCTCTTGAAATCATTCGCTTCGATCTTCTCCATAGATCTCTCCTGGTTCATCAGTTTTGGATTTGAAGATTATTCGAGCGTCGAACGAGGCGTGATCGATGGACAGATGATGCGAATCTATTATCCGACTTATGAATTCGGTGTCGAAACAAGGAATTCATAAATATGGCGATGCAAATTGTGAACGTAGAATCAAATTTTTCGAATTACATTTGCTGTGCAAAGCAAATGTAAACGAATTCGAGCCATTGTTGATGCGTTTATCGGTATTTCACTATACTGTACGGCTTTGTTAGCCAGCGAGATGGTTGAAGAATGTAACGCGGCCGTGTCACGATGAGTTTTACGATGATTGATTCATGTGAAACTTAATTGTGGTACGTTGAGCTTCGTCTATGATCCATATCGACGGTTTACTTGTCGGCGGATGCTTCGAAAAAAAAAGCGAAAGATCGACGAAGGCAATAGGGATTGGGGAAAGGGCACGAACGTCGGCGTTTCATCACGTCCATGAACTCTGCGCTTTCGGGTGGTTCCACTTGAGATACACGCGTCGCCGGTTGCCGCAACAGCGGTCCGATGGCGGACGTTAGCGAAACTTTTCCGAAATATGTACAAAGTCATCGTAAACACGCGTCATGCACGATATACATGATCACACTATACACCGGAGAACGACACAGAACACGTTGCGCCCATACTGTCGTTCTCCTATTCTGTTCCGTTTGTTTGGAATGGAGGAGAAAACGGCGCGGCGGCCATATCTCGCGAAACTTTCACCTCTGCCAGAACACGAGCCGTTCGCGTCGCGGTTGTATCGCGAATATAGATATTTTGCTCTTTTGGTCACTCGGCTGTGCGATACGCTAGAGAACGTTCGAATGAAGCAAGGCTTTGAGGTAGAGAAGAAAATAGCCGGTTGAGAAGAGAAGCGAGAGTGGACCGAGCGAGAAACGAAACAGCTAGGCACGCGCATACCATACACACGTACACACACGTTCAGAGATCACACACTTACGACTACGAATCATTGAATTAGATAGGTAAGTTACGCGTGAAGCCAGTACTGTCCCACGGCGTGAAAGTGTGCGAAGAAACAGAAAAAGACGGAAAGATAGAAAACGATCAGAGGAGAACGAAAACGGTGTGCGTTTCTTAATCAGACAGTTCAGTATGCCTGATCTAATGCCTTCTCTAATACAGGCAAGTGAAATTATTAGGAGGGAAAATTGATGTGTGCGAATCAAAGAGTGAATGTGACTGCTTGGAAGACCGATAGGAAGAATGAGACCTGCGCGCGTTAAGTGTGAAAGAATAGATTTGAGGGAGAGAGAGAGAGAGAAAGAGAGAGAAAGAGAGAGAGAGAGAGCAGGATTAAATGCAACCGATTATTTCGACACGAGCATGCGGTGGGTTTTAGGATAAATGATCTATTGAAAAATGTTGTATATTATTACGAATTATAATGACACTATTATAATTAATTAATTAATTAATTAATTAATTATTATACCCTAATAACGTGAATTGAATTTAAAATAAAAATAAAAAAAGCGGCAGAAACAGAAAACGAAATGATGGAAAACACAGACAAGAACCGAGGGATATAACGTAATAGGCAGATGAAAAATAATAAAGAAACAAATTTTAATTGTTTGCAAAGCACACACTGAGCCGGAGAGTAATAGCCCGAGGTTGTGAACGCAGTCCGATCAGATATTTAGCCTCGTCGTCACACTCTGTCGGATTGTATGAATAAAGAAAACAGAAAAAAAAACAAAAGAAAGGGAGAGAGAAAAAGAAAAATCAAAAGGTCCAAGCGAGGAAGCGTTCTCGCACTGGCGAGGTTCGTGAAGGACCGAATGCTTTGCCAACGAGAAGAGCATCGACCAACTTTCCAACGAAAACCATTTTCTTCTGTCGAGTTTCTCTCGCTTTCATACCGCGACCATTACACGCGAACCCTGTACATTCTTTAACTTTGTAAATTTTTCTGCTAGTAAACGAATTCGGATTTTACGTACGTGTGTACTGTTTCATTGAATCGTCCGTTGTCGTACTTTAGCTTCTCGCCAATTTGTTGCTCGCGTTCTGCGAATCTTGGCGATGCTTCGTTTACAATGTACAAACGTAAAGCCAGGACGTGGCGAGGATCGAGACGATTGCGCTTTTAGTCCGTTGTACCTTCCTTTCCTTTTGTAAAATAATATTCGTCGCGAGTCAGGGATCCAACCAAGATCTTCGCCATCTCTTGGCAACCTAGTTCGTTTGACCGAGTATCGAAATCATGCAAATTAGTTTCAAACGTTGCGTAAAAAGATGGGACAGGACACGATGAGACGATTACCGTCGATTATTAGCTTTTAACGATCCGACGAAAGTAAAATTCTTTGAATGCGGATCTCGCACTAATTCATAAAAAATAGGATGTTTCTCGTTGATCGATTCTTCTGCCTTTCTCAATGCAAAATTTTTCACAACTAATTTTCTTTGTTTCGTTTCTATTACCAAAAAAAAAAAAAAAAAAAGAGAAAATGTCTACTATGTATTCTTTCGTAGTTTTAATTACGTTGTTTCGTTATAATTCATCTTACGAAGACACTTATCGACAGAGCTCCTATGAATGAAACATCCAAATAGATGTTTCAATCTATTCTCTCGTTTCTCGAGTTGAAATCACATCCTGTCATTGAAACGCAACACTTCGTGATGTCTTCAGATTCGCGGAAGATTCCTTAGCCTGTAAAGAGTTCGTGTGAACCAGGACTCACGACGTCGACTATTATCATTCGTGTTGTTAATTACCCGAAAGAGAAGACGATTTCTCGACAGAAAAAAGGATCGTTCCTTTCCGTCCACGGCAACTGCAACACCTACACGGAAGATAATAAAAGCAAGACATCGGTCCTGAGTCAGAAAGGTCCCAAGTAGATTTTGGCTCAGGGATAGGAACAAAAATTACTCGAAAGCGTTATTTGCGGCCTTTGGACTGAGCAGCCGAACTGCAGACGGTAAAATCCTTCTTCCTTTCGCGAATCTTCTGAAATTCGAGCTGGGAAACGGAGAGGTAATCGACGAGATTGAACACGCTCTTAGCTGATTAGTGTCTGCTTCTCTAAATCCTATTTCCACTTTGCAGATCTGCTTAATTATGGAGAAATTCGCAATTTTTCGTAAAAATTTTTACAGACTCACGAAAAAATAGACGATACCATCAATTTCGTTGTATTTAAATATTTTAAAAATTCTTCACTACGTCTTAAACTTTCAATTTGCTCGTACAGCTTTTATACTTTAGTCATCGATTGTTTCAACACTAAACGATCAATGTTTTATAAATTCACATAAAATTTTGTAGTTCGTTACATTTGCTGTGTTTTACCAGAAACAGTGTTTTCATATCACGAATTGTTTTTAATAGAGTGTTATTATACTGTGCAATTTTTGTTGCATTGAATCAAGAGATAAGATATAGACAATTATTTAAATGTTACAAATAAACTCGCTTCGTACTCTTTTGCAATTATTCTCTACTTTCGTAGTTTGGTAGATACGTAACAAGTACATAATTATTTAAAAACAATCGACATATAAATAAGAAAGCAGACGAAGAGAAAGATACTACTACTATTCTCGTATACAAATTGAGTCTTATCTTTGTTCCAAGTTCAAAGGACCAGCCTCTTGTTTCCCTTCCAATACTCTCGGAAGACAAGTCGAGCTTCTCCGTTCCTATTGCTTTTTAAACTCACGAACCTCTACGCGTTCTTCTTCTCATTAGTTCCTCGAATGTTTGAACCGACACGACGCTCGATTTTCATATTTGATTCTCGCCACTAGTGGCAATTCGAATGGTACTCGAACTCCTTGTGTCTTGTTCCGTATCTTGTTCTACAAAGCAACGTTTGGAGTTAGGGGTGAAAGTAGGATAATTCGTTGCTTTAAGTCTGTTTTATTTTTGCAAATTTTTATTTCTCCGGAGAATCGATATATCGATAGGTATTTATTGATCGAGGCTCGAGGGGTGAACGATGCGAGGAATGGTGAAAGAATGTTAAAAGAAGAGACGAAAAAGAAGGTGCACCGAACGTGTATATAAAGTAGAACGTCCACGAAGCGAGTGGACGAACGCCTGGGCAAGCCGTTTGTTCATCTGTAAATATCCTGTCCTCTGAATTTGGCGCTAATCCGTGCCTGTGTGGTCGGTGTAAACAATATTCGAGATTTTCACTTGATCAGCGCATCGGTCAATCGCTAATTACTGGACCAGTCTTGCGCGACGGATGTGCACCGATTATACTGTATAAAGGAAAGAAAAAAAAAGTGAAACAAAGTAGCGAATTAGGAATGATTTAAAAAAAA